>NW_027117295.1:50000-706940 GCF_038021145.1 Phyllosticta citriasiana
TCCACTACGATAACGGATGGTAGGGTCGGCCTCGTTAGGGGGAGGGGTTAGATCCGTAGGGGCGGCGGGAGGAGCCGCGTCCGGCTAGGCTTCTTCAGCGCGTAAGGCTGGAGCCGTAGGGTCCGTAGCGTTAGCTGGAGGAGCGGGGTTGCTAAGTTCGGTAACGCGGTTGCGCAGGTTACGTAGGTGGTTATTATTAGCGTCCATGACGCGGTAAGACGACGGGGTTATGAGGTGATACGGATTAGTTTAGTGGTGAAGATCGTGGAGGTAATAGAGCGGTAGGTGGAGCATTAGCGGGGTTTAGTCCTTACGAAGAGAGTCTTTATGTATGGACGCACGTGGTCGGTACGTATTACCGACAGCCTCCTAGTAGTTAGAGTCCTAATCTAGTTAGTTCCTTCGCTTAAGCCTAGCGCTGCGCCGTCTAGGTGCGGGTAGCACTTCTAGCGGCTCGTTTAGTTAGTGCTAGCGCTTATTAGATGCTCCACTACTAGGATCTATTATTATTTACTTATCGTTAGATGACGCTCTCTCACCTTTAGTTTATGCTCGCCGCCTATCTTTAAACTTATTAACGGCCGCTACGTCTTTAAACGCAGACGCCGGTTCCTATGTTAGCCTTACGTACCCGGTCCACTTTACTAAGAACTCTTAACGGTTTTGTCGTCGACGCTCATCTAGTATATGTTCTACCTCCCACTCGGTCTCACCATCGAGGATGACCGCCGGCGGCTAATAATCCGTACGCGCCTAGCTTATTAGAGCATCATTAAACGCCGGTCGGAGCAGGTCTACATTAAAGACGTTATGGATGGTACCTAGGACATCTAACCGGTAGGCCTTATTTAAGACGACTTACGTTACGGTATACTTCGCTGATCTGTGCTCTAGTTTCCGGGTAGGACGATCCGTAGATACGTTAGGGAGGCTCAGCTAAACCTTATCTCCCACCTTATACGCGGGTGAGGTGATACGGTAGAGGTTCGCCTACTACTCCTAGACCACCTAAGACGCAGTTATCGCGTTTTCTACCTTAGGTAGTAGCCTCTTAGATCTTTACTACGATGGCGTCGCCGCGTACTACTAGTGTTTACGGGTTAGCGACGTGCTGGGGGCTTTCTAAGAGTCTCATCTATAGGGGGTCGGCGTGGTAACCGTGCGATAAGAAGAACAGGCTAAGGCCCGTGGTGGCTAACGTTCAGTTATCTAATGCGAACTTAATAACCGGTAAATAGTTAGTCTAATCGTCCTATGCGCGATTAATAAGTGCAGCTAATATCCGTTTAACCTCCGCGTTTACCCTCTTAGTTTAGCCGTCCGTCTCCGGGCGGTAACCCGTTAAGGGGCGCCGTCTAATCTTTAATAGTTTATAAACACGCTCCCATAGGAGACTCATGAACTACGGACCCTAGTCCGATGTGATGGCCTTAGGTAGCCCGTAGCGCCGGTAGAGCGTTCGTAGGTATAACATCGCTACAGTCTTAGCCGTTAGGTCGTGATAGGGTTCTAGGATTACGCCCTTTAATAGTCTATCCACGATGACTAATATGTAGGTGTTTCTCTTACTTGCCGCGAGTCGGCCTATAAAATCCATGGATACCCCCCACCACTATTAATCCGGAACCGGGAGCGGTTAGAGCAGTCCTTATTTCTAGTCTCTCTAGAATTTAGTTACTCCGTAGACGTCGTAGTTACGCCTAAATCACTTCTCTAAGGCGTTATAGTTCGGCTAAAATAACTTTGAACGGTGGAGCTAAGATACTATTTTGTTATCGCCGGGGTGGTTCGCCTCCGGAGAGTCGTGTAGCATCTAAAGTACGCCGGTCCGAAGAGGTTCAGAGTCTAGCACCCATAGGCGACTACGCTAATAAAGGTTACCCTCACCGTCCATAGTAAGGTCGGACATCAATATCTTGCTAAGGGAGAGTTCTGTTAGTACTATTCGGCTCCTGCCGAGCACCGCTGTCTTTAAGGCCTAGTAGGCTTCGTTACTTTCTACCGCCTCCCTCTACGCGTTAGTTATCCACTTAGCCCCGGTCTTATTATCTACTACCGTAACAGGGTAAGCTTACATAGCATCCTCCTCTACTAGTTCTTCCTCCTAACCCGCTTTCATCGTTATGAGGCTAGTAGGTGACGGCTTAAGTATCTAGGCGAAACGGTACTTTAGCCGGCTATCATCTACGTTAGCAGGTAGGTCTTACTCTCTTCACGATAACGCGTCTAGTTAGGTGTTATCCTTCCCTAGAATGTACGCAATTATGAAGTTATACCTACTAAGCTTCTCTGCCCAGCGAACCTAGCGATCATTTAGTCGCTTACTAGTCGTGAAGTACTCTAGGTTTTTATGGTCCGTCTAGATGGTGAAACTACTAACACTACTTAATAGGTGGTCCCATTCGTCTAACGCCTTGATGATCGCTAAGAGCTCCTTATCGTGGATCTCGTAATTCACTTCATGTATGTTATTCTTTCTTAAGTAGAAAGCGGTCGGCCGGAGGACTCCCTGATCATCGCGTTAGTAAAGAACTCCTCCGGTAGCGTAACCTAATGAGTCCGTTACTAATACCGTCTCTCTATCCGGGTTAAACTGCATTAGTATAGGCGCCTTAATGAACGCTGGCTTTAACCTCTTAAACGCGCTCTCAGTCTTATCGTCCTATCTAAACTCCTCATTCTTCCGCGTAAGCCTAATGAGAGGTTCCGCGATCTCTAAGAAACCGCTAATAAAACGACGATAAAAGTTAGTAATGTTAGAGGCCTAAGAATAAGTCTAGACTGTTCTAGACTCTTCTAGACCTCTTCTATTACTAAGAACTTATTCCTACGGGTTCTTTCAGATTCTAGCCCTTATTCTAGATTGTCTCATTACTAAGGCCTAGAATCTTCTAGTCTAGATTGATTAGAAATCGTCTTCTATTAATAGAAGAACCTATTACTAATTACCTAGAGATAGAACTCTCTAGAATCTATAGGTTCTTCTATATAAACACCCTTAGGTAGCCTGCTAGTTAGTCCTTCAAGGAAGTTCTCTTATAGTAAAGAATCTACTACATTCTCTACTATAAACCATCTACCATACGGTATATAATAAAGATATTACTTATCTTTATAGAATACCGCTAACAGGTTATGAGCCCGGCTAATAGTAATCTATAGATTACTATATAGCTTGCCTTATAATTTATAAGTAGGATTTTACTTCCTTCCCTACTTATAAGAAAGAATATACTATTCTTTCTATACTAGACCGCTCTTATAAGTAAGGCTTAGTAAGACTATCTCGGTGGATAGCTATTAAGCTAAACTTATAAAGAAGTCTAGGGAAAGCCTACTTATTTATATAAGTAAGGCATTTTTAGGGTAAGGACTAGTATCCTAAGCCCTATCCTTAGGCTCTTAGCCTATCGAATTTTTCCTAGGACCGTCGGGCCTATATCTACCTAGGATTTTATTCTAGAACCTTCTAGTGGTCTAGAATAACCTTATTCGCCACCTATTCTTTACCTTTCTCCGCCTTTCTCCGGATTTCCTCACATTTCTATCAACTACGTTGATATAAGGTGTGGCTGCGCGGCCTCTATACCATATTAGGCCTAAGCGTTACCCGTTTACACTAGTTCCCGCTAGTGTCTTGGCACGAGGAACACTAAAACTTCACGACACTTCGAAACGTTTTCGACCCGCATCGACCCGAATACTTTGCTTAGTAAGCAAAGTAGTATACCGTTTTGAAAAGAAAAACTTGGCAGACAAGGATCTAAAATCAGATTCCTTATATCTCTACTCCCGGCTAAGTTATTAGAGAAAACATCGATACTCTAATAATCTCCCCACTTTCTATTAGGTGCATCAGGCCCATTAGCACCTAATAAACTTCGAGACTTCATACACTTATAGTTTCCGCTTAAAACTATAAGTACATAGAGTTTTATACTCTAAAGACCTCTATAAGGTATAAAATCTTTAATATACCTTAAGAAAGGAACATCTTCTACTAGGAAATATGGGAAAAGAATTCCCTAGCATTCCTAAACTTAAAGGCCCTGAGAACTGGGAGTCTTGGCGATCTACTATAAATGATATAGTGATTGCAGAAGGGCTAAAAGCCCATCTAGACTCTAAATCTCAACCTAAAGTAGAAGATCCTACCTGGGAGGTTAATGATGCTAGAATAAGGACTTTCATTAGGACCTCTATAGATCCTAAACTTTATTCTAGCATTGCCCATTGTAGAACTGCAAGTTCTATGGGAGAAGCCCTTAGAAAAAGATGCGAATCTAAGGGACTTTCATGGGAAGTCTCACACTTTATAAGGCTACTAAGCCTTAAAGATACGGGAGATATTAATACCTGGGTGGCTAATCTATTAGATGAGATAACCCTATTATCTCAGACTAAGATGGCCTTAACGGAGAGGCAGAAACTAGGTGTATTCTTTAGTAATATACCTAGTAGCTATTCTTCATGGAGCGCCGTAGCCCAGCTAGGGCTAAAAGAAGAGACTACTCTAGACCACCTTATAGAGCGTCTAGTAGAAGAGTCTCGGCGCCGAGAACTAGAAGAAGAAAGTAATACTGCCCTTATTACTACAACTAGTAATAAAGGGAAATCTTCTTCTAAAAAGAACGCCTCTACTTATAATAATAAGAGTACTAAGAAGTGCTCTTATTGTAAAAAGAATGGCCATCTAGAAAAGGACTGCTATAAAAGAGCTAGGAATTTAAAGGGTAAAGAAAATAATAGTAGTCCTACGGATTTAGAGGATACCCTACACATTACGGGTTATACCTCTTATTTTACCGCGGGTCCCGGCCTAAATGACTGGATTCTAGACACCGGCGCTACAGCCCATATGTCTAGACATAAAGATCTCTTTACTTCTTTAAAAGAAGTAAATTTACCTATAAAACTAGGTAAAGGAGAGATCTATGCTAAAGGAATAGGTACTATACCTATTACCTTTAAGTACGCTAATAGAAGGATAAATCTAACCCTTCTAGACGCTCTCTATATCCCCGATTTATCTGTAAATCTTATCTCTATATCTAGGCTATATACACATGGTATATATCTAGATATAAAGAACTTAAGACTTATAGATAAAAGAGAGCAGATATATGCCGAAGTTTTACTTCAGAATAACCTATTTATACTACCTAAGGTAGAATCTGCTATAAATCACTCATATATAGCAGATTTAAACCTATGGCATAATAGGTTAGGGCATATAAACTTAGAAGCTCTTAGGGCACTACTACCTATTAAGGGTAGTAAAATAGACTGTTCTATATGCCCTTTAGCTAAATCTAAGCGTACTATATCTACTATACCAGTAGCGGTCTCTAAACCTTATGAGAAGATAGGTCTAGATGTCGTAGGACCTATTACTCCTAAGGGAATAGGGGGATACACCTACTATATAGCCTTTATAGACTATTATAGTAGGTTTACATGGGTATTCCCCCTATTTACTAAAGGAGAAGCCTATAATAAGATAGTTTACTATCTTAAACTTATAGAGCCGCATGGTAAAGTCCAGTCTTTAAGGCTAGATAATGGCCTAGAATATGGGGGAACTCAGCTAGATTTACTAGCTGAAAATAAAGGAATAACTCTAGAAAAGAGTTCTCCTTATAGCCCAGAGCAAAACGGGCTTATAGAGAGGACACATGGGTTAATAGATACTATTACCCGTTGCCTTCTCTTAAATTCTAAGGTTCCCCTTACCTTCTGGCCAGAGGCTATTAAAACCGCCACTTATATTCTAAACCGGACCCCTAAGAAGTCCCTAGAGGGTATTTCGCCTCTAGCCCGGCTAAATATAGCTGAGGGCAGGTCTCCTACTATAAATCTCTCTTATATAAAGACTTTCGGAAGTAAAGTCTTTATAAACATCCCTAGAGAAAAGCGTACTATATCCTCTAAGTATTCTCCACGCTCTAGGCCTGGTATATTATTAGGCTTTGAGGGGGAGCATATTTATAGATGCTGGGATATAGAAAAACAAGCTATTATACGCACTAGGGATGTTACCTTTAAAGAGGATGAATTTCCTTCTCCCTATACTAAAAGTATAGAAGATAAGGAAGATATAGACTATACTAAGCCTATATTTCCTTCTTCTATAACTAGCCCTCCTAATAGACTAAGATCTAGGTCTATAACTACTATAGATACTAGTAGGGAGGAGCCTAGGAGAAGTGAGCGCCTTAGAGAAAAATCCTCTAAGGAATCGACTACTATAGAGGCTACTATTAATAGCCCTATAGAAGAAGTACCTCATCCTCTTAGAGAGACCTTTAAAGAGGTTAGAATCCCTAGTAGTAGCAGCTATGTTACTATAGAAGGCCTAAGTAATATAGAGGAAGATATCTCTTATTACTTACTCTATAGTAATAGGGAACCTACTACTACTAAAGAAGATGCCTATAGACGCCTTAACTAAGGTACTTACTAAGGCTCTCTTTACTAAATTCCTCTCTATTACCCTGCGTAATAAGTTAGGGGGAGTGTTAGAGGCCTAAGAATAAGTCTAGACTGTTCTAGACTCTTCTAGACCTCTTCTATTACTAAGAACTTATTCCTACGGGTTCTTTCAGATTCTAGCCCTTATTCTAGATTGTCTCATTACTAAGGCCTAGAATCTTCTAGTCTAGATTGATTAGAAATCGTCTTCTATTAATAGAAGAACCTATTACTAATTACCTAGAGATAGAACTCTCTAGAATCTATAGGTTCTTCTATATAAACACCCTTAGGTAGCCTGCTAGTTAGTCCTTCAAGGAAGTTCTCTTATAGTAAAGAATCTACTACATTCTCTACTATAAACCATCTACCATACGGTATATAATAAAGATATTACTTATCTTTATAGAATACCGCTAACAAGTAAAGCCTAAGAAGCCTTATATAGCCTTAACGGTGGTTAGTCTAGCCTAGTTCTTTACTACCTTAACCTTTAACGGGTCCATGCGTACCCCTCATCTAGCCTTAATGATGTAGCCGAGATATTTTATCGACTGGACCTTAAACTCGCACTTCCTAATGTTAATATGGAGACCCGCCGCGAGTAAGCGGTCCATTACTAGCTTAACCTAGTGATGATGCTCCTTCCGCGATCCCTTAGTAAAGATCAGAACATCATTAACGTAGGCTGAAGCGTAATTATCTAGAAACTCTCTTAGCACCCAGTTAATATACCGTTAAAAGGTAGATAGAGCGTTAGCGAGACCGAACGGCGTTACTAACTATTAGAGGCCTAAGAATAAGTCTAGACTATTCTAGACCCTTCTAGACCTCTGCTATTACTAATAACTTATTCCTACGGGTTCTTTCAGATTCTAGCCCTTATTCTAGATTGTCTCATTACTAAGGCCTAGAATCTTCTAGTCTAGATTGATTAGAAATCGTCTTCTATTAATAGAAGAACCTATTACTAATTACCTAGAGATAGAACTCTCTAGAATCTATAGGTTCTTCTATATAAACACCCTTAGGTAACCTGCTAGTTAGTCCTTCAAAGAAGCTCTCTTATAGTAAAGAATCCACGACATTCTCTACTATAAACCATCTACCATACGGTATATAATAAAGATATTACTTATCTTTATAGAATACCGCTAACACTAACTACTTAAATAGTCTGAATCGGGTGCGGAAGGCCGTTAGCCACTCGTCTCCCTCGGCGATATAAACGCGGTGGAACGCTAAGACCACGTCTAGTTTAGTGAACCAGCGCGCTTAACCGATTTAGGCTAAAGTCTTAGTGATTAACAGGAGCGGATAACGGTACTTTCTTATTAGAGCATTTAGGGCCTGGTAGTCGCAATAAAACCTTAGTCCCCCGCTAGGTTTCTTCCTAAATAGTACCGGAGCCGCGGCTAGGGAACTACTCACGCGTATAAACCCCTTCTCTAGGAGCTCATATAGCGTTTTACGCAAAACGAGTAACTCCTCGCGGCTCATTCCGTAAAGGGGTCCCTAAGGGGGTGTGATGCTAACGCCTACGGACCCTACTAGAGATTAGGAATTAAGGCGGGGCCCAGCGGCCACCGACTAGGACCCGAATAGGGCCGTGCGTATAAGCGAGGACACATAAAAAGCCCTCTATAGACGAAACCTTAGTTTATAAGGTTTCGTCTAATATCTACTCTGAATACATTATTATTACTACTCGATTCGACCCCCTACGGTGCTAAATCTTATAGGGGGTCCGGGTCCTTCCCGTTAGGTAGCTTATTTAACTCGATCTTGTGGTTAATACCCGGTTAATTAGTGGGAAGCGAGTTTGTGAGAGCCTTATTAAATAATAGTAAGTACTCATCACTAATCTACTCTAGTAGTCGGCGCCGGATCTCATTACCGCTAATAACCAGCTTCATTACTAAGGCCTTATTAATATTAGCGAGACTTACCGTGAACACGTACCCTTTCCACTATTTAGTCATCTTCTGGGTGAGTAGTTAGTACGCTAGGGCGGAGACGGCTTAAGCAAAACGGATTCCGTCCTTCACCTTTAATCTCCCCTCCTCCCGTACCATTAGGCCGGTATCCTTGAATGTGAGGCTCCTAGCTAACAGGTCTAACAAAACCCTTTCTTAATGAAGCCACGGCGCTCCTATTAGTAACTTAATACTGTTAGGGAGTTAGGGTACTACGTAGGTAAGGATTATTCTTAAGTATCCTCCTAGGATAAGTGTGAACTCCGTTACTGTCTTTACTAACCATCCTAAGCTCTTTAGCCCGAGTATCAGCATGGGTATAATCTTATAAGTTAGGAGGTTCATGCGCGTTACGAACTAGGAGGTCACCATTACGTATAGTTCACTCCCTAAATCAATAAGAGTTCTAGTATAGGATGCTTAATTGACTAGCGCTGATACTAGTAGGGATTCACCCCTTATGTACCGCTTAGTCTTATGCTAATGGGTTGCTATCCCATCATTTAACCTCCTCTAGTTCGTAACTTCACTCCGGACCGTGACTATGGCCGGAGTTCCTCATTTCCTAATTCGGGCTCCGCGGCGTCCTTAACTTCGTCTTCTAATAGTGGCTGGACTACTATGGCTTAGGGAGGACGGGCAGGCTTATATGGGCACTTACTAATGAAATGAGCGTTACTACCGTAACGTAGGCAGAGCTTTAATACATGTTATTAGCTCACCTCAGCGTCTAATACCCATTTAGCACGTTAGACGGCTAAGTAAGCCGGGCCGGTAGGTTCCCACTCTATAGCTTTAGAGGTGGTACTTACTTAGTTTAACCGCCCTTAAGGTATTATCATGGCGCCGCTAGAGGCCCGACCTATTAACCTACCCTTACGAAATCTACCGTTAGCCTAATGACCACTGTTGCGGATGCTACCATTATTATTTCCGAGTCTTTCCATGGAGTTGCTAACCCGGGTGAGTAAGGCAATGTATTAATCCCATGACTCTCCTCCTAAAGCTAACCTAACTATGTAGGCTGATAGTTCGCGGCTTAGCGCGTTTTTAAGGAGGCCGATCTTGGCCGAATCTAGCCACTCATCGCCCCTAGCTAACTGTAGAACCCGATTAAACTCGGTAAAAAACTCCTAAAACGGCGCTCCCCTCTAACGTAACGCGTATATCTAGCGCTATGCGTTTACTACTCAGTGAGGATCGCCGTAGATTAACTCTAGGTGAGTGAGTAGTTATTTAAAGGTTACACCGGGATCATCCCTATGCTATTTAAACTAGGGCGTCATTTAACGGGTAGCCTTGCCGCCTAAATTAGCCTAAACAGCGAATAGCTAGGTCTTTAGTGCGTAGTTAGCGTAGTTAAGGTTCATCTTATTACGAACTATGTCTATCTACGCGTCTATTCCGTCCCTATCGCCCTTATAGACGGGCATCTTAGGTAAGAATTTAGTTAGTTAACCTACTTAGCGCTCGCGTTCCTTCTTATTAGCTTAGTTAGCCATCCATTATTATATTAACTAGACGACGTTAGGACTATGTAGGCTCACGGTCGGTTATTAGTGTGGCTACTAGGTCTACTATTACGCGTAGAGCACTTCCTACTACTATTAGTACGCCTATTCTGTAAGGTAGGCCTGCTCATCTAGGGGTGGCCCCTATTACTGCTGTAAGGCCGCCTGCCGGGCGGCCTAATTATCTTATTACTGCTGCGAGGCCGCCTATTATGCGGCCTAATCATCTAGCTACTATTCCATCGCCTAGGGTCTATAACGACTAATTAAATGTTAGGAGATTAAGACGTAGGCACGTAAGTTAACTCCTTTTTCATAGTAATGATTAGTCATGGTAAGCTAGTCTCATGATGGTGGAGTTAAAGTACTAATCTAAGCGAGTGTGTGGGCGGAGAATTAGTACTAAAGTCTAACGCTTAGGCCGCAGGATCTATCTAAGGATGTGAACGGTTAGAAACCGTAACACCAGCCACCTAATGAGTACGAGTCTAGCTAAGACCTCATCCTCCCCGTTAAGTAGTTCTACTACCTCATCTTCATCCGCATTAGGAACCTCCTAGACCTAGGCTACGTCCTCTACGAGTGCCCTAGCAACGAGGAGTTCTAGGCCTACCTCATTCTTCACGGCTTTACTAATAAATGGGCCCGCTAGTAGCGGCCCCTAGTAGCTACCTTTACTTCTACTTTCTCCTTACTGTTTTTCTCTCTCCTTCCCCTTTTGCATGGCGGATTAGCGTTACGATTTAGCGGCGTTCTTAGGACTACGCGGCTATGGAGGGGGGGATTATTATGGTTTCTAACTATTTATATCCTCGGATGGATCCTATAGTCTAAGCGTTAGACTTTAGTGCCGATTCTCTCCCTATACACTCGCATAGATTAGTACTTAAACTTCACCATCATGAGACTAGCTCCCTACGACTAATTATTATTATGAGAAAGGATTTAACTCGTATGCCTACGTCTTAATCTCCTAATAATCACTACTATTACTTAATTTAACCCCCTACGGTACTAAATCTCACACCTAAGTTATACGCGCTAGACCTTAGCTCCTCTATAGTCATAGGATCTCTTATCTATAATTACCGTTATTAAGAGCCTTAAAGAGGCTTTAAGAACTTTTATCTACATATAAGAGCAGTAGGAAATCTTAGGGAATACTCTAACGACTATAGATACTAGGAAGCATGTTAGACATGTAATGTTATCTACTACCCTAGAGATGGTAGTAAAATGTAACTATTATAAACAGGATGGGGTTGATGATGCTATTAAAATAGAAAGATAAAGATTAATAATGATGAAATATAGTCTAATTCTACTAATATCTAGCGCTAGTCTATAGGTAATGCCTATGAAACTTTAATAGGCGTCTATCTATTAGATAGGTTCGTTACTCTAGGTTATTAGGCTGCATAGAGGCTATCTATCTAGTTTAGTTAAATAGAGAAGCTAGGAACTAATCTAGTTTGAGAAGAAAGGGTTAATAGGGTTTCAAAGAAGGGGCGGTCATTTCTACGTGTCGTAATTAGGTTAAATTTATCGTTCGTTTCTTTTAAGTGACTAAGATATAATGGCATTCTTGCATTAGCTCCTCGTGCCCTTTACTCTAGGTCTATGGTAACATGCGACTAATTAAAACTAGAATCTAATGCACCATCGCCTCATCCCATGACGATCTATGCCTGAACCATGCAAATGAAATCGTTATGTAAAACATGCGAAACGAAATTCCTAATGGCTCATCGAAGTTAGACAGCGACGTCGGGCTTGCCAAACTCCCTGATGAACTCGTCCGAGTACGGGTAGTCGATGTAGCCAGGCTCGGGCTTGTCGCCGGCCTTCTGGCTGATGTAGAAGGTGAAGCGGTCGTAGTCGTTAAAGGGGATGCCCTTCTTGACGCGATAAACAAGGTCGGGCGTCGAGATGAAGCGGCGACCAAAGACGACAGCAACGTCATGGTCCTTGTACTTTTCTTCGACGGCCTTGATGGCCAGCTCAGTCGTGAAACCACCGGCAATAAAGACGGGCTTGTCCCTGCCCCAGGACTGAAGAGCAAAGTCGAGGCTTTCGTTCTGAGGGTCGCGGTCGATGACGCCGGCGACGCGGGGCTCGACCAGGTGGAGGAAGGCCAGATCGAGGGCGCGGAGCTGGTCGATCAAGTACGAGAACTGGGGGATGGGGTCGGACATGCGCATTCCCTGGAAGTTAGACCAGGGGGAGAGACGGATGCCAGTGCGCTCAGCACCAACGGCCTTAGCGACGGCCCTTGAGACTTCGACGGCGAAGCGGGCGCGGTTCTCGATGCTACCTCCCCACTGGTCGGTGCGCTTATTGCAGACGTCCTGAGTGAATTGGTCGATCAAGTAGCCGTGGGCGCCATGAATCTCGACACCGTCAAAGCCACCCTTCTCCACAGCATTCTTTGCCGCAGTCGCGTAGTCGTCGATGGTGGTCCAGATCTCCTCCTCGGTCATGGGCCTCGGGGCGGGCAGGCCCTTGGCCATGGAAACATCGCTCGCACTGACAAAGTTGTTCTTGAAGTCGAACTCCTCATTCTTGACGGCACCGCCAGAGCCCTCCGGGTCGGGCCAGGCAGCGCGACCGAGGTTCCAGAGCTGGACGTAAATCTTACTGCCCTTTGCGTGGACAGCGTCGGTGACCTTCTTCCAACCAGCAAGCTGTTGCTCAGTCCAAAGACCAGGGATGTTGGCGTAGCCTCCAGCGCGAGCGGAGATGAAAGTAGCCTCGGAGATGAGGAGGGTGCCAGGGACAACAGCGCGCTGGGCGTAGTACTGGGTCATGACATCGGTAGGGACGTTGTCGCTGGTTGCCCGAAAGCGAGTGAGAGGGGCCATGGCGACGCGGTGGTCGAGCTGGGTCGAGCCGACCTTGAGAGGCGCGAAGAGCTTGGTGTTCTCGGCCATGTTTTCGAGTCTCGGGTCGTGCGGGATGGGTTTGAAGCGAGTGATTTTTGGTTGCCGATGATGGTGTTTTCCATGTTGGTGGCAGACCCTTTTATATCATCACCATGGTGCTTCGATGCTCTTCCACCAAAAAGACGCTCTGGCGCTGGTCCACCGCCACTGCGAAAGGCACATTGGCCTTGCTTGTTCAGCGAGAGAGCACGGCGAGCAGTACGGCGCACGCTCGAGTGTAAGCCTCGGCGGGTGGGTTTCTGGTTTGGGGCATGGCTCTGGCGTGAGGCTCATCGGACATGGCAGCGTACGCAAAGACCAGGCAGGACTAGACATGCAATTGTCAGCAGAGAAGAGGTTGCACGGCTGGGTATGCAAGATTTTGAAACTCCTAAACTCTGCGCAACAATCGTCCGAAAGAAGACCGAGGTGTGTGCGTGGTCCTTCTTTTTCTCGAGCCTTCGCGAAGTTTGTGGCAACGGCACGACGGCATGTCGACAGGCAAGAAATTCCTTCGGTAGGCGTCGCGGACCGGCCCGAAATGGGACATGGTCCAAAGAGCCACAGAGCCGTCGGAATGCTTGCTAACAACGCGCCGCGGCAATACTAATCACCAAGCATGACGGCAGTTGTGGCTGGATCGAGCAGTGAATCGGTCCGAAGCTGCAAACATCGAAGTCTCCTGCAAGCCCGTCACCCACGACTCACTCTGCGGACATCAGATATCGTCCCTGACGACGATGTGTGCGTATTAACTCGACGAGATCTAGGTCCTGCTTGCGCTAATGTCGCCAGACGAGAGCCCATGTCTCCCTTGAAGCAACGAATCGACCTCGACCATCCGTGCAACAATACGGGAACAACGCCGATCGAGGCGACAATCGTGGTTTTGACGAAGATGGCATCAGCTACGTCATCCAAGACGATGCAACGGTCTGGTGTCACTAGTCCGCCCACCCACCAAACGCTGCTACTTGCTATCCATGAGCGATCCGCTATAAGGTGCCGGCGACCAGGCTGCCTGCCCCCATCTTTGGCCAAGGTACATGTATGAACCATGGACCGTCATGTTCCGCGCGTCCCCCTCGGCGAGGAGACGGTCTGCTGAGGCGGTCGCAACGGCATTTCGTGACGAGGCTGATTTAGGTGACGACGTCCAGTCCATCTCGAAGGCATTTTATGGCTCCATGTGACTGTATGACGCCTAGTGGATTCTCTTCTCCCCTTCGCACCGAATCGAGGGGAGCTGCAAGACACCACTGTGCCTTAATCCTCTCCCTAGGGTCCCAACCAACTTCCAACTAAGTCGCTTTTCGTCCGTGTACCCTCCATCTACCTCTGTTCAATTCACCAGACGCATCCATACACCTCTTACAACGCCTGGCAACCTCGTCTCAAAATTCAAACTCCTAGAATTCGACTTTCGATGATGCGCTTCCACGTAACCCACCTCCTACCTACTCTTTTGAGCCTCTTTCGGCTCGTCGCCCTCCTGCGCTTATCGACTCCCGCTGAAGCTTTCTCGGCTACGGCGTCTGTGACTCCTGGGCACATGGCCTCCATCATCTCGCCTCTTGGTCCCCCTAAAACCTCGCTCGCCTGTGTTACTGAGCACGCCGAAACTGCCGATGGCCTTTCCCTGCCCAGACACGCTTGCCGGAACAACGACGTCCTCATTGACAGCTCCTATCGAAGACCGACCGCCATTCTGCCTCGAGATCGGGGAGTTACGGCCATTCCTCAACTACCCAATCAAAGACGTAACACGCCCACGCGTCCAACGGGAGCGATCGGATTTGAGAGCAAGGAAGAACACAGGAGAAAGATACAAGCGGTCAAGGATCAGGCGAATGAGCGCATGAGGGAGGAAAAGAAGAGGGCGAAGGAGATGGAGAACAAGATTGAGGATCTGGAGAAGAAAGAGAAGGAGCGTCGGAAAAAAGCTTTAGAGAAGGAGCTGGAAATCGCAAAGAACGCCACGGTCGAGATTGAGATCAGAAAGGAGTTGCTTCGGGGTTTCAAGGCAGCCCTGAAGAAGGCCAACAAAGTCGCGAAAAAGTCGCCTCAAGAGAGGGCCAAGCTGCTCCGCGAGATTCGCGAAGGGAAATTCATGTAGCGGATGAGGGATCCCGATAAGACGAGGTTGGATGTATGCGCGGGTTTACACTAGGAGTAGACATAATCCTCGCCTTGGTTTGTCTCTGCGGAAGAGAGCATGAGCACCGCGATACGACGACTCTGTAAAGCAGTCTTGAAAGGCTGATCGCCGAGAGAAAGAGGCGAAAAGTGAAGAAAATCGGGCCACGAATGAGTAACAAGAGCAGGGGGAGTAGTTCGTCAGCGCTGCAGGTAGGCGGAGGGGATTTCCCTATGTGAGCTGCGTGGTCACGTTTGGCTTGCGTCGCCCCGTTTCAAGACCTGAATTGTGCCTCGACTGCGACTATCCACATTACATGTACGGTCCATCGTCGCTGGTTTAAAGGAGCGTGTTTGGCCGGCGTCGTTGCTGCTCTCAATGTGCGCTCTCCAGTTTTAGGTTGCAGCTGCCACGCTGACCCGCCCAAGTCTCTAATTTAACTCCATTTCCGAGTGGCTTTTGGCCTCCCTCCTTCCACATCTTGCACTCCAATTCAATCTAATGCTCGCTCTCTCTGATCGACCTCAACATGACAGCCTCAACTGAAGCACTTACTCGGCACAATCTAAACGGCGCGGGCTACGAATCAGAAGATGATGACCTTCCTCATCAAATAGGCAGAAGATCGGCAAGCTATGGACCATGGAGCGCACGGCATCTAGACTGCTACCACCTCTCTACCGTCTGAGCTTTCAATCTTAGACCCGCTCGACGTCTTTGCCTCTCGTCTGCTTCGCTGCATGTCCGGTATCTTCAAATGATTCATCATGCGCAGCCGCCATGTGCCTGCCTCAGGCCATATAATTATAAGTATGGTGTGCTATAGACGGTATAGATAGAGGTTAAACTTCCTCTTAATAGCACTTAGTGCATATCTTCTTAGTTCTATAATAAAGCGGTGAGTTATCTAAGTCCTTTACGGCCTTAGCGTTAGTCCATCATATTATATATTAAAAAGGGCCTTAGATCAGGTTGCTCTACATAGTAAGGTAATAATATCTATAGACCCTATGAACTATAGAAACCCTATAGACCCTACACACCCTATACACCCTATAAACCCTAAGAGCTAACTAAAAATCAGGATAAAATAACTTCCTACTAATGATTTAAGTAGGACTACCTAAAGTAGCTTGCGAAATCCCTTTAGATTATCATTATATATGATAACTTTAACTACTAAGACTGTTAGAGGCCTAAGAATAAGTGTAGACTACTCTAGACCCTTCTAGACCTCTTCTATTACTAATAACTTATTCCTACGGGTTCTTTCAGATTCTAGCCCTTATTTCAGATTGTCTCATTACTAAGGCCTAGAATCTTCTAGTCTAGATTGATTAGGAATCGTCTTCTATTAATAGAAGAACCTATTACTAATTACCTAGAGATAGAACTCTCTAGAATCTATAGGTTCTTCTATATAAACACCCTTAGGTAACCTGCTAGTTAGTCCTCTAAGGAAGTTCTCTTATAGTAAAGAATCCACGACATTCTCTACTATAAACCATCTACCATACGGTATATAATAAAGATATTACTTATCTTTATAGAATACCGCTAAAACTACCTATCCGCCTAATATGAGTTAGATGTGAGTAGATTAGCTAGTAAGTCTCTACCTAACACCGCCCCCTACGCCGCCTATAAGAGTTAGCTACTATTAAAGATGCTAAGCCCTACCTACATGATTAGAGCTAGGCCTAGACTAATTCCTAGCTAATATCACCCTAATTAGTACCCGAAACGCTATCCTCTTACGATAATAACTAGGTGATAAGGCTTATTCCGTCTACCTCTTCACCCTAATTAAGGATGATGAGTTCACCGAACTATGCTCTATGGTGACTAATAATGAAACGCACCTCTATAATACTATCCCCTAAGAGTATCATAACCTACTAGGTGCTTTCCGCGATAATAACCCGCTCCCATAGACCCGCCTATAAACCGACTTCCGTATTAAGCTAAAGGATGGCACTAAGCCTAAGGACCTTAGCTACGTGCTATTATAACGCGTAAATGATGCCTAGTTCACGGAGATTAAGCGATACATTTAAGAGGGCCTAGATCTTAGTATCCTAGAATATAGTAAGGTAGGCATGGCCTCACCCGTTTTATTAGTCACTAAGCCTAATGGGGGTGTCCGCTTCTACGTTAATTACTAGAAGCTTAATGAGCTTATAAAAAAGAACCGGTATCCCCTCTCCCTACTAGATAAGATGATTAGCTAGATGCGCGGCATGAAGTATCTTACTAAACTTAATTTTAAGCGCGCGTTTCACTATATCTACGTGGCTGACCCCTAGACTAAGGACCTCCTTACATTCTACACGTGATAAGGCGCGTATAAGTACTAAGTTATGCTGTTTAGCGTTACTAATAGCCTAAGCACCTAGTAACATCTCATTAATAAGTATTTATTTCCTTATCTTAGCGATTATGCTACGGCCTACCTTAATGATATCCTCATCTATAGCCCTACGCTTACTAAGCACTGCTAGTATGTACTTAAGGTCCTCTACTAGCTCTAGGAGTACGGCTTACACCTTAATGTTAATAAATGTAAGTTCTACGTCTAGGAGACGCGGTTTTTAGGCGTTATTATCTTAACCGACGGCGTCTATATAGACCTAGCTAAGATTAAGGCTATTACGTCCTAGGAGCTGCTAGCTACTATTAAGCAGGTCTAGTCATTCCTTAGCGTGACTAACTTCTACCGGCGGTTTATACGCGACTATAGTAAGATCACTAGGCCGCTTACATAGCTAACATATAAGGACGCCGCCTAGAGTTAGACTAGTATAGAATAGCAGTCCTTCACTACTTTAAAGACCGCCCTAATGACCGTACCAGTCCTAGCTCATTTTAACCCTATTTATAAAACCGTCATAGAAACTAATTCATCTAATTAGACTAACGGCGGCCTCCTCTCTTAGTATAATAACGATAGTAAGCTCCACCCTATTACGTACTACTCTAAAATAATGGTCCCAGCTGAGCTTAACTACTCTATCTACGATAAGGAGCTCCTAGCTATCGTACGCGCCTTAGAGTTATAGGAGCTTAATTTAAAGGCCTATTAGACGCTATTTACGGTGTTTAGGGACTATTAGACGCTGCGGCACTTTACTACGACTAATTAGCTTACTTAATGCTAGGCCCGCTTAGCTGAGCTCCTCTCTAAATATGACTTTAAGATCGTATAGCACCCCGGCCGCGCTAATGTTAAAGTAGACACTCTTACCCGTTACCACTAAGATCACCCTAGTACTAACGACCCCTAGCACCGTGCATAAAACTAAATCCTCCTACTGCTAGATTGCCTATCTACTAGCACCTATAAGGCATAGGAGCTCTCTCTCGTTATAGTCGACCCTAACGGTAATCCTCATAATGATTCACCCCTAGAATAACGGCTGCTCACCGCTAACACGGCGGATACACCTAAGATGAATAAGTAGAGGAGATAGGCGGACGAACTAGACTCACCCTTCACTATTAATAGGCAGGGAAACGTGTTTATGGACGGACACCTCGTCATCCTATTAGATCTTAGATTGCTCCTTATCTAATAAGTCTATAAGCAGTAACTAACCGGCTATCCGGGTTACACTTAGCTACGTAACCTGCTTATACCGCAGTTTTAGTTTCTAAATCTTATCTCACTCATCTCCTAGGTCGTTAATAACTGCCCGGCCTATATCTACATTTATAAGGCTCACCCGGCCGTCTTAGGACGCCTATAGCTATTACTAATCCTATTACGGCCATGGTAGCACATTACTATGGACTTTATCGGGCCCCTACCCCGTAGTAAGGTCGCTAACATGATACTAGTCATTTATAACTAGTTTAGTAAGGCACGGCACTTTATCGCCATGGATGCTGCTAATAATAGGACTACGGTAGAAGCTACTACGCGGGCGCTTATAGACTACGTATTTACTATTTATAGGTTCCCTCTCTTAATTTTCTTAGATCGCGGCAGCTAATTCATCTCCTACTTATGGGCCGGTCTTACCTAAATCATCGGCATCAGCCTTAAGCTATCTACTAGTTATCACCCCTAGACTAATAGCTAGACCGAGCAGGCTAATTAAGACCTTAAGAACTACTTACGGCGGTTTATTAGGTTCTATTAAGATGACTAGGTGCTACTACTATCCGCCGCGTAGTTTACGGCTAATAGCATGCCGCATGAGAGCCTTAATAGCTACTTACCGTTCTTTATTTATAATAGATATGAGCTAAGATTTAACTTTAATACCGAAGCGGCCATCTATAGCGTCCGCGGTCTAATTATAGATGCACGGTCCATTTAGTTAAATGTCGCTTAGGCCATCGCCCGCTCTATATAATAGGTGTAGGATGAGATAAGATGAAGCCTAACCCTCACGTAATAATAAATGGCCGTATAA
Source organism: Phyllosticta citriasiana (assembly GCF_038021145.1). Lineage (NCBI taxonomy): Eukaryota > Fungi > Ascomycota > Dothideomycetes > Botryosphaeriales > Phyllostictaceae > Phyllosticta > Phyllosticta citriasiana. Next base: position 69,435 of record NW_027117295.1, read on the forward strand.
GTAAACCGCCGCCGGTAAAACTACATCATTAAGCCGGGTAAGTACGTATACATCCGCACTATAACTAGCTAGGCCACCATGCTAAACTAACATAATAACGGACCGTACTAAGTCGTTAACATTCATAGTAACTAGGTAATGTTATGACTGCCTACGGGTTCGTATCCTAATAATAAGTTTAACATCTCATAACTAATCATCACCAGTAATGACCTGTTACCCGGCTAATATCCTACTAACGCGCCGGCCTTATAAGATGATGATGAGGATACTAAATAGGAGGTTAAGGAAATTATAGGCCACCGGATACTAGCTAATAGGAGGCTCTAGTTTAGAGTTAACTAGGCTAATTATCCTCCTAACCTAACGTTTTATAAGGCGGATAACGGTGAGTTTAACGGCACGCGTAACGTTATCATAAAGTATTATGAGTATCACCTAGGGCTACGGCTACTAATTAGCTAGATAACTAACTAAATAATGAGGACGTTATTTACTAGGAGGGGGGGGTAGTATTATGAATAAGCAGGCCGCGCCGCTGTTACGGCTAAGTTATAGCATTTAGCGTTAGGAGTTTTAGGCTCACGTATATGCTAGCCGTAGTTAGTTAGATTAAGGAGTAATAGTCGCTCACTAGCCGGCCTCGTGATGACTACTCTTACTCCTTACCTATTAATATTAGTAATTAGCACGATCTGCTCTACTTAGTGCCGTAACACCTATTATCTCTAAAGACTTCCATAGTTAACATATACTTAATGCTCCTTAGTCTTTAGATAAAACTAATGCGCCTCACTAAGACGACTTAAATTACCTTCTTAAATAATAGATAGTTATGCGTAAGGCTTAGGCTATACATATAGTATGTCTAGTTTAGGTATTCTAACACCTCCCTTAGGTGATAAAAAAGTAGGACGGGGATAATACCTAGAATGATCTTCTATATCTATTACGAATCGTTAAGCGGCTAATTTATAGGCTTATGCATGAAGGCTGTCTACTTAGTTAGATGTATATAAAATTAAAAGAGATCAATTAAAGTTAAGTAGAAAGAAGAAGTTAAGTAAAATCTATTAATTATAGTAAATATAGAAGATGCTACGTACTCTCCTATCTTCTATATATATTTATATAAGAACCTGAATGAGACCTGAACTCTCCTATTACTACGCGAATTACTACTTTAACTGCGTTATCAAAATAAATGAAAATTAAACCTTCTTATTATCGCGCGAAGTCCCGTTTAGCCGCTAGGTCGGCTGTGTAGCCTTAGTAGTATGTGTTATCCATCGGCTCGGCTAGCTTACACGGCTTAGCTAGTTCACGCGGCTCGGCTGTCACAAGCTTCGGTTTATCTGGTGATCGCGCGAAGGCGTGGTTGTGGTGCGCTCGCGTTGCTAGCGTGTGGCCTGGCTGCATGACTAGGCTCGTCAGGCTCGTCAGCCATCGCGACATTGACGGTCCTAGCGAGTTCCGTTTATTGATTGCTGTGAACGAATTCTGGTGCGGCTGCCAACTATGAGCCAATTTAGTCAGGTTTGACTGATTACTAGAGGAGGTTGCGCTTGAACGACGCCGTTATAAGGCATCTAAGTAGCTGCCGTGGGTTGCAGGTCTAGTGCCACGGTGATGACCTTGCGTTGATGCGGGAGTCACTAGGCGCGGGGCCGGCTCAGGGATTGCTGCTTGCCGCTCCTGGCTCGGGCGTTCCCGTTGTTGGTTCTGCTGCGAACGGGATGGGCCCGGTGTCGCTGGCCTTACCCAAGGGCTGAGCTGTCTCGTAGCAAGTAGATCCCCGGCGAAGTTCAAGTTCTAGATAAGACGTCAGAGACTGCAAAAGGAATTTCTAGGTTGGTGCTTACAGGTTTTTGCTCCTCTTCGGATCCATCATCGTCGCTACTCAATTCTACGATTTCGACCTTTACAGAAGGCTCTTGAAGCGATGCCGTCGGAGCTGTTGCAGTACTGGGAGCCAATGGCGCTGGCGTAGTGCTTGCCAATGACGCTCCTGAAATTTCGAGGCGCTGCCGCACATGCTCAATTGGAATCCGCTGGATCCTAAAGCGCATGAAGCGATTCTCCCAGGCGTCTTTCTCGTTCAGGTCCAGTCTTTTCCAGGACCTCTCGACATGCATTGCGTACGGGTCTCGAGTACCGGACGCCTCAATCAATTCGTCGAGTTTGTACCACGCGAATAGAGATCTTCCATCGTCAATGAGATCGGGCAGCAAGTCCTTTCCTCGCATGGTACGCAAGCGTTCTTCATCAAGAAACCAGGCGACTCGTGGGGCTAGAGTCCGACGAATTCTTGACAGCTCCCAATGAAGGACATCCGGGCCACGGTCGCCGGCTAAATTCTCTGGTTGAAGAAGAGGCGTGGATTGAGGATTGAGATCAGCTTGACTTCTTGACGAGGAGCTCTCAACACGACGTGCAGGTTGTGCTTCTGGGGAGTTGTTGGTGCGAGGATCTTCATCGGCAGGGAGAGATGCGCCACGACGGTTGGCATGGTGTTCTGGTCGAAGGTTGGCGCGCGGCTCTAGATCAGGCACTTCAACCTCTTCTTGAGGCTGATGTTGAGCGGTAGACAGAAGTTCGTTGCGAAGAGCGACACTTGAAGAACCGGCATTGGGTAAGTACCAAGCGTTTGTCAGATCCTGGAATTGCTTCCGATGGCTCGGTGTCATGAGTGGCCCCCGATATTCCTCAGATGCGAGTCGCAGAAGCTGCTGGAGTTTCGCTAGGTGCGCGGCATTCTTCACTGTCTGGGCGAGAATCCAACAGAGCTTGAAAGGAAGCTCGTCCCGTAACGTTCGTTCAACGAACGCCCTCAGATCTTTGGCCGCCTCAGTTTTGTCCAGATGCTGGCGGATCGGATGTCCTGCCGCCTGCAAGATGCGCTCCCAGTGAAGGTCAATGTTCATAGTTTTTCGGATAGTTTCTACGGCGAGAGCAGAGTCTTGGCGATGGTCGCATGATACGATTGTAGCTAGCCACAGGCCCACCATCTCGTCCGTTGGCACCCGGTTTGCCTTTTCCGGATGGAAGGGGTCGGCGTTTGATGGAAGAAGCGGAGGAGGTGAGCTCCTCAGAGCTGGAGCTGGCGATGACTGCGTCAGGCGAGGGCGTACTTTCCGGGAGCTGCCCGCTTGTGGAGTAGGCAAATATTGATTCTACCCAGAGTTGACCGTTAGTTGATGATGAAGCTACGTCATGCGGAAAGTGTAGGCTGACAAACCTTGCGTTTGTTGGTACACTTTTGAGAAGAGGAGTGTGGCATCATGGGAGAGCGGGTTTGAGTTGGAAGTCGAGAATATCTGAAGAGCCAATGATAGAGGTTATGAATGGGGATGAGCAGCTTGGAAATCACGGCGGATTGAGATGATGTACGATTGTAGATGGGATGTAATTTGACGGGTCGCTTGGAGGTAGCTTGTGGCCAAAAAAGAGGTAAGACCGAGTGTGTTGAGCGGATGGGAATCAGTGGACGAACTGAATTTGAACACTTTACCTTTGTCGATTGGCATGGGACAGCGGTCATGAGCAATTGGGAGGCTGGTAGCTACAGGGATGCCGCCGATGCCAGTGTGAAAAGTCGCGTACGCGTCCAAGTACCTGCGTCAAGATACATGAATTGGGCATGGGGCCACAGCAGCCGTCTCTTGTTGATTGATTGTTTCTTGCCTGTCGGATAAGTGCGTGGATCGGCGCGTATCGCCGTCGCATGATGTGGAGAAAGGCGTGTCACAAACCATGGCGCGCAGAGCTGGGCTTCCTGGTTGACATGTTCGCGACGGAGTGGAGGAACGGCAGGTGTTGTGGGCAGCGGCGTGTAGACATTTCAAAAGGACTCGTCAGAGGACACGATCGGACACGGACAATGGACAGGCTGGACATGACAGCGACTCTGTGAGGGCCCGCGGGAGAGTGGGAACAGAAACTGCAGGCGGCCGGTTGGGGAACGGCGAGAGGCTGGGGGACCGGGGCCGGCGGTAAAGGTCGGTGGTCCCTGCTGCGGTGGCAGGCATTTTGGAGTCCAGGGGACCTGCAGCCGACGTGGTGTTGAGTCGTCCGTGACGCTGTAGCAGCCCACGAAAGCAGTGGATCGCAACCGGAGGCTGAGAGGCTCGGCCACCGGGGCTGGCGGCTACCTCACTGTCGGTGGAGTCGATGGAACTTGCAGTCGACATGTGTGGTGTTGAGTCCGTGTCCGTGTGCTGCAGCGTAAAATCGACCTGACGTCGATGCCCTCGACGCGCTTGCCGGATTGGGCGTAGCGCAGGTCGACGCGTCCGCGTCCTCCGGCCCGGGGCGAGAACCGGAAGGACGGGAAGGAAGGAACCAAGGAAGGAACCGAAGAAAGGAAGCCGCGGGCGGGCGGGCGGCGCGTCTGGGTCGCGTCGCGCTCGGGCCACCTGGCACAACCTCTTCCGACCGCAACTTCTCCACCCCAACACGGTCTTGTCCTTCAAAAATTCCCTTCGGCGTCTGTATCACCGGCGCCATTCTCTCGAGACTCCACCCTCTCGCCTCGCATCACTGCCTTCCATGCCATGAAGGGCAAACTGCTCGTCAACGTCCCGCCCTTGCCGTCCACCCCGGTCGGCTCGCTGGGCCCTCCTCCGCCAAAGCCCGAACCCAAGAGATTTGGTGTCGACGTCCACCCAGACGACACCTTCCAGGACGTTTGGCCCAGGATCGATGCCAATTTCAGGCGATTGTATCCCCAAGAGTACCCGTAAGCTCCTTCGTCTTTGCTATCGCCGTTGGAACCTGCTGACTCTCGCCAAGCTACTTTTCCATCAAAAAGCTCCAGGCCTTCGGTTGCGACGTTGCCTACGATGAGAAAGTTGGCGATTGGTTCGACGAAGAGACCGACCGATCCAAGAAGGTCGTCGAAGTCGTCCGCACACCTGTCGACCGCAACATCTCCGTCGCGCCTACCTCGTTTCTACGCCCGCCGAATCTGCTCAAACGATCCCATCTTGCCGCCATAGATGAGAACGCAAAGCGACGTCGCATCGATGAGGAACAATACGGCGTCGCACTTGAAGACATGCTTCCAGACAGGCCCATACGCTCCCGGGAACAAGATACCGAAGCGTTGCAGCCCGGCAGCCGTCCCAGGAGCATAGCAGACTCCGATGTCGTTGTTGTTGCGGACTCGCAACGTGAGGCAGTCCCATGGGGAGCCCCCCGAGATGCCGCAAGCACTAAGACCGAGTCTCCAGATCGAACCTCGCTGATGGACGTCCCAGAGGCTGTCCCGAGCTCTGTCACTGCCGAAGCCAACGGTCTTCACTCGAACCAAGACACTGGGGTTTTCAGAAAGCCCGGTTTGCCCGCGTCGGCGTCCAAGGACGCAGCAGCCACACAGCCTGTTCGTCGAAGTGCGACGCCCAAAAGACGAAAGAAGTCGGTCGCAACTCCTGCGTTCCCTCCAAGACCTCCTTGGAACCCATCTCCCTCGCCCTCGAGCCGTTCACGACGCGAAAGCCCCAGCGAGCCGGCGCTCTTTCCTTTGCCAACTTCGCAACAAATGGAACATCGCAGCGAGCAGGCCGTCAACGGACGAAGCTTCGAGACGGGACAAGAAAATAATGATGGGCCTGACTCTGTGCATGATGCCCACACGCCGACCCCGACTCAGCCCGACAGCCTTCCACAGGCATCTACTTCCATTCCTCCAGGTAACGAAGCGCAGAACTCAAGGGAGCCATCTCCAATTTTTGGTACGCCGCCAAGTGCGCAAAGGCCTCCATGCAGCCCCGACGGACCGCAGGCACAAGCAAGCGCCACAATCCCCATTCCTAAAGACCAAGCCGTAAAAAGCCTGGAGAAGCGCCGCCACCGGAGAGCAGAACCATCTTCCCAAGCAGCTCTATCGTCGCCTGCGAAGCGGTCTGCTGACAAGAAAGCTGGGGCGCAGATCGCAAAAGCAAATGTTTCGAGGTCCAGTCGCTCCAGCAAAGGCCTTTTGGCTCTTGAAGGCGAGAGTTTCATAGAAACAGGAACCGCATTGCCTAAAAATGAGGCGTCTCAGAGGACCAGCATTCATGGACGAACAAGCGCCGGGGGCGATGCCAACACTGATTCGCTCCAAACGGAATCAAACGCAAACGCTCTAAGGGACCTGAAAAGGCTTAACGGCGGTAAGAAGATCTACGGCGAGGGGAGACTATCGAAGTTCTCGAAGCTTGAAGACGAGGCTCTCCTTCTGGGCAGACAAGCAGGGCTCACGTACCAAGAAATCGTCGAAAAGCATCTTCCCAACCGGAGTTACAGGTCACTCACCGGTCGACACAACCGTCTGATTCAAGAGCGTCATCAAAGCGCGTCTCAAACCTCTGGGGCTTCCATCAACAGGACTTCACGCACGCACTCTGACCAACCTGATTCGTCCCAGAAGGACCCATCTCAACGCAAAGACTCTCGTTCGTCTCAGAGGAAGCGGTCATCCCCACCACGTCCGACTTATCGCAAAGACTCTCAAATATCTCAACAGCCATCTCAGGGAAAACGCTTGTCCCCGGAAGTCCGCATCCCCCCTCCATCGTCTCAGCTAGCTCGCCGGGCAGAGAACTTGCCTGTTCCGCCTTCGTCAGAGCCCGGATCATGCCGCGAAGAAGAGGCCTTGTCGCCTGCACATTCGTCCCAAAAGCCTCACTCCCGAAAGTTGCAGTCTGCACAGGATGCCAAAGGCCAAATCGAGAAGCTGAAACAAAAGTATGTGGATAAGCAAGCTAAGAAGGCGCAAGCCGAGCGAAGGAAGGAAGCTTGTCTCCAGCGCCAGATCAAAGCTAAGAAGTTTAGGGATTTCGTAGAGGCCGGCCGGAAAACCGAACGGCGTCGAACAGAGAGAGAGGCCAGAGAAAAGAAAGAGGTAGCGCGCCTACGACAGCGTGAGCAGGAAGAACTGCGGGAGTTCCGTGCTAATCTCTACGCTTGTGAACAGGCAGGCATGCCTTGGGAACAATCCAAGCAGCTGCTCAGACCGGACCAGAGCGTGACGACACCAATTGCGACTGGCTCGGATGTCCGAGGTAAGTCGAAGACGTACGGCTCTTCAAAGTCCCCCATTCACAACCATGCCCCCGACAGTACGCGCGAGGCGCCGCTATCCAGACTGAGGCCTCGGCAAACATCTCGCTCCGCGCCGAGTGTCGCAGATGGGGCAAACGAACGGCGACAAGCTGCAGACCATTCCATGCAACGAGACTCGCTGCCAAGTGACACCTGCGACATCAGAGCTACAATCTCTCAGGCAAAAGACTCAAGTGTGCATAACAGGGAAGCCGCGAAACCTGAAGCGACACAGATCACTGAGCCAATGGAGCTCGATGTCGTGTCCACGACGAGCAGAGGCGTCCTTCACGGCGGAGCAAATCATGGACAAGCCTTTCCCGCCGACGATTCGGACAGCACCTCCGACAACGAGTCCATCACTTCTCCTGAGCCGGACGCCGAGCCAGCCAGGGTCGAAGCATCGTCGACTCTCAGAAAGAGACCCGCAGTCAAATCTCTCGAATTTCAGTCGGAAGAGCTCGGCCATAACCTCAACCCGGCAAGCTACGTTCCTTCGTCGCCATCTGAGGCATCCGATGCTGGCGACGCCCCGCCGTCTTCCCCACCCGTTGTGCACAGTCCTCCCGATCAAGATGGCCTGCCGAGTCCTAAGGAGTCTTCAAGTTCCGACTCGGAAGGCTCGTCCGCTTCCGACTCGGAAGCATCAAGTGAGGTGGAAGAGGAACACGTCCATGAGGCGGATGCTTCGAAGACTAACGATGTCAAAACCAACGGCGTCGAATCGCAACCCTCGGCCGGGAGGCCTCGAGAGCGCGGCAAGACACCTCGCCCGCCAACCCAGCGGCCAGCTGAACCAGTTCCGCGCAATCGGGATCCGTGCTTGAAGAATTTGAGTGATTTCAAAGCCGCGCTGGCGAGAGAACCAAAACCGGCCATAGCGAAGCCTGTGGTTGAAGCTCCTCCAAAGAAGCCAGAGCTGGAGGTGGAGAGCAACAGTGACGACGATTCGAGCAGTAGTGACAGCAGCATTGCCACTGACAGCTCGGTCGAGAGACTGAAAAAGGCCAAGCGGGCGGAGAGGGCGAAGAAGCACCGCAATGGCTTCGCGAGGTTCATTAACTGTATGTCTGCCCCCGCCGTTTTGGTGCCAGACGGGGACCCGGATCTAATTTTTTCCAGCTCTTGCGTCGTAGCTTGCAGGAAGCGGACGCTGGTGCACGCAAGGGTCTTTTCGGTTTCGGGCTCAACTAAGCTAGCAGCGACTGCAACGAGGAGGCTTCGAGTAAGTTGCTTTGAGTCGGTTGCTCAGGTGGGTGGGTTACAAGAGCCACATCCCAATCATCACCAAGATTGCCACAAGGTCGCTATAGCGGATTTGTGTCACTGCGCCCAAAGGAGCGGACGTGGGTCGCCACAGGCGCGCCTAGATAGGTTAGGAGTAGTGGCTCGCCATTATAGATGCGTCCAGGGAGCGGTCATCCGCCGTCACAGCTGCGCCCAGGGAGCAGTCGTCTGCTACCACAATGGCGCGGAGCGAGCGCGGAGCGAGCTGTCGATGGATGCCTACCGGATGTTGGTTTCCAGTGTGCGTTACCTTACCTTACCTGGGTAGCCCCACCGGCCGAGATTTTCCCACGACGTATGTCCAGGCAGATGGTGTGGGCCGCGATGCCTGGCCCCAGACGGGACCAGCCAGATTGTGCGACCGTGTAGGGTAACATGCAGGCTACGCCGCACCGCAGCGGAACAGGGGACGGCTTCACACACATGATCATCACCGACAGTATGCGACATTGATGGTGGCTCCAATTCAAGCATGGTCTCGCGTCGACAGCAAACACTCGTAGACGCGCTCAAGGGGATTGCACGTCTGTCTTGCGAGGAATTGGCGTCATGGGCGCATGCGTGCAATGGTACCTGGGAAACTCATGAATGGTGCTGGGCATCCCCGGGCCATGGCTGCAGGCTGCCATATGCTAAGCCTTTATCAGGTCCCATCTCGCATCTCGCAGAACCGCCCGCCCCGGCCCGAAAGCTTGCGCATCAACCCGTGTTCCCGCCCGTCCTTTTGCTCTCTTCTCTCGCTGCGCTGTTCCGTGCTGGAATCGCCATATGCTATGTCACCAAGAAAACCGACTTGAGTCGACTTGGACGACGCCACGGACCTGCCGCGATAGGAGGCGGTGAGGGCCTCGCGGGCCCCGAAACACCTTCCCAACCAGGCTTGGCCTCAGGCAAGCGAGCAGTGATGCTTATCAGGCGCAAAGAGGTTGGTGTGTGCCACCGCGGATGATTGACCCCATTGTGGCACCTCGCTCGATGTCCTTTTTCCTATAAAGTCTGCATCATGCAGGCTAGCGACCAACGGCCTCCGTCCTCCTCCAGCCATGTTGACCTCGACGCTTCGCACCAGTGCAACCGCAGCAGCAGCAGCATCTTTGCTCGTCACGGGCACGTCTGCGCTGGCCAGCAAGCTGCCGTTGAACCCAAGGGTGTACCTGCCAAGCAATGCTACCGATGTCAAGACCATCGTTTCGCCCACCAATGTGACAATACGCTACAAGGAGCCTGGGCAAGCTGGGGTATGCGAGACGACGCCGGGGGTTAATTCGTGCGTTTTCGAAGCATTCGAAGCTTCTCTGGCTGTTGCAGCTGACACGCAGCACTCAGGTACTCTGGTTACGTCGATCTTGCCCCCGACGCGCACACTTTCTTTTGGTTCTTCGAATCTCGACGTGATCCAGCCAACGATCCTATCACGCTCTGGCTGAATGGCGGTCCCGGCAGCGACTCTTTGATTGGACTGTTCGAAGGCAAGTCCCTGCGTGCAGTTCGAAACCCTTCGTCATCTGCGAACTAACGGGACGATAGAGCTGGGGCCTTGCAACGTGACTGCCAATTTGACGTCAGAGGTCAACCCGTACTCGTGGAACGAAGTCTCCAACTTGCTTTTCATAAGCCAGCCTCTTGGGACTGGATTCTCATACTCCGAAGAGGTCGCTGGTAGCTTCAACAACGTCACAGGCTCATTTGTTGCTGACAACTCCGGATCGGACTTTGGCAGATGGCCAGTCATCAACGCCACCGAGCTCGACACGACCGATCTCTCCGCTGTGGCTACATACCATGTGCTGCAGGGCTTCCTGAGCGCCCTTCCCCAGCTTGACAGTGGCGTCAAGAGTAAAGAGTTCAACCTTTGGACAGAATCTTACGGTGGTCACTATGGTCCTGCGTTCTTCAACTACTTTTACGAACAGAATGAGAAGATTGCCAATGGCACAAGCTCGGGCATTCAACTCAACTTCAACTCTCTGGGAGTCATCAACGGGATAATCGACGAGTACACGCAAGCACCGCATTATCCGGAATTCGCCCTCAACAACTCGTATGGCATCAAGCTATACAATGATACGATTTACCAGTATGCAAAAATTGCCCTGAACATGCCCAATGGCTGCTTGAACATGGTAAGTTTGGATTTGGAACATAGACCGCCGTAATCTGAACAAACAGCTCACAATCACAGATTGAGTTTTGCCGCGCGGCCGACAGGAGCACCATGGCTGGGCAAGCGCTCTGCTCTGAAGCTACTTCCATGTGTAGAGACAATGTCGAAGGTGTATATTACAACTTTGGGGGTAAGAAATCCAACATAGGCTCCCGGAACGTGGTTTCTAACAAGGAGTGGATCGCGGCGTCTACGACATCAGACACCCATACGATGACCCCACGCCTCCTTCCTATTACGCAGACTACTTGAACAAAGCAGAGGTTCAGAACGCGCTAGGAGGTATGGTAGAATCCTGGTTCAAGGATATAGCAGCTGACGCTTGCCGCAGTGAATCTCAACTATACCTCGAGCAACAACGATGTCTATTACGCATTCCAGCAGACTGGCGACTTTGTCTACCCCAACTTCATCGAGGATGTTGAGCAGCTACTTGCGGCTGGCGTGCGCGTAGCGCTCATGTATGGTGATGCCGACTACATCTGCAATTGGTTTGGTGGAGAAGCGTGAGTTGGCTGCAGCTTCAACCGGCGAAAAGTCCAATTCTAACCTCGTCCAGTGTTTCGCTCAAGGTGAATTACTCGCACCAAGATGAGTTCCGTGCCGCTGGCTATGAGCCCTTCGTCGTCGATGGCACCGAGTACGGCGAGGTGCGGCAGTACGGCAACTTCTCCTTCCTCCGCATTTACGAAGCCGGCCATGAAGTGCCCTACTATCAGCCTGTCGCATCCCTGGCCATGTTCAATCGCACCGTGTTCCACTATGACGTTGCGACCGGCGAGACTCCTGTCACGTCGAATCTGACCACGGAGGGCGAGGCGGAAGCCACGCACACAGAATCGTTTGTACCGTTGCCAACGAGCACCAGCACCTTGGCTGCGTCGGCTGCCGCGCTCGACTTGGATGGTTTAAAGCTGCCGATGTTGATGGGCTTTTAAAAACCGAGTCTGGGACTAGGTTCACGATTTGGAAAGAGGGAGACCTTGTTTCTTTTGCCTGATCGATAAATCAAGCCGGCTTTTGGCCTTAATCAGTTTTCATCGGGACTTGTCTTTTCCATTGCATCTTCTCTTCCGGGCTAGCCCCGATTTGCTCCACACGGGTCAGAGCGATGGTGTCTTCCCGACTATCCCACAATCTAATATGACATGGTCGAAGACGACGTCGCGCGACAGCACCTCTTTGCAGTCTGCGATGTCGGCCATATTAGAAGTCAACCATCCTGTCCGTACGCGAGCTCAGGCCGCCAAAACGCAAAAAAGCAACTTCCAATGGTGCATGATGCGAAACGGACCCTGGCCGATATCAAAGCTCGCAACCGACCCACACTCCAAACTCCACTTCATCGCGCGGCCAACGCCCAATAACGAATCAAATAAGGTTTACATCCAGCGACAGCGTTGCCATTTACCAGCGCAGTTCGCTTGCGTCTCCGGCGTCGTCCATCAGACGTCCGATGCAAGTATGCTTTGACCACTAAGTTCCGGATCCAGCGCTGTGCATATGGGAATTTTTCAAGCCGGCTGCCAATCATACGCCAGATACTGTGCAGTCTGTACCAAAACTCATGCATATCCGTCGCAGCAACACCAAAGTCGCCAACGGCTTCCCTTTGCCCCTGCAACCTCGCACGACACCAAGGACGGCCCCGTCGTCCCTGGCAGGAAACGCTCTTGCCCTCGCATGCTGCAGGCGCGGCAACGGGAATGAGCTCCGGGCGTCAACGACATACGCAAGGGGACAGCAACAGAACTTGCTTTTGGCGGATGCGTCAATATGCGGTGGTCGTTGGACCATGCGTGCGCTTATGCGACGTCAACACGTCGACTACACGCGTCGACTACACACAATAGCACCCAGCCGCCGGTCAATGTCAGTTTGTGTTTGTGAAATTCAGAGGCTGGTAAAACTATGTACATGCATTGCATTTTGGACGTTACTGGGCGGATGTGGATGCTTTCCCACTTGACCGAGTACCCCCGATGTACCAACCATGCAAGCAGCGTTCCAGCTATCACATCAAATGGCGTGAAGCTCGGTCGCTCAGCTTGTGATTTTGCTGCCACACAAAAGATCTTATCGTCGTCAATCGCCTATTCCTTTCGACTTACGGTTGCTGGATGGCAAGCAGCTGCGAAAGTCCGTTCGGGGACGGGGCAGGCCTTTCATGTGGCTGAGGCTGGAAGTGGAGACCTTAGGCGACTTTGTGGCTGCGTGGCTTTGCGGGTGTGGGTGGGGTTTCGCGAGGCTGAGGGCAAATCCCATAATCGCCTTGCGGAGCTGGAGGTTTTGAAGCTTCATACGTGGCATGTCATTGAGATTCGAATCGAGTTTTCGACTCATGTGGATACGCAGTGAAGGTTTTTCAGCAACGCGCCTCCTTTCGGAGAACGTGCAGCTACTCGCAAATTACTTGCGTGGGTTTATACGTGGCTGCTCTGCCCTTTCCGGCTGGCCAAAAATTCTCAAGGCTAGATTCGGTGCCAGTCGATAAATATTCTCAGGCTCACATGGCTGACTTTCCAAAAAATTTCACCCCTTTGACAATGGCTGGGCATTGCGAGAACTTCGGTTCAAGTTCTCCAAAGGCCCTTAGCGATTCGGTCACATGTGCTCGTCAACGGTTTCGGTGTAATTTCTCAGGACTTTTCAGCATGGCGACGAATTCACCAGAATTTGGACCGACCACAAAGGAAATAATTGTCGATGCTCCCAATGGTCACTCGGCCTGCCTGACTCGGTTAGCCTCGTTCGCTTAATGTCTTGTTAGGACAAGAGCGGCGGCTTTGGCAACGACGTCCGCAGTTCCATGAGTTGTTGTATGAGTTGTTGTCGCAACTTCCAGCCATGCACAGCTGAAGTCTGCAATTCTATGGAACTCCTTGAACGAGGAGAAATGGAGCGGTCGAGGGCATCGTGTCCGTGTCGTCGCGAACGACGGCCTGATTGCCTCAACGGCCCGATGTTGGCCGATGATCCCCCGCTGCGGCCATCCCCGCTCGGACTCCACCTCTCCCTCTTCTCCACCTCCACTCCCATCATCCACTCCTCGACTCACGTCGCGTCGCCCGGCTTCCAAGGCCTTACTACCCGGGCAAGCTCCTGGCGCCCTCACGTCACTCATCCCCCGCGACCTTGAATCCTCGGCCCCACGAAATCCGTCATCGTCCGTCGAGCCTGCGGTGTTTTCACAACCGCGAGACGCGCCTCTGAAATTACGCTGGCTGGGACCCTTTTGAGCTATAACACATGATTCGCGATTGCACCGCCCCCGCGCACATCATCAGGATACCAGGGCCAAGATCGACAAACGACCGTCGCGTTTTGACGATCCAAATCCTGAAACCACCACCCCACGTTCAGAGTCCTATCTCTGCCACCTCAGACCTGGACCCTCTTGCATCCCGTGAGCAGCAATCAAATTGCATGTCGACGAAGCGAGGCCATAGTCCTTGTGCTGGGAGAGGGAAGCTAATTCAGGCAAGATCGGCTGACAGCCGCCCCAATCTGACTCAACTAACAAGAAGTGGCTTATCCGCGCGTCTCTAATCCTCCCGGTCTAGGACTCAGGCATCCATGCGGCTTTCAAGCCAAGATTGAATCTTTCCATCCCGTTCATGACGAACTGAAAAATGCGACCGCCCCGATCCAATCGCATGTCCTTTTGCACTGGAGCAAGTCTTCAACTTGCCCAAATGCACGGACCGCAAGCTGTAGCCATCAAGGCGCGCGCAAGTCGCAGTCTTCCAAATTGACTCCTGGCAAGACGTTCTTCGGGCGTTCGAAAGACATTCCGAATGACGTTGCGTCCTAGCGCCCGCCTCGAGACGAAACATGCAAGTCACCAATCGTCCAGATACTGACAAATAAATAAACTGGTATTGGCATGAAGAGGATACCGCCAGCGGAGTGCTCTTGGCGCCAGGAAATGTCTAGGCACGGAGTCCGCGGTCTGTCTCTCCAAAGCCAAGACTCCGAGCAAGCCACTCCAGCTACGTGAAGAATCCCCACGCGGCACCTTGACCTGCAGAGAGTGGACATGCGGAAAATGCCTGCTCATATGCCAATCGAGTTTCGAGTCATCAATAGAAGAGGCCATGTCTGTGCGGCTTGTCGACGACTCAGGGAAAATACTGCCGAAGGTACAGCGTCAAGCCCTGCCCAACACCCAACTGGGCCTTCCATTAGTCGTATTTGTTGATATTAGCCAAGCGTCGCGATGCGCAATGGTCGGGCTCAGGTCTGGCGAGCACATGTCGTCGGCGTAAAGGCCTGGTACAGCGGCACTGATAAATATCTCGCAGTCTCGCGATGTCTCTTGAACATAAGCAGTCACAACGAGCTCACCCTGCCTACACTCTATTTTCAAGCGTTGTCATTTCCTGTGCTCATCACAACTTTGTTAACATAAGGCTCAAGCCACTCCCTTTTACCCCTAGTGCCTCAAAAATGTACTTTCAAGCTCTTCCAATCGTTGTCCTCCTCGGTCAAGCACTTGCTTGCCTTCCCCATGACAACGCCCGGCCCCTTTCGCACAGCAAGCGGGAGGATGGCACATGGAGCCAACGCACGCCTACTCCTGCGGACTGGAACTACGACACTGCTGTCCACTGGGGGACGGTAAGCGCAAGTAAGTCTCTTTGTATATTTTCGGCTCCAGGGATGTCAATTGACTCGAACCTAGGCTACGAAACCTGCCGTACTGGCACGCAACAATCCCCCATCGACATTGCTTCGGACCAGGCGCTCTCGGACCAACACAAGCCCGACCTCACGAACATCCACGGCAAATTCAGTGGTCACTTCTATAACAACGGACACGGGCCTGCCTTTACCCTAGACCACGACGAAGGAGTGTACACCACGCTTCCATCGATCAAGTACGATGACGTTGAGGCATACTTGACCGGATGGCACATTCATAACCCTTCGGAGCACACTGTTGGCGGCCACCGCAGCAAAGGAGAAATTCACTTTGTGTTTGCTGATGCCAAGGGCAAATACAAGGCTGTTCTTGGGATCCGTATCGACCCGTCCGCCTCTGAGAGCTCGCCATTCTTCGATCAGATGCCGGAACTAATTCACTTCAACGAAACCGACGTCCAGGTCAGCACAACGCTCGACCTCGGCCTGGCCCTCGACCAAGTTAACGACTTCAACGACTTTTGGACGTACAAGGGCAGCCTGACGACTCCGCCGTGCACCGAGGGAGTGCGCTGGTTTGTCGCATCGCCGATTCTCCTGACGAGCAATGACCAGATGAGGCAGCTCATCCGAGCCTGCACTTACTCGGCAAGGCCAGAGCAAGATGTTTGGCTCCACGACGTCAACGTGTGAGCTTGTAGGAACTGGACGAGCTACAAGGCGCTTCGAGTCGCATTTATTTCACTTGTTGTCGATATTGTTTTTCAACTTCACCATGTACTTAGCCAAAGCGCAACCCCACCTGTCGGTTTTCCAGCGTATAGACTCGGGCCAAACAGAGTTAACTGCAAACAATTCGAAACTTCTCCATTCCGCCATCTTGTTGCAGTGCCAGGCAATCCCACAAGGCGCCACGACGTGTATTGACAGGGTTGGACCATTAAGCGATTGAGGAGAGGGTGAGGAGCCAAGCCACAGCTGCCGGGGGCCCTAGAACGGCAGGAATCCTGCCAAGAGCGGAGTCTTTAGCCGCCGCCGCGAGACGCCGCCCAGCCTTGTTCGCACGTCAGGTATTCCATAGGGCAGGAAGGCCTGCTTGCCCTAACGAATGACATGCAGGGGCTACCTCATTGACCAAACCTTCTTCCTGT
This sequence comes from Phyllosticta citriasiana, assembly GCF_038021145.1. NCBI lineage: Eukaryota > Fungi > Ascomycota > Dothideomycetes > Botryosphaeriales > Phyllostictaceae > Phyllosticta > Phyllosticta citriasiana. The sequence goes on from NW_027117295.1 coordinate 85,764, forward strand.
CTTGGAGGCCACACGAGATCCACGGACCCAGGCTCCGAGAACCCGTCCGAGCTGGGGTCTTTCATCAGTTTGTCGCCATACTCGTCTGGCCCAACTACCGGAGGCTGGGAAGAGCCGTCGCAGGCTTGGGTCGACTTTGACATCCCGAGCACAGCACTCAGGATAACCTAGCAGGGCACCTTCCTATCCCGTCGTCTGCCTTGCCGCGACTGGACGTCGTCGTTGAGGAACCCGGGTTCAGCCGCTTACCGAAGCGATTTCTCCCGGCGTCGAGGGACCCCATTTGATCATTGTCGACAACAATCAGTCCACTCTTCGTCATCCCCCATATTTTCCCCGCGAATTCACGGAGTCTCTTTTTGACCATGACCGCAGAGGTCAGACGATCGCAACCAGCATTTTGGCGTTCCCAACAGTATTCCGCGCTTCCATCCCCGTCAAACGCACACGCGCAACTGTTCGCGGCGAGGAACGACATGGATCCGCTAGGCTGAGGCTCGCGCTCAATCGTGGAGGAGCGACGAGGTTCCCCGCAAAGAGTATCAAGGCGCAAGACGACAGGGTCTTCTCTGATCAGGCTACTTTGTTCGAGCGGCGAAAGAATTACCTCGTCCGTCGAAATGCGTCGAGCCCCGACTGCGAGGCAGTGCTTTATCAGCGAGATGCGGAGTGCGCTGAGGTTTTAGTACTCTGGAGGAGCAAATTCCGAGGACAAGGCAGCCGCTGACGCTCGGGAAAGGATTCGGGGTTCGTTCCAACGATGTCCGCTGGAGACGCAAAGTCGCGATCCATGTTTTGCCGCCGTCTGACATTCCGACGGGAGAACGAGTTACCCGTCCAACGTGAGAATGTGGCGTAGAGATTTTCAAATCGTCCCAAGTCATTCTTTCGAGGAAAATCTCGAGCAGTCGATCGCAATGCTCAAGTGATTTGCCAGCTTTCTTAGGCTGTTGAGGCCGCTTAATCGATGAGCTGGTCTCGCGCAATGACTCGACGCGCTCTGGAGTAGGTGAGTGGTTGGGTGCGCAATACTTGGGGCAAACAAGCTCTCGATTCTGAGTCTCCATTGCATATTTCCATGCTGCATGAGCTAGCTCGCACATCGCGCATTTCAACCTCCTCTCAACAAGGGAAACGAGCACATTTGGCATCACGCACGCAACAGCCTCATCAAACGTTGTACAGCATTAATTCAGAAAAAGCTATTACCAGCACACAATACTTACTCATGGGAAAGGAGCAATGAGACAAGACTCACTGCAGCATCGCTTCGCCAACGAACAAAGGGAAGAAGTCTAGGTCTAACTACAAGAGGAGAAGCAAAGATCCAAGAAGGAACGAGGGCCAGTCAGTCCACCCGCGCGCTGCAATTTGGTGGGACGCCGCGCCGGTGAACATTGCCGGCGAAGACGATGCCGCGCCTGGAGTCGAGGCCGACGGGGTAAAGGTGCCGCCAGGAGTGCTCGAAGTGGGAGCCGTCGCGTCCGCCGAGGACGAATCCGTCACTGCAAGACTGCCTGGGCCGCCAGGGAAGCCTAGATCCGAGGTGCTCGACGAAGCGGGCGTTTCTACGACCACCGTAGTCGTCTCCCCGAGGCTTGTCGGGGAGAGCGTAGTCGTCGTCGTGTCGCTGCCAGGGGTGGCAATAGTCGTTGTGCATATGCTTCCGTCGGCGGGTGTGTTGATAATGAGCGAAACCGTTCCACCGAGCGACAATGGCAAAACCGTCGATGTGCTGGGCGTGGGTCCGCAGTATCCTTGAGTCGAGGTCACCGTCGGTCCGCCTGTGGGGGTTTCTACAAGGACTGTCGTCGTCCCTCCGCTCGTAGCTGGTGTCAATGTGGTCGTGGTGGCCTCGCTGCCAGGATAAGGCACCATCGAAGTGCACGTATTACCCAAGGCCGGCGTACCGATCAGCAGAGTGGTCAAATCTCCAAGCAATCCGGGAAGGACGATGGAGCTGATGGTAAGAGAGCCGCAAATTCCTATGGTGGCCGTAACCATTCCGCCAGCTGGAGTGGACGTTGTGAGGGGCGTCTCGACCAAGACTGTCGTCGTCCCATCGCTCGTCAGCGGCGACAAAGTGGTCGTAGTAGGGTCGGCGGCTCCGGGCGTGCCAATCGTGGAAGTGACCAAATCTCCGCCAGATTGAGAGGGCGAAATTACGACGACAGTAGTGGTATCTCCGGGCTGAAGCGGAGTCAATGTAGTCGTAGACGGATCGGCGATGCCAGGGGTCTCCGTAGTGGACGTGATGATATCTCCGCCAGACTGAGAAGGTGAAACTACGATGACCGTCGTCGTATCACTGGGGTTGAGCGGCGTCAAAGTGGTTGTCGATGGCTCGGCAACGCCAGGGGTTTCCGTCGTAGAGGTAACTATCCTGCTAGCAGACGAGCCGATGGGGGTTTCTACAAGCACCGTAGTCGTATCACCGGGCACGAGGGGGGTGAGGGTAGAGGTAGACGGGTCTTGGTTTCCAGGGGTGCCGATGGTGGAAGTTATGATATCACTGGCAGATCCCGAGCCGATGGGGGTCTCTACGACGACTGTAGTAGTATCGCCGGGGACGAGCGGCGTCAATGTGGAGGTCGACGGATCAGCAACGCCGGGGGTGGCCGTGGTCGAAGTAACGATATTACGGCTGGTCAGGCCCGCGCCGACGGTGGGGACTTGTACCAAGACCGTGGTCGTACCTCCGCTCTCCACGGGCGTCAAAGTGGTGGTAAGAGTGAATTCTCCCTCGTAATCCGTGGTTTCGGTAAGAATTAGTCCACCAGTGGTCGGGACTTCTATGAGGACGGTAGTGGTGTCTCCGCTGACCAAGGGCGACAAAGTTGTAGTCGTTGTGACATCTCCTGGGTACCCGACCGTGGTAGTCTCCAAGCCACCGGTCGAGAACGCAGTCGAAGGGGATGCGGCTCCTGAACATCCGGATCCTCCCAGCAATACAGTGGCCGCAACCGGATCGGGGCCGCAGGTTGTACAAGTGGTGACATAAGTCGAATAACATGAAGGAAGGCCGGTCACTGTCTGCGTGACGGTTTGGGTAATGAAAGACACGACGTTGGAGCACTGGCTCTCGCTGGCAATGGGGGAACTGAATGTGGCAGGGGGAAGGGGGCCGCCAGGAATCAGGGAGCCAGTTGGAGACTCGGCAGGTCCAACGGGGACTGTCAGCGTAGTGAAAATGCCGACGACAGTGGTGGTGAAGCCTGGAGGAAGAGTACCAGGCGCTGGGGACCCGCCGATGGTCTCGGTGACGGTATATGTGACGGGTTGCAAGGCTCCCGAAGAGAGCGTGGGATAAACGGTGGTGTAGATTGTTGTCGAAGCGGTTGCTGGTGTCTCCGTGCACGTAGTCTGGGTGGTGGTCGTTGTTTCAGTGCTTCCGGGCAAAGTGGCGGTGCTGACCAACAATGACATTTCGTCCCCTCCCACGGTGTAGGTGCTGCTTCCAATGACCGTGGCAGTGGGAAGCGTCACCACCGTCGTCTCGCAACACGTGCTCGTCGAGTCGGCGCCAATGTCGGAGACATCTTGTGGCAGGGCCTCGACAGCCAAGGGGAGAAGCGCTGCCAGCCAGAAGGAGTGCATGGCTTCAACAGGCTGCAAAAAGCCGCAGAAATGTGCGGCAACAAAGTGAGTGTCGACTTGGTTTGCCGCCTGAAGACGGAAATCCAAAGGTTAAGTTTTGTCCTCGGCGGCCAGGGAAGATCTTTGGGCTGGCATTTGATCGTCCGTCAGAAATGAACCCAAGTTCAAAAGCACCGCGTTCCAGAATATACCTCTGCGTCACTTCAACCACACGGCTTTGAAATGGATTGGGAATTGGTCAGTCATTGCTCAAGAGACGTGCCTGGAACGGCAAACGGGGCCAACGCTGGACATTCAACAAACCACAGGGTCCTGGATTCCATCTTGGAAGAGAGCTGATCAGCACGAAGAATACGGCGAGGCCATCAAGGTTCTAGAGCAGAAGACAATGTGTGGTCTTTCAAGCGTGTGTACGAGCTCTCTAGGAGCTGGAAGTTCTTAGGCTGTAGAGTTGGTGCAAAAGCTTGTCGTCAAGAAGCAATCCCGAGCTCTTTCTTGCCATGTGCCAAGCAGCTGATGAGTCTCCCAATTCTTGCCTGCAGAGTGCTTTGCCCAACTGGAGAAGGAGGATCCGAAGGCGAATTCCGCCATCTCATTCTCCATGGAGCAAAAAACAAACAAACGAGCAGAGCCAAGGAGGCACGAAGGTCTTACCCGCAATAGGAGAAAATCGGCGATCAGTTGCTCAAGCTGCAAGCCTGCACCGGCGGCAAATTCGCTTACCAGTTACACAGCGTCCACGAAGCGACTGGAATGGAACAAGATTCGCGTGGAGTACCTATGTAATTTGGAGTACCTATGCAATTTGCGTTTCATGTCCTGTCGAAACTATTGGGCAAATTTTTGAGCGATTCCTTCTCTTCATCGACCAGTCGAAGGCGACTCCCAGCTTCATCGAAAAGTGCCCTGGCGGTTCTGCGGAAGTTTGGGTACTGCGCGAGGGCGCCGCCATTTGAAAGCTTGCAAGGTAAGCCGGCATATCTCGCCTTCAGCGGCTTGAGAGCAATGCTGTTGCATGATGGCGCTGGAGACGACGATCCCGCGAAGAGAGATAGAAAGACGAGTTCTTGACTCTGCTGTGGTGGAGCCGGAGAGCACCTCGGCTCGGTTATCTCAGCAGGTGACTCAGCCGGCAATAGCGATCACGTGATCCCCAGCTGGCAAAGCACCACGTGACTCCTTTCGCGACGGCCTCCACGGCACGTGCAAGCGCGTCGGCCACCGCAGACAAAATTTGACGCATCCACGACTTCGGCTTGCTGTGGTAACCACTCTCAAGTCAAGCATCTGGGGTCTCAATCCTCAGCGAGTGATTTCCTGGATCTTGATGGAGTACGCGGTCGCTCTTTTCTGTCGTTGCATAAAGTCCCACAGGCTGCGGTAGCCACGCATTTCCCTCTTCTCCATGTCTCGGTCGTCGGTCGCACAAGATGCACAAACAAACGAAGCACATCCTTTGGGCAATTGTGAAAGTCCGCATCCCGCCACGGTAGCTGCCGAGAGATCATCACAGGCAGCTTTTTACTGTGCAGATCAGCCTCGCATGCCCCACTAATTCAAACATGGGTTGATCAAAGAGACCTACCACTCGATCATCCCTGATAAGTGGTGGTCCGGAAAGCCAAGGCCATTCGACCTGAGATGCCACATTGGTCGCATAATGGAGACTGATTTGGGGGAGCAACTACACGGTGATGCTCGCTGCAGCCAATGCAGGAGTCAAAACAGGGAATGCTGGATCTACTCTCAATTGGGAGCCATGCAGATTTTCAAGCCTGGCGAAGCATGTGCTCATTGCCGTTTCACGATTCGTTCTTGTAGTGTCACCAAACGCACCAAGGAGACAAAGAAGCGAAAGCGTGGAGCCTTCGCACGGCCGCCCCAGCCACCTAGGATGATTGCTCCAAGACCTCATGCAGAGATGCCTCGACCCACGGGAATCGCCTTTCATCCTCTTCAGACGTCCATCTCTCCTGACGAACCAAATACAGAATCGATACAAGCCGAATCATTGGTTCCCGGAGAAGATGATAGGGCTAGAAGCGGCGACTCTCTGCCAACTCCGACCTCCTCTCAGCTCAGAATTCGGGCAATTGAGCTTACTGACTCAAGCAACGACGAAATCCCGGAGTGCTCACAGCCTAATGTCGAAGAATTCCATGGCGTCATCAGCTGCTGTGACAACCGAGACGAGGCTGTAAACACACCGAGAAGCTCAGACGCCGGGAGCGTTGACCTCCCAGTAAGTCCACGCAAAGGAATCCCAAAACTCCAACATAAGGCTGACAAGAGTCGAAGGGGCACAATGGAAAAGCCGCAGAAGCTAGTTTTTCCCAAGAAGAAGTAGCATCCCGTAACGTCGATCTCCCAACGAGTCCGAACAATCACTTCAGCTCTCTCGAGCGTGTCTCGGGCAGAATTCAGGAGAAAGAAGACCACTTGACAGCAGTCGCCGCAGCGACGGCAGCTGTAGCGGATGTGAGAGGACCCATCGCCCATCCCACCACCTATGGTGCTGTATATGCCGCCACCATCACCCAACTTAGACTTTTGCGGAAATCACCACGTGGTTGAACTACTGTAGAATCATGAATGACGTCCGAGAGACGGCATGGGGATACAGAACACGCTCAAGCGTCTTCTGCATCGTTCGCAAAATTCCGAAACTTTTCGACACAGTCCCTTGGAGGCCGTCGATCTCGAATGAAAAGAAAGGGTGGGTTCGGCAGCTTCTGGCTATGAGCAAGTAGTAGCCTTGGCTGTGTATGGATTTTAGAACCGATTTTGCCGATCAAGCTTCTTCCCCCAATCTGGGTGTCCCTCCTTGTGATTTTTCTTCCTCGAAGTCGAAACTACAGGGTGGATTGAGTACTTTTACTGCGACTTTCGAAGCCACCAAAATTATACCTTTCAGTGGTATGCATGACCTGCTCAAAACAGAGCCCAATCTAGATTCATCCAGGAGCGTTAGCGTTCTTAAACCTCTTTGTTGACTTGCGACATTGCTATTTACTCATGAGTCTGCTTCGCTATGGAATGCTCAGTCTCTTTGGTCAGGCCGTCTGTTCGTGAATCAGTGCCCACATCCCAAGGTCACCAGCTAACAGAACCTGTACGAGGAAAGAGACTTATGGAAAGAAATCTTAAGCATTCAACTCATTACGCAGCATCATTGACAGGCAGGCACGCTGAGGCTTGTCAATCGTCCAGGAAAAGTGGCCTCACCTTCAACGACAGCCTCGAGAAACGCAAAAGGGGTGGATTCAGTAAATTTTCAGTAACAATGCCACGACGTCCAAAGTTGCGCAAAGGGCCGCAATTACCCCTTGCGACGAGCTGCATGGCTGGCTTGAACAGAGTGACCTGGAGAAAAGCTGACCGCGGACAGTGATGTCTCCTCCCAAGAAGCAAAGAAAACGGCAGTGCCAAAGTCTCTTGCGTCTAGCGCTTCAAGTCGACCAAATCTAGGCTGCGTCTCTCTTTCTCCAACCCAGCGATAGCACAACCGAGGCCCGATCAAAAGAAACAGAAGAGGAGAGGGTGGATTCAGTAACTTTACCGCCATGTTTGAAGTTATTTGGAAACCGCCGAATTTACCCCTTGCAGCGCCGTGCAGATGTGGCCGCCTGAACGCGCATCGTTTTTCAGGCCTCATCCAGTGGAATTTTTTGTTCCTCTATCGCTGTTGAATGACTTTTTTTCTTGATGCCGAATTCGTCCGGGCTGGTAGGTTTCGAAATGTAGTGGAGCTTGTCTTTTGTGTCTTCAACGCATCAACTGACAGTGCCGGAGACGGGAGCGTATCTTTGAAATGCGGGAACGGTCTTTGGTGAGATTTGGGGGACTGCTTGCTTGCGTGGTGGACGGCTGGTCTGTTGGGGATTTTCTTTGAATAGCAACCCCGCCGCGTCATGGCCGTCTTTTCACGGAAACATTGAAAGTCTCGGAATTCCCAACCACCCTCATGCAGATTGCTTCTTCCCTCCTGCCTGATCCGTCAACGACAAGACAATCTGCGGCGGTCCCTCCATCTGCTCTTCGTCCACCCTCCTCACCACGACCTCAGCTTCTGTGTCTTTTTCAAGCGAATGACCACGCTCCCCCGTCACCTCGACAATCAAGCTCTCAGCCAGCCCGACGCCATTCAGCCGCGCCGTCTTTTGAAGTGTCCCCAGATTCCTCGCAACCGCGTGAATCAAGGCCGGGGCATCAGGCCTCAGCACGTCGAGCGCGACTCTGCCCCATCCTCCACCTCCTCCATCGTCGCCGCTGCCGCCGCCACCATCACCGCTACAAGGCAAAACCAGCAAAAGCTTTGTCCTACCGCCACCGTTCTCGTGTGCCGCTGGCAAAAATTCCTTGGCCACAGCCTGCATGAGAGGCGTGCCATATGCCACATACGGGCCCCATGACGTGTAGCTTTCGAGCGCGCAATTGCGCACAAGGCTGATTTGGAGATGGTGCAGCGTAGGACTAGCACAGCTTACCAGGGCGCCCAGGACGTCAACATAGCGCTCGAGCTCGGCGCCCCAGCGCGTCGCAAATACGCGCCGCTCGATCCATTTGTCGGGAATGTCGATGTTAAGGCGGCGAAGCAAGGGGAAGTAGCGCGGTGATAGGACGAAGCGCGGCGCACTGCTGCGCGAGCGCAGCATGTTGGGGATGTGCACAACGCTGAAGGCGTTGCGGCCGTACAGGATAGGCACGGCTTCGAGGTGGATGCGGCGGCAGCTGGAAAGGAGAGAAGGCGCCAGGTATCGCGCATATTGCGTGCGTGGGAGACCGCCGTCAGCGACAAGTAGGATAACGGATGGGTAGATTAGCAGGTGGGCCCATATTTGAGCGCGAATCTCTGGCGGGAGCTTGCTGAATAGAGGACTGGTGTTTTGAGGGTCGATTGGCCCTGGGGCGAGCAATGGTGATGGCTCTTTGAGGTGTGCAGCGAGTGGTTTCCGTTGCGTTCCTGGAGTGGCTGATTCCGAGGGCGGAGTGGCTTCTCGATGCAATTCGCAGTAAGGAGAAGTATCAGGACAGCATTTCGATTCATGATTTGACCAGGCATTGCGGATCTCTCGCGCGATGTCGTAGGTATAGCGAGGGTCGATCGGGACACTTCGCAGGGTGGTATTCGTGACGGGCTTGGGGGAGTTTTTCGCGAGGCACCGTTGCGAGTGACCTGAGCGACTGTTTCCCACATTCATGGCAAACTTTGGACCTAAAGAGAAGTCTGAAAACTTTGAAAGCTCCTGATGTCAAGGTTCAAGAAATCACCCTGGGTCGACGATGCCGGGAAGGTCGTCGGAGCAGGTTACAAACGAAGTAGGATAGACGGCGGTGGAATGTGAGTAGCGACAAGAAGATGAGCGATGGCCGGATTGAAAGACGTGGCATATGTATATTTCCGAGGAGCAGAGCATTCAAACAATGCACCTTGAAGTCTTGATCTCGAGCACCTTGATGGCCCGGCCCCTCGACTTGAGCTGTGTCAGACAGTTGGTGGCATAAGGTAGCGTCCAACTCACGTGTCCTCCGCCTCGGTTCAGGCAGTCAATCTCCCACGTCATTGCGATGTTGTTGATGTGGTGCATCTGTTGGTGTATGCCCAAGGCTACTTGTCATTCCGCTAGCGCGTGGTCAAAGGTTGACATTGAGAGCCAGACGTTGTGATAGGGGTTTGAGAAACGACTCAAACACACACTGGTTGATTTTGGTCGCTATCCAAAGGTTTCTCGGCTGGTGTTGGAACATGAGTTTTCTTGGCGCACCAGCTGGGTCAATCTTGGCAGCCAATGCGGCCAAGACATTCAAGACCACACCAGGGACAACGACATGCTCTCATGGGTGTTGACCATCCATCCCCTCCGAAAACCGTCGAGGAGCTTTCGCGATGCAATGGATCGTCGCAATTCTACTCAACAGTTAAGACTCGTCCACCAAAAATTTCAAACACCGGAGAGCTAGCGAGGAAAAGCAAAACGTCAAGCACAGGTTTTCTTTCATTCCCAATGGGGTGTGGCCTGGGAACAAATTGAGTAGCGGATGATATGATGTGCCGTTCTGGTGCATTTATGTGGGAATACCATTGCAGTGAGTATGATGTCAAGGCTCCCGAGATGTGTCGCCTAGGAAGATTACGGGCGGCTTGTTGATGCCCAGCAAGACTCAGTACAGCATTGAACCCTTGTAGCTGAAATTGGCAGGATCTGGAGCACCGAGGAAGGTCTCCAGCCACTTTTCGTGTATCCAAGATAGAACAATCGTCGTGGGCTAGAGTGCGGGATGAAAAGATGACTGTCGCACCACGCCAACAGCTGCAACAATCAGTCTCATCGCACCAGCAGACCGCGAAACATTCCACGAGCACGAATAAGCGCAAAGACAGAGGGAGAAAACCTTAAGTCGTAACCCGCTCCATCGCGCCGCCCGAATGCAAAAGAAAGAGCAAAGAGTGTATCGCCTATGCTTTGCGGTCGACTCTGTTGAGCCTGCGCGAGGTTTGAATCTGGCATCGTCAGCTCCAGTCTAAAGGTCTTGCAACCATGCGGCCAATGGCACATTGTTTGCTCTTCCAAAAGCAAGTCGAGCCAATGCAGCCGCAGCATCCCACATACCTGCGACCTGGTATTTTGTCCCCTCACGGGCAGACCCATAGCGTGCCTCCTTCCTCTGTATGTACCAATGTCTCTGAGGCGCTGAATGTTCTCCTGCATTTGTCTGCGCAAGTCGTTTTCGATTTTGAGGGTGGACAAGTAGGCGTTGAGGTCGAGGACCTGCTGATTCGAGAGCTCCTTGACTTTCATGGTCTGGTGGAGACTGAAGCGAGCCATGATCTGGCGCGAAACCTGAGGACCAATGCCATAGAAGGATTCGAGGGTTTTCTATACAAAGAGCGCATTAGTGAAACGTCTCGGGACAGCGGCGCTAGAAGCAGTTCTGTCGAACCTTGACGAGGACGATGGGCTCGAAGCTGTTGCCGAAGATGAAGACCTGAGGTGCGGTCAGCGCGAGCAGCAGCAGAGAAGAGACGGGAGAGTGAACGGACCATGGCGGGCGAACTTGTCGGAGTTGAGGTGTTGGAAGTACGGTGCCTGGTATCGAGGGCGGAAGTGGAGCGCCGGTGGTTTTCGTGCTCCGCGTCACGTGGTTTCCAAGGCCCCGCGCACCGGCAGTCCGGGTCCCTTTGGTGTTTCAAGGGTGTCGGAGCGCCCCGAGCTCATATCTGGCATACCTTAACTGTCCTCACCAACGACCCCGTTCACTGCTTCTCCACGCACCATCCTCTCTCTGCAGCGGCCCTCATCATGGCTACCATCCAGAGACTTGTTATTTCGCTGCTCGTTTTCCTGAGCGTCGTCTTTGTTTTTGCTCAGACGGCCGAGGCCGCAAAGGGCCCCAAAATCACCAGCATTGTGCGTACCAGCTCCCCAGGCACGTTTCGCAGGAAGGCTGACCGTTGCGACAGGTCTACTTGGATATGAAGCAGGGTGACGAAGATCTTGGACGCATCAAAATTGGTCTCTATGGCAAGACGGTCCCCAAGGTACGTTGACGCGCCGACGAAAAGAACCGAAGCCGAGGACACGTTGCTGATTCCCATCAGACCGCAGAGAACTTCCGGTACGCACCAGTGACCCAATTGAGCATACAACGTGATGATTGACCGTAGAACGCAGTGCTCTTGCCACTGGCGAAAAGGGCTTCGGCTACAAGAACTCCATCTTCCACCGCGTCATCAAGGACTTCATGATCCAGGGTGGTGACTTCACCAAGGGCGACGGCACTGGTGGCAAGTCCATCTACGGCGCCAAGTTCCCCGACGAAAACTTCAAGCTCAAGCACTCGAAGAAATACATTCTCAGTAGGTTGCTGCGGACTCCACAGGCGGGATTGGGAAGCTAACGGCGCCAAGGCATGGCCAACTCGGGCAAGGACACCAACGGCAGCCAATTCTTTATCACGACGGCCATTACATCGTGGCTCGACGGACGCCACGTCGTCTTTGGCGAGGTTATCGAGGGCATGGACGTAGTGGACAAGATCCAGGACGTGCCAAAGAACTACGCCGACAAGCCCAACGTCGACGTGGTCATCGCCGACAGCGGCGAGCTAGAGGTCCCGGCAGAAGGTATCCACGTAGAGCTCTAGTGTGCTCAGTGGCGCATGCGTGCCATCCATCATCATCGCTGATAAGTTGCGTCTTTTGCTCAAGATACGTTCGGATCAGTCGAGCCCGCAGAAGAGCTGGACGAGGGCGACGTGTCGAGCGGCGAGGCCGCGTCGGAGTTGGTCAAACCTGGAGAGCCGCAGGCAACGGGCGAGCCGACCGGGTTTGGCTGGTTGCAGAAGCTATTCGCGCTCGGAATCATTGTCGCGCTCGTCTACCTCTTCGTCCGCACCCGCCCGAATCGGAATAGTGCGCCTGGGAAGTGGGACAAGGGCATAGTGTGAGGGAGAGGGATGAGATGTGATGGGTTGGCGGCAGGCGCTGGTAGCTTAGCTAGCTGGCTAATGAATGTTCTTGACAGTTGTTGCTGGCTGGCGACTGCAATGCGTGCCTTGAACGTGGAAACCAGGGCAAGGGGCGTGGCATGGGGTTGGGGGTCGGCAGCATGTGATGGTGACAGGACGCGAGTGGAGCGGGCTGGACCAGGCCGGGGCGTGTAAGTAGAGGCTACTCCTAGCGACCGGGGGTGGTGGAGCGAGATGCAGAGGGCGGGTTACCGTACACCCCATTTCCATCAACCGTCGGAGTCTTGACCGATGTGGATGGAGCAGAGGAAGATTTGCCATTTGCCACAATGGAGAGTTGAGTGGTGCGTGTTGGAGTGGTGAGGTCAGCCGCTGTCAGTCGTCGGGCTCCAGGCGGGCCTAAGCCGCTTTGGGCTTTGGGTCGATTTCGCCTCCTGCAGCACAGATTTTGTCAAAAACTTCTGGAACCTCCGCTCCCTCTTCCCTCTCCTCCCACCCACTTCACCCTCTCCGACTCTCTCCTCCATCACACGACACCACACCCCAATAGACCACTTCCTTTGGCTTTTACTGCGTGTGTTTTCATTCGTCGTTTCTGCCATCTCAAAAAATCTAGAGGCCCCACACCTCTGCCGCTCTCTCGTCGCACACAGTCCCAACAGCGTTTCCGCCTGACGAGACTCTTCGACGGCCGCACCACGACGACGACCACGACGACGACCATCTGCGCCTTCGTCTCACCTTGAGAATTTCATCGGCTCGATTCTCGTCGATCCCACCTGCTTCGCGCTCTTGCACATCCACGACAGACAACGACAACCGCCTCGTCTTACAATCATGGCTGACCAGCTGAACATGGGGGGTCTCTCCATCAACGACTCCCAGCACGCCCCCAAGGGCAACGGCTTTCCTGAGCGCTCTGCCTACATCCCTCCTCACCTCCGCAACAGAGGAGGCCCTCCTCCCATGGACGGCCCTCCGCCTATGATGAACGGTGGCCCGCCGCCCATGAACGGCGGCTACGCCGGCAGAGGGTAAGCTCGTCTGCCTTTTCCCCCCCGATCAAGTTGGATGCTCACTCTCCCACAGCAGGTTCAGCGGCCCTCGTGGCGGCATGAACGGTGGCGGCCGCGGCGGCAACTGGGCAAACGCTCCAAGCTTTTCTCCCGACAGCAGAGGTACCGACCAAATCCCCGCCACCAACAGCTTTGCAGAAACCTGGAACAATCAGCCTGCCAAACAATTCGACCCAAATGCTTACCGCGACAAATATTCAGGTAGCGCAGGCGCTGCTCGTGGCTCTGGTGACGGACAGTGGAAGGATGGCAAGCACATTCCTGGTCCGGCCAACCCGCGCATCGAACGCGATCTCTTCGGCATCGCCAACGACCCTGCGAAGCAGCAAACGGGCATCAACTTTGAAAAGTACGATGATATCCCCGTCGAGGCTTCTGGCCAGGGCGTCCCCGAGCCCGTCAGCTCTTTCGAAAACCCGCCCCTCGACGACCATCTCATCAACAACATCACCCTCGCCGGGTACAAGGTCCCCACGCCCGTCCAAAAATACTCGATTCCCATCGTCATGGGCGGCCGCGACCTCATGGCCTGTGCCCAGACTGGTTCCGGCAAGACTGGTGGTTTCCTCTTCCCCATCCTGTCTCAAGCCTTCCAAAACGGCCCCAGCCCGGTTCCGGCCTCGGCTGCCAACAACATGGGATACGGCCGCAGCCGCAAGGCCTACCCTACCTCGCTGATCCTCGCCCCGACCCGTGAGCTTGTCTCGCAAATCTTCGACGAGGCTAGGAAGTTCGCCTACCGCTCGTGGGTGCGCCCCTGCGTCGTGTACGGCGGTGCCGACATTGGCTCCCAGCTTCGCCAGATTGAGCGTGGTTGCGATCTGCTCGTCGCCACCCCCGGACGTCTTGGCGACTTGATGGAGCGTGGCCGCATCTCTCTCCAGAACATCAAGTACCTTGTTCTCGACGAGGCTGACCGCATGTTGGACATGGGTTTCGAGCCGCAGATTCGCCGCATTGTTGAGGGCGAGGATATGCCTTCCGTGGAGGGCCGCCAGACGCTCATGTTTTCGGCCACTTTCCCCCGCGACATTCAGATGCTCGCCCGCGACTTCTTGAAGGACTACATTTTCCTTTCGGTCGGTCGTGTTGGTTCCACCTCTGAGAACATCACCCAGAAGGTCGAGTACGTCGAGGACATGGACAAGCGCTCTGTCCTGCTCGACATCCTGCACACCCAGGGTAATGGCCTCACCCTCATCTTCGTCGAGACCAAGCGCATGGCCGACACCCTTTCCGACTTCCTCATCAACCAAGGATTCCCCGCCACGTCCATCCACGGTGACCGCACTCAGCGGGAGCGTGAAAAGGCTTTGGAAATGTTCCGCACCGCCCGCTGCCCCTTCCTCGTCGCCACCGCCGTCGCGGCCCGTGGTCTCGATATCCCCAACGTCACCCACGTTGTCAACTACGACCTGCCAACCGACATCGACGACTACGTTCACCGGATCGGTCGTACTGGCCGTGCCGGTAACACTGGTCTCTCGACTGCCTTTTTCAACCGTGGCAACCGTGGTGTCGTCCGCGACCTCATCGAACTTCTTAAGGAGGCCAACCAGGAGATTCCGGGCTTCCTCGAGACCATTGCTCGCGAGGGCAGCGGCTTTGGTGGTCGTGGCGGCCGTGGCGGCCGTGGCCGTGGCGCCCAGGCTACCCGTGACGTCCGTCGATATGGCGGCGGTGGCGGAGGCGGAGGCGGTGCTGCTGCTGGCGGCTTCGGCGGCGGCTGGGGCGCTCCTGCTGCTGGTGGATTCGGCGGTGGCTACGGCGCTCCTGGTGGAGGATACAGCGGCGGCTACAGCGGCGGATATGGCGGCGGCTACGGCAACCCCTCTGGACCTGGCGGCCAGTCTTCTTGGTGGTAAACAACACCAACCTCCGCCAACTCGGTTGCAGAGTACATTCAGCCTCTTGTACTCTCTGCACGACCACTTTCCCGAGGCCTACTTTTCCTTTTCTCTCGTCTTTGCATTTCTGCGTTGCACAGGACTCGGCAGTCCACACCGAAGGTTCGGAACTTGCTCTTCTCATACCCCGATCAGCATATAGATAGCGTTGACTTCTTCTGCGGCACCTCTTTATGAGTTTTTCTTCGAAACACGTCCATACAGGAGGAATGACGCAGGCGTGTCAATGGCATGCTTTTTCTCGCGGAGGGACCCTTTCGGCATCGACTGCTGGATACCCAAACCTCCGGAAGAAAAACTTCGAGGAACCGCACATCACGACTCTTTCTCTCTGCTTCATCGACTGGTGCTGCGTTGGGGTAGCACGTGCGAATTAGACTCGGCCCTCTGGCCCTTCGGATGCCGATTCATTTTCCGGTATTTTCTTTTCCTCTTGTCTCGTTCTACAAAAATCGATCCGACAGCCCTGCATAGCCGGTCGCGTTTCTGCATTTGTCACGAACGACGGGATGGTGGGAAACTTGAGCTTTCCTTCGGTCAGGTCATTTCTCTAATTTTCCGTCGTGCTGGGCACGTTTCGACAAAAAAGGGGCGTTCGTCGAGTTGGGTGAGGCATTCAAAACAAAACTGGGATAGACATGGGTACGGGACTTGCTGCGCTGCCTTTTCTGCATCAAGAGAAGGCGTGGCGCGATGGGTTCTGAACTGACACGCGAGAGATTGCCTCCCTTGACACGTACACGACTGGATGGAGCGCTTCGTCGACCGGCGCGTCAGTCCGATTTATTCTCCAAGACTTCCTTTTCTTTCTTTTTCTTGCACGAGTTTCACGAGCGCGGACACCTACACACATGCACACTCGAGTTTTTTTTTCAAAAGCGACGACGA
The DNA here is from genome assembly GCF_038021145.1 of Phyllosticta citriasiana. NCBI lineage: Eukaryota > Fungi > Ascomycota > Dothideomycetes > Botryosphaeriales > Phyllostictaceae > Phyllosticta > Phyllosticta citriasiana. The sequence continues at coordinate 101,701 of NW_027117295.1, forward strand.
TGACGAAAGGCATTCGGGTGCGCGCGGTCCGCAAACGAGGGTTAATCGTGAGAAAGGGAAAAAGGATAATGGGGATATTCGTCGGACACCGATGATGGAATGATGGGGCCTCTTCAAAAACACAATCGGATCCTCCACAAAAATGCGAGCTAGTTAGTTCTCTTGTTGCGAGTCTGCTCTTTTCCATCCTGATTCGTCTTCCTGATTTTCCTTGACCCGACAATGCTTCCTCTCTTCTCGGTAGGGAGTTTTTCTTTCCGCTGAATAGATCAATCAGATTTTTTCGTCTGCGTCGAATCATTGACGTTCTGACGTCGTGAGACGAGTGACGCCGCCACATTGACTTCTTCGGAAGCAACTAACTTGTCCATATCCACAAGCAAATACGGTTGTCGGGTGAGGCCGCCGCCAACAGGAAAAGAAAAGATGCTCTGCCTTCTCGCTCATGTTGCATGATTCCCGCCCGGGTAAGCTCACATTTGGTTGCTGCTTACGCACTTTCCCGCAGTTCCGTCCACCTTGGCCAACGTCACGTCTCGTGTGGCCGACCGTCATTTCCAAGGCCCTTTTTTTTTTTTTTTTTTTCCCCCTTTTGCCCTTCTTCCTTTTCACTCAGGCACCCTGGCTGGCCCCTAGCTGGCCCTGGCTACACGACCCAGAGCGGCGGAGTCCCGTGGCATTGCAGGCGGGTGAATGAACGCCTGGCGTCTGGTGTGGCACTGACAGCATAGCATGGCCGGCCGGGTCAGGGAGTCGACGCCATGCGCGTTCATAATGTTCAATGTCTAGCTGCTTAATGGTGGTACACGGGGCAAGCGAGCGACACGGCGAGGGTAGAGGAAAGAAAGGACCAGGTACGCACATTGGAAGATTCGAATGTCTCTTGCTGTTGCTCGACACACGTGCTCGCCAGGTGTTTTGTCGCGATTCGTGAGTTGAACGAATAGCGCCATTATCCTCATTCACACATTCAGAATCTTCAATTAACCAATCGAGTGGGATGAAGACACTATGTTTGCATTGGTTGGTATACAACAGATTGCAAAGATCGAAAGAGGAAGCAAAGAAGCGGAAAACTGTGCCAGAGCCGAGAGACAAGAACGCATCCCAGGCATCCGCGATCGAAAAACGAAGCCAACACAAAGGCAACCTTCTACCACAAATGCAGCATCCTGAAAATATCGTGGCGCGCAAAAAAGGCCCTGTTGCGCTTGCCAAAGACATCTGCCGGGGTCAGTATGCTCTCCAAGCACGCAAGGCAGGACAAGATACTCACACATCAAAATCGTCGTACCGCAGACAGCAACTTGAACGCTCGCAACGGCCATGAAGACGGGCTTAACGCCCGCGTCGACCAGCCAATCGTACGCGCTCCACGTCAGTGCGAAGCTGAAAATGTTCTTAAACACCATCTGCGCGGTAAATGCCTCGACGGCAAGCTCGCGGTGCGCATCAACGACGTACAGTGCCGACGCAACAGCGCCGACAACCATACCAGCAACGACGAGTGCGAAGAAGAAATCAGGCCAGAACCAGCCGTACCGCGGCGTGTCGTTGCTGACGATGCCGAAGCCGTAGAGACCGGCGCAGCCTAGGATGAATTGCGGCACGACGAGTACAGTGCGGAACTCGGGCTCGTAGACGCCTTTGTTGGCGCGAGCCATGGCACGTGGAAGGCTGTCGGCGAGGACGCCCGCGAGGGCAAAGCCTGCGAGCGCTCCAACAAAGGCGCCCGTGTACATGTAGCCCGTCTGGACTTCGGTGAAGAAGAGCGGCGGGCCTAGCATTACAGCTGCGAGCACGACGCCAATCATGACGGTCCACCCGATCAGCGCGCCCTGGATCAGGCACGACCAGAGGATGCCCGGGTGCAGGAATAGCGGGAACGGCCGCAGGAGCAGCTTGACGAAAGACTCGTTGGACTTGCGGCCGTTGAAGGGGCGAAGGGTCGACAGATACGTTGCTTTGGGCGGGAAGCGAGGGCCAGCTCCAGCTTCAGGGGAGCCAGCATCAGGGGCAGGACGCGCGGCTGCGGCAATGTGATGGTAGTCGTGCTCGCTTGGCGAGTTGCCTTTGTCCATGGACGCCGTATCCTCGCGACTGCGCGAGAAGGAGCCTTTGCGGTCACTGTCCTGCTCGACCCTCACCGACGGAGCTTCCAACTCATGGCCCATCTCTTCTCCGAGACCAATCCCGCCAGTGCGAGACTCGTTGGCTGAGGTCTGGACAAAGTCAGTGTTGAGTCTGTTGGAGCGCACAAAGGCCGTCTCAGGGCACAAGAAGATGACTGCGGGCAGCAGGGCGCCAGAAATGATGGCGACGCAGTAAAAGCTCCACTCCCAGCCTATCGTCTCGGTCATCTTGCCCACAATGACGGGAGTAAAAAAGGCGCCGCCAAACAGCGCCATGTTGCTCAGAGCCATGCGCTTGCCGCGCTCGTGGACAAAGTAAAGGTCGCCGACGCAGGCGTTGACGAGGGCCTCGAACGGCGCCAATCCAATGCCCTGGAAGATGCGCGCCCACAACAAGCTCTTGTAGCTGGTCCCGCTGGCACCGCCCCACGCACTGCTGAAGACCACCGTGATGGTGCCTATCAAGAACGCGTGCCGCTTGCCCCATACGCGCGCCGACGGCACGAACATAAAGCCCGCCAGCCCTACTCCGAGCAAATGGTATCCCGTTAGCAGCGCCATGTCAGTGAAGCCACGGCCAAAGTAGAGGGAGAGCGTCAGCGTGTTTGCGGCGAGAAGGGACGACAACGTCGCCGCGATGACGGACACGAGGGAGAGCACGAAGACAATAACATCGCGCCACCAAAGGGGCCAGTTCTGCTGCTTTTAGTCACAACTCCATAGAATCGCGAGACGGTCTTCTTACGAGGGGATCGTTTGGGTCATCGCTAGGTTGTGGCACGAGAATGACGGGAGCAGGCCCACTGCGGTCATACTTGAGATTGGGGTCGAGGAGATTAGTCTGCTGACTCTGTTTTTCATCTTCCAGGAGCACCGTCCCTGTAAGTCATCAGCGACATGCTCACAGCAACCAAACATCAGTCGCGTCTCGAGACTTCTCTGTCCACTGCCAACCATTTCCCTTGGGGAAAGGAAGGACAAAACACCAGAACAGACATACCAGGCACGCGGTCCATGTGCCGGCTCTCGAGGATGCCGAGCCCCATCTTGACGAGTATATTCCAAAGCAAGCTCTTCTCGCTAGACTCTTTTCCTTCCCCGAGGTCCTTCGCTTCTCCTTGCGCGCTTTTTTTATTTTTTTTCTTGGCCCTCGAATCGGACACTCAATCTAATAGTCTTTCAAACAACCACCAATGTCGCTGCTCGCAAACGGTTCTTCTTTGCTTCCCAATCAATCAACGGAACCAGAGGACGTCGAGAGATTTCTCTCGAACGAAGCCAAAAAGCAGCCAGACAAACAAACAAACGAGTAGCGGTAAGAATATCAACCGCAACCAAGGTTGCAGGCTGTGCTGGCAAGCTAACTAGCTAACCAGCAGCTCTCGCCAAAACCTAATAAAAAAAAGAAAAAGAAAGAAGAGAAGAGAAAAGAGCAAGAGCAAGCTGGCAGAGGGGCGAGCAGACGAAGAACGGAAGCGCTTCCTGGCAACGGCGAAGAAGACCGACGACGGAGGACGACTGCAAGCGAGACAGGATGGCGTAGGGTCGGTGGGAGAAAGGTAGATAGACTACGTGTATATGCGGCGGCCGGATCGATAGGAAGGCTGCGCTTCGGTGGCTCTGTCGGCTCCTTGGATGGTGATGCAGTGACTAGACTGGACTGTTGGTCGGTCGGTCGGCAGCAGCGGCGGGGCGCGGAAGTGTGGGGGAGGGCTTTGCTTGCTTGGCTTTATTTGTGAATGGAGGACTTACGGGTTTGCTGTTATTTCTCTGTAGGGGCTTCGTTAATGCGAATTGTTGAGGTGTTCAAGAACGGCAGCTTCCTCCAGAGAGCAGTTCAGCGAAATCGATCAGTAAACCCCTTGATACAAATCCAAACCCCTCGACATCAGACGCGTCAAAAATCCAGCGGCGAGCGGCGGCAGCGGCAATGGGAGAAAGGGAGGCTGCAGCAAAAGTTTATGTCTGTTTGCCCATGGGATGGACCAATCAGGAAAGGGAGCACAAAATCTTCTTTCCCGCGTCAATCAATCACATCAGGGCCTGAACGAGCGCCAGCGCGCCTGCGTTGGACTCAGCCAGCCAGCCAGCTTGCCGCCGGCGATAGATGCGCTCTCCGTAAGGTGGGATTCTGGCGCGGGATGGATGTTGTTGCGCGCTCGGCGTGGTGGTCAGCGTCAGTAATTTTTGAGTGGAAAAACGCAAGAAGGACAGGAGATTATGTTTACATACGGGGAGATTAGGTTTACCCTTCCCCTTTAATATTGACCTAGCCAATAAGGTCTATAAGATTCCCTTACCGTGCTGGTTACCATGGCTTGGGATTTTACACACAGACAGAATCAACATCAGATACTGTGGTGGAAAAGTAAGAATTAGACCTCTAAGCAGGCTGCCTAAATGAAAGTTATAATTTTCAATCCAAACTGACCGACGCTGAAAGTCGGCGGGAGAGTGGAGCCAGCCATCGATGGACGGAAAACATGGACAGCGACCCGCGTTCCAACCAGAACACTTCCGCTCCATGCGCTGGCTAGCAGCCATGTTGGACTCTACGCACAAATTACAGTACAGTGCAAACAATTCAAAACACGTACTGACCTGCCAATGTAATCCAACACGCATGCAAAACCAGCCCCTGGTCCTGTACACCTAGTCATCGACAGAAGCTTCTCCTTCTCCTCCTGCATCCATCCCACCACCCTCTGATCTTTCACGCACCGCGTTTCCTCCGCCCCCTTTCAAGAAGCTCAAGCACGCCGGCTCAGTCCACGTGCGCCATGTACCCTGTACACGACACCTCCATGAATCAAGTCAGCTCGTCGACATGGACATCCCAGCCAGACTCGGCAAGCCACGCGCTTATGGCGCAGCGGCAGCAGCAGCAGCAGCAGTAGCAGCGGTGGTGGCGGCAGTGGCGGTGAGCTTGCGCTGTTTTGGGCGGAAGCTGGAGGGGATGTGGCGTGAGGCTGTGCTGGCTGGCTAAAGATCCATGTATGTACGTACAAACATGGTGAAAGCTGTAACTTGCGCTGTACTGTACACAAATAGAGGACACGATCAGACGCTTGCGTTTGATGTGTCGAGAGCTTGGACAGTGTGGCGCAGAGTGTGCATGCGAGTGACGACCTAAAGTAAGAACAGGGGAGCCAAAAATGAAGACGGCGCTAAACCGGAATGGAATGAAACACTATCCCTGTCTGTCTACATGTAAGGAACCTGGTGCGCGTTAGAAGAGAGGCGGTCAGGATAGGGGGGTAAGTCGTTGCTGCTGGACGATGACGACGCAGTTACTCTTATCTTGAGCAATGAAAACTTCGTGAAATGCAGTCTGCATCAATGCTTGTCACATATTTCAAGCGCAGCGCAGCAAGCGCAAGAGAACCGCACTCTGGTGACACTAAGCCACGCAGGGAGAATCAGAGAGGAGGGCCATCCCGAGAGCCATCCATTGATATTCGATCAATCATAGCCAGCCAAGGAGAACAAGAAAACAACATCAACCCCAAGTCCACTTGATCCCATCCCGATTCCAATCCAATCCCCGAAAACCCCCCCGAAACCCGTTTGCAATCTTCGCCTCATGCTTCCCGTCCGTCTGCCCGGAGAAACCCCTTCGCCATGTACCCGGATCCGCATGAGAATATGGTGATGATGATGATGATGATGATGATGATGATGATCCATGCTTGAAAGAGGAGAGAAGAAAAGGAGAGAATGAAAGGCAGATAAGAGAGAGACAGAGGGGAGAGAGAAGCAAGAGGCGCGTAGCCACCTCTGCCATTGAAATTGCTTGTTGCACTTTACGCCCGTGTGTTTGTGACCGTGACATCATGCTTTGGATCCCCTGGGCCGAAACGTCTGCCCCGTGCGCCACGACCAGACTTTGCGCCCATGATCAACCAAGAACGACAAACTATCCCGCTGATACCAGCCAGGAGAATGCTCAAAAGGAGACGAAGAATGAAATCTTGCTAAGCTATTCATGTACCATGGCGACGTACGCGCACCTGTTCCGTACGCCAGGCCTGGAAGAAAGATGAAAATGCCCATGAAAACGCCTTACCATATGAAGTGATGCATCGCAAAACATGGCAAATGTTGTGCTGCCCTGCGCGCTTGCGCACGATGCAAATATTGATGCCAGCCACCAGCGCGCTCAGCGCGGTGGCGTATTGGTAGCAAAGGGTGAGGAAGACGGCGACCCCTTGCCCATGATGGGGAGGCTCGCGCGCTTCTGAGACTTTTGAATCTCAATCTTCTTGCGAAGTGCTTTGAGCCGGCCCTTCATGCTTTCGATCACTGCGAGAATTAGCATGGGCATGGCAAACAAGAGTGTGTATGGCGTACATTTCAAAACAGAAGCTCGATCTTCATCTTCAAGACCGTTGATGACCTCGTCATCTTGGTTCTTGCCGCTGGTCAGCCTGCGTCCCGATAGGTCGTCATCACTTTCGAAGATGGCTTCCAGCATGCGGATCGCCGTGGCATAGTTGAGCTCGCAACCGGGGAGGTCTTCGCCGACAAGCTCATTCACGGCGGCGGCTCTACTCATTTCAATGGCTCGGTCGTACATGAGTTTTTCAGCAGTGATACCCGTCGGCAAATGGATATTCTCCGCCGACGTGTTGGCGCTGGTGAGCGAGGACGAAGCAGAGGGCATGTTGTTGGGGTGCGCCGGATGATCTGACGGCAGTTGCTTTTGCGCTTCGACAAGCTTGCGGCCGACGAATTCAGATTTTTCGACGCACTCGTTGAAACGGTTGCGCACCCACTGCACGACCTGGTTCATCTTGGCCCCGATGGCGGCGATGTTGGGGTTGCCGGAGCCGCCAAAGCGGGGCGAGTTGCTGTCGCCGATGACCTCGCCTCTGTTCCGCTGGCCCCACCAACTGCCAGCCAGGTCGATTGACTTGGCCAGCAGCGCCAAAGCCTTGACGTACAAGACCAATGCCTCCTCCGATATGGTGAGCACGGCATCGACGGTCAAGTCTTCGTCCGAATCGTCCTCGTCGTCGGGACGGTTGTGGGCAGTTTGGTTGATGCCGAGGCCGTGGTCGCTCGGGGGGGCGGGTAGGAGCTGCTTGTACTTGACTTCGGCGAATCCGTAGATGACGTGACTGCGCTGCGCAAGCTCCTCTACCATTTCGAGAATGCGCGTGTCCTTGTCGCGCGAGGCTGCGCTCGTCTTTCCACCCTCGCCGATGACCAACAAGCCGCTCTGGGCGGTCGGATAGATGGGAAACTGGGTGTAGCCTTTGGGCGGCGAGGGCCCACGACCGGGCGGCGAGGCTCCGGTGCCAAAGATTCTGTAGCTGGCCATGTTGAGGGCCTTTGAAATGGCCGATGTAGCTGAGCCTGGGCTAGGGCCATGGCGCCTCTCGTAAGAGCTAGCGCGGTGGTGGAGAGAGTTTGTACGGTCTCTACCGGGAGCGATCTGAATTGCTCGAGAGGGTGTACCATGGGCACCAGTGGCCGAGTTTGGCGCGCCCTGTGTCGTGGCTCGTCTCACCATGGCCCCGTGAGAGGGCGACGTGGGGCGGTCTCTGTTAAATTGCGGGCTCGCAGCCAGCTCGTCTGCAAAGGCATTGACCTCGACGCTGCGCTTTTCCACCAGAACGTAGTCCCGCTCGAAGGCAATCTCCTGGGCGGCGCGCTCCCTTGCCTCGCGCTGTGCCCGTTCCTCGGCCCTCTGCGGATTGCGCTCTCGCTCCAAGTGTTCACGGAGCATGGACGAGCTTGGCGAAGGCGAATGGCGGCTGGCGCGACGATTCAAGGTCACAGCCGCCGCCGAGGGCGGCGCTCGCTCCTGTGGCAGCTGCTGGCGAGCTGGAGCGGTGGCATGCGAGGTGATGGCGGGCCTGCGTTCGGCCTGAGCCGGCGCAGTTCGTTCTGATGGAGCTTGGGCGGGAGCGTTGCTGTAACGTCTGGACGCAGGGATCGGCGGCGTTCCGGAGCTGGGGGCCGTCGTCGCCCCAGTCCGAGAAACAGGCCTTGGCGATGGGATCATGTCTGCCGCCGGCTTGGGGCGAGACGAAGTTGGGTAGGTCTGCATCTCGACGTGACGCGGGCTAGACGACGGCTCCGGCAAGGCATGCTTGTCCTTGGACATGGATCCTTCGCTTTGGGAGCCCCGGGGCTGGTCCTCGTCGACCAAGCCGGGGATCTCGCCGGCCACGACTTCGTCGGAAAAGAAGGACTCGTGGGATATGCGCTCTGTGGGCGTCTTCTTGAGCAGCGCTCGGCAAACAGTCTTCATTTCGCGGCTGATGATGCAGTCGTTGAAGGAGATTCTATCATCCTGCTTCTCGATTCTGCGCAGCAGCTCGACGTGATTGTTTGCTCGAAAAGGCGGCTTGCCCACGAGCATCTCGAACAAGACGGTTCCGGTGGACCATAAGTCGGCTTTGGCGTCGTACTTTTCGTAGCGAAGAATCTCGGGGGCCATGTACAGTGGAGATCCGCAAAGCGTTTCGGCCAAGGACGACTTGGGCAGCCATCTGGCAAAGCCAAAGTCGGCAATCTTGAGCATTGGGAGCGAGGGAACGCCGACGGCGGGTACCATGGAGCCTTCCGCAGCGGCATAAGGAATTTCATGCGGTCGGTACTTTTGGTAGTACAGAGGTGAGGGGTTGAGTAGGAGGTTCTGGGGCTTCAGGTCACGGTGGACGTAGTTCTTGGAGTGCATAAACTCGAGGGCGCTGGCAATCTGTTTGAGGAAATGACGCGCGAGCACTTCGTTGAGACCTCCAACGGGCGGGTTGGGGTATTTCTTCATCATGACCTTGGTGGCGGGATGGTCGGGCAACGAGCTGCGCTTCTTGATGAAGCTTGACAGGTCGCCCAGCTCGCAAAACTCGGTGACAATGTGTATGTATTTGGGCACCTCCTTGCAGTCGATGAGGGCGACAATGTGCGGATGTGTCAGGTTGCGCAGGATCTGTATCTCGGTCGAGAGGTTGTCCTTGAGCTTCTTGTTAAGCTTGGTGGTGTCGACCGACTTGATGGCAACGACGAGCTCGCGCTTGGTCTTCGAGTTGTTAGACAGGTGGATCGAATGGGGGAAATCGTTCACGCACCATGTGGACGCCCTTGTAGACGGTTGCGAAGCTGCCCTTGCCAATCTGATTCATCCTCCTAAAAGAGCCCACCATGGTGTCCGGATCCGAGGCGGCAGAGGGGTGGGTCGAGGAGCGCGACGGAGGCGGATGGCGAGAGGGATGATTGGGAGCGGCCATGATGGCGGCTGGAGAGAGGGGTGGCGTGGGCGAGTACGGGGGCCCAGCGACTAAACAGGCGGTGGTGGTCGCTACAGTCACCGTCGGTGAAGGGAGGCCAAGGCGGTGTTGACTTGGGACATGGGCCGGCGATGGAGACGGCTGGCGAGGGTCGTGGTGGTCGGGGTGGGACGAGATTCGGAGGGCGACGAGGTTGACGCAGGAGAGGACGAGAGGAGGAGTAGGTAAGTGAGGTGTGGTAGGGGAGGGTAGGGTAGGTAGGTCGAGGTCAAGTTGGCGAGGCAGCTAGCAGCGGCCGGGATGCGCAACGCAACGCAACGCAACCAGGCGGCAACGGGCCGCACAGACAAAGAAAGTAGAAATGGAGTCGAGTGGGCCGGGGGCGCAGGGGGGGGTTTTGAGGGCGCAGGAGGGCGTCGGGAGGGTGGAGAACAGGCAGAGGGAGGAGGAGATGGGCGAGAGATTGGGCGCAACGAGTGGAGAGGTAGTGGGTGAGTGACCGGAGTGAGTGAGAGGTCGAGCGAATGGTGTCACGGGGTTTAGGTAGCGGACAGCCTCAACTGATAAGCCGACAGCGAGAGAAGCGATGGGAGGATGCACTGGACGACGGGAATTCAGCGCCCATCTGATGCCGTCATGACGGCTGACTCTGTTGCGATGCGATGCGATGCGATGCGATGCGATGCGATGCTGGTGGCGCGTGGAGGCGACATTGGTCATGCCGTCGCGCCCGCTCTTCTCTCCGCCGAGCACATGGACAGACACATGGGGACTTCAGTTTGTCTGTATATGTATCTGCAGACAGTCGCAGTCGCAGTCGCAGTACTACATGTGTACAGTAGTCGGTCGGTCGAGGGCGTCAAGTGCCCGGCGTCATCCTGTCGCTTTGATCGGCGCATCCACCGTCGCCGGTCAACCAGAGAGAACTTCTTGATGCAGATTGCGGGGAACGACAGATAACAAAACAACAGTAAATCGTCCATTCTTCCTGCTCGATCGTCGGCTCCCTGCTGATCCGATGCGAGATATCGATGAATATGTGCTGAGAATCCCGCCCGTCAGCTTCATCCAGCATCATGTCACGTGCCCACGCTTTCCCCTCGCGTTGGCGCACGGGCCCAGGCACACAATTCCTCCAATTCCCCTCTGCGTCGTTCCGTTCACTCTCCACATCCCCAACGCCCTCCCTCAGCCCTTCACCCACTTATCCTTCGCTTCTCCACACGCACAATGCCTTGGCCGTCCTTTGGCTCCTCCAGCCGGAAGCGAAAGCGCCCAGAGGTCACCTCCTTCAATGGCCGTCGCTTCAATCCCTATGCCTTTGCAAATGCTCAGCGACGCCGCGCCAACGAACAGGCCTCTCGCACTCGGTCCAGCTCTCGCTCTGCATACAGCTCCCGTCCCTCGCAAAGCTCGTCGAGTTCAAGAAGCTCGCAACCAAATAATTCCACCACTTCACGATCCTCGCAAAGCTCGAGACCTTCACACAGCTTCCAGTCCTCGCAGAGTTCCCGAGTCGACGAGTATGGGGACGAGTCCGTCTTTGATGACATGGAATGCATCGACTTGACTGGCGAAACCCCCACCACCTCATTTGTTTCGTCGCAAAGTTCTGCCACTGCCCCTTCACAACGTGCTCAGCCGCGCTCTTCGCAACCGCGGCGCATCGATGAGTTTGGCGACGAGTCCATCTTTGACGATGTTGTCGATCAATCCCAAGTCTTGAATGAACGTGCCTTTGAGCAGAACATCCTCTATGGTATGCTCGACGTCGCAACTGCCGCTGCCAGAGCTAAACCCACCCAGGCATCTTGCCTACCAAGATTGTAAGCCTCCGCTACCACAATGGCTTTGCCACGGTTGGAGAAATGATCATGCTTCGAAGAGAGCCCCAAAATCGGGTAAGTCCATTTGGGCATGCCTTCCGTACCACGTGTCTCGAGTGAAACCACGTGGAATTACCCTTTCCTCCCATCGTCTTCATGGCCACAATGTCTACCCTCCACTGTTGCTTCAACACGAATTTGGACATGACACTCGTGTCCTGCAAACACTAATCCGTTGCAGTATGATATCAATGCCATCAAGGTGCTCAATGTCCATGGCCATCAGATTGGTCACATCCCTCGACAACTAGCGGCAAAATTAGCAACATACATGGACAACCGCTCGCTTGCTGTCGAAGGCGTCATCACCGGCCACATGGGACAGTTCGACTGTCCCATCGAAGTCAAGTTGTACGGAACCACGGACCCCATTGCCCGCGCCGACCTAGTCAACCAGATGAAGGCCGACCACTTGCCCATCAAGGACTTCAACAAGTGGGAGAGGGTCCAAAAGGAGAGGTTCAAGGCTCAACAGGCTGCTCTCAGGGCCAAAGGACCTGGTGGCATTGGTAGCTCGCAATGGCAGGTTGGAGAAGGTGCTTGGGGCTTTGGCTCGACCCAACCAGTCCAGAGCCTCGACAGCATCATTGGCGAGAGTCAAAAATTCGACCCGCGGAAAGCTGATCAGGCCGTGGAGAAATTCGGCATCAAGGAAGCCGACCTGGAGCAAATGCCACGGGCGCCGCAGCCAGACTCCATCAAGGCCCAACTCTTGCCGTATCAACTCCAAGGTCTCCAGTGGATGTTGGACCACGAGAGCCCCAAGCCTCCGGCCATTGCATCGACAGAAGTGGTCCAGCTGTGGAAACGAGACGCCAGGAACCCCAACAAGTTTACCAACATTTGCACCAATTTCTCCGTCAGCGACAAGATTCCCGATTTCGCGTCTGGCGGCATCTTGGCCGACGACATGGGCTTGGGCAAGACGGTCCAGATCATCTCCCTCATCATGGCCGACCGAGCCCTGCATGGCGGCAACGAGGGCGAGGACCATGCGACTCTCATCCTGGCTCCCCTCAGCGTCATGAGCAACTGGTCTTCTCAAATCGAAAAGCACGTCCAGTCAGAGCACAAACTTCGGGTCCTCATCTACCATAGCACCCGCAAGAAACGCCTCAATCCCCAGGAGATTGCCAACTACGACGTAGTTGTCACTACCTACGAGACGGCCTCTTCCGAGTTTTGGGCCAAGGGCTCGGGCTCGCAACCCAAGCCCGTTCCAAGAAAGGATGGGCTCTTCTCCATCAACTGGCGAAGGCTAGTCCTCGACGAGGGCCACCAGATCCGTAATCCTGGGTCGAAAAAGGCACTAGCCGCCTACAGTCTCGCTGCTCGATCGAGATGGGCACTGACTGGCACTCCCATCATCAACGGATTGAAAGACTTGTTCTCTCTTATCAAGTTCCTGCGACTGTCTGGCGGCCTCGATCAGTTCGAGCTCTTCAACGCAGCCCTCATGCGGCCTGTCAATCAGGCACAAGATCATGGCAACTTTTTGCTCCAAACGTTGATGCAAGGCATCTGTCTGCGCCGCAGGAAGGACATGCCCTTCATCGACCTGCGCTTGCCGGAGCTGACTCAAGTCACCCGTCCGGTCGAGTTTCTTCCCCACGAGAAGGAAAAGTACGACCTCTTGGAAGCTCAGGCTCAGGGAACACTCAGCCAGTACCGTGACCAGGCCCAGACGTCAGGGGCGGACGCTGCCAAAACCTACCGCCACTTGTTTGAAGTTTTGCTGCGCTTGCGCCAGGTCTGCAATCACTGGAAGCTTGTCGGCGAAGATCGTCTCTCTGGCCTCTACGACGCACTCGCCAAGGACAAGGTGGTGGATCTCACGCCCGAAAATTACGAGGCACTGCAAAAGCTGCTGCAAATCAGCATCGAGTCGCAAGAGGAATGCTCCATTTGCTTCGAGGGGTTCCACGATCTAAAGAGGCCGCTCCACTCTCCAGTCATTACTTGCTGCGCGCACGTCTTCGGATCCGAGTGCATCGAGCGCTGGGTCGAAATGAACCACACCTGTCCGCTGTGCCGCGCAGAGCTTCCCGGCGTCGAATCGCTGGTCAAACCTGCCCAAGAAGCGCCCGCAGAGGCTCCTGCGGACGTCGAAACCGCGGGCAACAGCTCCAAGGTCGAACGGCTTCTCGAGATTCTCGAGGCCACGCGCGCCAAAGACAAGACGATCAAGACGATTGTCTTTAGCCAATGGACGTCGTTTCTCGACATCTTGCAGCCGCACCTCGACGAGGCCGGGATCAAGTACGCGCGCGTCGATGGCAGCATGAGCGCGCTGGCACGCGACGCGTCGCTCGACGCGCTCGAAAACGACGCAGACACCACCGTTCTCCTCGCGTCGTTGGCCAGCTGCAGCGTCGGTCTCAACCTCGTCGCCGCGTCACAAGTCATCCTGGCCGACACGTGGTGGGCGCCGGCCATCGAAGACCAGGCCGTCGACCGCGTGCACCGACTCGGCCAGACGCGCCCGACGACCGTTTTCCGTCTCGTTGTCGAGGGCACGATTGAGAATCGCGTGCTTGATATCCAGCAGGACAAGCGCAGGCTCATGGCGTTAGCTTTCTCGGAGAAGGCGGACAAGGCCAGGGGCAAGGTCGGCAGGGCCGCGCGTATTGCCGACTTGGAGAGGCTTTTGGGACGCGGCAGTGGTGCTGCCGCGTCTGGTGCTGCTGCTTCCGGCGCAGCGAACGGCGACGAGGAAGCCGCTGCTGGCGAGGCAGAGGCTGCGGTGTAGGGTGAGTTCGATTGCGCCATGATGTCTTTGGTGTACGAAGTTACGACCGGTGGCTTGATCATTGGACTGATTGGCGCTAGTGTAGACCGGAGTGTGGAGGAGCGTTTTCTTCCCTCATTGGTTTCTCGGACCTTGTTCTCCCTTTCCTTCCCCTACGCTTCACTTTCTCATCATCCCCATGTTCAGAGCAAGCAAGCGCGTGGCCTTGCTTGTACTCTTGTCTTGTCCTCCTCGAAGCAATGGGTTGGCTGGCTGTTTGGAAAAAATTTGGGAGACTGTATGAAATCTCTGTACGTTTTGGCAGTTTGGACTTTGTTCTCGTACTTTTCCCTGTCTACCTCGAAAAGCCTGAAGCCGTGGGGCTGGTTCCCTGATGGTATGGCAATGGCGTATGAGCGAACTAATGATTGATTGTTCAATGGAGTGTGGTTATGTCTTTTCAACGCCTTTCTCCCTTGCCCTCTGCCTTTGCCTTTGCCCGAGGCTGCGCCAAACGCACACCCAGCCTCATCACCTCCCGTCAAGAGATGGGCATCGCAGAGAATGACCTACCTTGCCCCGTACCACCAACCAACCACACCCCCCCCCCCCAAAGCTACAAGCAACAAACCATGCGCGTCCCAGACGTGCCGACAGCCGTTTATGTCACAGGTACTGTAGTTCATTGAGCACGCTCCCGTGAAGAAAGGAGCGCATCTCCTCCCAATTGCGTCAGTGGCTTAGCTTCCGCCGGCAACCAACGTCGAACAGCGCCCGCATGTCCATGTCCGAGAGCAGCAGCGAGCGCCCCATTTCCAATTATAGGTACCTAGGTAGGTAGGTAGGTAGGTGGGTATGTAGGTAGGTAGGTAGGTAGGTGGGTATGTAGGAGCTGAGACCAACGACCTACGAGCGACAGACTGGAAAGTCACGCTCGCAGGCATGGGGTTCGTGCAGTTGGTATTGGAGTAGCGGGCTAAGGCGTAGGATGCGGTGGTGGGCGAGTGGGATGGAATGGGTGGGGTGGGGTGGGGTGGGATGGGATGGATTAGTGGGTGAGTGAGTGACTGAGGTGGTCAGATGATGGACGCCATCCGAGTGGCGCATACGTGCATGCGTGCGTGCCGCAAGTAGTGGTGGACGAGCAACACCACCACCTACGTAATTGGGTGCAAGGCGTCCTGCGTACCTGCATGCATGCGCGCGGCCGTGTATCCGATCGATGTATGCCTGCCTGCCAGCCCAGCTGAACGGCGAGATGTGTGGCGTCGCGGTGCGGTGCGCTGCGTCAAGTCGGTTGGTAGAACAAGCGAGGTCACGATGATGCTGCATGTACGAAGAGATGAGGGAAAATCCGTCCCATTTGTGAAGTACCGTATCCGTAGTGTTTTTCTGCTTTTCGTTTCCTTTTCCCTTGTCATCCTTCCGATTGATCTACTCGCTCGGGCAAGCCTGTCCAGTACTTAGCCGACCTGCGTGCGGCCACTATGAAGTTACGATGCCGTACAGTTGCAGAAAGAGACTGGCGAAGGCTCATCCAATCCTTGTCTGGCAAAGTTCAACCTCCACGCATCATTTTCCCGCTCCTTTCGTCAACCTGTCGTTGTCATCCCTCTGAATCCTTGCCGACCTTCTTGTGTCCCGATCTGCCTCTCTTCTTCTTCTTGTTCCCCTTCTTCGGCTTCTCCTCTCTCTTCTCGTCCTCCTTCTCCTTCTCCTCCTTCATTTCATTCTTCTCTTTTTCTTTCTCCTTCTTGTTCTTCTTGCCAACCGCGGAATTCTCAGCGGGTTCGGCAATTTCAGACACGCCTCTCTTGCGAGACCTGGCTCCGGACTGTACAAAGGCGTCTTCTGCAAGCTTGTTCGAAAAATGGGAAAACGCCCAGCTTACATATTGGCTTGTTCCTGCTTCGTCTGGGGTGCCGGTGTTCGACTCTGAGGAAACCTTGTCGGAAGCGGACTTCTGTCGCTTGTAGCCAAGGGGCGTGGTGTTCGAGTTTGAGCGCATGGAATCGACGACTTGGGGGGCCATCGTGATCGTTCCGAGGTATGCGACGAGTCTCTTCATTTTCTCTTTCAACTCTGAGTTCTCGGTCTTCACGTCTCCATTTTCCGCTTCAAGCTCAGTAATCTTCTGTAGATGCTTGAGCTCCACATTTTTGGTCTCCGCGGTACACCTCTGCACGAGCATCCTCATCCCCTCCAGCGGCGCCTCAAGATGCGCAGCTATCTCGTCGTGCGTCACCTTGCCGGGCGAGTCTTCTGAGGCAGACTCGCCTGAAAGAAACTCCGGCTTCGAATGGTCTGAACGCAGTGACCCCGCTGGCGATGCCTCTGCTAGCGTGGGCTCTTCCGGGGGCGAATGCGCGGCGGGCGATTCCGACGGAGACGAATCAATGTAACGTCCTGGCCTCGCGTAATTTGTCTCCTCGATGCCAGAGCGAGGATCATGAGTAGATGACGACACCTCTTTTTCCCTCGCCTGCTCCATTTGTTGCCTCTCGATGTTTTCCCAACACTTCAGTGCGATCTGATGTGCCCTGTCGGTCTTGAGGCTCGTCTTGAACTCCGGGAAAGCTTTCTGGAGCCTCTTTTTGACCTGACCGTAGCTTCTTTCCGTGCCATCGAAGCACGCGGCGTACGGTTCACTGAGTATTGAGTCAGAGCGATTGTAGTCTTTGGTGCGGCGATAACTTACTTGTCGTTCAAGTAAGGCAGGGGAAAATACTCAAGCAACATGGCTTGCTCGTCACCCCTTGGTCTACGTTCTTCCAATTGCTTGCACTTTCTTTGCAGAGCGTCCATGCACTTGTTGGCAAACTTCTTTTGGTGGGCGGGGCTCCAACTGTGAAAGTTCGGGTGGCGTTGCAGAAGTGACTCTTTGACCTCTTTGGAACTTGTTTCCAGGCCGCTGAGGTAGGTAAATTGTGCGTCCCTATTCTGTCAGAGTACGTTTGCGTTTTGACTAGACATGACGCCTTACAAGTTGGCCATGGCAGCAGAAAACGCCTGGCGTTCCGTATCCCATGCTTTCCCATGTTCCAATCGATTGCGTTCCTTGTCTTGTGCACGCTGTGCGTCTAGCTTTCCCTTGCACTTGTGCACAAAGCTACTTTGTTGGCGACCAGTCCAGTTGCGGAACTGCGGGTGGTTTTTCGTGAGCGATTTCCGAACTTCTTCGTAGCCCCTTTCCGAGCCTTTGACGTAGGCCAACAGTGAGTCCCTAGCTGGTCAGAAGATTGGTGTCTTCAAATTGGGGTGATGGCTTACGTGTCGGCAGAGGAAGACTGATCTGCTGGAGGCAGATTCGACTCATCACGAGACTCGCTCAAGCCCTTCTGACGGACTTCAAGCTTTGCCCTGCGCTGATTGTGCTTTTCTTTGCGCTGTTTTTGTATCGCATCGAGACACTTTAGCGCGAATCTCTTGCGTTCCACGACGGTCCACTTTCGAAACTCAGGGTGGCGCTTCAGGAGAGTCTCCCTGACTTGTTCGTGGCCCTTTTCTGAGCCTGAGACATACGCGAGGTACGGGTTCCTACTCGGTCAGGAAACAATCGCATTTTGGATTACCAGGAAGACTTACCGCGGATGGTTCACGTGCTTGGCCATGGCGGGCGACAGACACCCTGGCAGAGCAGCATAAAGCGGACGCGACAAACGATCAAAGGAAAGTGAAGGGGCGCGAGCGATGGATGCGGTTGGTGAGCAGCAAGTTGAGAGGTGTTGAGAGGAGGGTGTTGACAACGCGAAGTGGACGAGGATTTTTGGGCCGGCGGTGGGCGGGTGGTGGAGGTTCCCTCCGATGAGGCAGGTACGCAGACGTGGCTTCCTCTTTGGGAAATCACGGTCTACGCGAGTAGTCGAGCAAAGAACTCGACGCCAGCTTTCGCTTACCCTCTTACCGACTCTGCCGTAGGCAAAATGCCCAGGCACGGAATGCCTTGAGCTCTTCAATAAGTCACAAAGAGAGACGGAGAAGGCATAGTCCCTGGCCACACTTTCACCTCGCAGAGATGCTGGAGGCGAAGGGCCTAGGAGTAGAATGAATGAGACGGGCCTGCTCGACCTCCTTGTCCATGCATAGAGAAGCAGACGTGCATCTCGAAGCCTAACTCTGGATCGCAACAGAATCTCGACTTGGCGCTTTTACCTCAAGTCTCACAAACGCCTCGGCTACGGCCAACGGAATGTCACGTCCAGTCTCTTCGCATTTGGGGTAGGGGAACGACAATTCGATTCGTCGGTCCATCTACAAACAATCCACCGATGCTCCTGCTTTTTCCCAGCCGTCTTCACAATGATGCAAGCCTCTCTGCAGAAAACGAGAATCAAACGCCCAAACACCATGCGCAGGCCCTCGGGCCACCCATGTCTCGCAGCGTCGTCATCGTGTAGGTTGTGGCGGCATTACCGCAGGCGGCGGGCCTCGCGCTCCGACTCGAGGAGGCACAGGATGTCGTTTTCGCGCACTACGGCAACGTCAGCAGCCGCCATGTCTTGTTCTTGTCCCCATTCGATTCCTCGTGTGGAGTGTCTCGGGTGTCTCGTCTCGACGTGGAGTTTGCTACGTACCAGGGCCCTTGACGTTGCGGATGATGCTGCGGGTGGTGTCGTCCATGAATTCGACGCGGACCTGGGTCACGCCTCCGCGAGAGCCTGCAGCGAGGGTCAGTCAGGTGGTGGAATGGTGGGCAGGCGGCATACCGGTGCGGCCCAAGACGCGAGTGACTTTGACGAGCTTGACGGGAACCTTGGCGCTGTCCATTTTGGAAGGGTAGGAGGTGGTCGACGGGTGGTGTCTGGGAGGAAGAGGTGGAGGATGTTCAGCGCGGTGGTGAAGGCAGCGGACCGGAGGCGGCGAGCGGAAGTGGAATTGGTGTGCGGCGGGAAATCTTGGCGCGCCAGTCTCCGCCGCGGAACCGGAACCGGAACCTGAACCGGAACCAGATCCAGACGGATTGGGAAAGAGAAAGTCGACTACAAACCCCCTCAGGCCATTGGAGACCGAATCCATCACCTCATCCCGGGACGGGACGGGACGGGGCACCTGGACTCCCTCCATGGCCAAAGCCTAACAAGAAATGACATTGGCAACCTTCACAACATGAACCTGCGAGTCTCCGGCGGCGGCGGGCGCGGGCCAGTCAACCCCACCACATGGGCCTGAGTCACTCCGCCCGCTGCCAGGATTTACTGCACCAGACCAGACCACGGCAGAGGTATCTACACACATGCATACATACCCAGGCACATCCCCACCCTCCTCGCTCTTCGCCGTCCTCCGAGTTTGACCACCTGTCTCGCCCCAGACTACTTCTCAACCGCATCCTCTCGCCCAATTGACTACGACACTCTGAATCCCGCTGCTTCACCATGGATCTCGTCAACCAGTATGCTCCTCAGACACCCAATGCCGCCTGTCGCAACCTAACTTGACCAGCCTCACCGATCGCCTGCTCTTCGCCGTCCCCAAGAGTCCGTAACCTCACGTCCTCTGGCCCGAGTCCTCTCCGCTGACATTACACGCAATCCGCAGAGGGCCGCCTCCACCAAGCCTGCCTCGACCTCCTCCACGGCTCCGACATTCAGTTCCACCGCCACTCGCGCCTCGATATCGCCCTCGTCAAGAACCTGCCAATTGCCCTCATCTTCCTCCCAGCCGCCGATATTCCCACCTTTGTTGGCGAGGGTCGCGTCGACTTGGGAATCACGGGCCGCGACCAGGTCGCCGAGCACGAGGCCGTGGCCCCGCCGACTGCCACCTCGGGCGTTGAAGAGGTTCTCGACCTCGACTTCGGTCGCTGCCGCCTGCAGGTGCAGGTCCCCGAAAAGGGTGACGTTGAGAATCCGGAGCAGCTGGTTGGCAAGAACATTGTCACCAGTTTTACGAACCTGACAGAGCGCTACTTTTTGGGGCTCGAGGCCAAGCTGGAGGGCAAGGAGCTGAA
This sequence comes from Phyllosticta citriasiana, assembly GCF_038021145.1. Taxonomy (NCBI): domain Eukaryota; kingdom Fungi; phylum Ascomycota; class Dothideomycetes; order Botryosphaeriales; family Phyllostictaceae; genus Phyllosticta; species Phyllosticta citriasiana. The sequence goes on from NW_027117295.1 coordinate 121,635, forward strand.
TGGCGACGCGGTTGGAAAGAAGCCCAAGACCAACATCAAGTATGTCGGAGGCAGTGTCGAGGCTGCCTGCGCATTGGGTGTCGCCGACGGCATTGTCGACCTTGTTGGTAAGCATCACATGAGCGCGATTAGACTCGCAAGTTGACAAGGCGCAGAATCCGGCGAGACGATGCGTGCCGCTGGTCTCAAGGCCATCTCTACTGTCATCGAGACGACCGCAATCCTCATCAAGTCGAAGAACGTTTCTGACCCCAGACTCGTCGACCTGATTGCCGCCCGCATCCGCGGTGTCATCAGTGAGTGATACCCTCATCGCCGCAATAACAGCCCCGCTGACCCAGACAGCCGCCCAAAAATACGTACTCTGCACCTACAATGTAGAGCGCGCACAGCTCAAGGCCGCTTGCGATATTACGCCAGGCAAGCGCGCACCCACCGTCAACTCGCTCGAGGAGGACGGCTGGGTCGCCGTCAGCGCAATGGTCGAGCGCAAGCGCATCGCCCTCGTTATGGACGAGCTGAGCAGCGTCGGCGCCTGCGACATTCTGGTCACGAGGATCGACAACTCGCGTACGGGTTGAGTTTGCTGTTTCATCTCCATACAGTATCAAAATTCTTGCAGATCCGCATGGCAGGCTTCGCGTCCGCAAGCTGCCCTCGAGCCGTGCCGACGCCGTCCGCGTCGCTGGAGCAGTCACATATCATTACAGCACTTTTCATGCTGGGACACCCAGGTGCGGTCGGGGGCTGCGGCGTTGAGGGCTTCAGTAATAGTGGTCTGGTCTAAAAGAGGCGGGTAGAAGGGCTCTGTAAGTCTTGTCTTGTTTGGCACAGGGTAGACTAAGATATGTGCTGTAATCAAGCAATATTAAACGATTCCTTTCGTCTGGGTTCTCCCTCCAACCTCTTTCGTTCTTGACGGCTGGAGAAAGCGCTCCCCATGCGCGCGAGATTCCCCTGAATCTGGCCAGTCATTCGGAACATGGGTGGAGCTCGGCACCATCCAGCAAGATTGACAAAGGCCGCTGTAGCAAAAGATATATGAGTAAAGGGCACAGCACCGCATCCAAAGCCAAGGCATGTGCCTGTGCCTGTAATAAGCCGGCCATGTGCTGCTGATCACGTCACAGCCGTGTGCGGCCCAAGCTTCTTCTCCCGGGATCTCTGGTGTAAAGAAGATCTTCGCGTCGCGCGTTCGAGCACTTCGTTCGCCAGCACGACAAGCTCGACACGGCAATTGACTCGCTGAAAAGACGAGTCTGTTGATCTGTTGACAGTATACTGTTTGTCTTCTTCCCCCTGGCTTTTCTGGAAGTGGAGGGCTTTTACACCTCCGTCCCCAATACCGCACGGTAGACAGATTCACGTGAAGACGAGACGGACCCAGCGCTTTGATCAGGGGCCGCGGGCAGTTCGGAAGATGCTTACAAGTGTCGTCATCTCTATCACCAGCCACTCGTGACTCTCGAGCTGGCACCTGCATCTGCCGACTCACACTCGTATCAAGAAGAGTATAAAAGCAAGGAGAAGTACCGGTGTAGTTGCAGCAAGAGCACCACCAACAAGAAGAGAAAGCCTCTTCCCACCAGGGGCTTCGCGAGTTCGGCTACACAAACAACTTTACCGCGTGCCGGTTGCTTCGCACCAGTCTACTTGTTTTCTCCGTGCCCGGATCGCTGCGATGACAGATTTACAGATATCTTGGCCATTTCATCATCTCGCAATGGTGGAGCAATGCAAAGTATGCTGGTGTTGAAATCCGCTTTGTCTCATTCGTGGTCAAATTTTCAACTTTTGTGTACGATGGAGTGCTGAAGGAAAAGCGGAAAGAAAGGTATGCTGAGATCACTCCTCGTCTTCTACAGTTGCTCAAGCGGTTCCCATGAGTCCTGTGCAGGGAGGGGAAACCGAAGGAGAAGGGGTCAGCCACTTTTACAGACAGTTAGCAGTTGCAGCAGGCACGTCGATCGTAACCAAATTGGATCACGGAACGTGACCACATCATGCTTCCTTTCTCTTCACCTGATGCCCAATCCCGCAACTCAGAGGTATAAATAGAACACGCCCAAATCGCAACCCTCGGGCAGCACGGCAGCCAAGCATCCTTTGCCAATGGAGGGTGAACGACCAACCCATGAGAGAACACAGACTTCTAGCTCTTGTGATTTGCTTTTGCGCCTCCAGCTAGGACACTGGATTTTGACCTTCGCCGTCGAGTAGTCTGTCGCTTTCCCAGCAGTCAGGCCGAGGGAATGCTTCGTTGTTTTTCCCCAATGCTGCTCTGCATCATTTGACGATCACGACGCAGAGCTGCACTGTCTATGCTTGAGGGAAGTGGCCGGTATCTGCATCCGATTCCTCTGTCTAGAAGTTGTTTTGGGAGAGAATTGATTTTGTAAAAGAGCATGAGAAGCGCGTCTGGGCTGTGGAAGCAGCCATGCGCTTGTCAGTTAGCACAACTTGCAAGATCTGGGGGGAATTCAAGCGCGTCTGAGGTAGTAAAATGCCATCCGAGATCTAGGAGCATCCGGGTGCTCGTCCGAGGTAGAAGTTAGACCGCTGAAGTGCAGTACAAGGTCTGGAAACATTCAAGCGCGCGTCTCCGGTAGTAAAGTGCCATCCAAGGTCTGGCAGCATTCGAGCGCCATCTGCGGTTAGCTTATTCAACACACGTCAACACATGTAAGGTCCAGAAGCAATCACGCGCTCCTGCCCGCACATGCGTCGAAGAAGTTGGTCAATGTGATGTCAGAGCGGCATTACACGACTTCCCTCCTCGCGCATAGTCTCTTCCTTCTGATTATAAAGCGCGTTTATGGTGCCGGTGTTCAACATCTCCTGCAAGTGACGATGAAAGTAAGGAGCAGGTCTCGGGTCCTCCAAGGCCTTCAGCAGACTAGGTCAGTTTCAAAAAAAGGAGATGAGAACAACAGAGAACAGACAGAAGCCGGTGCTCAACTTTAATGTGTCTTTCGAGCCCACGACACAAAGTACCATTGCTTCGTGTGCTTAAAAGACGTGAGCCGCGGATTGCTGCGTAGTGAAAGATGATTCAATCGAGGGCTCGGTTGGAAGTTATATACTCCCTGACAGCCAGCATTGGAGTCAGAGCACCACCACACGTGCACGATATCACGTACGCGTCGAAGACCACAAGACTCAGGTCACAACAGGGCGCACACGTCTACTCCTCGTGGCCCGTGCGCGCGCATGATGAAGGCGCACACCGATATAGGCACTTGCTGAAAAGCAAAGCCAAACACGTGAGCTTCGGAAAAAAGAGTGGAGGAGATGGAGGTTGAAAAGTTAGGCAACTTGCAGCAATGCAGTGGTTACAACCGGCCTTTCTGCATCCCATCAGCATCCAGAACGAAGGGGGGACGCATTTGAGATAGCTTCAATGGTCTTTGTCTAATCTACAACCATGTCTTGCTCGGGAAGGCTCTGGATCTGGCGCGGCTGGATTCAATCGAGACTTGTGTGACACCATGTTGGCTAGAACAGCGACGTGGATCCGCTCGGCGACCCATCCAACTTTGAGGCAGTCGGCTACCATCTGGGGTCTTCGTCTGGAGTGCGTGGAGAACTCGGGGAAAGCTCGAAATTTTTTGGCGCCATGAGTCACCCCATACGTCAATCTGCAGGGACCTTTACGCCAAGGTCGCCATTGACGAAGTTTGACGGAGCCTGACAGCGGTCGAGACGATCCGTCCCACTGGACCTCCGCAGCCCCGCCATCTCTGCTCCATGTCCCCGTGGAGAAAGCACCTGCCAACGCTCAAAGCTTCACCTCTTTGGACCGTCGCTTCGCTGTGTTCCTCGAAGAGTCCAAGATCAGTGCGACCTGGTTGCTCAAGGCCACAATGTCACCAGTCTCATCCATGATGACGACCTCAAGATCCTGGCGTCCGTTTTTGATCTTTTTAGCCCTCACCCGCGCAAAGAGCCATTCGACGCCCTCGGCCGGCAACGCCTTTTTCACGTCGAGATTCAGTAAGAGCGTAGGATACCAAGAAAGGGCATTGTCTTCGGGACTATTGTACGCCTCGACGATCTGCGGCCAAAGGTCGGCCACCAGGCCAACGCTCTCGTTTGTGAACCTCTCGCCGTTGGAGAACTTTAGCCACTCGTCGGCCAGACTGCGCATGACCTGGCCACGGCGCGGGAGGTGCGTCCGGACATGACCGTTTACCTTGCGGAATTTGGGAAAGGGCCGGTTCTTTTGCAGCTCCCAATGTTCGTCCGTGTCCTCTGCCAGCTTGACGAGATCGACCGGAGGTGGCGACGGATGGAGGGACCAGCCAGTGTCGAGCGAAATGCCCTCTTCGGCGTGCAGGTTGGAATTGGTGAGGTAGCCAACTACTGCCTCACGGCCGTCTTGGCTCAGCGACACGTGGATGTTGGACGTCTGCCGGCCTAATTTCAAGTCTTGGACGGTGAAGACAGCCGGGCCTTCTTGGGTGCGCCGCAGAAACTCGAGGTGCAGGGTGATGGTGTGGGGCTGGTTCTGGCGGGCCAGGGTCGTCCTGAAGTGAGCGGAGGCAACCTGGAGGAACACCGCCGTCACGAAGCCGCCATGGGGAACTGGTACGAGTCAGCGTTGGCGTCGCTTGAGAGGTCAGAATACGGACCCGAGCCGACAGACCACGACGAGTACAAGTTGGCGGCGTAAGAGTGCGAGGTCAAGGGCTTGACAGCAGAAGCGTCGGCGAAGGAGGTCATGGTGCGTGTGTGAAAGGGCCGAAGGCAGACCGAAAGGCTGCGTCACAGGTCGCTGGCGACTTCATTGGGCTGGAGGGAAAGGTTGACACTTAATGTTGATGGACATGGCGGAGGACAAAGTGATGTTCCGGGCGTAGAGAAGCCTCGGCTGCTGGCCCATGTCGTTGCCGTCGACTGAGACAGGGGTGGCGAATGTCGCGGCCAGGACTTCTACAGCATCCAAGACCTCGGCCTCAGCGGGCTTCCCCGGATTCCTTCAACCCACTTTCTGTCGTCACCTCCCGTCCCCGCGTCCTGTTTACCCTTCCTCCTTTCGAAAAAGTCCCAATGGCCTCGCCGCTCTGTTTCTTCTAAAATCATTTTCTCCGCCATCTCTGGAATCTTGTCTCTCCTCCGTCTCAACTTTCCCTCCCCCCCACCAGCAATGCCTACCGACTCGCCGTACCCCGCCATTTCCGTTCCCGACGTCGACATTTGGGCCTTTCTATTCGAGAGAAAAGACCGTCCTTTTCCAGATGACAAAGGTGGGGTTGCAATGAGACAAGCTTTTACTGTTCGCATGCCAGCGGTCAATTTGCGAGACCACCTTGACTCTGAGCTAACGCCCTGCAGTGATCTACCACGACCCAAACACCAAGCGCTCCTACACATATGCCCAAGTAAAGTCCACGGCAATCGACTTCGGCAAGGGTCTCAAGGGTCTCTGGGACTGGCAGAAGGGTGATGTCGTGGCCCTGTTTTCGCCAAACTGCATAGACACGCCAGCCATCACATGGGGCACCCACTGGGCAGGAGGAATCATCTCGCCCGCAAACCCCACCTACACGGTCGATGAGCTCGCGTTCCAGCTGAAAAATGCTGGCGCAAAGGCCGTCGTCACACAGCTGCCGCTCGTGCCCATGGTCGAAAAGGCCGCCGAAATCGCAGGCGTGCCTCAGGACAGAATCATTGTAATGGGCGACGCGCGGGACCCCAGCGGCACAGTGAAGCACTTTACGAGCATACGGAATATTTCTGGCACAGCACGCTTCAGGAGAACAAAGCTCAAGCCGGATGAGGACCTCGCCTTCCTGGTCTATTCTTCGGGCACCACAGGACACCCCAAGGGCGTCATGCTGACGCATAGAAACATCGTCGCAAACACCCTTATGAATTACGCAGTCGAGGGCAAGAACTTGCACTGGAACCATGGTCCACACGGACCGGCAGACAAAGTGCTCGCGTTCTTGCCCTTTTTCCACATTTATGGTGAGCAACACTGCCTGGCATCAAAGGCCGCGGCTGACTGAAATAGGTCTCACGTGCCTGATACACCACAGCATGCTCGGCGGCATGGAGCTGGTTGTCATGGACAAGTTTGAATTGGAGAAATTCTGCCGCATCGTCCAAGACTATCGCATCACTTTTGCGTACCTTGTCCCTCCCGTAGTGCTCATGCTCACCAAGAACCCTCTGGTCGACAAGTATGATCTTTCCTCCTTACGCATGACCAACTCGGGCGCCGCGCCCCTTACCCAGGAGCTCGTCAACGACTTGTACGCCAAGCGCAAGATACCCGTCAAGCAAGGCTACGGCTTGAGCGAAACCAGCCCGACGACGCACGCGCAAGAGTGGACTGATTGGAACAAGAAGATTGGCGCCGTGGGCAAGCTGCTGCCAAATCAGACTGGCAAGTACATGAGCCCCGAGGAAAAGGAGGTCCCAGTTGGCCAGACTGGCGAGCTGTGGATCAAGGGGCCAAACGTGTTCAAGGGCTACTGGAAGAACCCAGAGGCGACCAAGAATGCGCTCACGGAGGATGGCTTCTTCAGGACGGGAGACGTCGGCCATCAGGACGAGGAGGGACACTTTTACATTACGGATAGGGTCAAGGAGCTGATCAAGTTCAAGGGTGAGTCCATGTCCTTTGCGTTCCGCTTGATTGTTGCTGATCCACGACAGGTTTTCAAGTCCCACCTGCAGAGCTTGAAGGCCTCCTGATCTCACACCCATCCGTGTCGGATGTGGCTGTAATTGGCGTCTACGACAAGCAACAGGCGACCGAGGTGCCTCGGGCCTACATTGTGGCCGCGGCAGGCATCAAGTGCACGCCGCAAACAGGGGAGCATATTGTCGAGTGGTTGACGGAAAGGGTGGCCCACCACAAGCGGCTGCGCGGCGGCGTTCGGTTTGTCGACGAGATCCCCAAGAGCATCAGCGGCAAGATCTTGCGGCGCCTGTTGAAGGAGCGTGCCCTGAAGGAGGAAGAGGGGCCGAAGGCGCGGCTGTAGGGTGGGAGATGTCGTTGACCTGTCACAAGGCGTGCACATGTCATCCGGATGTACAGCGGAGCGTGTTTGTTGAGAGTGGTAGAGATACGGATACCCGCCCGGACTGTCGGCGCTGAGACTTTGAATGAACATGCTGTTTGCGTCGCTGTCTTTCCAATCCAACGTACATGTCTCGATTGCAAAGCTGCTTTCTGGTGCCTCATTTCGTATTACTCTACACATGCAAACAACTCGCTCATCTCCTCGTCGCCAGCGCAAAACAATACTCTGTCTCTCGCCTTGGCCGCCCTACCCCCCTAGTTGCCTCCTTGTGCTCCGTCCTCGCACACTCAAAACAGCAAACCGTCAGTGCAAAAGGCAAAGCATTTTTTTGGTACGAGTGAGGATCGAACTCACGCGGACTTACGCCCAATAGGGAGTAGCTCATATCGGCGCCACTTTCACGTTTAGCTAAGCTTAAACCTATCGCCTTAAACCACTCGGCCATCGTACCGTCAAATTATTTAGTTACAGGTGGGGTAATGGATCTATCTCCTGACGTTGTTGGTCTGTGCGGTAGAAGGGGGGCGTGGGAACCACGGGGTCCCTGTTGGCGAGAAGAGAAGCGAGCGAGAGGGATCCGATGGCTGACACTTCAACAACCACCAACGTCTGTTCTCCGTCCGTTGACCTGCTCTGCTTCCTGGAACCGCCACATCAAAATCACGAGCCGCGTCACTTGCCACTCTGCGTTTGCGGGATGCTCGATGCACCAAAGTCTGCCGCCCTGCTTGCTGCGCGCAGGCGCGACTCGCGAAACGCTGGCGCTCCAGTGTGTCTACTTGCCGCCATGGCAATGAGACCACGATTCAACATCGAGGCCTTCGATGTGTCACCAGCTGTCGCGCGGTCAGGCTTCTTCAGGCCAGGTCGTCATTCAGACGTACTCTCACAATACGAGCAAGAAAGCCGCTACGTTGGTTGGTTCGTCGACAACTTCTGTCTCTCTGTTTCTGCTGTGTCGCGAGTGCTTGCTTTCCTGCTGTCTGCCAACAGACTCTGATCTTTTACATTTGATTCGAGTCTTCCCTGTCCCAACGTCTTCAAAAAAGAAAAAAAAAAAAAAAAAAAAAAAAAAAAAGCAGTCAATACGCCTCTGTTTCCCACGACTGTCATTCACGCCAGCCTGTCGCTTTCAATGGACACGCGCTGGAGGCGACTGCCCCAGTTTCTGCGCGCATCACTTTTTCGGCGAAATTTCGACCTTGACCCTCTCTCCCAGATATCTCGGCATAAACATGTCGCGGAACTTCAACTCGGATGGACTGCTTCTTGCGTCAGTGGCATGGTCGTCAGAGATCCAAGGGCTCTTGCCTCGACGCTGTCAACTTCATGTCATTTCCAAACCGATGAATTACGTGCGCAAATGTCAGGCGCAGTTCTGCCCATCCTAGGCTGTGATTGGTCAGATTTGCTGCTTTGGAGCGCTCCTTTTCTACTCACTTGACCCCTAAACACATTCGTGGACCTCGAGAAAAGGGAACCAGCCAATGCTCCAGTCCCACTTCTTCCAGCCAGCGCTCAGGCCTGAAAGACTGCGGAGAAGGGAAGATGTCGGCATTTCTATGCACAAAATAGCTTCCCATGGAAACGACCGTCTGCGAGACACGATTAGTCACCGGCCTATGAGCAAGATTGCCAACTTACGCCACCAGGTATCCTGCTCCCCGAGATCGTTGCACCCTCTTGTGGCACGACTCTCGGCAGCCCGGCCACCACACCATGGCTCAGTCTCAGTGCCTCTTTGATTACAGCATCCAAATACGGCAACTTTTCCAGCTCTTTCAGCCCGGGTGCTCCATCGCCGGCAGACCACGCTGTCCCCAACTCGTCCATCAATGTCTGCAACTTCTCCGGGTTCCTCAGCAGGTGAAAGGTCCCGACCATCAGCGCGTAGCCGACAGTCTCTGATCCACCATACAGCAAGGTCTGCGCCTCTTCCCAAAGACTTTTCTCCCCAGGAGGCGCTTCGCCACTCGGATACACCGCCGGATCCATTAACCGATGATAAATAGTCGAACCATGGGGCAGGCGCTCGAGCGTGCGCTTCCGATCATTCATCACATTGCGGACCTGGCTGCGGAACAAAGCGTTGAGCTCGACCATGCCGGACATGATGGGGTCGCTTGAGAACTTGGACAGTGTCGGAGCAACAGCCAAGAGCAAAGCTTTGTACAGCGGAAAGTGCTTGAAGCGCAGGCCTAGTGGAGTCGAGGCTTCTACGGCGATCAGAAAGGGCGATCGAAATTCTGGCGCTTTGAGCGCATGGACGGATGTCCCAAAGCAAAAGTACATTACCACATCCAGGGTCATGCAGCGGTAGGCGAGACTCAGGTCGACGGACTTCTTGACCTCGCGACATGCCTCGAGGGCAAAGCAGAGCTCGCCAATTTTGTCGACGAGCAGCTCTTCGCATTGGGACACTGCCGATGGCGAAAAGGACATGCCGAGGATGTCTCGCCGCTGCTTCGCCGTGCGGTAGTCGAGGTAGCCGAACGACGACTCGTCTTGGGTGAAGCTCCGGTAGAGGAAGGGGTCCTTGTCCCAGCGATTGCGCGAATTGTAAATGTCATGGTAAGCGGATGGTTCGCAAAAGTGCAGCTGACTTAAAGCGTTAGCATGCAAGGATGCTCCCCAGCAATAGGTGCCGTCTACTTCCCTCGTTCGGCCCTACGCGCACAACCTTTCCGTATCGAGCGTGCAGCTTCTCGAGCTCGTGGACAAACGACTTTGCCTGGAAGCACTCGACCCAGGCCTTCCAGTATCTCGTCGCGGCCGCCAGTTTAGGCCCAGGAAAACGTGCGAGAGGGTGGAAGTAGATGTTGTACACCGCTCGCCATGCTACCCAAGTGAGTGCAATAGCAGCAGACGTAAGCAACAACGTTGGGAAAGGAATATTGATGAACAGTTCCATCTTGGCGGCTGTGGCTCTCTGGAGTCAGAGCGGTCAAAGACCGATGTTTCTGAGACTGCAGCTAGTCGGCACTGTTTATATCCTGCTGGCATGGCGCAAAAACGGCAAGCTTCAGCTGCTTCCTGTCGCTAACGTTCGTCCGCATTAGCCCGCCAAAGTTAGTCCGTCTGCGCGGATCCGGGGTCGTCCAGGTAAGGTTCTCGCATGCATTTGCGGGACGGACGGGAGCCGGGACGAGGCTTAGTTGCGAAAATCATGGCGCACGCAACATCTTGACTGCTCCCTGTGCCCACTTTTCTCGGGAGCTTGAAAGGTCTCTGTCTTTCCGATGATGGGAATGACGTTGGAAGCTTCGTCTGAGCCTTATTGGTCGAGCGAATGCCTCCTGTTCGTTCGATTGTTGTGTGTATGCGCCACAACTTTTGCTCTAGGCCTTGGGACCAGATCAGCGGCGCTGCCATAAAGTCAATCCTGTATCCCCGGTAAGAAGTTGATTCCCTAGCTTGAAACTCCACTGTGCCAGGGTTTACGGCTTGCACCAATGCCGCATAGACCCTTTTACGCTTCATCATCCACTCCAGCGCATATTTCTTACGCGTTGCGTGCACATCGGCTCAAAATTGCAAGAGGCACTGAAATAAGATGGAGGAGCTGGGTGGTTATTCGTGCCCAGCTCTTCTCTCTCCAAATCGCTGATTTGATGCCATCAACACTCGGCGGGGCAACGAGACGAATGGTACAGTGTACTCTTCTTAGCCTTACTCCCGAGAGTTTGGCCTGCTTCTTCTCAGGTTCCTTCGTCGAGTATGCCTTGTCATGCTTTGGATTCCCTTTTGCGCGTTGGCTTGGCGCACATCTTTGATTCCCTTGTGTTTTTCGCTTTCGTTTTCGGATCTCGTCTTGGTTGCTTTGCTATCTGGCATGCATTGTCTCTTTGCCAGATTGTTTTTCTTGGGGTTTCTTCTTGATGTCCTCGTCAAAGTCTCGTCCTTGGTACTTGGAAAGAGCGGGGAATCGATGCATGACTAAGAGTTCCACGGTGCCGTCTGGCTCTTCCTGGGGCTTTGTCTCCGGTCGCTCCTGAGTATGAATCTGCGAACCGTGCTGCACCTTTGGCTCAGGGTCGCGGGTTGTGGAGGTCATGAGAGGCAGCTCATGAGTTGCAGCGCTTCACGATCCCTGTGGGCTCTCCAGGACGTCGTGTCGAGGATGTGGAAATGGTATTGCCTGAAACTTATCGAAACGCCCGGATGGCCGTCGCGAGATTATGTTCCGCGACGAGGGCATGCTCGAATGTCATCAGAAGGCTCCACATGCTGCTACCGCCTCTCGATGGGGTATCGCGAGCATGGCGGTCTGTCCATTCAGCACGATTGAGAGAGTTGAGAAGTTGTGGCTTCGTTTTGTCATCCCGTATGCCAAGGCTGGTGCTAAAAAGGGTCTGAGCTGCGAGAAGGTGAGCAAACATGGCGAGTGTGGGTGTCGGGCCCCGGAAAACCGCACCCCAATGCGGATTCAAGTATCGAGAGCCTCCAAGAGCCTGGGATGGGAAGTGGATCTTTTCGATTTGGTGTTTCTCGAGTCTCGTTGCAGAATCCCCTTGTTGTGGTCGAGATGCCAGACTGCTTCCATTTTAACACCCTGCGAGGCGTTGGTGTGGCTACCACGACGACGATTCCTCTCGTGTCGCCTGTCGTGGGTGCACCGAGACTTGGATACAGCCGTCTGCCCTTCTCAGCGAGACATCGAGACCACACCGTCCACCCACCCATCTCGCACATCCATCTCGCGAACCCAAAAGCCATCTCCTTCATCTTCTCCACCTTCCCAAAACACTTCTCGACCTTCTACAATGGCCAGAAAACCCAAGAGCGTCAAGGGTCCCAATCCCCTCAAGCAAAGGGCTCGACAGCCACCTCCCCCCCGAGAACCGGCGCCTGCTCCTCCCAAGAAAACCTTCACCGTTGACCAGCGCGCAATGGATCTCGTGGAGATCATGTTCCATCGCGTCGACGGCAGCGCTCCCGGCGAGGTCAGGTGGACTGACCTCCTCCATCTGATGCGCTGCATGGGGTACATCACGACGAAGAGAGAAGGGTCGCAGTGGCGATTCAAGTCGACCGATGACGAGGACCTACCGCCCGTTACTTTTCACGACATGCACGGCCAGCCGGTGCCGATCCGTCGCTTGTGGGAGAATGGCCGGTACCTACGCAATCACTTCGGCTGGGACGTTGACTCCTTCGTGCTCGCTTCTCCAGAGGAGCCTTCTCAAGAGCAAGAGGAGTAATTCGGTTGAGACATCATTCGGGGACGTCATCTTGTACCAATACAGAAGCTTGCAGAGTACGTTGAACCCCATCCTGAGGAGAGCACCGCCCTCCACTGATACTGACATATGGAGTACAGGCCGAACCTGAGAAGGCGATGGAGAGCTGGGCCTAGCAAGAGAATCTCGACCGCGCTGCTGTCAACCTACGGACCACGATCTCATCTTCACTCTCCGCCCAGGCAGCGCTCTCGAGACAGGCTTGCGACTTTGCCAAAATCGTGTTGGGCTGCTTCTCAACCATCACCGAGAACCCGTACATCACTTAACACCCATGAGCAACCCCAACATGTATATCTCTACGAAAATGCGTTTCTGTCTTTTATGCCCTGCTTCACCAATCCCCCCTGCCTTAATGATGCCCAGTTTCACCATTCAACGGCTACACTGGCGTCTCGACAACCGGACCATCACGACCACCCAGCTGGACCATGGGAAACACTTGCGCTCGACTGCATCGCTCGCCACTTCTTCTCCTGCTGTTGTGCGACTCCAAGGTTCCGGTCGGGCTGGCTGTCTCGTCTCGACTTGAAAATCACAACGAAGTGGCATTGTCAAACAACATTGAGACTTGTTTTCCTCATCCAGCATCTTCGGCTTTGAACACCACAACATTGTCCAAGAACAACGACTTCGCCTTCGTCTTTGCGTCGCCTTCAGGATGCTACCTACGTCAAGGATTGGCCTCGACTGTTCCGAATGACTGGTTCTATCGCTTTTGCTTCCTCTGGCTTCCGGACCGCACTGCATGCCTTGTACAGCTGGCTGTCCCTTCGAGTTCACGGTGGTTCTCTAGAGCCGTTGCTCCATCGTCAATACTGCGTAGGCCGTCCCTGCAGCCGTCCTTCGACAGCGCGCTGACGTCGAGAACAGGTGTACAAATAGTTTCGGCTTCACCGCGCTTGATCCATTTTGTTCTTCAAAGCCCCAACACAAGCACAGCACGAACGCGAAAACGAACATGCCCGAGTCTCGAATCGACAACCCCAAAAATTCAAAACACCAAGCACGATACACAAAAAGGATGGGACGGAGGGCGGCGGAACACGGATGGAGACAGACCGGATGAGAAGGAAGAGTATCTTGTAGGATGGTGAAGGAAACGGAAGATGGAGATGACAACCTGGACATCAGTTGCCCACAGCCATCGACAAATCCCTGTCAAGATTCGTGCCCTTTTGATGTTGTTTCCAAGTGTTGAAAGTCCACGTCCCTTCTGTCCTGCTTGAGTTGCACCACTGATAGTGCAGAATCTGGTCTCCCACAATCCGGCTCGACGTCCCCTTCAAAGATGGAGTCCCTTTGATGCTGCTTTGAGGCACGAAAACTCCAAAGCTCTTTGATCATGCTCGAGTCCCTCTAAAGGCCACTGCGGTAAGTACACTACACTCTTTGTTTGTACTCGTGTCGCTGACTCGAGTATATTGCGCTCTGGTAGACACCTTCGGTCTGTTTCCCAGGAAAGTCTGGCTCATCGAGCTCTCAATGAATGGCACCGTCGAGAATTGCCCGCCCGCACAATGCATACATAGGGCGAACAGGCCTTGCGCCGAGTGACTACTACTCATCATCGCTCCGACCACCCTCGACCTAGCCGCCCAAATCGTCGACGGAAGCTCGCCAGGCCTCAATCCCCGTCCCGTCCGCCTTCGACCGCGTCAAAGGGACCGCAACATTGCGCTGCATGATAAGATTTTCGCCGCTAGATGGGACCTCTCGTAGCCACTTGGGGACGAAGCTCTGCTCTGCACTACTCTCTCAAAACCTCCCAGCGTCTCGTGTCTTTCTCGGAGCACCTTGAATATGTCGGAACGGGCTGCCGTTCTTCGAGGAGATTGGCATGGGTGGGGCTGCCCTTTCCCCCCGGTATATGATGACTCCAAACTCCGGCGTTGCGTTTGGGGAGGAGTACTAGAAGAACCCAAGGGCGCAGAGGGCGAGCCCTGCATGGACTGACCCTCCGCACCTCTTCGACCACCATCGGACGTGCGCAAGTGCAGCGAGTGCAGCGTCGAGTTGTATCAATACGCCAGAACGCTGGGACACAGGGCAAGTAACCAACATCTCAACCCGGAGCCATCTAAATGCCTCTTTTCTTCGAACTTGGCGTAGGCCTGCCTGTGGCCAGCGCACACCCGTGAGTACCAGCGCCACGCTCGATGTTCGCGACTGAGGATGCAAAGAGCATGAAAGACTGCGGAATTCCAATCACTCTTCGTCCAAACACATGCATGGATCGCAGGATTGCGGAGGTGGATGATTCTAGACTGTCAACGCGCTGATCTCTGAATTGGATGTTGTGGTGTGTGGTGTTGGTACAAACCATGGAGCTCCTGGATCTTCTCATCCTAGGCTTCAGCATTCCCAGGAAACGCCGATGGCATCGACAGTCTCAAAGCCGATTTGTTACCGCGGGAGAGACCGTCTCCTACGCTGGCAGTTCGAAGATTATGGCAGAGGCCAATAAGGCCAAAGAGGATGAGGCAGAGCAGGAAGATCGAGAGCTTCGTGTCCCGACAAAAACAATTGGTTTGGACTTACTTGCCATTGCAGCATTCTCGTCGCGCCTGGAGGACTCTGCCGCCTACTCGAATCCATGTCATCCATTCTGAGTCCTGTGTCTCTCGAAGTTCGTGCCGCTCCTCCCGCTTTGGTTCCATTGCAAACATCCAAGCTGACAAGCAAGCTGCAGGAACGCGAGGATACCCATCGAGAAGATGGCCGGTGGCTGACTAGTCACTTGTTGCCTTGGATGCCCGGTGCTTTTGGGCAAGAGTACCGGAGCATGCCTGGTCTTACCCACCTCATGAGTTCAAAACTATCCAAGCGATGCTAGGTGGCGGTCAGATTCGGTAAGGTCGACGTCAAACCCAACAATCTCGTTTCTGGAGAGCTCGAGAAGCTTTCCTTCCGCTGCGCTCCTTTCTCCCCTCAGCTTCCTCCATACATAGATGCACGCTCACAGTCGCCCTCGCCCTCGCCGGGCACGGTGACGACATCAAAAAAGCTGAAAAGACGCGCAAGAACGAGAACTTACGCGCTTCGACCAGTATAGTAGCGCAAGTTCACAGCCAAGCTTTGCGGCTTGCAGAGCCTGTTCCCAAGAAGACAATCAAATGTCTCATTGATTGTGGCGTAGGGTTGAAGCTAGCTGCACCATTTCCTTCCGTTGCTGCCACATCATCATGCTTTGCCTCGTCTCTTCATCCCATCTCATTCGGTGTCGACGAACGAATGTCGTCCGGTGATCTTTCTTCACCGGGAAACATGGCAGCGACCCAGAAACACAATAAAAGACGATTGAAATGCTGCATGGAGTTCTTGAAAGAAACCTCACCTCACACGAGACACGTTTCCATTTGCTTGTAGGTGGACTTCTATATCTTTTGAATCAAGTCTCTTTGAGCGGCGGAAGACGGCAATCGATTCATTCATTCATCGGGTTCTGCTCTGCTTTCCATCTTTGGACCGATGCATCATGGGTCTCTACAACCCCGGTGAGAAAGCCGGCGGTTGATGGATGGCTACACGGAGTGGCAGGTAGGCATTGACTCGTTTGTTCGAGTTCCCGCAAGGCACGGCAGGGTAACAGGCTACTACGATTGGACCGGAAGTCGATCGCTCTGGGATGGCGGCGACTTTGAGAGGAAAGAGAAGCGAGGACTCGCTAGTTTGTCAACTCGACAAGCTTCTTTCTTTCGATTCGACAGCAGATTGGCCGACGTGTGAGTGCAGCGAGACGCAATGGTTTAGGGTTTGGTGGTGCACGGACGTCTTTGAGATCGACCATCCACAGCTACGTTGACGAAATGTTATAATCATGTACATACAACATCAACAACAGCTCCAGTTTGTTCATCGAGTAAAGGGTATCTTATCTGTACTAGCCACCTCTCTCACCACTCACGGTGCTACTTCTTCGCCATTAATCATTACAAAGCCCAATCATTGGTCTCATTCGCCGCGACAAATGGCTCGTCAATCTGCTTGACCGCCAGCTCACTGCACAAGACGCTGCGCACGGCATGTTAGTTTTCCATGCATCAAAGGTAGCAGCAGGAAAGCGTAACTTACCAAGCCTCGGCCACCAGTTCGTCCAATTCCCTCGCCGCCCTCTCCCTCCTCTTCCCCGTGCTCGTGCCTTTGGTGACCTCCATCTGCAGCTCTCTGATGCGGCGGCCCTTGGCGACGCCCGCCTGCTCGACGACCTTGCGGCCGAGACACTCCGAGTGAAAGGCGTGCTGGCAGGGGAAGACGAAGAACTGGCGCGCCAGAAGCGGCAGCCGACAGACGTAGCACTTTTCGCCCGGCTCGACAATTGCGTAGCGCGACTCGAGCTGCTTGATGTCGGCCTTAATATGCTGCGCCGTGAGGGTGCTCTCGTCCATTTCCTTTTTGAGGGCGTCGATGGCGCGGCTGTATTCTTCCAGCGCTGCACAAATCTCCTCCTTGAAGTCGTCAATGACGACAAAGTCGGGGAAGAAGGGAATCAGGTCCTCGATTCGGAGCAGGTCGCTGCGCCGCAGGAACTCAATCGCAGGCTTGATGCCCGTGCTCTCGCTGATGACCTTTTTGGCCACTGCAAGCCAGAGCTTTTTGCGGAGCGCAGGGTTGGATTCTGGGCGATCGGCCACGCTGCTTGCAAGATCGACTTCGTTGTATTTGAGCGCAAGGTCGACAGCTTGTACGTATTGCGACATGGAGCTGTAAATGTGGACGCAGGATTGCACTCGCTTGTGTTGAATACAGAGGCG
Organism: Phyllosticta citriasiana; assembly: GCF_038021145.1. Lineage (NCBI taxonomy): Eukaryota > Fungi > Ascomycota > Dothideomycetes > Botryosphaeriales > Phyllostictaceae > Phyllosticta > Phyllosticta citriasiana. The sequence continues at coordinate 138,663 of NW_027117295.1, forward strand.
GAGAGCAAAGTCGGCATCGTAGTCTTGCTCTTGAGCAAGCGATTGAGCTTCGAGATAGGATAGCAGTGCAGATTCGTCGCGCGAAGGGTGGGATGCATAGATGGATATCAAGGTATTGTGGACAGCCGCATCCGTCGAGTGATGTTGGTTGATCTCAAACTGGAGATATCTCACGGCTTGATTCTAGGCGACTTGTCAGCTCAGGTCCTTCAACAGTAATGCTGTCTGCTCACTTGAGAAAGAGGGCCAGTGTGAATCTTATTGTAATTCAACAATGCCGGAATGAGTTTTCGCGGGTCAAGATTTGCTTGCCGCATCAAAATATCAACAAAGTCGTGGGGAGAGTGGGCCATGAGCACAGAGCTGTACTTGGAGAAGACATCGGGTTCTGTCTGTTTCTTCAAGACATTCAGAGCCTCTGTCCATCTTTCCCTCTGAACCCAGTAGGACAGAACATAGTTGTGATCGTTGACGACCGTGGCAAAGAAGAGCAGCTCTTCTTCCCGTCCATGGCTACTGATGATCTCATAAACCGTCTTCCTGTCAAGGTCTGCTCGGTATCGCGCCACGAATTCTTGAAATTCGCGACGAATGACGGAGAGCTGGTCCTCGGTATCACGGGTGCTGCTTTCGGACAGCTCAGCTTTGGTCCCGATCGTGTCGTCGAGGGTGTTGAGCTTGGAAATGTAGATTTCAACGAGCCAAGTGGCGAGTAAAATGCGCTGCATTGTTGCCGACTTTTTCAGGGTAGACAGCTTGGTCAACAAGTACTTGCGCAACGCATCTTGTTCTCCATGGTCGACAAAAGTGAGGGCGACTTGCTCAAAGGGTTTGGTACTTCGCCCGTAGACACTGGCGGCCTCCATGAAGTTGCCCTTTTTGACCAGGTAATCCCCAGAAGCTGTTGCGACGGCGTCCTTCTGAGCGGGTGTTTTGGCGTACTGCGAGGCTTCTTCGAATTGCTGCTGATTCAGGAGAATCTTCCAGATATCCCGACTCTCGTCATAAACACTTATTTCAAAAACCTCTTGCTTGGTGAATAGCCAAAATGTGCTCTTCTTCCGGTCGGCGACAAGGCCCAGCACGTTTTGGTCTGGGTCGATGACTGCTTGGTCGTAGACTATTGTGTCATCGAGTCTATTTGAGGCAATTACGCGGCCATCCACGAGCTGAATGAAATGCCAGTGGCTGAGAATCATGGAGTGTGCCGGCTCTTGAAAGGACTTGGGACGACCACCACGTGTCCGAGACGGAGGAATTTTGGACCTTGGAAACAATTTTGAGCCTTGAAGGACAGCATTGCCAATATTGGGCGAGTCAATATTGGTCAAAAGCTTTCCGTGGAAGACGCCGTGCGCAGAAAGCCATGCGAATGCCCGTTCTCTTTCTGTCGCAGTGGACGAGGCGACCTCTTCCGTCTCTGGAGAGATTGAAAGCATAGATGGCGCAGCGTGAGGCGGACGATCCAAGTCGTACACCGATGGCCTTTCAGCCTCAAAGAGCCTGCTGTAGATGGACCCGCTACCCTCTCTACCAGGTCGACCTATTTTTCCAATCCAGTGCTGCAAACTTGTCGGAGTTGCCAACAAGACGCGGCGTATATCCGGCCTCCCAGGTATCGCGTCCGTCCATAGTCCGACAACCGGCCCCTCGGCCTTGTACACCGTTTTGATATATCTTTCCTCGCGGCGATAGAATTCAGCCGAAGGCTCAATGTAGACTTCGAAGACGGTTCCGTCGGAGGCTCCGATGAGGATTTCGCGAGTCGAAGCGGTGGGCTCGGATGGGTTCCACGATACGCTCTCGATTGTCACTCCCTTCAATCGTGCAAGCGGTTTGGGTTGGCGGCTTTGGGTGTGGAGGTAATAGTTCTCCCCGAGAGTGGTTGAAATGATCAAGTGGGAGGCGGATGGGTCGAGAAACATGCGGCGAATGACACCAACCTCCGAAGGTCTCTTTGGAAGGTCAACATCTGTCGAGGTAGGATCAGCTTCCGCTTCAGTGACCGTGCAAGCTTGCGGCGCGAGATACCGTCAATGTCCTCGGGGCTGTCCAAATCAAATCTCAGGATGCGACCCGTCTCGAAGGCCAGGATGAGGACATTGTTTGCCACCTCGGCGGCAACAAAGTCGGAAGGACGGTCGAACTTGAGGTTCACAAGCTCGACATTGAAGATGGGGAGAGACTCGTTGTTGAGGTTTTGGAGGCCGTTGGACGCGACGTAACCACCGGAAGGATCGAAAGCCATGGCGGACGGCTGGTTTCAAGTCGCTATCATCGCAAAATGTGAGAAATCTTCGACATGGAGCTGCTCGGAGCTCGAAAGGCGAATAATGAAGATGGAGTGGGTTGTCAAAGTGCTTGACGGGGAGCTTGAGCTGGGTGCTGCCCGGGGCGGAGGTGGCAGCGGGGCCGCTCGGACCACCGAGTGCCGAACATCCTGACGGCCGGGGGAGAGACGAGGTGATGAAGTGCCACATTTGCAACTGGACCATCGATTTTATTTATGAGCTGATCGGGTGAGTGGCAACTGGTTCTCAATCACAGGATTTGAATGACATGAGCGACCTCTCAGCTTGAGATGGGGGTATTTTTCTACATGATGCACTTTGACATTGCAGACCAATCCATCATTTGTTTTTCACCATGCCGCTTGTATTTTGACGTGGTTGGGTAAGATTCCCAAAGAGCATTCACCCTCGGATTCGCCAGAAAGACCAGCTGGCACAATACTACAAGTTCGGTATTGCATAGCTCTGAATCAAGGCCTCTGTCGGGAGGGATCTGTGATTCCAAGTCCATCGTCACGGCCGGAGCGGGCTGTTACTCGTCCAAAAAAAGTACGAGATTCGTCATGATCATACTCCAAGGCCCATTCAACGTCGTCGTCGTCGATCGCTCTCGTACCTGTCTCTGCTCCGGTCTCGCCCATGGCGTGAATGACGCGAGATATAGGCCTCTTCCCTGTCGCGACGCCGAGGGGACCGCTTCCGATCAGACCTCCGGTCGTAGTCAGACCTGTTCTCATATTTCCGTCGCGTATAAGAGCTCTCTTCCGACTCGCTTCTGCTTCGATGGCGACGAGAAGACTTGTGTCTGCTGCCGTTCTCTCTATGCCGACCACGGTCGCGGTCGTCTCTCCTTCGATCTTTTTCCCTCCTCTCAGAGTCGTAATCGTCGTAAGGTTTGTGTCTTCCGGATGATTTGCCTGAGCGACGATCCGAATCTTCGTGTCTTATGGAAAGTGCGGCCTCGTGTTCGGCGTTCTTTTGGTCCTCCATTTTTTGCCGCAGCTCCTCCTCTGTCAACTGCTCTCCAGTCTTTGCATTTTTCAGAACGACGGGGTTGTAAGATTCTGGGCCCTTCCTCCTACTCTTGGCTGCCTTTCCCCACGTGCCCATCTCCTCACCTATCGCTGCGTCGGCTTTGGCACCAATTCCCAACAGCGCGGGCCGCTTCTCCAAAACCCGAGGTTGTACTGCTTTTTGTCCCTTTCTCCGACCAATGGCCTCGCCTTCCTTCCAGCCCATGCCGCGAAGTAATGCAGCTCCGAACTCCTCGACTGGGACAGCCTCGTATTCATTCAGGCTTGCCATGTCGGGCGCGGACTCGTAGTCGCGGCGGAAGGCCTGCTCCTCAGTCTCCACAGCTGGAAGCACCAACTCCGACTTAGGTTTGCTATCAGTGAGAGCTTCTATGGCGAGCTGCTCGTCTGTTCTCGGTTCTTCTCTCTCGGTGGTGACATGTCGGCTTGCCGCCCCCGCTTCGTTTTCAGGCGCTACCACAGTCGCATCCGCACCCGTTTCTGCTGGAGTTGTGGGCGCGTCCTTGTTGATTACGTTCAAGCCGTAGACTGGTTTTTGCTCTTCGACATGTTCTAGGTCGGTGTTCGCATGTGCGCTTTGCTGATTTGGGAGGGCGCTCCGCTGGCGCTTTCTTTGGCTTTCGGCGCGCCAGTCGCGGTTCGGCTGACTTGAAATGACGAGTGGGAAGTTTGTGGGCGTCTTCTTGTCCGAGTCTATGGCGCCGCCAGCGGAGTTGTCGAAGTGAGAGACTGACTGGGCTTGGGGCCCGGCGTCTTCATCGTCGGAGTCTTGGAGGGTGGAGTGAGGGCGCTTCTTGTTTGGGGGAACAGGAGCTTTTTTCGAGCCGAGTGCGAGGGAAAACTTGGTGGGGGCGCTCGAGGGAGCCATATCGTAGGGAGGGTGAAGATATTGGCAAAGTTCAAGGACAAGGGCTAGTTACCCGCATAGGTAGGGAGACGCGACGGAGAGGGCTTAGCTAAGCGAAGCAGCGCCGAGATGACGTAATCACGCGTCCAGTCTGTTCGGTCAGTTGCCAGGTGCCCTGAAGTGGCATATAACTACATGTTCAAAGAGGCCAAAGAGTCACGGCGCGTGCGAAGAATTGATTCTATCCATTGCCTCCAGACGTACCCCAGTCGATTCCAGTACACCGAGAAGGACTGTTCGTGTTCCTCGCCTTCGCCTCCCTCCGGAACCTAACAGCCTGCCTGCCATCACTTCTTGCACAATTCTCCATAGATGAAGGCTGCAACCCTGCAAAACGCCCGACTAGAACCTCTTCTTTCCTTGCACGCGCTTCTGAGGTCGTTCAGGAATCTTCTCCTGACGTACTCTTTGAGGTTGACTTTTTTTTGCGCCGCCTCCTGGGTCAACTCTTCGCGGTACGGTTTGAGATTGAGTCGGGCAAAGTCTCGTCGTTGGCATCCCGTCTTGAAGTCCCAACTGAAAGGTTTGTCCCACCACCTGGTGCATGCGTCTGATTTCCAAGCCTTGTTCGGTATGCAGGTGATTTGCTTGTCCTTGCGGTGCGTTTTGAATACGTTCTTGTGGGCAGTGAAAGACAGCCAAAAGACCCATTCGCGAGGGTCGCATCGCCCGGCGAGGTCGACCGGCTCCTCCGCCGGCCCCAGTATTATTCCCTTGTTCCATTGCTTCCCGATGGGAATGTCGGTTGTCAGGTCCGGAGACCCTCCGCGTTTGTCGAGATCTTGTTGTTGATGATGTTGTTTAGGTCGTATGGTGCAGAGGAAAAACACGACTAGGGCTAGTATGAGCCCCAGGGTGCAGAGTCTTTTTGATCGAGTCGGAGCTTTCATGTTGTCGCATGAGGATTTCATCTCGAGGGGTTTGAGAGAAAGACGAGTGTCGCCTTAAGTAAGGAGTTGAGGGCACTCATTGCTTGGTAGCTCGACGTTAGCATGACAAACAGGCTTCCAGTCTCGCTCGTAGTACAAGCTAAAGGGACGCAGGGGAAATAGTCACAGTTCAGGAAGACTCTCGAGCCCGGCAACATGATCAACGAGCTGCATACATTCACGTTCATGTTCATGGGCATTTCACTACCGTTTTCACAGTCAGTGTCGACTTGGTCAAGCGCAACTGACGGCGGCGAACCTTTGATGAGACGTCCGCCGAGCAGTTACATGTTGACGCTATGAATGCTTCTTGAATCCAGTCATCTCTACAATCTTCAGTCGTACCATCAACATATCGTCAACAGCAGTCGTAGCGCCATACCAACAAAATGCACCTCCGCAACGGCACCGAACCTCCCAAGGAGGTTCTACTCGGAGTTTCGCCTCTTGTCCTTAGCGAAAGAGACCGGGCCAGTCTTCTCTGCGATCCAACCCTCCGCATCGATGTCGAAGTCCAAAAGAAAATGTACACCGTCGGCACCTTCCCGCGCGCCATGCTCGCGCAGTTCAGCACCGTGATCGCCAAGGTCCGCACCACGAATCCCACAGCCACTAAAATCGCGCTCAAAGCCAAAATCAACCCTGCCGCAGTGGCCTACCTATTCGACTGGATGCTGGAGGTCTGCGCGTCCGAAAAGCCGCAGCCGCTATCCATAACCAACGTTGTCCGCGACGACGTCGACCTCTACGTGGCCGCTTATCGCCTCTCCATCGACGAAGCCGAGCGCGCCGCCGGCGACGCCCTCCTCCTCTACATCAACACCTGCGCGTGGGACGCGGCCGCTTTCGCCGTCATGGTCAACAAGATTCCGGTCAAGAGTCGCGTCATGGACCACCTCTTGCTCGTGACGCTCCACCTTTGCCACGAGGACCGCCTGGAAGCATTCGACGACATTCGCACCGCCCTCAAGCCGCTCCCGCTGGTTCGCGAGCGCATGCGCCAGCTGGACGCGCAGATTGAGGACCCGGTCAAAGAAGATGAGGATTTCCAGACATGTGATTTTGCAGAGTCGCTCCTGTTAGACAGGTTCATGTTCCGCAGGTGAAGATCGCAACCTGTTCAACAGTAAGTATAGTGCGCCCGGGGAGTGTGCCCTCGCTGACCTGCAAGTTAGCGCATAGATTTCTCCTTCAATGAGCCGAGACTCTTTCACGGCGCACCAATGATGTATAACACCATGGCAAGGGATGGTAGCACCACCAGAGAACGTACGCCCCAAAGGGGAAAGGTGGTTGTAAAGCATACTCCTACAGCGGTGAATAAATGGATCCGGATTCCAGCGGAGCATCTTGAAAAAAGAGCGTTAGTGTAGTCCAGCTCTGCGAAAGTAAAGAGGCAGACGTGATGTCGTCGACGGGCTCGCAGGACTAACCTTCCTAAGCCGGTTAGCCTACCACGCGAGATATTGATCCCTGAACGTGGCCTTGTGGTAATCTGCGTTCAATTCCTGCTCCTTTGGTAAGCACGAATGCGAAGCCTTGCATGTGCGCACAACTCGACTCGACAACGCAGGGGGGCTTTTGTTGCGAAAACATCAAGGGAACAAGTGGTAAGCAAAGGGCGTTCAAGTAGGTTAGCAAAGTGCCATGGACGCATTAACCCATACTTCCAGGCTGCGTGTTTCCCTCGCTTCCCTTGGATCTCATCTCACGAGCTCTCTCCCGACAGCGTGCGCTGCATCCCCATACTCGTCTAAAAATGGAACCAATGTGATGACTGTAGTTAATGGGACCGTGTGAAGCGCAGCATCGGCCTCAGTCCACGCTCCGTTCCCCATGTTTGTCCATCCCACTCTTGCCCGCACTTACTAAGAGTTAGCACCGCATCCTCACGTAACTTACCACTATACTCCTCTCATTCGTAGAACAAGAATACTATTATCTTCGCCCATGAACATGCTCCCTGTGCGAAATGTAACTAAGAAATCCTAGGGCTAAGACCATTCAACGCGACAGGCTTTAAGTATGGCCCTATAGTATAGCCGAAGGACGTTCGTCTCATACCTCCCTACCCACTATATGTACGCATCTAGTGCGGCGAGGCGCGGTCACGAAAGATTCCGGTGTAAGGTAGCAGGACCGATACCACTACGCCAGCCGACCTAAAAAGGTATAGTAAGCGAGATAGTAGCTATCTCGCTTAGTCGGTCTATATACTAGGGTAGTAGCATGATATCTAGTTTAATTAATTATTTTACGTCTTACTAGAGCTAATTAGCTATCTAAGATAGAGCTATCTATAGGGGATACTATATATAACTATATTTATATAGGAATACCTAGCTAAAGAGCCTTATATAATAGGGAAAGTATCTTAGTACTATGTTAGTATAGGGGTAGTCTAGGTAGATAGTTTATCTAGATCTCTCTTTTAGTAAGGGGGGGTTACTATCTAACCTACCTATTATTATCTAAGTAGACTAATAGCATATAGTAATAGAAAGGAAAGAAAGGAGGATAGAAAGAAGATATACATAGAAGAGTAAGTAGTAGGTAGGGTAGTAGGGGGTAGTAGATTATATATATACTCTATACTAGTATTCTAGTACTATCCCTACTAGTACTATTTTTTAGTAGTATTATATGACACTTTTTCTTTATACCTATATAGGCGTAAAAGTAGGTAGGATTTCTAACTAGTAGTTTATATCTTCTAGTAGACTAGCTTAGTTAGCTAGTAACCTTTATAGAAAATATATAGAGGATTATTCGTTAAATCCTTAGCTATATTACTTACTATTTAGATAGATACTATTATACCTACCGGTTAACCTTAGGTTAACATTATTAAGAATAATAAAGGGCTACACACTACCCTAGCTATAGTATGCTATATAGATGAATAATACTAGGCTCTTACCCTACTACTAAATAGTATATCTACCATTATCTAATATAGTTAGGTTTATCTAGATTAGTTATATAGTGCTTATCTAAGCTATATTAATGCCTTCTTAATATAGAGGGCTAGGATCTTAGTAGAAGGAGGATATTATAGAGATTATAGATAGAGAGGTCCTTTCCTATAGTATTAGCGTTTAGAGGGGTTCTAGGGTAGTGCCTATAGTAATTATAAGTAGAGTATCATGAATCGTTAAGCGGCTAATTTATAGGCTAAGGCATAAAGGCTATCTACTTAGTTAGACGTATGTAAAATTAAAAGAAATTAAGTAAAGTTAAGTAGAAAAAAGATGTTAAGTGAATTCTCTTAATTATAGTAAATATAGAAGATGCTATGTACTCTACTATCTTCTATATATATTTATACTAGAACTAAAATAAGACTAAGACCCTCTTATTACTACGCGAATTACTACTTTAACTATGCTATTAAAAAAATAAATAAGAATTAAACTTTCTTATTATTACGTAAAGCTCCGTTTAGCTACTAGGTTAAGGAAGTATGTATTATCTATTAGCTTAGCTAGTTTATATAGCTTAGTTAGCTTATACGGCTTAGCTAGCTTATAAGGCTTAGTTATTATGAGCTTTAGCTCGTTAAATAATTACGTAATAGCGTAGTAGTAGTATTTTTATGTTACTAGCTTATAGCCTAGCTAACCTTATCGTGTAGCCTTAGGTTATGTAGCCTAGCAGCTATTATAATATTCCCCCCCTAATAGGAAGCCTAAGTTAGCTTATTATGCGTAGAAGATACTTACGCGGATAACTAACTAGCATTATCTTAGTAAGGGCGTAAAGTATAGAACTATTAGGTATATCTTATTATTAAGTTTAAGGTATAACTACTTTCTTTACCTAACCCTTAGATTACTATATTATCTCTTCTCTATTATCTTATCGCTAAACTATCTCTTACCTAAGTAAAACCATAATAGTAAGTTTTCGCGTTACTAAAATAATAATTAGCTAAGATCTACTTAACTAACTATCGCATGATAGTGCCTTATTAACCTTATTACTCTATACGCCTATAAGGGAATATAACGCCTTAAGAGGAGGCTAAGGCTACTTTATAATGCTAATACCTATAGACCCTACTAGAGATTAGGGATTAAGGCGGGGCCTAGCGGCTACTAACTAGGACCTAAATAGGGCTATACGTATAAGTAAGGATACATAAAAAGCCCTTCATAGATGAAACCTTATAAACTAAGGTTTCGTCTAATATCTACTCTAAATACATTATTATTACTACTTAATTTAACCCCCTACGGTGCTAAATCTCACATTTAAAACCTTTAACTACCGCGGATAGTTAAATTAAAATAGCTCCTATAACTTATTTAGGAAGTATTAACCTAGAGGCCGGTATACTAGCTATAAACCTACTAGTTAGAGGCTAAGAGGCTACTAACCTAAGGATAGTTCCTCCCTAGGTTAATAAAGATACTTACGTTAAAGTATAGTCCCTAAATAATAGTAAGAGCTAGCTCTTAGCTATGCTAGTACTAAATCTATACATTATAACTATTAATAATAAGATTACGGCGCTCTTAGTAATACTAGACTCTATAAATACGGAAGAACTTATTAATATATACTAATAAGTTTAGAGACTCTAGGAGATTAAACGGAGTCTCTTAGGGCTACCTACTATAACCCTAGTTAGGGCTAACTTATGACCTAAATTATAAGTCCTATACTATAACCCCCCTAGCTCTCTTATTAAGGCCCCTATACCTAAGCTTATAAGCTTAGAGGTAAAGGATATTCACTCCTAGTTCTAGGCCCTAAATAACGCGTTTAAAATACACGGCGCTTCTAAAGATTTAGGGTACTAGTTATGATAGGCTACCTAGGGGCTAGCTATTAGTAAGGTAAACCTATATAATAAGGTGTTTAACGCCCTTAACTTAAAAAAAGATCCCCTAGTTTACTTTAAAGACTTCCGTATATTTATTATGGATTAGATCTGGGACCCTAATGTATAGAGGTTTAAAATATATATGAAGTTCTTTAATATGACTTAGAGGAAGGGGTAAGAGTTTAAAAGTCTATAGTCTATACTAGAGGCTAAGGAATAACGCCTTAAGTTTAAGATTATTAATAAAGAGCACTACGTTATGTACTAGTTTTCGCGGGTATACCTGCTCTTACGTACTAAATTAACTGAGGTAAGTGCTAAGAGCCGGATAAAGACTAAGCATAATATATTTACTAAGGTTAAGAAAGTAGAAGAACTCCTAGGGTAGTCCTACTAAAGGAGTAACCCTAAAGGGGCGCCTAAATAGGGCTAGTTTAACTCTAGTTTAGTGCCCCCTTAGGGGCTAAGACCTAAAAAGAAATACTAGGGCCCCCTATCTAGGGGTATAGCCGATAAGGTAACCTACCTAGGGAACGGGCTAAAGAACTATTAGACTAGTAACTAGCACTAAAAGGGTATTAATCCCTAGCTAATAAGGGACTAACTACTACTAGCTAATAAGAAGTTAGAAAAAGGCGCACCCTAGTTACGTACCTAAAAGCGTCTTAGTAACTAGGGTAGGAGGAATAATAAAGAGACTATTAAGTAATATATAATTTACTAGTAATTTATATTACCTATAATACGGTTACTAGGACGTACTCCCTAACGGCTCTTATTAATAATAGTGCTACTCTAAACCTAATTTAGAGGTTAGTAGCCTTAGATAAGGGCCTTATCTATACCTAAGAGCTACCTAGTTACTACCTAAACGCTACCTTAGCTAATAGGTCTCCTCTTATCCTAGGACTAGCCTACCGGTTCATTATAACTATGTAAGATGATTAGGGTTAAAGCTAAACTATAGGCCCTTAGCTATTCTAGGAAAGCTAAGACGTAGTATTTAAACTTATCCTTAGCCTAGGCTAGATTAATAAAGCTAAATGCTATTTTAAGTACTTCTAAGAATGTAGTCTATCTTTCTACTAGGCTAACCCTAGCTATAAACCTATAATTAAGTAAGTATTATTAGAGGAATTAGAAAAGGAGGTTAGCCCTAAGGGATATATCTATAGTACCTAGACCTATAGGTCTATAGTATAATAACCCTAACGGGTTAGCTACCTAGGTCCTATTAGGACCCTATAGGGTGCCTAATTACCTATAGCCGCCCCCTATACTAATAAATGTAGTGATACTCTATATCTAGTAGCCTATATAGGTACTAGTAGGGGCCTAATCTAAGGCCTTCTAGAGTAATATACTAAGTTTAATGACGTCTTTAATAGTAAACTTATAGGTATACTAGCCTAAAATATGGAGTATAACTACGTAATTAATTATCATGCTACTACCCTAACATATAGACTAACTAAGCGAGATAGCTACTATCTCGCTTACTATACCTTTTTAGGTCGGTTAGTGTAGTGGTATCGGCCCTACTACCTTATAGAGTAAGTAAGATTCATACCTACCTAGAGGTTATTAGTTTAAGTCCCAGTCGAACTACTCTTATAGGTATAAGCTAAATTTAGGTTATCACTTAGGGGTATGTATATTAGTAAGCGGCATACTTATGTAATCCGTGCGCCCTAGTACGTGCTGCGCTTTTACTACTATATATGCGTACCGTATTCCTATAGCTATCGTAGCCTTTATTACGCTACCTACCGGTTAGCCTTATCCCCTAACTAGCCTAGTGCCTACGCGTTAGCGGACTAGTTCCCTATCGGCACTAACTCGCGTCCGCTTCGTGGCCGAACGGGTTAAACGCGAGGACGCGTTCCTCTAAGGGGGAGATAGTATCATGCTACTACCCTAATATATAGACCGACTAAGTAAGATAGCTACTATCTCGCTTACTATGCCTTTTTAGGTCGGTTAGTATAGTGGTATCGGCCCTACTACCTTACATTAATCTTAAGGACGGCTAAGTACTACTATAGTTACCTATATATAACCTATCTAAGTAAGAACTAAGTATCCTTAGGGAGTACTTAGAAAAGGCGCTACGTCTTAGATAGATTAGACTAAGTAAGTTACCTATAGGGGCCCTAATCCTCTTTATACTAAAGGCTAAAAGGATCCTATACCTTTATATAGACTACTAAGGGCTTAATAGGGTTACTATTAAAAATTATTACCCCTTACTACTTATTAGGGAGCTAATAGACCGTGTATTAGGGGCTACTATATACATAAAGTTAGACCTCTATAACGCATACTATTAACTCTAGATTAAGGCTAGGGATGAGTAGAAGACGGCCTTTAAGATGTAATATAGCTACTATAAGTATCTAGTAATGCCTTTTAGGCTAGCTAATACTCCCGTATCCTTCTAAGTATATATCTACTAAGCTATAGCCGGGCTCCTAGACTCTATTTATGTTATCTACTTAGATGATATCCTTATATACTCCTAAGGTGAGGCGGACTATATAAGATACATAAAGCTAGTCTTATAATAGTTATAGGAATGGAGGCTATACGCTAAAATCTTAAAATATACATTCTATATGAAACGTGTTAAGTTCCTAGGGTTTATAATTACCCCTAATAGCGTCTAAATAGATACTAAAAGGGTCTATACTATTAAAGAATAGCCGGAACTATAAAGCTATAAGGATATATAGGTGTTCCTAGGCTTTACTAACTTCTATTACTAGTTTATCTAGAACTACTCCGCGCTAACCTAACCCCTATATAAACTCCTATAGGAGGCTAGTTAGGCCCTAGCCGGCACCTCATTAGGCGCTATAGAAGTGAAGAAGAAGAAGACTAGGAAGGGCCCTATAAGGTAGTACTAACTATAGTATTAGCTAGAGGCCGCCTAGATAGCCTATAAGTAGCGATAAGTAGCCTTCCTTAAAGGCCCCCTCCTATAGTACTATAATCTAAAGCATCTATTAACCCTAATTATAGATACGTCTAACTATATATATACGGGAATACTCCTATAGCTAGCCGCTAGTAGTAATAGGACTATATATTAGTACCTAATTACCTACTACTTATGTAAATTTATTACCGCGAAGGTGCGATTTAATACCTATAATAAGGAGCTATTACGGTTTCTAACCGTTTACATCCTCGGATGGATCCTACGGTTAAAGTATTAGGCTTAAAGTGCCGATTCTCCGTATACACTTACTTAGATTAGTACTTTAATCCCACCATCGTGAGACTAGCTCACTACGACTAATCATTACTGTGAAAAAGGAGTTAACTTATGTGTCTACATCTTAATCTCCTAACATTTAATTAGTTATTAATAGATAATAGAGTAGTAGCAGCTAGATGATTAGGCTGCCTAGTAGGCGGCCTTATAGTAATAGTAGTAAGACGATTAGGCCGCCTAGTAGGCAGCCTTATAGCAGTAGTAGTAGGGGTTACCCCTAGATGAGCAGGCCTACCTTATAGAATAGGCGTACTAATAGTAGTAGGAAGCGCTCTACGCGTAATAGTAGAACTAGTAGCCATACTACTAACTAACCGCTAGTCCATTAGATCCTAATATTATTCAGTTACTATAGTAATAGATGGCCTACTAGGCTAATAAGAAGGAGCGTGAACGCTAAGTAGGTAAACTAACTAAGATCTTACTAGAGATGCCCGTTTATAAGGGTGATAGGGATGGACTAGACGCGTAGATAGACACGGTTCATAATAAGATGAGCCTAGACTACACTAACTACATGCTAAAGACTTAGTTATTTACCGTCTAGGCTAAACTTAGCGGTAAAGCCGCCTACTAAATGACGCCCTAGTTTAAATAATATAGGGATAATCCCAGCATGACCTTTAAGTAACTACTTATATACCTAGAGCTGATCTATAGTGATCCTTACTGAGTAGTAAACGCGTAACGCTAGATATATACATTATGCTAGTAGGGAGCACCGTTCTAGGAGTTTTTTACTAAGTTTAATTAGGTCTTATAGTTAGCTAGGGGTGATGAGTAGCTAGATTTAGCTAAGATTAGCCTCCTAGAGAATATACTAAGCCGTGAACTATCAGCCTAGATAGTAGGGTTAGCCTTAGAAGGAGAGTCTTAGGACTAGTATATGGCCCTTCTTACCTAAGTTAGTAATTCTATAGAGAGACTTAGAAATAATAATAGCAGCGCGCGTAACGGTGGTTACTAGGCTAACGGCTAATTCCGTGAAGGTAGGTTAATAGGTTAGGCCCCTAGCGGTACCGCGATAACGCCGTAAGGACGGTTAAATTAAATGAGTACTACCCCTAAGGCCATAGAATGGGAGCCTACTAGTCTAGCCCGCTTAGCCGTCTAGTATGCTAAGTAGGTGTTAGATATAGAAGTGAGCTAATAATATATATCTAAGCTCTATCTATGTTACGGTAGTAATACTTACTTTATTAGTAAGTACCCATATAAGCCTACTCATCCTACCTAGGCCATAGTAGTCTAGCTATTACTAGAGGATAAGACTAAAGACGTTAAGGAGCCTAAATTAGGAAATAAGGAACTCCGGCCATAGTCATGGTCTAGAGTAAAGTTATAAACTAGAGGAGGTTAAATAGTAGGATTATAGTCTATTAGCGTAAGGCTAAGTAGTATATAAGGGGTGAATCCCTACTAGTATTAGCGCTAGTTAATTAAGCATCCTATACTAGAACTCTCATTAATTTAGGGAGTGAACTATATGTAATAGTGACCTCCCGGTTTATAATGTACATGAACCTCCTAGTCCATAAAATTACGCCCATGCTAATACTTAGACTAAAGAGCTTAGGATGGTTAGTGAAGACGGTAATAGAGTTTACGCTTAATTTAGGAGGATACTTAAGGATAATCCTTGCCTATGTAGTACCCTAACTCCCTAATAGTATTAAGTTACTAATAGGAGCACTGTAGCTCTACTAAGAGAGGGTCCTACTAGACCTATTAGCTAGGAGCCTCACGTTTAAAGATACCGGCCTAACGGTATAGGAGGAGGGAAGATTAGAGGTTAAGGATGGAGTCCGCTTTACTTAGGCTATCTCCGCCCTAGCGTACTAACTACTTACCTAATTAGTAGCTAAATAGTGGAAAGGATACGTGTTTATGGTGAGTCTCACTAATATTAATAAGGCCTTAGTAATAAAGCTAGTTATCGGTAGTGATAAGATCCGTTACCGTCTACCTAAGTAGATTAGTGATGAGTACTTACTGTTATTTAATAAGGCTCTCATAGATTTACTCCCTCCTAACCGACTAGGAATTAACCATAAGATTAAGCTGAATAAGCTGCCTAATGGGAAGGACCCGGACCCCCCTAGGGACTACTATACGGAATGAGCCGCGAGGAGTTACTCATCCTACGTAAGATGTTATACGAGCTCCTAGAGAAGGGGTTTATACGCGTGAGTAGCTCTCCGGCCGCGGCTCTAGTACTATTTATGAAAAAACCTAGTGGAGGATTAAGGTTTTATTATGATTACCGAGCTCTTAACGCCCTAATTGTTAGAGGCCTAAGAATAAGTCTAGACTGTTCTAGACTCTTCTAGACCTCTTCTATTACTAAGAACTTATTCCTACGGGTTCTTTTAGATTCTAGCCCTTATTCTAGATTGTCTCATTACTAAGGCCTAGAATCTTCTAGTCTAGATTGATTAGAAATCGTCTTCTATTAATAGAAGAACCTATTACTAATTACCTAGAGATAGAACTCTCTAGAATCTATAGGTTCTTCTATATAAACACCCTTAGGTAGCCTGCTAGTTAGTCCTTTAAGGAAGTTCTCTTATAGTAAAGAATCTACTACATTCTCTACTATAAACCATCTACCATACGGTATATAATAAAGATATTACTTATCTTTATAGAATACCGCTAATAGCTATAAAAGCCGGTCATCCTTCCTATAAACCTAGCTAAACCATCGTACGTAACCTAAGCCTAGAAAGTAACTACTACTAGAAAACCACACATAATAACTCCTTACCCGAAGACAACTATAAAGCTAACTACTACTCCCCTAAAGACCCTACGGGACATGTAGGTCATTATCTAGTAGTAAAGTCCCTTCCTAGACTTTAACCCTCTCTCCGTACGAAATAACATTAATAACGCCTTTAAGAATGCAGGCATATCTAGCCCTATTATGTCGATAGTAATACGTACGGAGAAGGGTAACATCCTACTTACCGGCTCACCCTAGTATGACTCTAAATTCCTTGCCTCCTATAAGGACCTCTTTACTCACCTATTCCTAGACGCTATAGTCTAGGAGAACTAAACCTAGCATAAGGTCATCACCTATAGCATCCCTCTTAAAGACCTATGCTTACTTAACATCGGATAATTCATTATAGAAGAGGTCCGTACCTTTAATCCTAGCCTTTCTATTATTAGAACTCCATACTAGCTTACTTCGGCCGAAAGGAGGGCTACCTAAAAAGTAGGGTTAGTCGTTATGGCCTTCCGTATAGTAAAAGAGGCAGAGATAGCCATCTTAAAGCCATTCTATCTTATAGGAGTAAGTGTAAGGGTTATAAAACTCCTTAGGATTACTCTAGATATGTAGTATATAAAGTATTAAGAATTTAGCCATAGCTCCTCTAGGTATCATAATAGGACTAAATGCTTACTATATACTAGCCCCTATACTATAGAAAAGCACGACTATAACCACTATATGAAGAGAGGTATAAAATATGCCTATATAGCGTTAAAGTGTAGTAACTATAACGGCACTCATTACTCCTAGGACCTAAACTATCTCTATCATCTAATAAAGCTATCCCCCTAGCATAAATGTTAGGTTACCCTAAAATTATACTATTAGGGATAGCACTAGAACGCTATAGTAGAGTGTATATATAATCTGCCTTACCTACCACCCTATACTATATTTACTTTTCTGCGTACGCCTTCTTCCCGCCCCCCTTCCTTTTATTACTCTTACTTCATGCCACCCGTCCACTTAGACGACGGTGGGAAGGCTAGTTCTTAGCCCCCCCTCACCCGAAAAGAGCCTAGATAAACTATCCATCTATAATAACCCTACACCGATAATTACTCTTCTTTAGTTTAGCTACTACTTCTTAGAAAAAGCCTATGCGTTAATAAGTTATTGCCACACACAAAATTTTTAAAAAATCGAAAATCACCATACCCGCTATAACTCCACAGTACGGGCTCGTACGTGTATAACTGAAGTTAGAAAGTGAAAACCTACTGTTAGAGGCCTAAGAATAAGTCTAGACTGTTCTAGACTCTTCTAGACCTCTTCTATTACTAAGAACTTATTCCTACGGGTTCTTTCAGATTCTAGCCCTTATTCTAGATTGTCTCATTACTAAGGCCTAGAATCTTCTAGTCTAGATTGATTAGAAATCGTCTTCTATTAATAGAAGAACCTATTACTAATTACCTAGAGATAGAACTCTCTAGAATCTATAGGTTCTTCTATATAAACACCCTTAGGTAGCCTGCTAGTTAGTCCTTCAAGGAAGTTCTCTTATAGTAAAGAATCTACTACATTCTCTACTATAAACCATCTACCATACGGTATATAATAAAGATATTACTTATCTTTATAGAATACCGCTAACAGGTTATGAGCCCGGCTAATAGTAATCTATAGATTACTATATAGCTTGCCTTATAATTTATAAGTAGGATTTTACTTCCTTCCCTACTTATAAGAAAGAATATACTATTCTTTCTATACTAGACCGCTCTTATAAGTAAGGCTTAGTAAGACTATCTCGGTGGATAGCTATTAAGCTAAACTTATAAAGAAGTCTAGGGAAAGCCTACTTATTTATATAAGTAAGGCATTTTTTAGGGTAAGGACTAGTATCCTAAGCCCTATCCTTAGGCTCTTAGCCTATCGAATTTTTCCTAGGACCGTCGGGCCTATATCTACCTAGGATTTTATTCTAGAACCTTCTAGTGGTCTAGAATAGCCTTATTCGCCACCTATTCTTTACCTTTCTCCGCCTTTCTCCGGATTTCCTCACATTTCTATCAACTACGTTGATATAAGGTGTGGCTGCGCGGCCTCTATACCATATTAGGCCTAAGCGTTACCCGTTTGCACTAGTTCCCGCTAGTGTCTTGGCACGAGGAACACCAAAACTTCACGACACTTCGAAACGTTTTCGACCCGCATCGACCCGAATACTTTGCTTGGTAAGCAAAGTCGTATACCGTTTTGAAGAGAAAAACTCGGCGGACAAGGATCTGAAATCAGATTCCTTATATCTTTACTCCCGGCTAAGTTATTAGAGAAAACATCGATACTCTAATAATCTCCCCACTTTCTATTAGGTGCATCAGGCCCATTAGCACCTAATAAACTTCGAGACTTCATACACTTATAGTTTCCGGTTAAAACTATAAGTACATAGAGTTTTATACTCTAAAGACCTCTATAAGGTATAAAATCTTTAATATACCTTAAGAAAGGAACATCTTCTACTAGGAAATATGGGAAAAGAATTCCCTAGCATTCCTAAACTTAAAGGCCCTAAGAACTGGGAGTCTTGGCGATCTACTATAAATGATATAGTGATTGCAGAAGGGCTAAAAGCCCATCTAGACTCTAAATCTCAACCTAAAGTAGAAGATCCTACCTGGGAGGTTAATGATGCTAGAATAAGGACTTTCATTAGGACCTCTATAGATCCTAAACTTTATTCTAGCATTGCCCATTGTAGAACTATAAGTTCTATGGGAGAAGCCCTTAGAAAAAGATGCGAATCTAAGGGACTTTCATGGGAAGTCTCACACTTTATAAGGCTACTAAGCCTTAAAGATACGGGAGATATTAATACCTAGGTGGCTAATCTATTAGATGAGATAACCCTATTATCTCAGACTAAGATGGCCTTAACGGAGAGGCAGAAACTAGGTGTATTCTTTAGTAATATACCTAGTAGCTATTCTTCATGGAGCGCCGTAGCCCAGCTAGGGCTAAAAGAAGAGACTACTCTAGACCATCTTATAGAGCGTCTAGTAGAAGAGTCTCGGCGCCGAGAACTAGAAGAAGAAAGCAATACTGCCCTTATTACTACAACTAGTAATAAAGGGAAATCTTCTTCTAAAAAGAACGCCTCTACTTATAATAATAAGAGTACTAAGAAGTGCTCTTATTACAAAAAGAATGGCCATCTAGAAAAGGACTGCTATAAAAGAGCTAGGAATTTAAAGGGTAAAGAAAATAATAGTAGTCCTACGGATTTAGAGGATACCCTACACATTACGGGTTATACCTCTTATTTTACCGCGGGTCCCGGCCTAAATGACTGGATTCTAGACACCGGTGCTACAGCCCATATGTCTAGACATAAAGATCTCTTTACTTCTTTAAAAGAAGTAAATTTACCTATAAAACTAGGTAAAGGAGAGATCTATGCTAAAGGAATAGGTACTATACCTATTACCTTTAAGTACGCTAATAGAAGGATAAATCTAACCCTTCTAGACGCTCTCTATATCCCCGATTTATCTGTAAATCTTATCTCTATATCTAGGCTATATACACATGGTATATATCTAGATATAAAGAACTTAAGACTTATAGATAAAAGAGAGCAGATATATGCCGAAGTTTTACTTCAGAATAACCTATTTATACTACCTAAGGTAGAATCTGCTATAAATCACTCATACATAGCAGATTTAAACCTATGGCATAATAGGTTAGGGCATATAAACTTAGAAGCTCTTAGGGCACTACTACCTATTAAGGGTAGTAAAATAGACTATTCTATATGCCCTTTAGCTAAATCTAAGCGTACTATATCTACTACACCAGTAGCGGTCTCTAAACCTTATGAGAAGATAGGTCTAGATGTCGTAGGACCTATTACTCCTAAGGGAATAGGGGGATACACCTACTATATAGCCTTTATAGACTATTATAGTAGGTTTACATGGGTATTCCCCCTATTTACTAAAGGAGAAGCCTATAATAAGATAGTTTACTATCTTAAACTTATAGAGCCGCATGGTAAAGTCCAGTCTTTAAGGCTAGATAATGGCCTAGAATATAGGGGAACTCAGCTAGATTTACTAGCTGAAAATAAAGGAATAACTCTAGAAAAGAGTTCTCCTTATAGCCCAGAGCAAAACGGGCTTATAGAGAGGACACATGGGTTAATAGATACTATTACCCGTTGCCTTCTCTTAAATTCTAAGGTCCCCCTTACCTTCTGGCTAGAGGCTATTAAAACCGCCACTTATATTCTAAACCGGACCCCTAAGAAGTCCCTAGAGGGTATTTCGCCTCTAGCCCGGCTAAATATAGCTGAGGGCAGGTCTCCTACTATAAATCTCTCTTATATAAAGACTTTCGGAAGTAAAGTCTTTATAAACATCCCTAGAGAAAAGCGTACAATATCCTCTAAGTATTCTCCACGCTCTAGGCCTGGTTTATTATTAGGCTTTGAGGGGGAGCATATTTATAGATGCTGGGATATAGAAAAACAAGCTATTATACGCACTAGGGATGTTACCTTTAAAGAGGATGAATTTCCTTCTCCCTATACTAAAAGTATAGAAGATAAGGAAGATATAGACTATACTAAGCCTATATTTCCTTCTTCTATAACTAGCCCTCCTAATAGACTAAGATCTAGGTCTATAACTACTATAGATACTAGTAGGGAGGAGCCTAGGAGAAGTGAGCGCCTTAGAGAAAAATCCTCTAAGGAATCGACTACTATAGAGGCTACTATTAATAGCCCTATAGAAGAAGTACCTCATCCTCTTAGAGAGACCTTTAAAGAGGTTAGAATCCCTAGTAGTAGCAGCTATGTTACTATAGAAGGCCTAAGTAATATAGAGGAAGATATCTCTTATTACTTACTCTATAGTAATGGGAAACCTACTACTTATAGTCAGGCTATTAATTCTTCTAATAGCCTAGACTGGCAGAGAGCTATGCGGGAAGAATATAATTCCCTTATTAAGAATCAAACCTGGATCTTAGTAGACCCCCCTAAGGATAATAAAATTCTTAGAGGCAAATGGGTCTATAAGATTAAAACTGATAATAAGGGAAATATTACCCGCTATAAGGCTAGATGGGTAGTGTAAGGCCAAAATCAGGAGTATGGTATAAACTATAAAGAGACTTTTAGTCCTACAGTCTCACCTATAGTTTTACGCCTACTACTAAGCCTTTCTGCCCATTTAGACCTAGAAATCGTACATATAGACGTCGAAACCGCCTTCCTAAATGGGAAAATAAATGAAGACGTCTATGTACATCAACCTACAGGCTTTAAGCTTAATAATAAAGTCTGTAAATTAAAGAAAGCTCTCTATGGCCTAAAACAAGCCCCTAGGGCATGGGCAGCCTGTTTTAGCCACTTCTTAGAAGAGAACGGCTATAAACAGCTTCTATCTGAGGCCTGCTTATATACTAAGACCTTTAAAGAAGGCTTATTTATATGGGTCTTAGTATACGTAGACGATATCCTACTTTTTAGTAAGGATATGTCTATTATTAATTCTTTTAAAGAATTAATGAGGTCTAGGTTTACTATTAAGGACCTAGGACCTATTTCCTATTATTTAGGAATTCAAGTCACCCGGGATAGGTCTAAAAAGACTATATCTTTATCACAGGAAGGCTATCTTTCTAAAGTCTTAGAGACTTTCTCTCTAAGCTCTATTACGCCTTCTAAGACTCCTTATTTATATAAGGAGCTTCCTAGACCACCCGCGGACTATCAGGCTAGTGAAGACCTTATTAAAGAGTATAGATCTTTAATAGGCTCTCTTCTATATGCTATGGTCTATACTAGGCCTGATATAGCTTATATACTAGCTTCTTTAAGCCAGTATTTAAGCTGCCCTCTAGTAGAGCACCTTAGAGCTGCTAAAAGAGTCTTATCCTATCTAAAAGGAACTAAAGATTATACTATTACCTATAAGGGTACTAGTTTTAATCTAGAATCCTACTCCGACTCTAACTTAGGGAATGAGCTTAATAGACATTCTCTAGCAGCTTATATTATTTACTCTACTAATGGGCCTATAGCCTGGAAGGCTAGTAGACTAACCTATGTCTCTATTTCTACTATGGAGGCAGAATACATAGGTTATAGTATACTAGCTAAGGTTATCCTTTATATTAAAGGATTTTTAGAAGAGTTAGGTTATAAAGACCTTATACCTACTCCTATAGTCCTTAAAGGGGATAACATACCGGCTATAGCTGCTACGGAAGATGCTACTAAAAAGTCTAAGAATATAGACATAAGGTATCACTTCTTAAGGCAGCTAGTTAAGGAAAATCTTATAAGATTCTCCTATATCTCTACTAAAGAGATGCCTGCAGACGCCTTAACTAAGGTACTTACTAAGGCTCTCTTTACTAAATTCCTCTCTATTACCCTGCGTAATAAGTTAGGGGGAGTGTTAGAGGCCTAAGAATAAGTCTAGACTGTTCTAGACTCTTCTAGACCTCTTCTATTACTAAGAACTTATTCCTACGGGTTCTTTCAGATTCTAGCCCTTATTCTAGATTGTCTCATTACTAAGGCCTAGAATCTTCTAGTCTAGATTGATTAGAAATCGTCTTCTATTAATAGAAGAACCTATTACTAATTACCTAGAGATAGAACTCTCTAGAATCTATAGGTTCTTCTATATAAACACCCTTAGGTAGCCTGCTAGTTAGTCCTTCAAGGAAGTTCTCTTATAGTAAAGAATCTACTACATTCTCTACTATAAACCATCTACCATACGGTATATAATAAAGATATTACTTATCTTTATAGAATACCGCTAACACCTACCCTCTAAAGCATCGTACTATGAGTGCACCTATACCTACCCCCTAGGGGGAGGCCCTACCTAAACTAGTTTCCCTTCTACCGGACGGCTATAACCATAAAATTTAGGATACCCCTATACCGCCCGGCCTACCGCCTACTTAACTCACTAATGAACCTAAGGAAATGGACTAGGATAACCCTATACCGTCCGACCTACCGCCTACTTAACTAGCTAATAAATATGAGGAAATAGACTAGGACTTCCCTACTAGCCCTATCCCCCTATTATCCCTACCACTTATCGTACTAGGCCTAATTAAGAAATAGTACACTAAGCTAAAGAGAACTATCCTAGTAGATGCCTCTAAACCTAACCCTACCTACTAAGGAAAAAGGTCTAGGGTTAGATTTCATCCGAACTTTAATACTACCTAGGAGGTAATTAATGCAGCCCTCTCTTACATCCTATACATAATAAACCTTACGTATAATATGAGTGAAAAGTAAAGACTCTATGACCTTAGTAACGTCCTACGGGATTATACTAAGATAGGTCGCGTAGGTAATGCATTATTAGTTCTAGCCACTTAAGTTTACTCCCTTAAAAACACTGCTTATACGCTAGGAGTAAAGGTTTACTAGCTATAAAAGCCGGTTATCCTTCCTATAAACCTAGCTAAACCATCGTACGCAACCTAAGCCTAGAAAGTAACTACTACTAAAAAACTAAACACGATAACTCCTCACCTAAAGATAATCATAAAGCCAGCTACCACTCCCCTAAAGACCCTACGGGATATGTAGGTCATCATCTAGTAGTAGAGTCCCTTCCTAAACTTTAACCCTCTCTCCGTACGAAATAACATTAATAACGCCTTTAAGAACGCAGGCATAGCTAGCCTAGTCATGACGATGGCGACACGTACGGAGAAGGGTAACATCCTACTTACTAGCTCACCCTAGTATGACTCTAAATTCCTTACCTCCTATTAAGACCTCTTCGCTCACCTATTCCTAGATGCTATAGTCTAGGAGAACTAAACCTAGCATAAGGTTATTACCTATAGCATCCCTCTTAAAGACCTCCGTCTACTTAATATTAGATAATTTATTATAGAAGAGGTCCGTACTTTTAACCCTAGCCTATTAGTCGTGGGAACTCTATACTAGCTTACTTTAGCTAAAAGGAGGGCTACCTAAAAAGTAGGGTTAGTTATTATGGCCTTCCGTATAGTAAAAGAGGTAGAGATAGCCATCTTAAAGCCATTCTATCTTATAGGAGTAAGTGTAAGGGTTATAAAACTCCTTAGGCTCACTCTAGACGTATAGTATATAAAGTGTTAAGAATTTAGCTATAGCTCCCCTAGGTGTCGTAATAGGACTAAATACTCACTATATACTAGCCCCTACACTATAGAAAAGCACGACTATAAACACTATATAAAGAGAGGCATAATATGTGCCTATATAGTATTAAAGTGTAGTAACTATAACGGCACTCATTACTCCTAGGACCTAAACTGTCCCTATCGTCTGATAAAGCCATCCCCCTAGCATAAATGTTAGGTAACCTTAAAGTTATGTAAGTTAACTTAAACCGGAATGCCTAGACTATAGAAGTAGTACTCCGGGATACTCTCTACTTAGGTATCTACCTAATATTTATCTAGGAACCATGGATGATACTATAAGAAGATATAGCTAATATATAATTAATCTCTTACCCCTCTATAATATAAATTCTCCTAACCTTCCTATAGGGCTCCCGTCCTTAGATGATACTCTACCTAAATAAATCTCTTACCTAAGTCTAGGTGATTCCTTACCCGGATATTTTCTCTAGCCTAGACTGCCTTACTATTAATTTAACCTATAGAGAAGATACTATCCGTATGGTTAATATCTATAATGAGGTAGAATAAGGTAACCCATCCTCCCTACGTATAATAGAAAGACTCATTAAGTATAGCCCCCCTACCATGCTAATAATCTACGTAGGGGACTTTAATAAACACCATCTAATATAGGACCTACTCTCCCCCTAATCTCATAAAGTAGAAGCTCTATACGAATGGATTAAGGAGAACTGCCTTAAACTCTAAAACTAGCCTAGAGCGGGTACCTTCTTTCATATAGGGATAGAAAGGGAAACGGTTATTAACCTCTCCCTATACACTCTAATAATTGCCGCTTAAGTGATCGACTAGTAGTTACGAGAGAACCCCTTATCTAACCATAACGCTATTCTCTTTACTATCGCGTACGACGAGTTTCGGGACATACTAATGCCTCCACCACGGTTTAACGTTAAAATAGCTAACTAGGCCTAATATAGGTAAATCGTCCGAGAAGAGTTAAATAAGATTATGATTCCACTTATCTAAGCCCTTCCTAATAGGGCATAACATATACTCTCTAGTGGGACCTTATAAGAGGACCTAGACTAACTTAGACGAAGCCTTATAAAGGTAATAGAGATAGTAGCTAAATGTAGCATCCTACGGGTAACACCTAGATAGTAATAAAAACCATAGTGGTCCCTACTCCTTATAGCCTTAAGGATAACTACTATATAAGTAAGGTGTAGGGCACGTTAGGACTAAGTTACATATATATAAGCACGGAATATATATAACACGGCTATTAAGCAGGTAAAATAAGAGCACTAGAATAACTTCCTCATAAAAGAAACACCCCAGTCTATCTATAAGGTAATGGCGTACATGAAATTAACCTAATCTAAGCGGATCCCCTAGATATGTAACCTTTAAGATTAACTCTAATCATTATACGACGGTAAGTATGCCGCCTTCCGTTAGAAACTCTTCCCCCTACCGCCATATATCCCCCTACGTAACTGGATAAACTATGAGGAAGGGCTATAGGACTAGCCCTCCCTTATAGATAAGGAAGTATAGTATGCCTACTCTCATAAGATTAAAGGCACTACCCCTAGGCTAGACTAGATCTACTAAAGGATGATTACTAAGGCGTATGACGCTTCTCCCGGAAAATTCACCTAGGTATACCGAACATTCTTTACGTACGGATACCACCTAGAATGCTAGAGAGAAGCGGTAGGAGTGATACTTAAGAAACTAGGGAAACCTAATTACGTAGACCTAAAAGCGTATAGAGTTATCTCCCTACTTAACTACCTAGGAAAAGTTCTTAAACGCATTATAGTAAAACATCTTAGAGTGCTTATAGAAGCTACCTACCTCCTATACCCATCCTAAATAGGCGGACGACTATAGAAGTCGGCGATTAATGTAGTAATAATCCTTACATATATCATCTAGGATGAGAGGAGGGCATAGTGTAAGATATTAACCCTATTCCTTAACGTATGAGGCGCCTTTAATTATGTAGCCCATAACTAGCTATTATATGTAATAGGGGAAATTAGGCTTCCTACTTCCCTCCTAGCATGGGTAAAGATATTTACTAGCGGTTAATAACTCTAGATCTCCTTTAATGGCTAACGAGAAGACCTTTATCTAATAGTTTTAGGAATCCCCTAAGGAAGCCTAGTCTCCCTAATCCTATTTCTTATCTACATACGAAAGCTCTTTTCCTCTTACTTAGTAAGATTCCTCTTATACATTAATGATGTTTTAATTATAATCTCCTTAACGAGTTAGAAGAAAAATGCGCGGATCCTCTAGCGGGAAGTAACCTAGCTCTTCTCACTTAGAACCTAGTATGCCGTCGACTTTAATAAAGATAAAACAGACCTCATCCATTTTATAAGCTCGGACGAGGCTAAGGCAGCCATAATTACGCTCCTAGGAGATTATATAGTGAAGCTAAAGTAACTCGTCCGATGGCTTAGGATATAGTTTAATATACGCCTATCATTCCGGCAGCATATAATAATTTAAAATGCCTAAGTAAAGTAATTACTTAGACGACTCATGCGGCTGGCTAATACATAACGTAGACTATCCCCTACTACCGTCCGATAGCTATACCTTACTTACGTATAAAGTGTAGTAGATTATGGGTCCCTAGTTTTCTAGTAAGTTAGTAGCTCTGAGATACTTAGATGAATACTTTAAAATAGCGGACTATACTAAATCCTAGGAGCCTTTCACACCTCCCTAATTATTCCTATGGAAATTGAAGTAGGCCTTCTCCCCCCCTACCTTAGGAGGAACATGTCACTTTAAGTGTACGCTATAAGACTCTTTAAACTTAGTTACTAACACCTAGTATATATAATTATTAATAAGTTTAAACTAGAGAGCATACTAGGACGCTAAATATAACTTAAACATGTCTAGAACATAATTTTAGACCTAGTAATAGGTACTAAAAGCCTAATTAAGCATGGTTCCTTTTCCCTATAGAAAAAGACTACGCCGTACGAAGTTAAGATCAGCTACCTCTAAAAGGAATAAGAAGCCTAAGTACACGTTAGACGTATGGGATATATGACTTAAGTAGTCATCCTATATTCTAACGCTTCATCTATCCTAAAAGGAAATAGAGTAGGTATAGGGATCGTAGTATATAACACCTAATAAGATAGTATAAGAGTAGTAGTAAGATATAGAGTAAATACTAGACCATACTAGCTTATATATAATGGAGAACTAGAGGCACTTATAAGGGCTATAGAGCTAGCTGCCTAGAAATGGCTAGGGTGATAGATCATAGTATACGCGGATAACTAAGCTATACTATACCGCCTCTAAACCCCGTCTAACCTACTAGGTTAAGGTCTATAACTTTAAGCTATAGATGTAGGCCACTTAATTATAGCTAGATAAGGTAGTCTTACCTTCTTATAGGCCCTAGGCTATATAGGGATTAGAGGAAACCTATAAGTAGACGCCCTTATAAAGGAGGCTGCTAGGCTAACCCTAGAGAATAACCACTTAAGCACTACCCTTCTTAGGATGTACATACGATAAAGAACCATAGTAGAATGGATAACATATACTACACGATACTAGGAAGCATAGATAATACTATCCTAGGGGTCATACGTACGTAACTTCCTACCTACACTAAGGACGTCCATCTAACTCCCTAAGTATAGATGACTAGAAGCATCAGCCTACTTCTAATTAAAACTAAACTACGGCTACTTTAGAGCCTACCTAGTACGGTTTAGTAAGATAGACTAGGATAATTACAGCTATAATAATACCGCCTAATAAATACCATAACACCTTATTAGTAACTGCCTACTCTATAGCTCTACTAGGAGAGAAGCTATATAGGTAGCATATAAGGCGTACGATGATAATAGTAGGAAAACAGCCTCTATACCCTATAGAGAGCTGTTCTAAGGAGATGTCGGTTAATAATTCATACTTAAATTCATACGTCGGATGAAGGTTTCTACTAGGGCATGGCACATGTAAATAGTGGACTAAGGGAAAAAAAAAGAAGAGTAAAAAGAAGAGGAGAGAATCCATTCCGATCTCTACTAGTAGAGCGAATAACGAGCTCCATAATCCCTCTACTTATAGTTCCTATAGGCACCACCCTAGAACCCCTCTAACCGAAGATAATTAAGGAAAGGACCCCTTCATCCGTAATCTACCTAATACCCTCTAGGCTTATACCCCTCCTCTACCTTATATAGAGCCTCTACTAAGACCCTAGCCCTCTAGATTAGGAAGGCGTTAACATAGCTTAGATGACTACTCCGTAACTACTCTAGCTAAATCCTCCTACTCCTAATAATAATTAGATGACCGTTTAGTAGTAAGGTAAGGGCTTAATGCTATTTATCTATGTAGTATACCTAGGCTAGGGCGGTATATAGAGCTCCATTATTAGCGATAATATTAACGTGTGGTCATCTAATAGCGGTGATAGGGCTAGATTAAATTATAAGTAATATTAACGTAGATTAAACCTAGGTTCTTTAGCATTATTTATTTTCTATAATAAGTGTTAGCTAACTATGCTAGTTAGCTAGAAGATGTACGCTACTAGTTAAAAACCTTACCCGCCTTTTTCACCTTTATAGGTGCTAAGAAAGGTGTTATATAACGCTAACTAAAAAAACGGTACTATTAGGGATAGTACTAGAATGCTATAGTAGAGCGTATATATAATCTGCCTTACCTACCACCCCCTACTATATTTACTTTTCTACGTACGCCTTCTTCCCGTCCCCCTTCCTTTCTTTACTCTTGCTTCATGCTACCCGTCTACTTAGATAACGGCGGGAAGGCTAGTTCTTAGCCCCCCCTTACCTAAAAAGAGCCTAGATAAACTATCTATCTATAATAACCCTATACCGACATTATACTAAGAATTACACTTTATTATATGAGATTCTTTAGCCGGGCATCCCTACTTACCTTATAAACGTACGCGGTATCCCCTATAGATAGCTCCGTCTTAGATAGCCTATGGCTCCAGCAAGACGTAAAACAATCAATCAATCAAAAAATCTTGTAGAATTTTTCTACAAAGCTATAAGTCATGTTGAATTCAAGTAATCTAACGATAACTCAAAGCCGCCCGGCTAGCTCAATCGGTAGAGCGTGAGACTCTTAGTTCGCCAGCTCCTCAATAGAAAGCAGCAAACAAGGCAATCTCAAGGCTGCGGGTTCGACCCCCGCGTTGGGCTCAATCCCCGACTCTTGCTTTTTTGTTTTCGTGGTAGTGTTGTGGTGGGTCATCGATTTGTGGGAATGGAGGGCCGGATGCTGAGGTTTTCCTCTTCTTTTTTGCGTGGCGCACGGACGCATCAAGGTTTGCAGACGAGCCACCCGGATGGAAACACTTGGGATATGCTTGTCTGGTCTGGTTTGATCAGTATTTGCGATTGCAGGACGGGTGTGGTGGTCTTCGTGGTCTATGGCAGCGCCTTAGATCACTTCGCTCGAGGCCGATTTGGTTTGCAAGAAACCGAGTCTGGATGACATCTCTGAGCAGCCAATCAGACAGCTTATTTAAAGACATTGCTTGTAGGACGTAGTAGGGGTTGAGGAATTGGAACCCCAATGGGTTGCCGTTGAATGTGGGATTCTCATGGCTGCAAGTCGTGACGGTTTCACTGCTTGAAGATATTTTCGGATCAAACTTCCCCGCACTCAAATCGAAGCAATTTGAACACTCGAAAGACTTCCATTTGTCGAGAAATTGTCTAGCTGGCTCCGTGTATTTGCAAGCAGGAAAGAAAACCAACAAAGGCAAATCTCACTGCTCATGACCACCGCGCAACACCCCGTTGCAGGGCGCCGCGGCACAGCCATTGCATACCAGCTACGCTTGACACGGCATAAAAGCCGCGGAGAAGACTCGATCCAGGCAGGAAGAGAAGAGCGCCCAAATATCAACATTTCCCCATGCAGTTTTTACGTCGAGTAAGCCTGGATGGCAGAGTTGAAGCGATCCTGGATCTGCTTGTTGATGACCGGAGCCTGGGCCTTGAACTCGCCAGTGAGCTTCTCGGAGACGGCGTCGGCGAGGCCCTGTGCAGCCGTCTGCTGCTCCTGGATACTGGTCTTGACGACGCTGGTGAGGGAGCCAATCGAGGCCTCGAGCTGCGGCTTGACGGCCGTGATGCCGTCGATGGTAGCGAAGATCTTGGGCTGGAACGCCAGAATGGCCTGCGCGACCTGCGCGCTGTCTTGCTCGTTGAACGGCTGCGCGTTTTGCACCGTCGTCGTCGCTTCCTGGAGGACCGTCTCCACGTCGCCGGACCCGCTTTGCAGGTCGAGCGCGCCGCCGAGCCCGCTGCTCTGGCCCGTTGCGAATTTTGTCAGTGTCTGGTTGAAGGTGTCGAGCTGCGTCGAGATTTTGTTGATCGCCGTGATGGCCTCGGTGGCGTCACGCTTCTCGACAATCGGGGTGGCAATGGCCGTGGCCAGCAGAGCCGGGACAAAGTAGGTGAACTTCATATTGACTGAAAATTGGAGTTGATGTTTGGGTTTGAACTTGTTGTAGATGATCTGGACCGAGCTGATTTCTGTTGAGCACTACTATCTGTTCGCATGGCTTTATACTCTTCTTTCAAATGCATTCAAGCCTCAGTTTGTGACCTTGCCCATCGCTTGACAGTGCCTAAACCACTCTGAGGTACTGCTTGCGAGGATCAAGTCTCGCATGTTGCGGCCGAAAAGGTGTTGAAACTTTGGCGGACACAGAAATCCAAGCATCCAAGCCCCAACTCCGATAGGAATACCACCGTCGAATGGAGCAGCGGCGGGATGGATCCCGTTGGAACTTGGTGTTTTTGGACTGGGCAAGGACCAGGTTGCCCTATGATGCCACAAGTCTGGGGCGTACCGCATCATCATGCCTGTAATCGTAGGCGCGATCAAAGAGATTTCCAGGATCTCTCCAAGGCAGGTAAATGGGCTTCAAGACGGGCCTGTCAAAATTTTGCAACAGCTCAAACCAGCTTCAAAGCGCGCGTTCTCCGATTCTGCCTAGGCACACACCAATATGGCTACCATGGCGAGCGTCTGCGATGTGCATCTGCCACACAGATTGTGGACCCAGCGATCCGATCCGAGATCGAAGTGGACGAGAAAGGAAAGGCGTCTCCAAGTCCTCGCAAATTGGTTGCACCGAGGCATGTCCTCAAGACACCTAGACCATGAACGAGGCGATCGGAATGTCAGGGCTTTGGAAAAATCGTCAAGATTCAAGCCTCAAGTACTGGAAATAGCTGTCAGAAAGACTGGAAGGCGCTCGAAGCGCGTGGTCGTCAAGTTGCCGCCGCAAATCTTTATGCGTTCTGCAACAAGTGTTGCCAATCACGTCGCTCTTTTTTTTGATGCCGCAGCCAACTAGCCCGATTGGATTCGCACCAGCTCCTATTTCCTTTCTTCCACGGACTGGATTTTCGTTCCATCTGCGTCTTTCCTCGGCTGTGCAGCGTGCAAGTGCCCGAGACGCTGCCCGTCTCATCCGTCTCATCACCAAAAACTGACCTCAAACAAGCCCACTCTGTGTCTTTATGCGTTTCACGAATTCCAGGCAATTGCGATGGAGCGGGGCGGCAGTTGTGTGCGGCTCTAGTTAGGAAAGTATACCGGGGAGGCGCTGGCAGCCGCCGCTGGCACTGCTTTTCGTTTGAATAGGCGATCTCTCATCAAGAAGACATGGCTCATTTGCGCCGTACGCTTGCTGTGTCCTCGGCGATCTTTGTCCAGACTGTGGCATCCCTGAGTATTGCCGCGGTATTTTCAAGGCTAGAGTCATCTAATGCGACCAAACGTGAGTCGTAGGGCGCAACTCACTCCATCTCTAGCACTCGCACTATTGCGATCCTGTTGCCTGGCCTCAGTCTACGCGGAATTGGGTGGCAGTTGGGATGGAGAAGTCTACTCTGATCACGAGATGGTGCGACAAATGTTCCCGCCAGTTGCGTGCCCATCTTTTGCATTCATTGCTGCGACGAACCAACTGCAGCCTCTGGCAGCCGAGAAGGAAGCTGCTCGGAGGCAAGAGGAACGCGCAAAACGCACGCGCTCTGTTACAACTCTTCCTCCATTCCGCATCTTGTGCGAGATGTCGCGCCTTTCGCGTGAAAGGCGTTTTCAATGGGGGTTTCCCAGTGGCTAAGACCCGTTGAATGATAGTTTCGAGTGGGTGGAGTGTGCGAAGAGGGCGTCGTCTTCTAGAATTCCTGAAGAAGCGGCCATGTTCTCAGCTTTCGTTTCCAGGGACACTGTCGGAGGGATTCTCCCTTCCCAGTTTTAGAGGTCGTCGGCGATGAGACGCGTAGCGGTCGGGAGAAAAGTGTTCACGAGGTCCGGGTTGAGAAAGGCTTCGCATGTGCAGTTGATGAGTTTGGCCTGCTGGCGCCAACCAGGTGGTTCTCAGACTTCTGTTCAACAGTTTTGCGCACGTGGCGCGAGCGGTTGTGGACAACACGAACTTGAACGTCGAAACGTGACGAAAAGCTGATGATTTTGATTGACAAAGTTGCTGTCCCGACGCATCTCTCACGACTGGGACTTTTCAATCACCGCCTAGGAGTCTTCTCTCCTTCCGGCCGGTCGCGCCTTTCTGGCGTCTTTTGGCATCAATGGATTCTCGCGCGCCCTTGGGATCTGAGCAGCCAACAGTTCCCACTTGATTTTTGAACAGCCTTTCTGGCTTCGAACAGCTCTTCGGCTTTGACCTGCCATTTCGGCGCAGACTTTGCCAGCTGATCCGTTGAGCGAGGTTTGATGCCAGACACCGGCGACTGAACAGACAGCTCATGACAAGCTAGTCATACAGATACAAGTCAAGCCGCGCCTTGTTCCCCGCGTCGACATGACGTCTGACCGGCATTGAACGTGACACATGTTTTTTGATGGGTCCCCAATTCCGCTGTCTTGATATTGCCGCCCAGGCCGTACCAGCTCAGACTTCCATGGACTTGGACCTCGGGATGACTCACATCCGGCTTGATTGTTCAGCTCAGTACTCGCCTTCTGGTGTGCAAAGGGGCTTCTCGACGGCCATCTGCCATTCTTGTCTGGGTCCTTCGCCTGTCTGCGAGGCCTATCTGCGGAGCTTCTTCTTCGGGCTGTGTTCGCCCTTTGCTCCTTGCATTGACTATGGCTTGCGAATTGTTGGAACCAAGAACGCTTTCGCGAGGAAGGAGACATAGAAGACCGATGAAAAGATGGTGTGGCGGACGCAGAGCGATGGACAAGGTCGCGTGCTGGAGTAGCGGACGGTGGTGAAGAGGAAAGGGAGGGGCTGATGGGGCAGCCGAAGGAAAAGGGACTCGGCTGTCGAGTCGCTTAAGCGGAGATGACTCAGCAAACACGCTCAGACCATTCCAATGCAATGCAGCCGCATCCAAAGACAACAAAGCCACCACCACTCAACACCTCCACCGCCGTCAACATGGACGTCTTCTCCTCTTCTCGCTCGTCAGCCGCATTCTTGAGCCACAGCGCCCACAATGCCTTGCCTCGATCCATCACCTTCGAAATAACCCCACTGCGGCCGCAAGCTGTTTGCGATCAATTCCAAATTTGGACAACGTTGGCAGGGAACAGACACTCTCTATGGCCATGTGTCAGCACCTTCTCGGGCGACTGGAACATGCCGCTCAAAAATTCCTCACCGGTGCATCATTTCCTCGCCTTCCTGCCACTACGGCGACGACGTCAATTACGCCGCTCCAGCCAGGTTAGAAACCTTTGTGCACGCGCCAATACGCTGCCGGCTCTGGAGAATCCTTCTTCGAGCTCCTGTGAAGCAAACCGTCTTCAGAAATTCGGTACTGAGACATTGGATGGAGGTAACATCTTTGACATGTGCCAAGGAAAGCTTGGGCCGCAGTGGACGAGCCATAACTGTTGTGTCATGTGTTGGCTGGTGTGAAGATGAGGTAAAATGACGCTGTGCTCGTTCTCTGCTGATACAACACACCAATCGTCGATTTCAAGGTCAAATGCATCCACTGGCTCGCAGGCCGGACCGCCCGAGGCTTCCTTCGACGTACTCGAACATGTCGGGCGTTTGCCTTTTGGAAATGCCAGGTCCAGTGTGCCCAAATTCGAATCATGTCCAGCGTTTGTCCTTTGGAAACGTCAGGTCCACTACGTCTAGATTCGAATGTCGACCATGGCAACATGCAGCTTACCACCGTCGAATCGCTGGGCGTGTATTCTTCAGGCTGTCCGTGGTCCGCAGAGGGATAAGATATTTGCCACGACGAGGCTTGGGCGATATTACTTGACAAGGCTTGACCGTCGTACGCGGCAGCTTGCAGCTGAAACTGGACCTGTAAGTAAGTACGTCTCACATTTCTTGTGCACGTCAAACGGCCTAGTCCAGTTGGAAGTAAGGGAGGCTCTCGGCGCTGTGTGAAATTGGCTCACCCGGGCCACGGAATCTCTTGATGCATTTGGAGAATTCAAGGGTCCAGACACCCTTCTCTCTTGCAGCATGGGATGCCGTTGGTACAACTGTTTGCACACTGACTCTCCAAGGCTCGGAGACGGTCAGAAGATGGCTTGAGAATGTCTTAGATGTTCCCTCCACGGTCACTTTGCTTTTTCGACAGCTCTTATCTTAAGACGTGTCCGAGTAAGATGGTTTGTATGACACCAAGTCCTCCGGCCTCTCGCTCAACGTGCAGAGCTCTAGTTTCTGTCTTGAACCGGCGGCCAGCATCCCCAACCATGACTTCAATTCCAATGGTCAAGAGTCCGGAAAGCCCGTTTTCCATTTTTCCACTCGACATGTCGCTCCACGCCGAGCACATTTCACCGCTTGCACTCGACCGATCGCCTCATCATCTTCGACGGAACCAGACCAACATCGAGGCCCCGAGGCCATTCGCCCTTGAATCCACTCCACCAGGGTTTCGAAGCAGCGCAGGACTTCTTGGCCTGTTGCGGCCCGCTCCGATGAAATCAGTCCCATTACAGTCGCATTGGTCGGACACGTCTTCCGAGGGCTCTTTTCACGAATCTTTGAGAGACCACGCCCCAGAATCCTATACCCACTCTCTGGAACAGCGAGACAGTCCCCTATATCATAGACGGCGCAGGGCTTCGGGAATCACCTTGACGAATCGCCTCCCGACACTGGAAGAAGCCCAGGAGTGCGGCAAACCGAACAAAAAAGTAGCCGATGCTCGTCCGCCTGCCATCAATCGTTTCATCCTCTCCCCCTCGCCGGTCTCGGACTGCACTTCGACTGCTTCAACACCAACAACAAAGTTTCGACCGTCGATGGAGAACGTCGCACTTCACAAGCGGCAGATTTCTTGTCCGAAACCCTCGGGTCACAACACAATGAGTAACATGGATATCGGCCTGGCGGCTTCTGCCGATGGACCAGCATCGGGCGACGTTGTCGACGAATGGGTCAGCACCTTGACCACTGAGGCAGACGACAGTTTTGCACTCTAGACCTGGCAAGAAAAACTTGTTTGACAGAGATAGAAGGTACAATGTGTGGTTAATAGGATGGATCAAAAGCATTTCTTGGTAAAAGGGATACGGCATAGAAAAGTTTCTCTTCGGAACGGGTAGAATTTTGGTAGATGGGTATTTTTGATTTGGCAGAGTATTGGACAGGCATCCTCTCTTCCGGAACCTTTTCTTTTGTCACGATCTGGGTCAATCTTATTTGTACAATGGCGTTTTCAATTTGTTTCCGTTTGGATCTTTTGAAGACTTGGTTTCAGAAGCATTCGCTTCTCACTCCACCTGTTCTCCATCTCTAAAATATCAAAGTCGTCTCAAGAGGTGCGTTCCTCGGCAAAGGAATGGTACGCCGTGACACGACATGCGAACCAAAGCAAAAACGCGAAAAGTATGCAGGTATCATCACGACAACGGATCAAAAAACAAACGGACAATCGACACTTTTTGATAACACGAAAAGATCTGTCGGCACCATCAAACTACCTCATTGCGCATGGCTCTTGCCATTGAAAATACGGTCCAACCACCACTCGATCCTGCCCATGGGCTTGGGCACAAAGACCTTTTCGTACTCGTCAATCTCGGGCACAAGGCCACCAACCGTCAGATCCGCCGTGCCCATGCGCACATACTTTGTCCTGCGCACCAGCTTCCACACGACAAACGCAATGGGAAAGGCGCCCAGCAGCGTGTAGTCCAAGAAGAAGAAGGTCGTGTCCCAGTTTCCGGTGATGAAGAGGTCGTAGCCCAGCAGCAGCGCCATGAGCGCCGTGCCGAACATGGCGATGTAGGCCGTGTACGGCTGGAAGCGGCCGCGATAGGGCAGGCTGCGGCGGTCGATGCCGTCGCGCTTCAGAGCGGCGTGGAAGTGGAGGTACGTCAGGCCCACGCAAAAGTAGTTGATGAGCTGACCCATGGTGATCAAGTCGACCAGCCACGTCAGGACCTGCGCGCTCGAGTGCGAGACCTGGAGGAAAGCGAGACCGCAAAAGGCGAGACCCGCCATGACCGAATAGATCGGGATGCCCGTCTTGAGCGTCTTGGACAGGAATTTGGGCGCGGTGCCATTGAGAGACATGCCAAAGAGCGTCCGCGTCGTCGCGAAGAGCACGCCGTTGCCAGACGAGAGCACCGACGTCATGATGAGGGCGTTGACGAGATGCGGCAAGAAAGGGATGTTCATGCGGTTCATGGCGATGACGTACGGCGAGGCGGCTCCGGTGCCGCTGCCAGACTGCTCCCCGGAAAGCACGGCTTTGAGCGTCTTGTCGTTGGACGGCACCACAATGCCCATGGCCAGCGCGGAGCTGACGAAGAAGACGAGCATGCGCCAGATGAACGACCGGAAAGCTTTGAAGAGGACGGTGCGCGGCTGCTCGGCCTCGCCAGCGACCATGGCGATGTATTCGGGTCCTGCGATCGTAAAGGTTGCCTGTACGACGCAAGAGAGGAAGCCGAGAAACCGGCCAGTATCGCCAGAAGCTAGATGTTCGACCCAAGGCCCCTGAGACGTCAGCTTTGGCTCGACGAAGCCTATCTGAAGCACTTACCGGATTGTCCCAGTACCGGAAGCCGTATTTGTCGCCGAGGGGATTGGCACCGAGCATGGTAAAGAAGGTGAATGCCATGAGCGTGCATATCAGAAAGACCTTGAAAATGGAAAGATAAAACTCGGCCAACCCAAAATACCGCACGGATATCATGTTCAGCAGCCTGTCTTTGCGTCAGTTCTGAGAGCCGTCAACTCGCTCGACTCGACGTACCCGTAAAGAATCATGACAATCACCACCACCGCCTCGACCGGCACGGCGTCCGTCCAGTACGTCAAAAGGATGTTGAATGCGACGATTTCAAAGGGAATCAAGAAGGCCATGTTCAGGAAAAAGTTCCACGACATGGCGAACTGTAGTGCGTCGTCGACCCAGAAGCCGGCCAGGCGGATGAACGGCGATGGAATAGGGGCATAGCACACCATCTCAGCTATTCAGCAGTCAGCATAGCACGTATATCGTCCATGATCTTCCCCTTTACATCTAACAAAAATAGGAGAACGGTCAAAACGCACCAAAGCACTCATTCACGCCAATCATGACGAAGCCCCAAATCAAGAAGCCCAGAAACAAGCCGGCGGGTCCTCCCTTTGGCAGCGCCGACGCCATCTGCACAAACAAGCTGGTGCCAATGGCGCCGCCAATGGCAAAAAGCTGTACTTCC
Source organism: Phyllosticta citriasiana (assembly GCF_038021145.1). Taxonomy (NCBI): domain Eukaryota; kingdom Fungi; phylum Ascomycota; class Dothideomycetes; order Botryosphaeriales; family Phyllostictaceae; genus Phyllosticta; species Phyllosticta citriasiana. The sequence continues at coordinate 176,569 of NW_027117295.1, forward strand.
CTCGACCGCAGCTTGCGGTGCAGATGCTGCGAGCCGGCCGTGATGAAGGTCGAGTCGCCAACGTCAAAGTCGCCGCCGCTGCTGGTGCTGCGGGCCGAAGATGGGTCCACGGTGACGCCGCCGCCGCCCTTTTCCGCCATCGCCGCGTCCTTGGCATGGTGGTGGTGGTGGTCGTGGAGATTCATCGCGAGAGGAAGTGACGCGTGACTTCAAACGGCGAGCCCTTGGCAGCAGCGACGGCGCTGAAAGGACGAGACGACAGAAGCGAACGCAGGCAATGCTGGCACATGAGGTGCGTGTGTCGTGTTGTTGGAGAATTGTCTTTTTTCAAGGAGCAGAGCAGCGCAGAGCGGGACGGGGATGATGGTGGTGGGAGTTCAGTACGCGCGCGGAACAAATCGCAGTCACGACACCGCGAAATTGGGGGAAAAACAAAAAGGTAAGCTCTCGGCTTCTTATGCAATGCCTGGGCCTGGAGCATGTCCGGCAAATATAAAAGAGAAAAACCATGGTGTATCCATTTTCAGTCGCGTCGAGCAGGCATGCCTGCCCGCCTAGTAGCAAACGTCATGACACAAGCTCTCTAACCCATTTTTGGGAAAGGCGCAGGACAGGCGGCTTATCGTCGCACACAACTCGATCAGCTCAAGGGGCCTCAAGGGTGGACTGGGGCATTGAGTTGGGCGGGCGGCAGAGAAAGAGGGAGGGAGGGAGGGAAAAACCGTCGCGCCGCACGTGATTTGATAAGTTCTGGCAAAAGTGGGAGCAGGACCCGCCAAAAGGTTAATGGGCAAGAATGGGAGGGCGGGTGGTGGCCAACTCAACCTGGCGAATGCGCTTCCCGCCTGGTATCCCAGCCAGGCCTTTTTGCGGTTGGAGTCATGCTTGCGTCTTATCCCACTCTTCGAGTTCTCCGGGCTGTCCGTCAAGTGGCTGCTGTCGTTTTCGACTATAGACAGCCAGCTTTTGTGCATCACAACCACCACCACCCTGCCTGTTACATTCGACGCGCTCGGGGAATCTTTTCACGTCAAATGCTCCTCTTGTGTTGACGTACGGAAATGTTGCAGGGTACAGATATCTATGACTCAATGACCCAATCAGCCGTGCCGTCTTCGTGCTGCACCGTTTTGTGGGGAAGAGAAACCTAGGCACGAGGACGGTTTGTGATTGAAAGGTCTGATACTGCTGCTCTCTTTTCTCTGCCTTTGTTTAAAGATGAATGTCGAAGGCGCTGATTGTGAACCTTGGGGATGACTACAGACTTGATAGATTTCCAAATTCATTCTTCCACAGGATAATGCTCTTCAGGATTCGACTGACGACAACGGATCCAAAGCAAATTGTTTCGCATTCTGTCCGTTCAGCTACCAATTTCCAACTACACTTCATCGTTTTGCCTTCTTCGACTCCTCCTACCCAAGGTATACTTTCTCATCTTCACTTTAGACTCCATCACTCTACCAAAGGAACACACCTCGCGCGGTCATCATTAGCGAAAGCAGTGTAGAGCTGACACACTTTCTTGTGTCTCTTCCATCCCTCCTTTTGACACTCTTTCGAGCAGTATCTCGCAAAATTGCACCGAGAGCACTTGGCCATTTCCTTGTCTGCGAGTTCCTGCTTTTTCGCACAAGTAAAACACTGGCTCTCCGGGTCCTTGCCCAAACATTCAGCCAACAAAGGATCCGGAATCTGCGGCTCGACCAACATCGAAGCGTAGAACGGCGAAATTGCTGCACGAACTGCAGTCTCCTTGAGCTTGTCCCAGTCCCGAGGAGGGTTCTTAAGGTAGTCCTTGGGCAGTATGCCATGTCCGCACGAGCACAGAAAGTCTTCGTTGAGCTCCAAGGAGATAGGTACGAAGCCAGAGATCTTGTACCAGCAATCATCTCGATGTGACCATTCTCTGGCTCGTTCGACCGCTCCACAGAGCATCTTCTTCCACATTCCCATGTCGAATTCATCGACGTCGATGTAGTATATGCCATCGTAGCTGGGCACGTCTTTTTTGATCGATCGCAAATCGGCAAATGCCATGTGTGCTGGAGCCGTGTTGCGTGGTGTGACGGTGATGATGGCAGCGTCAAGGACAGCCGATTGGTCAACAATGTCGAAGCGCACGGCTGAGACGCAGAGGATGAAATGCAAGCCGCCTTTACCGTCGCTGAATGGGAAGCTCCCTCTCATTATCCTGTCCTCAAGGCCCATCGCTGTTTGGAAAACGGCCGCCAAGGAATCCTTGAAGCTAGGACGCATGTCTGAGTAGCACTCAATTTTACATTGATCCATCTGCAAAGCATAGGCTCTTTCTTGCCGAGAAAACGTGTGAGAGACTAGACGTTCTAAGCCATCGAGAGGGCGGAGCTTGGACCTGTCGAGAATTGGAAGACATTCCAGTGGCAAGTATTGCATCCCCTGAGGCACAAACTCTCCATGAGCCGAGAAGGATGGCACGGTCAATTGGGGAAAGTACTGAGCTTCCGTTGGATTGCCGAGCCGGAACGTCAAGATGATTTTGCCAGCTTCGACAACCTTCTTCACCATAACTCCATTCGCCTTTGTCGGGACTGGGAAGACGAGGTCTCCATCTTCACTGCTTCCTCCCACGAAGACCCTGACCGAGCAGGGGCTTACTTGCTTTGCGAAAACCTCTGCATCATTTGACAATTTGGTTTTCCACTCCTCCGAGGTAGGGGAGAGCAATGCACACATTGCTAGAATGGTACCTTGTTTTGAGTCGAAAGTGACGAAAATCTTTTGGCGAAATGGGACCCCATGTTGAGACTGTCGTGAGGGAAGCTCTTTGAAGAACGAATCCGCGGGAGTTGGACAATGACCATCTTGAAGAACATTAGAGGTTGGCGTGGTCTCATGAAGTTGTTCGGATGCTGATACGAGGGTATCACCGGACAATGACCGCTGCAGAACTGGGACCACTGGATTCCGCCGTCTCGGAGATGGAATCCCGAAAGAGACTACATCGTCATGTCCCTTGCCCGGAGTCTCCCATGGCGAGTAAACGGCAGGGGGTTCTGAACAGACAAAAACGCCCATTTCGTCGTCGAGGTCTGTCTCAAAAATTGTCAAAGAAGAACCTAGGATCGGTTCAAAAAGCTCGACCATCAGAGGGTCCTTCTCGAATCGAAACGCTACCTTTAGTTCAGGCTCCGCAAACACCCAAGATGGGGCACAGAAAGTGACCAGGAGAGGAGAGAATTTCGCGAGCCAGCCATATTTGTTTTCCACAATGACGAGGCGCGAGCTGCTTCTTCCAAACACCTGCCCTGAATCTATGAATGTCCCGAAAGCCATGTGTAGGACGCCAAAGTCCATTGTTTTCTTCTCGGAATGCCAGACACTGCACACCACTCGAAGCCTTCCAGATCTCGTCATGTTACGTCCGTCCAGAAAGTCGAATGAATGCCGTGGCACACATACCGTTACATGGACGAGGGTTGCGTTTGCGAATGGCTGTCCCAATAGGGGTCCCAAATCGGCGAAATCCAATACACCAAAGCAATGCAGCTGGGCGAGTAGTTCAGAGAAGTAGCCGCTTCCCGTCGACTTTTGTTCCTCATCAAACAGGCCCAAGAAAATCTTCACGAATACGTCTCTCTCAGTCCGAACCGTGTGTTTGACCCTCTTCAGAAGCGCGGCAAAAGTTGCGCGTGTGTGGTACGATAAGGCAAGTGTCTTTACTCGACGGTGCCAGGTACCTTTAGAAGAAGCCTCCTCGTCCTCAACTTGGTCAAACATGTTGGCGTAAAAAATATGCAGCAGGGTAGCAAGTTCGTCTGATGGGACATAAAAATCCCTAAGAGGACCTTCGCCATCGATGGCGTAATCATTTTCCAAGCAACTTTTCCAGCAAAGTCTCGACCTGATTACTGGATTTTTCCCGAGTACCTTCTGCATCAACAAAGAGAAGTTGTTTGGTGCAATTGGTGTCGGTGTGGAGTTGCACCAGTATTCAATTGGCATCAGTCCCAACAGCAGCGCAATAGTTTCGAAATCCCCAGGGAAGAAGCCGGTCAAAACGCCTTCATGATCTGGATGCTCCTTAAATGAGGCACTTGTAACCAGTGTTGAGGATGGAGATCGGTCAAGAAGTGGTGCAGCGGCCAGCAGGATGTTCATTGAACCGCATTTGTCGGTCAGGCTCCCCGTGTCAATGGCGTTGAACCGGACCGGCGCCTTCAGATCTGGCTTTGGCGCTTTTGTCCTTCCTCGTTGGCCTTGATCTTCTTCCTCAAGAGCTGTCCCTTCAGACTCGGAGATCCTTTGGTCGGACCTTGGTGGGTTTTTCGTTTGCGATGCTCTCCTTGGGACGTAATCTGGGCTATTCAAGTCCATGTTCTTCAGTTTCAATTGATTACGCGGTGTCCAGTCTGAAGTATTCCGTGGCGTCTCAGGATTGAGCTTTTGCAGCGCCTCGCAAAAAGCTAGAGCATCGGCAACAGCGAACCTCAAGGTGATCCTCCCCTCTTGGCAAGCCTTGTTGAAGGTCATGCCCCATGAACTGAACTGCGTGACCGTAGCCGTAAGGTAGGGATCTTGGTAGTCGGGATGTGAGGAGTCGCGGAACTGCTTGGGAACAGCCAGCGGCGACATTTGGCCCCCAATGTCCAAGGCGAGTGAAAGGTGGAATCCCTCGAGCGGACAGGTGCTTGGATGGAGGACATTACAAGCGATGATGCCGCCAAATGTGGGATTCCAATATCTTCCGTCGTCTTCTTGCAAGCTGCCGAACTTCCAGTATTTCTCGCGAAGGCCGTCCAAGTCTGCTACAGGCCCATAGACGCAAGGGGCAGAGGCTGCGAGCAGCTCTCTCGAAACACCCTTTGCCTCGCCCACACATTTTGCACCCTTCACAATGACGTCGAATCGAGACATGTTACTTACTTCTTCTTTTGCGTACGATTCCCAGACTTCGCTCACGGAATTAAGTGATTCACTGTCGCAGAACCTTATGATTTGGCCATAGGCGCTGTTGTGCCATTTTTCGAGTGACTTGGCGCGCTGACGAAGCTTTTTGCCGTGCTTGCGGAAATGCTGGAACTCGTTCTCGGTAAGAACCATGTTTGCGAAAATTGCACATGACGCTGCGGTGATCTCGACGGCGTTTCTGTTTGCGATGTCGATGAACATGGATAAGATGAAAATGTCGCGAGCTGAAGAGGCCAAGGTCAGTGAATAACGACGTGCGGGCAGGACTGCGTCATCTCACCTATCACGAGTTTTTCGCTGTCGCAACAAGTAACGTCCAGATGCCTCGCTTTTGGTCGAGATTAGCGCCCTTATTGATGGATCCTTCACAGTTGAGGCCTTTCTCACTTTGCCGTGCCTCGCAGTATGTTGTGAAGAGGACGTTGCGAACATCGCCACAGCCCAAACTAAGAATTTTTCCCGCAACTTCTCGCTCGAGGTGCCGAGCAAGGTAAACTGGAGGCGAGTTTCCCGTCGGGCGAAACAAAGGCACAATTTCAAGCCGTGCCGGTGCGGCCATGCTGTCCAGGGGACAAATAATGAGCGAAAGATGGATCCAAAGCGAGTGTCGTAAAGTTGAAGAGAATGACAGTCGGCGTCAGGATGGGAAAAGGTAGCCGTTGAAGATACAAGATACAAGGAAGCAGGTCGACTGCCTTCTACTTTCGTTACGTCAGGTGAGCGGCGCTGAACAAGGAAAAATTGCAATCACGACCCAGACGACTTAGACGACATATGTGTAGACGAACTAGACGGACTAGACGCATGTCTCATGATTTCACCGCAAAAGAGCGCCTTCATTATATTTGGGAGACAAGTTCTGCTCAAGGTATGGCAGAAAAGTGAGAGTGGTCCAGCTTCGATCAACAACAAAAGAAGAAACAAAAAACGAGAAATGCAAGCCATTCGACCCTGTTCACCCGCCAACCAGCCCAACTCACTCAACAGCCGGACAATCAACCACGCGCTCCCTTTTCTCCCTCTGCGCCTCCCTTTTCAATCGTCTCTTTTCCTTGTGGCGCCTCTTACGCTCAGCCTTGTCCAAATCTGCCACCTCATCCACCTGCTCAAGCTTCCTCTTCGTGCCAGCGAGCGCTGGAGGTTCGGGCTGCTGCGTCAAATCGACAAAGAGGCCATAATTCGTCTTCTCGGGCTCGGCACGCTGGTGGTTGTCCCCAGTGTCATCCTTGGCGCCAGAAGGAGGAACAGCGGAGCCCAGAGCAGCAGACGAATTTTCCTTCTTGGCCTTGCGCTTCTTCGCCCTCTTGCTTTCCACCTGAGCCACAGCGTTGGGAGGAGTCGTCGGCATGGGTTGATCGCCGCGAACAGTGGCCTGGGGAGTATTTGTCGACTTCTCGTGCACATCAACTCCCATGTTCTCCTTCTTCGCCTGGCTGTCGACCTGAGGCGCGGCACTGGGGGAAACCGTCGGCGTTGCGGATTGATGGACGTCCTGTACGGTGGCCTGAGGAGCCATTGTCAAAGCCTCGGACACATCAGCCGCCATACTCTCATTCTTCTTTCTACGCTCGTTAGGCCTCTCTTGCTTCGAGCTCTCCCGCTCCTCCCTCTCCCTCTTCTTCCGCTCAGCCAAGGCCTTCTTCCTCTCGGCCTTGGCTGCCGCATGCTTTTCCTTCTCCAGGACCTCATTCCTCTCCTTCAACAAACGCGCCACCTCTGTCTTTCCTGGAATCACAGCACGTCCAGCGTGAGGACCTATCGTGACGCCGCTGAATGGATTCCAGTGGGGACAGTGTCGAGTGCGGTCGGCGTGTCCAGTCTTCCGACACGTGTTGCAGTAGTCCGGAAGGGTGTCGGGATCAACGTCGATTCTGCGTGGATCGATGAGGGTCTTGCGCGGAGGGGTTTCGGGAACCAAGGTCGTAACGGGTTGGCTGCCACGATTGGCGATCGCTTGAGGTTGAAGTGCCTCTTTTTCGGAGGGAATTGGGATATCTGGTTTGACACTTCTCACCAAAGGGACGCTGAGCGGTTCAGGCTTGATGATCGTGTGCCCCGTTGTGCTGGGCAGCGTCGATGTTGTGACTCTGGGGACGCCAGCGCTTTGCGAGACAGGCTATGGTTTCCTCTCGGGCGTCCGTGGAAAATTCGGTTTCGCCTTGTTGTTGGGGATCTCGGGTGGACCGGGTTTGACGGTGTTTTTGGGGCCAGCAGCGCTTTGCGAAACAGGCTTGGGTTTGTTCTCGGGCGTCCGTGGAACATCCAGCTTGGTCTTGTTGTCGGATACCTGGGGCGGAACGGTCTTGACGGGATTTTGGCTCGTGGATTTGGCCAGGTCGGGCTGGCTCTCTCTCTTCACTGGATCACTGGATTGAGCAGGCGCCGTACTTTGCAAAACATGTTTGGGGTTTTTCACAGGCGTACTTGGGAGATCCAGCTCGATCTTGTCGTCGAATGGTCTGGCCGGATCGGTCTTGAGGACGTTTTGACCAGTGGATTTGGCTGGGCCGGTTTCGCTGTCTTTCTTCACCAGAGCACCAGATTGCGAAGGCGCAGGCCTACTGTAGGAGGTGGAGGGGGGATCCGGCCTGGAAGACGTTGTCGGCTTTACGTTCTCTGTCGCCGCAGACTTCGCCTTCGACCTTTCGCTCTTCTTGGCTAGACGAGCAGTCGTGTTGGCAGCGGCAGAGCCACCTGCGGTTGGTGGAGACGATTGCTTCAAAGCACTCCTGGCAGGAAGCGCGTCCTTTATTGGGTAAGCAGGTTTTCGAGAAGAGGTGAATTTGAAGAAGGGAGTGCGGAGGGGGGCGTTGGGTTCGTTTGGAGGAGAAGGTACCTTTTCCTGGGGCGGCGGTGGAGCTTTGGAGATTGGACCGACGGCTTTGGCTGCATTTGTCTCACGGAAACCTTGTGCACCCTTGCCCGCCTGATTTTTGCCTTGCGCTGCTTCTTGCATCAGCTGCTCTTCAGCCTTTCTCGTCTCCTGCTCCATCACTTTCCTCTTTTCGCCCTTCAATCGCTTTTCCTCCCTCAAGCGCTTTTCCTCCCTCTTCATCTCTTTGACCAGATATCTCCACGTCACGGCCCTGGAGCTGCCAAAAGCTGGATTGCCTCGACTATCGAATGGATCCTCCCGAAAAAGCCGTCGCCGATGCTGACGCAAGATATTTGCCGTGGCGCCCTCGAATTCCTTCGGCAGGCCGTGGAGAAACTGCATCTTCTTCGCCCATAGCGGCATCTCGGAAAATCTGCCCCTGATTTCAAAATCTTGTTCTTGAATGTCTAACCAGTCGGCATACGCCTGGACAGTTCCGCCGTTTTTGACAAGGCTGCTTGAAAAGACCTTGCGCCATTGCTTGAACACTTCCATTGGGTGTAGGCTCTCCGGGTAGTAACGTACGCGTGCAGCAGAAGACGATGGGCCGGCAGCAGTCGTGGTTTGACCAGCAGCCGAAGAAGAATTGGGCACCGAAGAAACGGGAGGGAGAGCAGGAGGAGCAGCAGATATAGGGCCTGGGATTGGAGGACCGGAAGGAAGAGCAAATGTGGCAACGGTGAGTGGATCAATCGCGGAGAAGGGAGGTAGAGTAACAGTCCTGGGGGAAATGGACGCAGGTGTAATGAAGCCGCCTTTGCCGTACTCGTCCAAAGCCTGCAAGAGTTCCTTCGACGACATGCCAAAGGCACCTGGCGCAGTGATTTCGACCTCTTGCTGAAGCAGTCCGCGTTTTCCTCTTGCATCTCGTGCGGCGCGCCCAACAATGACCCAATCTCGCATCGGCCAAGGGGACGTGTTGCGATTCTTCACGTCTTTTTCGACTGCCTCTTCGAGTCCCGGCATTCCTTTCTCCATGGAAAGAGTGATGATACCAAAGGTCTTGCGGTCACCTGCCCGAAAGAATATGGAATCGTGATGCTCGTCAAGATCCCCAGTGGGGAAAAATTGCAGAGCGGCCACGGCAAGAGCTGAAAACGTCTTTTTCCTCCACTCTTTGTAGTCCTCAAGTAACCTAGGCCAGTTTCCATGCGTTTCGAAGTACTTATTCGACATGTTGGTGTGAGGATGGTACCATTCCGGCCGCTGCGTTCTGGACAGAGCTGTAGGATCCTCGGGATTGGCGCCAACTGTCTCTGGGTCCTCCGGAGCATCACACTCCTTCGAACATTCGCTGATTGACTCGGGTTCGGAATCGGAATACGTGTTGAATGGAGATTTTCTGGGATTCACTCTCCGTGGCTTCGGGGTTGGTGATGAGACTGGGTCGTAAACGTGACTATCCGTGCTCACTGTTTGAGCTCCTGGCTCTCGCGCCACCAGGTCCTCGATCGTCTTCGCTAGGAGGGGCGTCGTTGGCTGGCCAATTTCTGGGGAGCCTTCGGGGATCTCAGGATTGAAATAAATTGAGTCGATCATTTCTTGTTCTCGACTTGGTGAGTACTCCTCAGACTCCTCCTCAGACTCTCCTGACTCCGAGGCCTCCACCTCCCAGATATACGGGTCCGGTGACAGAGACTCCTCAATCTCTGATGATTCTTCATAGTCATATCTGTAACGCATTTCGAGACGCTTGTCGGGATGCTCCAGGGACGAGCTGTGCTAACCATAAGCACTCATCAGAATTACACGAGTGGAGACTTACAAGTAATGCAGTCCTCGATTTTTGGACTCAAAAAGTTGTCGTGTCTAAACGTACCAAGGAAGGTCTGGCGTGGAAGGAAGAATCAAGCAGAACAACAGCGGAGATTGCTTCAAAATCGAAGAAAGACAGTAGTACCAATCAGCGTTTGAGGTCAAGAACGTCGAGCGGCGTAGCTCTTTTTTAAGTCAACACCATTCCCTCCCCGGACGCGACGCATGTAAAAATCCTGGAGGCTGAGACCATACGGTCGCGGCAACACAACAACGTTGCCCACGCGTCTTGCAGTTGCGGGTGTAACGTCCAGAAGTCCGGGCTCCAGCAAATCCCCGGGTCCAGAGGCCCAAGCGGCGCTTGTTTGTGCCATCCGAGAGAGAAAGGTAAGGCAAGCTTTGCCTGAAATCGAGGGGCAGCTTCAGAAAATGCAAAGATGCGGCAGTGCTGCAGTGCCTTCCCGCTGCGTGAAGTGACTTTGGGAAATCCAGTCCAGGATAGACAAGAGGATGGGAGAGATGGCCAGAGCCGTGGACGCGCTGCGATTGACCACTGGTGCCATACGGCTGTGTTGAGGCCTCCATCGAAGACCAGGGTCACTGACGTGATTGTTGTGAGGTGTCGTCCTCGAAAGCGACAAGATCGGCCTGCGGGAAAATCCCCCGATGCGATCATTCACGTTTTGCGACTGTCGGTGCCTGTGTGGAGTTTGTGATTCCCCTGCAACATGGCTATTAACGTCCAGCGCGTTGTTTCCAGGCTTTCTGTTGGACAACCCTCCTGGATATCGACAATTGCTTTTTCCGGTAGATGTGGGTGCATGATGAACGTCAACTAGCGGAGACGGATTCAGAGCGCTGGCGACAGGCGATTTGTTGGCGTGGAGACGGTTGTGGGGTTGACTTGAGGAAAAAGCAACGACGAGTCCAACCTCCAACCTCTCAACTCCAATCACCACCCCAGTCCCGGTCCCAGTCGGTCCCAGTCCCAGTCCCAGTCCCAGTCCCAGTCCCAGTCCCAGTCCCATTGTGATCAGGACAGCTGCAGGTACAGCACACGACCTATGCGCCTCACCCAATTCGCGGTCCGACACGGGGCGGCGGGACGAAACCTTCCAAACCAACCGTCATGCATTATGCATGCATCCTGCACCACACACACATGCAAGGACTGTCGCCGTTCCGCGTTGCGCGGGTAGGAAGTACATACATCCGCGCAATGTCGCCAACGTCACTGCCGTCGCTTCATCTCTTTCAGAAATTTCTTGCAGATGATGGGCATGTCATGCCATGTCATGCAATCCTCCCGCTTCGGTTGGCCCATTTCCGAAACACAGCATCGTAGCACTTCAAGTTGAGGGTATTGGTTGAAATTGGGAAAGCCTTGGTATGAGGATCTCGACCGAATCAATCAGGTCGAGCCAAACTAGGTAGCGAGGAAGAGAGCCCAGGAGAAAAGGTAGGAACACAAGTATATCGCAACACACAGCCTCCCATCCATCAATCCGACCTTCAAAACGCCGTAAGACCTGCCGCCCGCTCCGTCCCGCCCGTCCAGTGTCAATCAAGAAAATGGAACGAAACGAGAAATGAAAATCAAGTACTGATCTGCAAGAATCCGGCCAGCGATCAGGGAGAGAGGGATCGGCCGCATCGCTGCCAGGCCATCCGGTATCCATCATCCGATTTCGGGACGCCCCAGTCCGGACTCCAGCCATCCAAACGCCGTGCGAGATAACAAAAGCGCAGTGAGAGACTGCGGTAAGGGTTGTAAGAGTACACGTGTCGGAGAAAAAGGTGTGACAGCCGGATCGACAATTGCACCATCGACTTTGGGTCCAAGCCCACAACTCATGCACCAGCCTCTTTCATTCTCAGCTTCACGCATCCATCAACGGGCCCTGGTCTATTCCTGCACCTCGCCGCCATTCACTGCCACCGCGCAACCGAGCGAACAAGCTCGCCTCAGGAATGGCAAGAACGAGTCGTCGGCCCTGCAAACCAGCGTGTCCGCGTAGTGCCAATACTCGACCCACTCGGCCCCAGGCTGGATGTAAGGCTTGCTGCAGATGGAGCAAGTTTGACCCCCTGCGTTCAGGACGCGCTCCATTTCCTCGAGTCCGCGAATGACAGGGGAGGGAGACTCGTCAGAGAGAAGGTTCCGCAACGTGTGCGGCTTGGAGGTGCCGGCAGCTGAGCGAAGGGCAAGTTCGAACAAAGACGGAACCCGAGTCTTGTTGGGAAGATTGGAGAGGTCTTTGGCCGGCGTGTGGCCTGCGCCCGGTGCTGGCATATGGGAGGTTTCAAGAGGAACGCGTGAGGGACGAGCAGGTGATTTGCTCTGCAAGGATCCATCAAAGTTCATCCGGGCGACGGGAGTGCTCGTGATGAACACTGGCTCCTTCTTCCAGGCAGGACACTCGTTGCGCGGAGTTGGCGTGGGGTCGCGAGTCTCCATGCGCCTAAGGAGTGTTTCGTACAGGCGGATAGACCAGGCGATTTGCTCGTGTGATGCAGCCTGCTCGGGGTCATCAAGGGCAGCTCTGAGGTCGCAAAGATTCTTCAGCATCTGTTGTTGATCATCCGAAAACCGCAGCGTTCCTGTAAAATTTCCGCCCTGCAGGAAGCGGTTGGGGGACACGTTGAGGCTTGCCAACTCGCCGTTGGGAGCGACAAGTCGAAGCAACTCCCATGGCAGCCACCGCAGCTTGTTTCCAGCCAGATTCAGCTCCTTGAGATTTTTGAGGTTCGCAATGGCCGGCGGAATTTCGGTGAGCTTGTTGTTGCGCAGACTCAAGACCGTGAGGTTCTCCAGATTCCATACCGCCATCGGGACGGTGCGAAGCTCATTGCGGGACAGGAACAGTTGCAAGGATGGCGTGAATGACTGGTACGAGTCTTCGTTTGGGACTTCGGCACCGACTCGAGGGTTTTTGATAAGTTGCGCGAGCGGCTGAACTATTTCGTCGGGAATCGAGCGTAGACACATTCCCCTGGCTTGTTTAGCGAACGCTTCGCACAAGTGACGTGCAACTTACGAGAGGTCGACCATCTCCTTGCCCTCTTCTAGACATTCTTGAATCTTCTCGTCTGCGCGTGCGTGGCCCACACTGTTGTCCTGATCGGCGGGGAGGTTTTGGGGTTGTTGAGCCCGCGGGACGGACCCAAACAGGAGAGGATGAGGAGCGGCCGCCAGACGCTCAATGGCAGAGTCGTCGGACGACTCACTCGACAGCCAGACACCGCTGTCATTGTTCCTGGATAGCTTTCTCTTAGCCCGTGGCCTCATGCGCCGCTTGGGACTCCTGGCAGGCTTGTCCTCGTGAGCCCACCACGTTCCAACGTACTGTCTCTTTTTGCGATTGGGGATTTCGTAGTTCTCGAGGCCTTCGGGGGCGTCGTCGCTGCTGAAGACGAAGGCGTCGCTCGAGGAGCTCCCCTGGCTGTGGTCATGAAGGGTTGGCGATCGCGAGCGTTTCCGACTGTAACTAGGCGGCAGCGGCGGAGGCGAGCTTGGAGGCTCAAAGAGGGCGGGGCTCGACTCGCGTGACAAAGCCATGAGGGGCGCGCGTGGTGTCTCAATGCGGCAGCACGCACAGCAGTTGAGAAGGCTTGAAACGGGCGACCGGTGGGGAAAAGCAATGTCTGAGGAAACGCGTCGCTGGGTGGAGCGATACCGGTGGTGGACGCGAAGTGCGGGCGTCAACACGGGGTTGGGGACGGGCCGCCGGAGCCCTGGCTCGGGGAGGTGGTTTTGCTGGCGCGCGACCTGAGCGGACCTGGACCCCGTCGGCTTGGATGGTTCCCGCGGGTGTGTAAGAATGACGACGGCCCCCTCGAAGACTGGATGGGATGGTGTTGAGGACGGGAGGGCAAAAAGACGGCAGGGGATGGTGGATGGTGGATGGTGGATGGTGGATGGTGGATGGACGGTGGCCTCGGCTCCTCACGTCAGGAGCCCCGACTCCCCTCAACACCACCGCGTCCATCGCCATCCTCCATCCCGCGCCTGGTCTAGCCACCGCGTCCGTCCACGCGCTGCAACTTCTGGCGCTCCGTCGTGTCTGTTCCATCCTCACTCGCACGTGCTGCCGTTTGGCTGCGTGGCCGTCCACTCGCTCATCATTCACGCCATCCAGACACCCTGCTCTGCCACCTTCTCCACTAGGATTGACTCGGCGCCTGCTGATGCCCCTCTCTGCCTCATCATGTCTCTCTCTGCCTCGTCTACTTCACATGCGCCTCTCCCGTGCGATTGGCTGTCAGTCGGTTCTTGCTTGCGTCCTCGACATGCATCCTCGTCCATACGCCTTGCTTGTCCTCGAGGCCTTGGCCAAACAGTTTAAGGAGCTGTCTAGTCCGTGTGTTTCGAAAAATGTGCGTAGATCCGGGCTGTGTATGCATAGCGCCCCCAGCTACTCCCGCGCTTCTTTGTTTCTGCCCCCTATAAGTCTGTTCCTGCTGCCGCCATGGGTCAAGGTAGGCTGCATTCTCTCGTTCCTTCGTTTCCTCCACTTTCTTTACAGAACTACAACCAGGCATGTCGAACGGCTACGTCGAGCTGATCAATGCAACCCCGCATACATGGACACTCTCGCATTCGCACTCGTACCAGATGGACAACTGGTCCTTTCCCAGCATAGTAGCATCGGGAGCCTCTACGCCAGTCTACATCCAGTGGCACGTTGCGGCCGGCAAGAGCTTGGGAGATGACGCCGGCGAGGCTGTCTATTCCGTGGGGGGCACATCTTCCAGCTTCCAAGTCCAGGCCCGATACCGTGACGGTTTCAACCTCGAGGTCTACCTGGTTGATTTGGCCACGCAAAACAATGCTCAAGGCAGCACCATCAGCCTCGGCTGGAACGGCGGGTCTTATGTCAACTGGGTGCTGGGTAGCGCTGACGGGAGCTATACCTCGAATGACGCGTCGGTAGATTGGATGCATCAGAATCTGGCGCTGCTTGGCGATCGAAAAATCCGCCATCTCTGCATGCCCGGCAGCCATGACGCAGGCATGTCTACGTTTGGTACACATACGGACTTGGTTACCAAGCAGAACACCATTACGCAGAAGTTTGACATCGCGACGCAGCTCACGGCGGGCTCGCGGTGGTTCGATATCCGGCCCATACTGAGGAACGGATCCTTCTACACCGGCCACTATAGTGACATTGATGTGCTTGGCTGGCAAGGTGCCGACGGCCAGTCTCTAAACGACATCATCTCGCAAATTAACGATTTCACATCCAAGTACAACGAGCTTGTCATTCTCGACATTTCGCACGCCTATAATGCCGACAGCGACTACGCCGACTTCACCCAGGCCGACTGGGAGACCCTGTTTACAGAGCTGCAAAAGATCAATCACCGCTTGAACACCACGGGCCTGACGACTTCGACGGACCTCAGCAGCAAAACGCTGTCTTCGTTCATTGAAAATGGGCCATGCGTACTCCTCGTGACTGAACTCCAAACTGGAATTTCGCTGCCCAGCGCCGCGTTTGCCGCTGGCATCGTCAACAGCGGCGATTCGTTTCCCATCTACAACAGCTACGCGGACTCTAATGATCTCAATACCATGGTCTCGGACCAACTGTCCAAGCTGTACACGCAGCGAAAGAACCCCGACTCCACATTCTTTTTGCTCTCGTGGACCCTGACGCAAGACGCTCTTGACGTCATCAATGCCGGAACGTCCATCCTCGAGCTCGCGGAACAGGCATACCAGCCGCTGTTCCGGCAAGCGTTTGTCAACTTTACAAGCCAAACGTATCCCAACGTTTTGTACATGGACCTCTTTGGCGCATCGAGCAAGGACGCGTCGGCGCCAAAGACGGAGGTTGCAGCGTTGGCGATGGCGGTGAACAGTCTATATGGGGCGGCTTGAGGTTACTTGTGAATACTGGCATCGAAGACGGCGTTTTGCATCATGGACTGCTACGATGATGAATTAGGGCGGAACAGTGTACGGAGGTTTCTTGTATATGCGTAATCTTGTACATGAAAATGTACGCACATGGCACGAGCTCAATGCCCAAAATGGCTTTTTACGTTCAAGAAAGGCAGCCCCAAAGTCGGATGGGTTGCGTCTTCGGCGAGCGATCAGCCAGCGTCCAGCCTTTGGAATAAGCATGATTTTGCCTCTCGTATACGCTTTAAGCTTAACCTCGAGTCGATCCAATCCGAAGGTGTGCCCGTCTCCCGCGTGCGGGAGAGAGCTCTCAGCGCACTCGATTCCAGCCCGTAGAGCAGGGACCAGCCATGTTCTCTCGCTTCTCGTCCACCTTGCGGTGCGACCTGCGACCTGCGACCTGCGACCTGCGACCTGCGACCTGCCCACCATGGCCATCATCGCACAATCAGTCAAGACGCCCAAACGACCAACTACAACGCACGCAATGACGGCCGTTGGCTGACTGTCAAGGGATGGTTTGTCTGATGGCTCGCCGTCGCTCGACTGACTCGCTGTGGCCTGCCCCCAACACTACATTGTCGCGGCATTTTTCAACAACGTCGAACGTCGCAATCGCTGTGAATTTCCCGGCGCTGGCTCCTCGTGCTCCAACGACGGCTGCGACGGCTGCGACAATTGCGTCGCTGTGCTTGCGGATGCGGTATTTTCCGGTGGTCGAAGGGGAAGGGAAGGGGAAGGGCAAGGGCAAAGTGTGTAGGTGTGGGCGAGATTGAGTGCTTGCTGCTCGCTGCGGGTTTCCCCGCCAGAGCTGAGGGAAACCAGCGGCGAGCGGCGGGGAACGTGAGACGACCGAAACGGCTGGAGACACCATCAAAAAATGTCTTGATGAGCTGCGGCGGCTCTCTTTTCCTTGATTTCCTTGTTCCTGTCCGGCAACGCGAAATTACGCCCTCTGCCTCCTCCCGTCGTTCACCCCACAGCCTGTGTCGAAGAAGCGCTTGTCCAGCAGCCCGCCACCGCCTGCTTGCCTGTCAGCCTCGTGACAAAGCGCTGCTGCACGCGCGCGCTTTGCGAAACTCCCAGATCCCCAGCAGATCTGTTCATCTGTTTCTCTCCGACGCTGACCAGCGACGCGTTGCGTGCGTGGGAGCAAACATGCATAAGCGGACGCGCGCGTGCGTGTGGCGCCAACCAACAGCGAGCGTAATTGGACGCATGAACGACTGCTACAGCGACTGAATGACCAAATAGCCAAACAGCCAAACACAAGCCAGCCTGCTCTTCGCACGCTGTCTCCCATCTGATTTCTCGCCTCTCCTCGTCGCAGCAGACAGCGCCAGCCAGCGCCTTAACCACAAATACCGAAATCGTAATCAATACCGAATTGCGATTCCTCCCGTCGTCATCAACCGCCGTCGCCTCCCCTATCCGTCGGTCGGCCGGCAGAAGTGGGCCCCACACGTACAAAAACACACACACACACACACACACATCTCTTTCCGCTCAGCCTTAGGCCAGCCAAGCAAAACCAAGCTTTTGCGCCGCGCCCGGCCCGAGTGAAAAGGGGTTGGCGGGGGGCCCTGCGAGCAGGTGGTGCAGGGGTCGTCATCAGGCACCCTGCGCCGTCTCGTCGACGACGGATGCAATGACGGAAATTCTTTCGTTCGTTCTGCCACTATCCACGCGCCCGACGTTCGAGTCGAGGCTTGACTCGTCTCGTGCCGTGCTCGCGTGCTGATGGACGAGCTGGCTGGCCGGTT
Organism: Phyllosticta citriasiana; assembly: GCF_038021145.1. NCBI lineage: Eukaryota > Fungi > Ascomycota > Dothideomycetes > Botryosphaeriales > Phyllostictaceae > Phyllosticta > Phyllosticta citriasiana. Next base: position 193,823 of record NW_027117295.1, read on the forward strand.
GGTTGGTTGACTGGCTGCTGCTGTCGCCGAGAAAAAAGTTTTGAGGGACCCCGATGAGAAGAAGGTCGAAGAGGAGTGCCTGATGGCTAGATGCGGGAAAGACGGCAAGTGCCAAACGGCAATCGGGAATCGGGAATTAGAGAACGACCCTGTGGTCAAGTCCTCCTTCAACTACGATGAGACATGCTATTGAACTGGACCCTTGTGTGAAGAACAAACTACTGCTTGACAGGCACGGATAGCAGGACTTTCGAACATACGGCCAAAATTCCCCTACGACATCGACCAGTAGAACAACACTCCCGTCCTCAGCGTCCATCGGTCCGACTCAACCTTGCCCGCCTGCCCATCCGGGCAGGTAGATATGCACGAGCAAGGAGCCGACAAAGGCACTCCCCTTGCGGAACAGGTCAGCACCTCAGCAGCGGCAACGGGAGACAAAATGGCTGGACCACCTGGTAGGACTGCGTGCGCCCACGTCAGGCTGCCTGGCTTGCCTTGTTGGCTGGACGCTTGCGTCGGCCGACGTTAGGCGCTGGTGCGCTTCGGACCTGTGCCTTTGAATTTTGCCTTTGCGCTGGCTGGACTGGGGTCGGAGATGAGAGAAGCTTAAAGGGTGGGACAGGGGGATGAGGGACTGGGGTCGTTTTTCGGAGTGGCTTCTCTCCTGTCGAGGGGGTTGGATGCATGCACGCATGCACGCAAAGACGCTGACAGTGTGGCAGATTGGACTTGAATCTCATCCGTCGACCGTCGGTCTATGGACTTGCGGGCGTAAGCACTCCATGCAATAATGCGGCCTTCGACATTGAATCAGAGCTGTGACGGAATTTACAGGACACAGGTGATCAAGTCGGCCCCTCCATCCAAAGCTACCGCCGCTGCCGCTACAAACACTTCCCTTTCACCGCTTCACCCCAACAATCAATGATCTGCCAGAAATAGCTGCAGCCGTCTAGCACGAGGCGGCCGACGGGACGCCAGAGCACTTGCTCGACTTCTCGCCGCCGGTGATGGAGTTGCTGGTCCAGGTCCAGTCGCTGCACGAGCCCGAGCCGCAGAGGATGTAGATGGGGGTGGCGTCGGAGGCGACGCTGCCCTTGACGTTCTGGACGGTGAGACCGGTGATGGGGACGCCAGTGGTAGGCTTGCCTGTCGGGCGTGTCAGTCTTGGCCGAATTCAGGGTGGGAGGCAAGGAAAACGCACCAGTGGGCGAGCCGTTCTCGTAGTCCTGCTCAATGACGATGCCGTACTTGGCAATGTTGTTGAGGGTGATGCCCGAGTAGGTGACGCCCGAGACCTTGCCGGTGGCGTCGTAGACGGTCTTGATGCGCACGCCGTTGTCCGAGTCGACGACCTTGGTGTTTGTGATCTTGACGTTGCTGACCGTGTTGTCGTCGCGGCCGCCGACGGAGCCGATGCTCAGGCCGTGGCCGCCACTGCAGTAGCCGCCCGTGAAGGTGATGTCGGTGCCCGAGTTGACGGCCAGGCAGTCGTCTTGGTTGTAAACCCTGGCGCCGCTGATGGTGATGCCGGTCGACGAGCCGACGTCGAAGGCGTCCGTGTTGCTGGGGACAATCAGTCAGCCAGGCACACGTCCATCCAATTCCCGCAGAATATGAACTTACTGGCCCTTGTCCGCGCCGGCAGAGTTGTCAATGGTGATGCCGTCGAGCGTCAGGTCCTCGGACGAGTTGATGGAGAAGCCCTGCACAGGCGTGTTCTTGACATTCAAGCCCGAGATCTTGGAGTTCTTCTTGAGCGAGTGGGCGTAGAAGAACTTGGGCTTGGTCCTGCCGCCGTTGCTGCCCTCGCCGTCCCACCACTTGGGGCCGTTGCCGTTGATGACGTGCCCGGAGCCGCCCTTGACGGTGATGGCGTTGCCCGAGACGCTGATGAGCGGGCCCTCCCACTCCTTGAACTCAAACGACGTGGTGCCCTCGAACGTCACGGTCGTGCCGTCGTTGAGCTCCGTCAGGTCGAGCGTCTCGCCGGCCGGGACCGTGATCGACTTGAGGATGATGTTGGAGCAAGACGTCTTCTTGCTCTTGACCGACGCGGCGTCGGTGAAGGTGCAGCCAGTGCTGTTGGACGCGGTCATGATGGCCGGGGCGGCCGCAGCCATGGTTGCGGCGCCAGCGCCGAGCATGATAGTGGTAAACTTGACCATTTTTGCAGTATTCAATCAATGAACAACGGGTCGAAAGAGCGACGGTTGCTGGAAAAAAAAAAAGGGAGAGAGTGTGTTTGAATGCTCCGAAGAAGACGAGACATCAGAGTCGCCATCATGGCCGATTTATACCTACACAGGAAATGGGAGAGGGTGTTCAGGCATCCTCGCAGAAGACTGGGCCCACAACGGACAGCGAGGAACAAGAAATGACAAGACTGATCCGCACAAGGGCCTGAGGCTTAGCCTGTCGCCGCGTCAAAGCTCGGCTGCCTCTCCGAGATCTAGGGAGTTGTTACAGGTCTTTTAGCGAGCTGCTTCTGGCCTCAAGCGGACATGGGACGGTGGAGAATAGAACGGGGAACTCGACGACGCATGGGGAAAAGATCTGGAGCTTGGATTCGCTATTGCACACTCCGTCGAGCATCAAAAGTAACAAGCCGTGTGGCGATGCAAGACAACACATTTGCAATTGTGTTCGGCGCGCACCTGTCCCCATCATGGTGCTAGCAAGTGGAAAGGGGGCAAGTGGGTCGAATCGCTCATCATACTGCCGATTCGTGCGTTGAAAGTGTTCCAGGAGTCGACTTCTGCAGAGACGAACGACCCATGTCGTGACGCGCGGGGATGATGGCCATGTGCTAGAGTGATGTGGTCGAGGCGGCGGCGGTGATTCTCCGTCGGCCCCACCGAGCGCACTGCGCTCGCCCATCAACTTGAAACACAAACATACGAGGTTAAATCTGCAGTCGGCAATAGTGGGTATGCAAAGCTCTGACCACAATCGCGCTGTGGGAGCAAAAAGAAACCATGGCGTAGTTTTGGCACAGACAACCCTGCATTACTTTGCTCTCGGAATTATGAAATCTTTTCTTCTCGAATCATCAACTCCGTCTGCTTGTAAATCCCCATCTCCTCGTCGGCATTCTTCTTGCCGCTCGCTGTCGAGGTGCGGTCCGAGACGCTGCTCCCTTGGACCGTCCTGACGTCTGTGGATTGGAGACGGTTCATGTCGTGTCCCTCACTGTTGAGGGTGAATCTCTCTTGACTCTTGCCACGACGCCATCCAGACATGCGCGATGTACTCGTTCCTCCCCGTCGCGAGTCTATGCTGTCCAGTGTCGTCACAGTCTGCACGTATGAGCTGAGTAGTGGGCGGAATGTCGCCAGGTTTGCGGCCAGAATGCCAACCGCCGCTTCAACTGCCGACCAGATGGCAATGGGCGTGACCGTGACTGTGGCGAGTCAGTTATAGTCCGAAAGGATAATATCCAAGTTGAGACCCACATGTATAATCCAACGTCCGATTCAGCGTCGGAAGCGACGACATGCGAATCATGGACGCCACGCTCGAGCTGCGTCGTCTTAGCGAGTTGCCAATTTGAAGTGAGCAACCACTTACAAGTACCCCAGGCACAAGAGGACGATGATGATGATTTTGGCCTGCTTCTTCAACTTGGAATTTCTCAGGAGAAAGATGGGCAGCGTGCTCAGGATCCAATCCGACACAATAGACATGGTGTTGTGCGCGTAGCTTGCGCCAAGAATCGTGCTCTCTGGCAGACAAGAGCCCTTTTTGAGAATGATTTGGTCCCAGAGATGTGATATCGGCGAGCATTGGTTGAGTATAAGGAAAAAGTACCCGATGGAGTAGATGCTGTTGACGGCGATGAGGACCCAAACTGTCCATATTTGCCACTTGAGATTCGTGAGCCGGAGGAAAAAAGCGCAGACTGAGAGTTTGAGAAACACAACGCAGAGGATGTATGTGAGTTCAGCGGCGAGGTATGCCTTTGATTGTTAGATGGTTCAACACGCGTGGTCGAGGAAACCCTCACCTTGAATCCGAAGATGATCCATTTCGTGGGAACTTTCCAAATGTGTTTGCCGAAACCGCTGTAGGCGAGCAGTATCAAGCAGATTCCCATGGCAGTGAAAGCCGCCTGGAAAATGATGCGTTAACGCAGTTCAACCGCAAAAGTCTTGTACGACTTACCCAGGTCAGCATCATCCACCAGTCATCGACACCCCATGACTTGATCTTGATCGCTCTGACATAGAATCGAAGGCATGTTGTGACCCAAACGACCAGCAGGGATATGATGAGCACGACATAAATCACCGTGCCTCTGACCGCAGGCGCATGGGTGAAATCTGCCGATCCTGGCATGCTGGCGCGTTGCAAAAAGAGCAGCAAGAAGGGTATGCCAGCCGCAACTCTTCTTATTCAATAAAAAGAGCGGCACCTGTCTTGAATTTGGGACCCTGACACAGCCACCCATCGACACGCCTCTAGACCCTTCGTCGATCCAAACAAGTCCCGGTGATGAAGAAAAGAGCCAAACAGAGGGTCGAGGGCAAGCCAGTACGAAGGCCAGCCCGTACAGCTCCCAGGCTAAAATTGGGGAATAGTGTGCGGTAGAGTACCATCGTTTTCCCCAGACATGTCAGCATTGATTGGCCAGGTCGGACACTAGGGTGAGCATTAGTACTCCACAGCAGAATCGTTTTCCAGAAGTGGAATGGAAGGTACCAATCATCGACGAAGCGAAATCTGGGAGATGGATGATTTGAAGATGGATGACACGGGACTCAATTGTCCATCGCTCAAGTACGGTTGCCCAGCCCTCTCATCCTGCAGCTCCTGGAGAATTTCGATGTTCCACTCCGGCAAACTTTGACGGAGACTTGAATCCGCAGGGAAGCTGGAAACGAGTCCACTTTTGCTTCAACGCAAGTCAAACCGGTGCTCATTTTCGACTCTGTTTTCTAGTTGAGCATTGCTCTTGTTGCACTTCACATGCTACTCGAAGACATATTTTCTTTCTACTTCCAGTCTCTTGCATCTTGCGTGTTGCCATGTTCTAGCCCTGTATAAGGTCACGGGAAATCTTCCGCTGCAAACGGCTAAGAAATTCACGCCCGGAATCGCGAAGAAGCTGGATGGACCCTTGACATCTGCTAGTCGATTCGCAGCTGGGAAATGATTCCTCCAAACAGCATTTTCCTGTTGCGCGAGACTACAAGCAAGGAATTGGGCGCTGAAGAGTGGTTTCTTCCCTTCGGCCTTTACGGCAGTTCCGGTAGCTGTGTGCGAGTTGTCGGCAGAGTGACGGGCCACAGGACAATGACAGGCCATTTGTACAGCTCCAATTCTGGGACGCTACCTCCAGAGATGCCAGCCGCCGGCCGGAACGATGGAACAGACAATCCTGAGCTTGATTGCGACATCTGCAGTCGACGGAGCTGAGTAACAGCTTGCTGCCGAGGCGACCCCAGCTGAGGCCAGCCAATGTGGCTGTTGAACGGTGGACGCCATAGCCATCACTCATGCCCTGAATCCTTCGAAAGACTATTGAGGCCAAGTCGCTTAGATTGAGCCCAGTTGAAGAAGAGTGTTGGAGGGTCGCTCTCGTCTCGTCGATCGCGGAGTTGGTCCCGCGCAGGCGGAGTCGGCAAATGTAGTAGCCGACCTCCAGAAGCATCATCATTTTTCGAGTCTGATTTCATGTCGTGTCCTTGAAGTGTGGTGAGGCCAATGTTGAGGTTGTGTTTGTGCGCAGTTGAAGAGAGTTGGCGGGTGGCAGGGATGCTGTTGAAGCCAATCGCTAAGCGAGGTCCAAAGCCCCTCGTTCACCCAAACCCAACTCCACCCGTGCCATCTTCATCACCAGACGGGCGGTCGAATGCTCCTCATCCGCGTCCTCGTTTTCCTTGGAATTCTCTCGTCTTGTCGCTCCGCTACAGTCAATTTCGCATCGGGCTTCGATCTCATTGCTCTTCCATGAGAACAGCGGTCCTCCAAGCCTTTTTGTTCGGCACAGCAGAAGTCGCTCCTTGATAGATGTTTATTGGTTTTGTCTTGATTTTTCTGCAGGAAACTGATCTTGGCATCTGCAGCTTGAGCATGTAGCTGATCAAAAAATTCTTGGGCTCATGCAGAGGAGCTTTGTTTTGTAAACTACTCTGCAGCTTATGCTCAGCGTCAATAACTTTCAAAGAAATAACAAGAGCAAGACAGGAGAATAACGGGAGATTATGTTAATTTGAGCCCTTTCATTTAGCCCGACTAACAATGTAGCTGAAATCCCCTTACTATACCTCTTACTAAGGTGCAGCCGCTTATATATATACAGATTTAACATCAGAGACTGGGGTTGCAAAGCTCGAAGTGAGACTTGTTAGCCGGTTGCCTAACTGGAAGTTAAAGGGGAAAAAAAAAGAAAAAGTTGTGGCTCGTTCACGCTGAACTCCGGCGGGAGAGAGTTAATTCAAGGAAAAGCGCCCTTCGCTCTGCCACATTTTAAGGAGCTTCTGTCCGCTACTCTGCGGCTAGCAAATATCTGACGACACTAATATCAATTGGCTGTTGTGTAGAATAATCAAGAATTATTGCGATGGATGTTGTAAGTACGCAGGGATTCAGTCAGCATTTCCCCTCAAGGCGAGTCTGTCGCTGTCCGTTCTCAGCTCTTGTGGTCTGTTTGGGTGGCAAACCGAAACATCTCGATTGCCCTATCTGCGTGATGCTCTGGAACAACTGCGTCGCTCAACATCATGCTTAAGCTGCAGCAAATGGCGCGCTGCTCTACCTCACTTGGAGAGAGTCTCTCGCTGGCTCTCATTCCGTTGCCTCCATTTCTTATCGCGGCTGTTAGGTACGCCACTCTCACCAGCCATCCGAATTCTTTTCGACCAATCGAGTCATTCATCGAACCCTTGTCACTGCAACACATCCGCACCACTTGCTGCCAGTGGTGGTGGTAGTGGTGGTAGTAGTTTGACCGTCTGCGCCTTTGCCAATGTAGGTAGCCTGTCCACCACTCCCTTTCTCCTGAATACTCAACATTGACAACCAAAGCACTCCAAAACGCAAAAAAAGAAAAAATCGGTTATGAGCGACGCCTCTGGAAGTCGGACCCAGGCTCCTAAACCGTTTTATGAGTTCGTTTTGCGAGTTTGTTGAGGTGGGAACTTGCGAAGCAGGTTCCCACTGAGACGAGCGAATGACTAATCTAAAGAGGGAAGTGGACACGCTTACATCCGCGACCTTTGAGCAAGAACTGAGGAATGGGTAGACTAAAAAGGGAAGCAGATGCGCTAGCATCTACGACCTTATGAGCAAGTTATTGTGTGTAACGGTAGGTGGGTGAAGAAGGTGCACACTTAATGGGAACGACGGCGTGACACGGCGACACGGCGACACGGCGACACCAACACTGATGTGAGCGACAACCTCGACAACCTCGATAACATCAACAATCTCAAGCCACAAATCTCAATTGACAACCCGAGATATCTTCTCGACGCGACTTCTTACTGATGCGACATTCTTTGCATGCCGCAACCTGTCGACACTGTGTTTAATTGACGCGAAATTGTCTTGACATGACATCCTCAGCATGACATTCTTATGCTGTTTACATTCAATGCCACTTTTGGCGTGACTTTTGACGTGACTTTTGACGTGGCTTTTAACGTGACTTTCAACGCGACTTTCGACGCATGTTCGACGCGAAATCTTCGCCATGTAGACGCGACGCAACTACTCAACGCGATACAGCAGGCGAAACGTGACTGGATCATTGCTCCACAAACCTCAAAGACGAATCATGCACAAAAAGACCCTGTCAAACAAGGTACCCAGCGAGAAGCGGCAATAATGGCACTCCTGGCCTTTGGCCGGGTTGCAGCCGACGGGAGCTGTGAGAGGGGACTCATGTCCAGCACTGGGGAAAAAAAAAAAAAAAAAAATCTAACCACGAAAGAAATAAATACCGAGTTGGCGAAGTCCTTTCTCCATGCCCTTTTACGAGACAGAGAATAATTCAAGACGTTGTGGCTGGGCTGCCGGCCCTTTGTTTAGAGGCACATGTTGGTGGGTGCGGTTGACGGCCAGCATACCTCCATCCACCACAACAAAAATCAGTCGCTAAAAAAGGGACGAAAATTAGACCCAAATTCACTGAATTATCTAAAGCAGGTATTAAAAATACTAAAAGAAAAATGTGGTCGGCTTGGTGCTGCTTGTGCTGGCCAGGCTGCTGGCTGAAGCACGTTAAGACGAAACATGGCAGCGGCCAGCATACGTCCATCTTCACCACAATAAAATCTGGCCGTCCAAAACAAAGCAAAAAAAAATTGAGCCAGGGAGTCATGACATTGATTCAACTCAAAGTAAAAATAAAAAAAATCCAAGATGGACGTGGTGCTGTTTCTGCGATCAAGGCTGCTGGCTGTTAACCTAGGAGAGGTGCTATCGGCAGCACACACAACTTGGCACCGCGGCAAAAAATCAGACGCCCAAAAAACCCTAAGGGAAAAGACCTTAGTCATCGCATTAATCGAAAGACGCATAAAAAAAAATTTACCGACCTGGTGCTGTTCTGCTGGCTGGGCTGCTAGCCATCAACGCAGTGAAAGGTGCTGTTAGCGTCTGGCACAAGGCCTAGCACCACGGAAAAAATTCATACGCTGAAATAAATGCGACCAAGAGAAACAGAAGCATCACATCAATCATGATACGCATCGAACAAAATTTATTTTGAGGCGTAGTGCTGTTGTACTGGCTGGGTTGCTGGCTAGGTACCTTGTGCATTAACCCTTGCGGAGAGAGATGCTATTACGGACACGACCTAGCACCACGGGAAAAAATCGCACGCCTATAAAAATGGGACCACGAGAATCAGAAGCATCGCATCTAACATAACATGCTTCGAAGAAATTTTACAGACGTGGTGCTTTCGTGCTGGCGATCACTTTGATTAGTGGTGTATTGCGCTTGTTCGCTGGACCAGCAGGCGGGTGGCGCACCCGGGCCGCGGATAGAGCTGGTAGAGCCACGGCCAAGCCACGGCCACTGCTCACCGCCCCAGGCTCCGCGTCCGCCTATCAACAACAACAACAACAACGCCAGCGATAGCGACATGCCACAGACACGACCCATCCACGGCGAGAGACGGCTGCAAAATCCTCGCCAATTGACAGCTGCCAACAAACAGCCAAGCCCGCTGATGGCGAAAGATGACTGCGAGACCGCTACCTCAGGCGCCATTCAATACAGCCACGACACGATGAGAGGCTGGCGGCCCTCATAGGCCGTAGGGCTGGAATAGAGGCGACGAGGCTGCCGCAAGATCGCCATTACCGTGAACAACTGCCCGTGCTGAAGGAAATCGCCGCGGCATCACCAACAGTCTACGGCATGGGCGCTCCGCTCTGGCCCGCCAAGTCGTCGCAAGGCCGTGCCGACCAAGACGTCAGGTCATCAACACCACGACAATCACAAGCATGTTGCACCAACAATGAGGAGCTGACGCCGCAGCCTTCCTTCTACCCAAGTGGAGATCTATCCTAGACCTTTGAGTACAGCTGAGCCTTTTTTTTTTTTTTTTTTTTTCTCTCTCCGGTTTTGGTTTCCTTTTTTCGATCTTTTCTTGTCCCCTCCTCCAAGTCTGAACAAGTCCGAGTCTTGTCCACCGTGCCCTCGCACAGTGCTCATCTATTCAAGAAGCTGAGCAACCATCCACCAGATGTCTAGGGACAAGGACAGGAGGACTAGGTCCAAGAGCCCTGAGAGGCGCCGCGGCCATGGCCACGGCCACGACCGGCGATGGTGGCCCTGGAACGAGTGCCGGCGGCAGGACCAGCAGAAGGGGTGGCGACAGCGGAACCGTGTCCACGACCAGCACCTCCACCGGAAGAGGCGCTACGGCCCGGGCCACGGCGGGTGGTGCTACGGCCTCGAGGAGTGTCGGATCCCTCACCCGGTCCGGTCATGGTCTGATCTCCATCGCCATCGTCGCCACCGCCCTCGTAATCATCGTCCCTGTCTTCTTCTTCTTCCTCTTCTTCTTCCTCTTCTTCTTCCTCTTCTTCTTCCTCTTCTTCTTCCTCTTCTTCTTCCTCTTCCTCCTCTTCTTCTTCCTCTTCTTCCTCTTCTTCTTCTTCTTCTTCGTCGGCCCTCTTACGCTTCTTGTTGGTCTTGAGAGTCTTGCAGATCAAGACGTAGAGGGCGCCCATGTCCTCGCTATCGACACTCTTCAGAAACTTGACGATGGCAATCGCATCGGCAACCTCGGCCGTCTCGACGTTATCTTCTTTTTCCAACAACTCCAGGGCAAATTCGTGGAAGTCCGCGCCCGTGCTGTTGGAGGAGCTTTGAGCGCCGCGCCTGTTGATGAAGTGGGGGGCCTTGCCCGTGTCGATGAAGGCATCCAAGACGTTGGTCAGAAGGGCCTTCTTGGCGTCGCTGTTCATGAGAGACCTCTTCCAATCATTGGCGCGGGTCAGAGAAGCCACGCGGGCCCTGGTCCTGTCCGTGTGGCCGCCGCCCTGGGCTGGCCTGTCGACCATGATTTTGGCGAGCTCGTAGAGCATGTTGATGACCGTGTTGAGCTGGCCCGACATGAAGGCCATGTTGTTGTGGTTGATCTGTTCGGAAAAGCTCAACAGGGCGGGGTTCGTCGGATTCAGCCACTTGACGGTCTTGTTGGCAGCAGACAGGCTCAAGATGATGTCATTGATGGCCTGCATAGCAGTCGAGGCCTCGTCGCTTCCGACAGTGGCGCCGGCGGCGGAGGGCTCGGCGGCGCTGGCAGCAGCACCGGCGGCGGAGGGTTCTCCGGTGACTTGGGCGCCAGGAGTGCCGGCCGTGGACAACAGCGCGGGATCAGCGGGACCGGACATTGTGTCTGCCACCAGAGCGTTAGCAAGGTGGACTCAAGAAGCAGTGGTTGGTCCGTCAACTTACATCGAAAATGTATGAGAGATTCGGGGTTGTTGGTTGAAAAGAGCCTTGACGGTGGTGATCTTGAGGCAAAAAGTGAGCAAGAAACACGCGTCACGGAAGATTGGCCCACGTACCTTGAGGTCGTTCGAGAAGAAGACCTTGTTGCGAAGATTCCTTGAATACGGTCCTTCTGAAACGACAGTCAGTAAGAGGGGCGCGTCATGTCACACTTGGTAAACGCACCTTGGTGTTGTTTGCCGAGGGCAAGTCTTGTGGTGGACAGCCCTTGAGGATGCGCCTCTGGGAAGAATGTCAGCAAGGAAGAGAGGGCAGTCATCAGGTTGGAAACGTACTCGAGGTGTGTTGCTGGAAGTAAGAGAGGAAAGGGTGGTGGTGATGGAGGGAAGTGGTGGTGGAAGGATGCGGTAGAGGGTTGTGGAAGAGTAGAGACTCGGCTACGCGTGGTGGTGTTTGTGAGCGTCGAGGAACCGCCAGAGGCGACTGGATTTTTTGGTTGCCGGCGGACCTACTGTGGGCACGCCGTAGGGACAATTTTTTTCCTGCTTGTTTTGAACGGCGGCGCAAAAGATTGTTTCGGTGGCGGTTTGTGGACATTTGCTCACAACCACCACAACGCTCCTGCCTCTCCAACCCGCCGCCTCTCCACCTCTCAACCTCTCAACATCCTCTCCTAACCCTCCTCTGCCTCGTCGCTACCGACATCCCAGCATTTACGACTGCCACTCTTCTTCTTTGCCCAGCCTGCTCTGCTCCGTCCGCACCACCCCGCTCGCACTACTTCGCTCGCCCCCCGCTTGTTGGTGCCGCCTGACACTGGCGACGCCGCTAGACAAGTACGCGGACGCTCGACCAAGATGACTGCGTATCGCCATCGCCCATCGCTGCGTGACGAGCTCGATCGTGTCACAACCGACGAGGACGATGCTGAGATATTCGAATTCCTTGAAGAGATCGACTCTCTGCAAGCTGCTCCCAATGAGCGCTGGCAGTCGCCCAAGACCCAGCACCGTCAGGACTACGTCCTGAAGATGTATCTCGGATTCCTCAGGAATTGGTTGCTCAGGAGAGAGCACCAAAACAGCCCGGACGACGTCTTGATGACGACCGCCTTCCCTTCGGATGTCCCTAAGCTCGTCCACCGGCTCCAATCCTTCATGACCGCCACTTTTCTCAAAGCCAGGCCCCGCTCCCATCAGAGCAACGAGCGCATTCAGTATCGCTCCCTGGCCAAGTACCGCGAATGTATGCTGTTTTGGGTCCGCCACGTCTTCACTGGCCGTACCGAGGCCCCTTATAGCTAGTAAGGGAAACACCTACATACTAGTTATTATGGACTAACTATTAAAAGGCGTAATCCTAGAACCCTATCATAATCTAATAGCGGAGGCCGTAGTAATGTTATTCCTATGAACATACTACTAGCACTATAGGTTACCTAAGGCTATTACATTAAACTAGGATCTATAGTTTATAAGTCTTTTATAGGAACATATCTATAAACTATTAAAGGTTTAACGGCGCCTCTTAATAGGTTACTACCTCGAGATAGATAGTTAGACTAAGAGAGTAAATATAGAGGTTAAGTAGATATTAGCTATGCTAATTAACTAAGTATAGGATGATTAGGCTAACTACTTACTAGTTATTAAGTTCGCGTTAAATAATAGAATATTAGCTACTATAGGCCTTAGCCTATTCTTCTTATTACATGGCTATTATGCTAACCCCTTATAAATAAGACTCTTAGAAAACCCCTAGAGCGTTACTAACCCGTAAACACTAGTAGTATAAGGTAATACCATCATAATAAAGATCTAAGAGGCTACTACTAAGGCGGAAAATATAATAACTATATCCTAGGTAGCCTAGGAGTAGTAGGTAAACTACTACTATAACACCTTACCTATATATAAGGTAGGAGATAAAGTTTAGCTAAGCCTTTATAATATATCTACGAACCATCCTATTTAGAAACTAGACTACTAGTTAGTAAAGTATACCGTAATATAAGTTATTCTAAATAAGGCCTACTAGTTAGATATTCTAGGTACCATCCATAACATCTTTAACATAGATCTACTATAACTAGTATCTAATAATACCTTACTAAGCTAGGCGTGTATGGATTATTAGCTACCTATAGTCGTTATTAATAATAAGAATAAGTAGGAAGTAGAGTATATACTAGATGAGTATTAATATTAAAACCGTTAAGAGTTCTTAGTAAAGTAGACTAGGTATATAAGACTAATATAGGAACTAGCATCTATGTTTAAGGATATAGCGGCTATTAATAAGTTTAAAGCTAGTTAATAAGTTTAGGTTAGAGGTAAGGGAGCGCCGCTAGATAATAAGTAAATAATAGTAGACCCTAGTAGTAGAACATCTAATAAGCGCCGGCACTAACTAAGTAAATAACTAGTAGTATTACCTATACCTAGGTGCTATAGTATTAGGCTTAAGTAAGTAGACTAGCTACGTTAGGATTCTAACTAATAAGAGGCTACCGGTAATACGTACTAACTATATAAGTCTACCTATAATGATCCTCTTTATAAAGCCTAGAACTACTTAACCCTACTTATACTCTACTTACTATTCTACTAACTCTATAATCTTCATGACTATACTACCTTATAACCTTATTATCTTACTATACTATAGATGCTAATAATAACTACCTACGTAACTTACGTAACTATGTTACTAAACTTAAGAATCCCCCTCCTCTAGTTAACGCTATAGATCCTATAGCTCCTCCTATTACCCCTATAGACTTAGCCTTCCCTCCTAATAAGGCTAACCCTACTATTTACCATAATACTTACCCTATTAACCCCTACTTTAGTGCTACTCTCTATATTCCTCCTATCTTTAGTAATATTAAAGACCTCCTTAGCGTTAGGCTCTATGGTTACTACTTTTATATCATGTTAGGTACTAGTTAGGATGACCTTAATAACTCTATCTATAATATTATTACTACTACTAGTAGTATAATCCTCCCCTTCCCTAACTTTAGTAATACTAAGGATGAAGAGGAGGACTACTTAGGCCCCTTCCCTTCTAGCTCTACTTAGCGTTAGATTATTATAGATAAGGTTATTATTAGTCTTACTTCTTATAATACCCTACCTATACCTAGTTATAACATGTACTAGATCTTACCTACTAAGCTATATATGCTTATTACTATTAGCATTACTAAGTTACCCTAAGGCTAGTACTATTTAATCTATACCCTACCCCTATTCCCTTACTTTAGTATTAATAAGCGCTTCATGGTCTAGTAGGGCTACCTTTTACCTAGTCACGTTACTAACTACTATATCTACTTATAGTAGATCTATAGTAATAAGCTAGAGCATAACATGTTTATTATCTACTATCCTAGTACCTACCTCTTTCCGTCTCTCTCTATTAGTAATATAATTAAGGCTATAGGTAGCCTTATCCTTAACCGCCCTAGTAGCCTACCTAACTATAAGACTTAGTTTCTTACCTACTCTATAGGTGTAGATATCCTGCTATTTAGCTAGCTACCTAATAAGTATAAGTCTAGCTAGGGTCTTATCTTCCCTATTAAGTAGTTTCGCTACCTAGTCTTTACCTATATTAGGAACCTCCCTAACCTAAGCTATATCCTCTATAAGTACCCTAGTAATAAGGAGTTCTAAGCCTACCTTATCTCTTATAGCTTTACTAATAAGTAAGCTACTAGTAGTAACTATAGTAGCTACCACTACTTATAAACTTTTCCTTACCGTTTCCTTTACATCATAGATTAGTATTATATTTTAATAGCGTTTTAGGATAACGCGGCTATAGGGGGGGGGGTAAATTATTATAGTTTCTAACTATTTACATCCTTAGATAGATCCTATAGTTAAAGTATTAGGCTTAAAGCGCCGATTCTCTACCTACATACTTACTTAGATTAGTACTTTAATCCTACCATTATGAGACTAGCTTACTATAACTAATCATTACTATAAGAAAGGAGTTAACTCACGTGCCTACGTCTTAATCTCCTAACACTTAGGGAAGGTCCTTAAGAGGATTATAGTAAAAAGGCTAGGGGTACTAGTAGAGGTTACTTATCTATTATACTAATCCTAGATTAGCGGATAACTTAAGAAATCTATAATAGATGCTACTATAGTTCTTATATATATAATATAGGATGAAAGGAGGGTAGGGTATAAGACCTTAACCCTTTTTCTTAACATATATAGTGCTTTTAACTATATAGCTTATAACTAACTACTATAAGTAATAGGGGAGATTAGTTTACTAACATCCCTCCTTATATAGGTCTATATATTTACTAATATAGTTCTAGGCTAAAAGTATTAGCGAGAATTCCCCGCGACGCGACACGCGAAACTCGTATTACGTATACCTACTACCTTTACTTCACTATAATTATGGTACTACGTAATCCTTTAAGACTAATCTTTAGTAATAAGTAGCCTAAGAAGGATCTCTCTTTAACCTAAAGGGCACTCATTATTTTAGTACACTTCTTAGGTAAGAAACCTGCGATAATTATATATAAGCTACGCATCCTAGATTTAACTATTTAATATACCTTAAAGAACGTAACTCCTAACTATACTAGTATATCTAAGGCACGTACCGGTCGGCCTAAGGTAACTACATCTTATAATGAATGTATTATTATTCACGAAGTATAACTCTACCCCTAGGACACCTACCTATAACTATTAGAATAATATAGCTTCCTAATTTTAAAGACTACCTACTACCGTATCTAAAAGTAGTATAGGATTATAAAATAGTGCGCGGTAAAGCGTCCTATATTAATACCGACTTATATAGCTATTTATCTTACTTAGGCTAAGGCGCGTATTAGATAATTAAGTAATAGTAATAAATCATCTAGAGTAATAAGTGCTCTACTAAAAGAGGTAAGGGTAGTATATAGGTATAGGTTTTCTACACGCTAGACTAGAAATAGGATAAGGATATAGTAGATATATATAATAAAGGAAAGGATGTATCTATTATAGTCTAGGCTATATTTTCTAGTATACTTAGTCGTAGTAATTTAGTAGTTATAGAGCACGACCTAGAGGCTAAGAAGAATAGCTACTCTACTAACTCTTACATCTAGGTACTTAATGAAATAATCCCTACTCTATAGGAACTAGGCATGGAATTCATATAGGATAACGCCCCTATCTATAAAGCTAAAAAGGTTAAGTAGTAGTTTAAAGACTACGCTATACTAATAATTAATTAGCTACCCTATTTACTAGATATAAATCCGATTAAGCACCTCTAGTTTCATCTTAAATCTATTATACTAAATAATAGACTAGACCTCCTAACTCTTAAGGGGGGGAAATATTATATTAGAGAGGAACTAGGTAAGGTACTATAGACTGCCTAGAATGATATTCTATAGTATTATCTTAATGTGTTAGTAGAGAGTATGCTAAAACGGGTAGAGGTACTTATTAAGGCTAAGGGATGGCACATAAAGTATTAGATTAGTAAAAAAAATAAAAAACTTAAAAGATACACTATTTTTACACTTAAAATACTAATTAAGACTACTATAAAGGTCCTAGGTAGCTAGTTATTAAGTAGTATAGGTGCAGTTTTTAGCTAAGTAACCGGTAAAAATCTAGAATCGCTAATACTTTTAGCGCGTTACTATAGTAGATAACTCTAGATCTCCTTTAATAGCTAGAGAGAAGACCTCCGTCTAATAGTATTAGGGATTCCCTAAGGGAGCCTAGCCTTACTAATACTCTTCCTAATCTATATATAAAAGCTATTTACCTCTTAAGTAGTATAGTTCATATTATATATTAATAATATCTCGCTTACGGTCTCCTCTATAAGCTAGAAGAATGCCTGTATTCTTTAAAGGGAAACTATTAGGCTTTTCTTACTTAGGGCCTAGTATATAGTTAGCTTTAATAGAGATAAGACTAACCTTATCTACTTTACTAACTTAGATAAAGCTAGAAGAGTAACTATTATACTCCTAGGAGATTATATATTAGCGGTATTCTATAAAGATAGGTAATATCTTTATTATATACCGTATAGTAGATGGTTTATAGTAGAGAATGTAGTAGATTCTTTACTATAAGAGAACTTCCTTAAAGGACTAACTAGTAGGCTACCTAAGGGTGTTTATATAGAAGAACCTATAGATTCTAGAGAGTTCTATCTCTAGGTAATTAGTAATAGGTTCTTCTATTAATAGAAGACGATTTCTAATTAATCTAGACTAGAAGATTCTAGGCCTTAGTAATAAGACAATCTAGAATAAGGGCTAGAATCTAAAAGAACCCGTAGAAATAAGTTTATAGTAATAGAAGAGGTCTAGAAGAGTCTAGAATAGTCTAGACTTATTCTTAGGCCTCTAATATTATATAGTATAGCTAAAATAGCTTATATAATAGCTTAGGATCTAATTTAATACCCATCTATCTTTTAGGTAATATACTACTATTATTACGGCCTGTACCCTAGACGATAGACACGGCCTAACATGCTTCCTAACAAACTAACTTAGTAGAACCGATAGATGAACTAACTCGGCCCGCCTAAGTAGTAAACTATCTAACTGCCTAGGCATACGCCGTAATAACTAAACTCGTTATATGAGGGTCGTACGAAATAGTCGCCGCTCTAGATAAATCCTTTAACTACGTATACTACTTTAGATGCGTACATAGAGTAGTAGACTACGGTCTATCTAACTGCCTAGGCATACGCCGTAACGACTAAACTCGTCGCACGAGGGTCGTACGAAATAGTCGCTGCTCTAGATAAATCCTTTAACTACGTACACTACTTTAGATGCGTATATAGAGTAGTAGACTACGGTATAAGGCTAGATAGCGGTTAGCTTATAGATGAAGGCAATCCCATTATCATCTAATAAAGATATATAAAAGGTAGCATAGCCTAGGGAAGATTAAGGAGTATTCTTAGAATTACGTATAATTAAGCGCTTCTTAGCGGATCTACTTCGGCCATACCCCCCGCTTATAAGTTGTTTTACTGCTACGTGATAACTATATAGAACGCCTAAGCGTAATAGGTACTAGGAAGGCTCCTATAACTTATAAATATATAGTAGGGCCTCTCTCCTATAGCTATATAATAACTCTACCTTACGTACGTAAAAAGTATTACTAACTACGGCTCTCTAGTATTCTAGTAGGTTAGTAGCCCTAAGTCTCTTAGATAAATACTTTAAAATAATAGCCTTTATTAGATTCTAGGCGCCTTCCGGATATCCCTAATAGTTCTAATAGAAATTAAAGTAGGCCTTCTACCTTCCTATATCTATTATAACTAGTTACTACGGGCGTACGCTATAAGGCTATTTAGACTTAGTAGATAACACCTAGTCCGTATAATAGTAGATAAGTTTATACCTAAAAAACTACTAGGACACCCTATATAGCTTAAATATATCTAGAGTACTATCTTAGACCTTATTATAGGCTTAGAAGATTAAATTAGGCATAGGATATTCCTACTATAGAAAATAGTAACTACGTATAAAGTTAGGATTAGTTCTCTCCTAAAAGTCTAGGAAGTAAAGGTATATACTATATATATCTAACATACCTCCTAGGTAGTTATACTATACTTAGACGCCTTATCCGTCCTAAATAGATAAGGTATAGGTATAGGTATCATAGTATATAATACTTAATAGGGTAGAGGAGTAGTATAGGTGTATAAGATAAATACTAGTCCCTACTAACTTATCTATAATAGTAAACTAGAAGCCCTTATATAGGCTATAGAGAAGGTAGTATATAGATAGCTAGGGAGACGGATTACGGTAACTAAGTAGTACTATACCGCCTCTAAACCCTATCTAATAACCTAGGATAAGAACTATAGATTAGGGCTATAGAAGTAGGTCGGATAATTTAGGCTAACTATAGTAACCTTATATTCTCCTAGGTCCCTAGGCATAAAGGGGTTAAAGGAAACTAATAAGCTAATATACTTACTAAAGAAGTAGCTTAGATAGCCCCTAAAACTAAGAATTCTAGTATAGCCTTACTTAGGGTACGCGTATAATAAAGAACTAGGGATGAATAGGTAGTATATATAACCTAATACTAGGAGGTATAGGTATTACTATCTAGGGGAGCCTATATATAAAACTTTCCTCCTACTCCTTAATTAGGTATCTAGCTCCCTAAGTATAGATAACTAGAAGCTTTAGCCTACTTCTAGTTAAAGCTAAACTATAGATACTTTAAGGCATACCTATATAGGTTTAGCTAGATAGACTATGATACCTATAGCTATAATAGCATAGCATAATAAACACTATAATACCTTATTACTAATTACTCCCTCTATAGTATAAGTAGGAGGGAAGCTATAGAGAGATTTTATTAATTAATAGTATTAGGCGGATAATAGTAGGAACGAAGACTACTATTAATACTACTCCCCTATAGTAAATTATTCTAATAGTAAGCTAGATAATAGTTTATTCTAGAGTTCATATACTATATAGGTATCTCTACTAGAGTATAGCACGGTTATATAGGGGAATAGAGAGGGAATAAAGAAAAAGAAAAGAGAAAAGAGAAACTCTAATAACTACCCTACTATTAGAGTAAATAATGAGCTCCATAGTCCCTCTACTTATAATTACTATAGGTACCACCCTAGAACCCCTCTAAACGCTAATACTATAGGAAAGGACCCCTCTATCCGTAATCTCTATAATACCCTCCCTCCACTAAGACCCTAGCCCTCTATATTAAGAAGGCATTAATATAGCTTAGATAAGTACTATATAACTAATCTAGATGAACCTAACCATGTTAGATGATAATAGGTATACTATTTAGTAGTAGGGTAAGAGCCTAGTATTATTTATCTATATAGTATACTATAGCTAGGGTAGTATATAGCCCTTTATTATTCTTAATAATGTTAACCTAAGGTTAACTAGTAGGCATAATAGTATCTATCTAAATAGTAAGTAATATAGCTAGGGATTAAACTAATAATCCTTAGTATATTTTCTATAAAGATTATTAGCTAACTAAGCTAGTCTACTAGAAGATGTATACTACTAGTTAGAAATCCTACCTATTTTTACACCTATAAAGGTATAAAGAAAGAGTATTATATAATACTACTAGAAAATAGTACTAGTAGGGATAGTACTAGAATACTAGTATAGAGTATATATATAATCTACTACCCCTACTACCCTACCTACTATTTACTTTTCTATATACGCCTTCTTCCTATCCCTCTTCCTTTCCTTTCTATTACTATATGCTATTAGTCTATTTAGATAATAATAGGTAAGTTAGAAATTAACCCCCCCTTACTAAAAGAGAGATCTAGATAAACTATCTAACTAGACTACCCCTATACTAATATACTCTTCTTTAGTTTAGCTACTACTTCTTAGAAAAAGCCTATGCGTTAATAAGTTATTACTATACATAAAATTTTTAAAAAATTAAAAATTATATACCTACTATAACTCTATAGCGCGGGCTTATACGTGTATAACTAAAGTTAGAAAGTAAAAACCTACCCTCTAAAGTATCGTACTATGAGTATACCCGTACCTACCCCCTAAGGGGAGGCCCTACCTAACCTAGTTTTCCTTCTACTAGACGGCCGTAACTATGAAATCTAGGATACCCCTATACTACCCGGCCTACCGCCTACTTAACTAGCCTATAAATGTAAGGAAATAGACTAGGACTTCCCTATAAGCCCTATCCCCCTATCATTCCTACTAATTATCGTACTAGGCCTAATTAAGAAATAGTATACCATGCTAAAGAGAACTATCCTAGTAGATGCTTCTAAACCTAACCCTACCTACTAAGGAAAAAGGACTAGGGTTAGATTTCATCTAAACTTTAATACTACCTAGGAGGTAATTAATATAGCCCTCTCTTACATCCTATACGTAATAAACCTTATATATAATATGAGTAAAAAGTAAAGACTCTATAACCTTAGTAACATCCTACGGGATTATACTAAGATAGGTCGCGTAGGTAATACGTTATTAGTTCTTACCACTTAAGTTTACTCCCTTAAAAATACTACTCGTACGCTAGGAGTAAAGATTTACTAGCTATAAAAGCCGGTTATCCTTCCTATAAACCTAGCTAAACCATCGTACGTAACCTAAGCCTAGAAAGTAACTACTACTAGAAAACCATACATAATAACTCCTTACCTAAAGATGACTATAAAGCTAGCTACTACTCCCCTAAAGACCCTATAGGATATATAGCTTATTATCTAGTAGTAAAGTCCTTTCCTAGACTTTAACCCTCTCTCTATACGAAATAACATTAATAACGCCTTTAAGAACGTAGGTATATCTAGCCTAGTCATGTTAATAGTGATATGTATAGAGAAGGGTAACATCCTACTTACCGGCTTACCCTAGTACGACTCTAAATTTCTTACCTCCTATAAAAACCTCTTTACTTACCTATTCCTAGATGCTATAGTCTAGGAGAACTAAACCTAGCATAAGGTTATTACCTATAGCATCCCTATTAAAGACCTACGCATGCTTAACATTAGATAATTTATTATAGAAGAGGTCTATACCTTTAATCCTAGCCTTTCCATCGTTAGAACTCTATACTAGCTTACTTCGGCCGAAAGGAGGGCTACCTAAAAAGTAGGGTTAGTTATTATAGCCTTCTATATAGTAAAAGAGGTAGAGATAGCCATCTTAAAGCCATTCTATCTTATAGGAATAAGTGTAAGGGTTATAAAACTCCTTAGGATTACTCTAGATATATAGTATATAAAGTATTAAGAATTTAGCTATAGCTCCTCTAGGTATTATAATAGGACTAAATGCTTACTATATACTAGCCCCTATACTATAGAAAAGCACGACTATAAATATTATATAAAGAGAGGCACGAAATGTACCTATATAGCATTAAAGTATAGTAACTATAACGGTACTCATTACTCCTAGGACCTAAACTATCCCTATTATCTAATAAAGCTATCTATGAGATTTAGTACCGTAGGGAGTCAAATTAAGGGTGAACAATAATAATGTATTTAGTGTAGATACTAGATAAAACCTTAGTTTATAAGGTTTCATCTCTTAGGGTGTTTATATGTCCTCACTAATACGCACGGCCCTCTTTAGGTCCTAGTACGGCCCCCTTCGGGTCCTAGTCGGAGTTCTCTAGGCCCTACCTTAGTTATAGCATTATACTATCCCCCCCTCTAAAAGGGCTATCCTTAGACCGTTAGTAAGTAGCCGTCTTAAGGGCGCTAAGTGGCGTAGAGTTAAGCGGTAGCATTACCTATTAGGTCATTATGTTATCCGGCCTAAGGGTGTAGTTATACCGTTAGGCGTGTTCTAGCCTATAATTAGCGTCATTATGGCCTTAAGCATCATCGCGTGGTAATAGGGTTTTCTTTATTTAAGTCTATAGAGTCATCTACTTTATTATTAGCCTTATAGCTTATATGTAAGTGCATAGGTATTAGCTTATAGGTATAGAGTCGGCAGCTAGCGGCATATAAATAGGGTCGCTTATCTTGCCCACTATCTATCTTTTTTAACCATTACTTTTACCCGACTTTTACTATGCCCCCCCCCCGTCTTACGTATAACGAGGTTCGTAGCCGCCTAGTTTATTTCTAGCCTTAGCCGCCATTAGATCACCCTGCCTATGCGTAATATATTTACTACTAGTCTAGGGTGCTACTAGGTAACCCTTTAGCCCCCGTTATAAAGCTATAGACCTCTCCTTATAAGCGTAAGGCGCCTAGCGGCTCTCCTAGGGGTAATACCAGCGCGTTATCGTCCGGTAGTCGTGAGCTATAGGCTTACTTATAGTAAGGTATTAGGGCCGATTTCCTAAACGGCCGTAGCTAACTATTCTAGGGACCCTTTAATCGTTTAGGCCTAGATCCGCATGTTATTTATCGGTTATAAGGCGCTAACAGGTAGGAGTAGTAAGTATACGTACTACGCCGCTATAGCCGATTAATATAAATAGGTATGCTATTTAGGTACTACTCGGGCTCATTACTAACCGGTTATTAGTAGATTAATAAGCATTTTCGCTACGCGGTTAACATTATGCTAGAGGAGCGTAAGTACTTAATTAACTATGCTTACTATACTATAGCGCATAATAAGTTAGAGTCTTATTACTAGACCCGGTCTTAGACTTAGGCGTCTTATTTATCTCCCCTTCCCGTATCTACTAGCGGTATGGCTGCCATTCCTCTACTAGCGGCCTATTCTAAGGCCGAGCTAGATCATGCTCGTAGGCTTTTAGATAAGGATACGTACGATGCTACTACTCTAGCCTAGTAAGACATGTTTATGCGTCCCTTAGCTTCGTAGTTCGGCTATTTAAACACGCTAGAGCGTATAGCTTAGAACTACACTAAGGCTATAGGTAATAGCGCTAAGAGTAAAGAGGTCATGCTAGTAGAGTTAGGTTATCATTATTAGGTAAGTTACCGCGCCGTATAGGAGCATTAGAAGGTAAGTTATCACTATTTATGATCCTGTTTAGGTTCCTATTAGCTAACCTATAGTAGAATACTAGTAGTCTCTTTAGCCCTAATAAGCCTGCTAATGTTATTATAAATGAGGAGCTAGAGTATTTATAGCTATTATATGTATATATCATGCCCGCCTATTATAACACCCTTTACTATGGTAGCTAAACTAGGTTTTCTTTTCTATAGGATCTATTTATGCTGGTTAGGCGTTCCTATTATCCCTAGTTCCTATGCGGGGTCTAGTTAGTAGAGTTATTAGGTTCTTTTTAATACCCTTACGGTAATTAAGGTCTTTTACGGGTGTAGTTAGTAGAATAGTCTACTTACATTAGGCTAAGTCTATAGGATAGTTTCTAAGACATGCTTATTCCTATCTAGTACTTACTCTTACCTATTACTCCCTATAACCCTTTCCGTACTCCTCTTTAAGTTAACATGTCTATGTTATTACTTAGCTAATCACCCGAGTTATCTCCTAGTTCCTATAGGGTGTTATTAGGGTCCGTTAGGGTCCTAAGGGGGCTCCCTACTGCCGCTATTACCCCTTTAGGTTTATTCTAGGACCCTAGGAGTTATCCTCATCCTCGCTTTACGGGGCCTACTAGGGCTAGCCTATTAGTTACCCCTTTAGGTACTATCCGCTTACGTTTAGCCGGGTTTTTTAAAACGTTATGGGTAGACTTATACGCGTCCATTATTTCTTAGTAGTTATCTAGGCTGTCCTCATATATCTATTTATTAAATTCATTCCTATAGTCTACCTACTTAACGTAGTACTACACCCCTCTAGGGGTGAGTTTATAGTTTAAAATAGTTTCTACTTCCTAGTACTCGTCGCCCTTATCGTTAATCTTAATAGGGTAGGGTTTAGCGTCTACTAGGCCCCGATAGGGTTCTAGTAGGGAGATGTAGAATGTTAGGTAGATCCTCGCTATGCTTAGTAGGAGGTCTAATTTACACGTTAGCCTACCGTATTATTAGATGATAGGGAAAGGGCCTAGATAGTAGGCGTCTAACTTCTTTATTAGTCATTTAGGACGGATGTTCTTTAATAAAAGAAGCACTCTTTCTCCCATATTAAATTATTTATCCGATCGGTAACGGTTAGTATACTTAGCCTAGAGTACTTAGGCGCGCTCTATGCCTTCCTTAGCCTCCTTACGTGTTTTAGTTAGCTAGTAGAGGTGGCTCTCCGCCTGCTAAGCTTACTTAGAGTCTATTAGCACTATAACGTTAGGGTCCATAGTAACCCCTTCGTTTAATCTCCTAAAGCCCCTAAACCCGTTAGTATACGTTAGCGAGCTCCTCCGCGTTCACGGAATCGAGAGTTACTAAGAGCGCCGTGATTTTATCATTAACGGTCGTAACGTGCGGATTCGGCGTTAGAGTAGCTAAGAGCTAGCTCTTACCATCATTTAGGGACTATATTTCGATATGAGCGTCTTCATTAACTAGGGGGAGGACTATCCTCTAGTTAGTAGCCTCTTAGCCTCTAACTAGCTAGTTTATAGCTAGAGAGCCGGCCTCCGGGTTAACGCTTCCTAAATAAGTTATGGGAGCTATTTTTAATTTAACTAGCCGCGGTAGTTAAAGGTTTTAAATGTGAGATTTAGCACCGTAGGGAGTTAAATTGAGGGTGAATAATAATAATGTATTTAGTATAGATACTAGACGAAACCTTAGTTTATAAGGTTTCGTCTCTTAGGGTGTTTATATGTTCTCACTAATACGCATAGCCCTCTTCGGGTCCTAGTACGGCCCCCTTCGGGTCCTAGTTAGAGTTCTCTAGGCCCCGCCTTAGTTATAGCATTACACTATCCCCCTAGCATAAATGTTAGATAACCTTAAAGTTATGTAAGTTAACTTAAAATAGAATGCCTAGGCTATAGAAGTAGCACTCTAGGATGCTCTCTAATTAGGCATCTACCTAATATTTATCTAGGAACCATGAACGACACTATAAGATAATATAGCTAATATATAATTAATCTCTCACCCCTCTATAACATAAATTCTCCTAACCTTCCTATAGGGCTCCCGTTCTTAGATGATGCTCTACCTAAATAAATCCCTTACCTAAGTCTAGGTAAATCCTTACCTAGATATTTTCCCTAGCCTAGACTACCTTACCGTTAATTTAACCTACGGAGAAGATACTATCCGCATAGTTAATATCTATAATAAGGTAGAATAAGGTAACCTATCCTCCCTACGTATAATAGAAAGAGTTATTAAGTATAGCCCCCCTACTATACTAATAATCCATATAGGGGACTTTAACGAACACTATCTAATATAGGACCTACTCTCCCCCTAATCTCATAAAGTAGAAGCTCTATACGAATAGATTAAGAAAAACCGCCTTAAACTCTAAAACTAGCCTAGAGTAGGTACCTTCTTTCGTATAGGGATAGAAAGGAAAATAGTTATTAACCTCTCCCTATATACTCTAATAGTTACTACTTAAGTAATTAACTAGTAGTTATGTATTATGCCGCTACCCTAATATATAGACCGACTAAGTGAGATAGCTACTATCTCGCTTACTATGCCTTTTTAGGTTAGTTAGTGTAGTGGTATCGGCCCTACTACCTTATATTATGAGAGAACTCCCTATCTAACTATAACGCTATTCGCTTTACTATTACATATAACGAGTTTTAAGATATACTAATACTACTACTATAGTTTAATATTAAAAAAGCTAACTAGGCCTAGTATAGGTAAATCATCTAAGAAGAGTTAAATAAGATTATAATTCTACTCATCTAAGCCCTTCCTAATAGGGTATAACATATACTCTCTAGTAGGACCTTATAAGAGGACCTAGACTAACTTAGATAAAGCCTTATAAAGGTAATAGAGATAGTAGCTAAACGTAGCATCCTATAGGTAATACCTAGATAGTAATAAAAACCCTAGTAGTCCCTACTCCTTATAGCCTTAAGGATAACCACTATATAAGTAAGGCGTAGGGCATGTTAGGACTAAGACGCATATATATAAGCACGGAATACGTATAATACGGCCATTAAGTAGGTAAAATAAGAGTACTAGAATAACTTCCTCATAAAAGAAACACCCTAGTCTATCTATAAGGTAATAGTATATATGAAATTAACCTAATCTAAGCGGATCCCCTAGATACGTAACCTTTAAGATTAACTCTAATCATCGTACGACGGTAAGTATACCGCCTTCCGTTAGAAACTCTTCCTCCTACCACTATACATCCCCCTACGCGACTAGATAAACTATAAGGAAGGGCTATAGGACTAGCCCTCCCTTATAGACGAGGAAGTATAGTATGCCTACTCTCGTAAGATTAAAGGCACCACCCCTAGGCTAGACTAGATCTACTAAAGGATGATTACTAAGGCGTACGACGCTTCTCCTAGAAAATTTACCTAGGTATACTAAACCCTCTTTACGTATAGATATTACCTAGAATGCTA
This sequence comes from Phyllosticta citriasiana, assembly GCF_038021145.1. Taxonomy (NCBI): domain Eukaryota; kingdom Fungi; phylum Ascomycota; class Dothideomycetes; order Botryosphaeriales; family Phyllostictaceae; genus Phyllosticta; species Phyllosticta citriasiana. The sequence goes on from NW_027117295.1 coordinate 220,765, forward strand.
GAGAGAAGTAGTAGGTATAATACTTAAGAAGCTAGGGAAACCTAATTACGTAGACCTAAAAGCGTATAGAGTTATCTCCCTACTTAACTACCTAGGAAAAGTCCTTAAACGCATTATAGTAGTACATCTTAGAGTGCTTATAGAAGCTACCTACCTCCTATACCTATTCTAAATAGGCGGACGACTATAGAAGTTAGTAATTAATGTAGTAATAATCCTTATACATATCATCTAAGACGAGAGGAGGGCACGGTATAAGATATTAACCCTATTCCTTAACATATGAGGCGCCTTTAATCATATAGCCTATAACTAGCTCTTACATATAATAGGGGAAATTAGGCTCCCTACTTCCCTTCTAGCATAGGTAAAGACATTTACTAGCGGTTAATAACTCTAGATCTCCTTTAATAGCTAACAAGAGGACCTTTATCTAATAGTTTTAGGAATTCCCTAAGGAAGCCTAGTCTCACTAATCCTATTTCTTATTTATATATGAAAGCTCTTTTCCTCTTACTTAGTACGATTCCTCTCATATATTAATGATGTTTTAATTATAATCTCCTTAACTAGTTAGAAGAAAAATGGGCGGATCCTCTAGCGGGAAGTAACCTAGCTTTTCTTACTTAGAACCTAGTATGCTGTTAATTTTAATAAAGATAAAATAGACCTTATCTATTTTACGAGCTTAGATAAGGCTAAGGAAGCCATAATTACGCTCCTAGGAGATTATATAGTATAGCTAAAGCAGCTCATCTAATAGCTTAGGATATAGTTTAATATATACCTATTATTCTAGTAGTATATGATAATTTAGAATGCCTAAGTAAAGTAATTACTTAGAAGACTTATGCGGCTAGCTAATATATAATATAGACTATCCCCTACTACTATCTAATAACTATACCTTACTTACGTATAAAGTATAGTAGATGATAGGTCCCTAGTTTTCTAGTAAGTTAGTAGCTCTAAGATACTTAGATAAATACTTTAAAATAGCGGACTATACTAAATCCTAGGAGCCTTTTACACCTCCCTAATTACTCCTATAGAAATTAAAGTAGGCCTTCTCCCCCCCTACCTTAGGCGTAATATATCACTTTAAGCGTACGCTATAAGACTCTTTAAACTTAGTTACTAATACCTAGTACGTATAATTATTAATAGGTTTAAACTAGAGAGCATACTAGGACGCTAGACATAACTTAAACATGTCTAGAACATAATTTTAGACCTAGTAATAGGTACTAAAAGCCTAATTAAGCATGGTTCCTTTCCCCTATAGAAAAAGACTACGCTGTACGAAGTTAAGATTAGCTACCTCTAAAAGGAATAAGAAGCCTAAGCACATACTAGACGTATAGGATATATGACTTAAGTAGTTATCCTATACTCTAACGCTTCATCTATCCTAAAAGGAAATAGAGTAGGTATAGGAATCGTAGCGTACGACACCTAATAAGATAGTATAAGAGTAGTAGTAAGCTATAGAGTAAATACTAGACTATACTAGCTTATATACCATAGAGAACTAGAAGCACTTATAAGGGCTATAGAGCTAGCTACCTAGAAATAGCTAGGATGATAGATTATAGTATATATAGATAACTAAGCTATACTATACCGCCTCTAGACCCCGTCTAACCTACTAGGTTAAGGACTATAACTTTAAGCCATAGATGTAGGCCACTTAATTATAGCTAGATAAGGTAGTCTTACCTTCTTATAGGCCCTAGGCTATATAGGGATTAGAGGAAACCTATAAGTAGATGCCCTTATAAAGGAGGCTACTAGGTTAACCCTAGAGAATAGTAACTTAAGTACTACCCTACTTAGGATGCGCGTACGATAAAGAACTATAGTAGAATAGATAGTATATACTATATGATACTAGGAAGCATAGATAACACTATCCTAGGAGTTATACGTACGTAACTTCCTATCTATACTAAGGACGTCCATCTAACTCCCTAAGTATAGATAACTAGAGGTATTAGCCTACTTCTAACTAAAACTAAACTATAGCTACTTTAGAGCCTACCTATTACGGTTTAGTAAGATAGACTAGGATAATTATAGATGTAATAATACCGCCTAATAAATACCATAACATCTTATTAGTAACTACCCACTCTATAGCTTAGCTAGGAGAGAAGCTATATAGAAAGTACTTAAGGCGTACGATAATAATAGAGGGAAAACAGCCTCTATACCCTATAGAGAGCTATTCTAAGGAGAAGTTAGTTAATAGTTTATACTTAAATTCATACGTCGGACGAAGGTATCTACTAGGATATAGCATATATAAACGTAGTAGCTAACTCTACTAGCCGGCTAGAAGATTACTATTAGGGATAGTACTAGAACGCTATAGTAGAGCGTATATATAATCTGCCTTACCTACCACCCTATACTATATTTACTTTTCTATATATACCTTCTTCCCGTCCCCCTTCTAATCCTGAGAATTATATATACTTCTTTTAGTTTAGCCACTACTTCTTAGAAAAAGCCTGTACGTTAACAAGTTATTACTATACATAAAATTTTTAAAAATTAAAAATCACTATACCTGCTATAACTCTATAGCACGGGCTTATACGTATATAACTAAAGTTAGAAAGTAAAAACCTACCCTCTAAAGTATCGTACTATGAGTACACCCGTACCTACCCCCTAAGGGGAGGCCCTACCTAACCTAGTTTCCCTTCTACTAGACGGCCGTAACTATGAAATCTAGGATACCCCTATACTACCTAGCCTACCGCCTACTTAACTAGCTAATAAACCTAAGAAAATAGACTAGAACTTCCCTATAAGTCCTATCCCCCTATTATCCCTACTAATTATCGTACTAGGCCTAATTAAGAAATAGTACACCATGCCGAAGAGAACTATTCTAGTAGATGCTTCTAAACCTAACCCTACCTACTAAGGAAAAAGGACTAGGGTTAGATTTCGTCTAAACTTTAATACTACCTAGGAGGTAATTAATATAGCCCTCTCTTACATCCTATACGTAATAAACCTTATATATAACATGAGTGAAAAGTAAAGACTCCATGACCTTAGTAACATCCTACGGGATTATACTAAGATAGGTCGCGTAGGTAATACGTTATTAGTTCTTACTACTTAAGTTCACTCCCTTAAAAACACTACTCGTACGCTAGGAGTAAAGGTTTACTAGCTATAAAAGCCGGTTATCCTTCCTATAAACCTAGCTAAACCATCGTACGTAACCTAAGCCTAGAAAGTAACTACTACTAGAAAACTATACATAATAACTCCTTACCTAAAGACGACTATAAAGCTAGCTACTACTCCCCTAAAGACCCTTTAGGACATGTAGGTTATTATCTAGCTATAAAGTTCCTTCCTAGACTTTAACCCTCTCTCTATACGAAATAACATTAATAATACCTTTAAGAACGTAGGCATATCTAGCCTAGTTATGTTAATAGCGACATGTACGGAGAAAGGTAACATCCTACTTACTAGCTTACCCTAGTATGACTCTAAATTCCTTACCTCCTATAAGGACCTCTTTACCCGCCTATTCCTAGATACTATAGTCTAGGAGAACTAAACCTAGTATAAGGTTATTACCTATAGCATCCCTATTAAAGACCTACGCTTACTTAATATTAGATAATTCATTATAGAAGAGGTCCGTACCTTTAATCCTAGCCTTTCTATTATTAGAACTCCATACTAGCTTACTTTAGCCGAAAGGAGGGCTACCTAAAAAGTAGGGTTAGTTATTATAGCCTTCCGTATAGTAAAAGAGGTAGAGATAGCCATCTTAAAGCTATTCTATCTTATAGGAGTAAGTGTAAGGGTTATAAAACTCCTTAGGATCACTCTAGACGTGTAGTATATAAAGTGTTAAGAATTTAGCTATAGCTCCTCTAGGTATCGTAATAGGACTAAATGCTTACTATATACTAGCCCCTATACTATAGAAAAGCACGACTATAACTACTATACGAAGAGAGGCACGAAATATACCTATATAGCGTTAAAGTATAGTAACTGTTAGCGGTATTCTATAAAGATAAGTAATATCTTTATTATATACCGTATGGTAGATGGTTTATAGTAGAGAATGTAGTAGATTCTTTACTATAAGAGAACTTCCTTGAAGGACTAACTAGCAGGCTACCTAAGGGTGTTTATATAGAAGAACCTATAGATTCTAGAGAGTTCTATCTCTAGGTAATTAGTAATAGGTTCTTCTATTAATAGAAGACGATTTCTAATCAATCTAGACTAGAAGATTCTAGGCCTTAGTAATGAGACAATCTAGAATAAGGGCTAGAATCTGAAAGAACCCGTAGGAATAAGTTCTTAGTAATAGAAGAGGTCTAGAAGAGTCTAGAACAGTCTAGACTTATTCTTAGGCCTCTAATAAAGAGTCTAGAACAGTCTAGACTTATTCTTAGGCCTCTAATACTCCCCCTAACTTATTACGCAGGGTAATAGAGAGGAATTTAGTAAAGAGAGCCTTAGTAAGTACCTTAGTTAAGGCGTCTATAGGCATCTTCTTTAGTAGTAGTAGGTTCCCTATTACTATAGAGTAAGTAATAAGAGATATCTTCCTCTATATTACTTAGGCCTTCTATAGTAACATAGCTGCTACTACTAGGGATTCTAACCTCTTTAAAGGTCTCTCTAAGAGGATGAGGTACTTCTTCTATAGGGCTATTAATAGTAGCCTCTATAGTAGTCGATTCCTTAGAGGATTTTTCTCTAAGGCGCTCACTTCTCCTAGGCTCCTCCCTACTAGTATCTATAGTAGTTATAGACCTAGATCTTAGTCTATTAGGAGGGCTAGTTATAGAAGAAGGAAATATAGGCTTAGTATAGTCTATATCTTCCTCATCTTCTATACTTTTAGTATAGGGAGAAGGAAATTCATCCTCTTTAAAGGTAACATCCCTAGTGCGTATAATAGCTTGTTTTTCTATATCCCAGCATCTATAAATATGCTCCCCCTCAAAGCCTAATAATATACCAGGCCTAGAGCGTGGAGAATACTTAGAGGATATAGTACGCTTTTCTCTAGGGATGTTTATAAAGACTTTACTTCCGAAAGTCTTTATATAAGAGAGATTTATAGTAGGAGACCTGCCCTTAGCTATATTTAGCCGGGCTAGAGGCGAAATACCCTCTAGGGACTTCTTAGGGGTCCGGTTTAGAATATAAGTGGCGGTTTTAATAGCCTCTAGCCAGAAGGTAAGGGGGACCTTAGAATTTAAGAGAAGGCAACGGGTAATAGTATCTATTAACCCATGTGTCCTCTCTATAAGCCCGTTTTGCTCTAGGCTATAAGGAGAACTCTTTTCTAGAGTTATTCCTTTATTTTCAGCTAGTAAATCTAGCTGAGTTCCCCTATATTCTAGGCCATTATCTAGCCTTAAAGACTGGACTTTACCATGCGGCTCTATAAGTTTAAGATAGTAAACTATCTTATTATAGGCTTCTCCTTTAGTAAATAGGGGGAATACCCATGTAAACCTACTATAATAGTCTATAAAGGCTATATAGTAGGTGTATCCCCCTATTCCCTTAGGAGTAATAGGTCCTACGACATCTAGACCTATCTTCTCATAAGGTTTAGAGACCGCTACTGGTGTAGTAGATATAGTACGCTTAGATTTAGCTAAAGGGCATATAGAATAGTCTATTTTACTACCCTTAATAGGTAGTAGTGCCCTAAGAGCTTCTAAGTTTATATGCCCTAACCTATTATGCCATAGGTTTAAATCTGCTATGTATGAGTGATTTATAGCAGATTCTACCTTAGGTAGTATAAATAGGTTATTCTGAAGTAAAACTTCGGCATATATCTGCTCTCTTTTATCTATAAGTCTTAAGTTCTTTATATCTAGATATATACCATGTGTATATAGCCTAGATATAGAGATAAGATTTACAGATAAATCGGGGATATAGAGAGCGTCTAGAAGGGTTAGATTTATCCTTCTATTAGCGTACTTAAAGGTAATAGGTATAGTACCTATTCCTTTAGCATAGATCTCTCCTTTACCTAGTTTTATAGGTAAATTTACTTCTTTTAAAGAAGTAAAGAGATCTTTATGTCTAGACATATGGGCTGTAGCGCCGGTGTCTAGAATCTAGTCATTTAGGCCGGGACCCGCGGTAAAATAAGAGGTATAACCCGTAATGTATAGGGTATCCTCTAAATCCGTAGGACTACTATTATTTTCTTTACCCTTTAAATTCCTAGCTCTTTTATAGCAGTCCTTTTCTAGATGGCTATTCTTTTTGTAATAAGAGCACTTCTTAGTACTCTTATTATTATAAGTAGAGGCGTTCTTTTTAGAAGAAGATTTCCCTTTATTACTAGTTGTAGTAATAAGGGCAGTATTGCTTTCTTCTTCTAGTTCTCGGCGCCGAGACTCTTCTACTAGACGCTCTATAAGGTGGTCTAGAGTAGTCTCTTCTTTTAGCCCTAGCTGGGCTACGGCGCTCCATGAAGAATAGCTACTAGGTATATTACTAAAGAATACACCTAGTTTCTGCCTCTCCGTTAAGGCCATCTTAGTCTGAGATAATAGGGTTATCTCATCTAATAGATTAGCTACCTAGGTATTAATATCTCCCGTATCTTTAAGGCTTAGTAGCCTTATAAAGTGTGAGACTTCCCATAAAAGTCCCTTAGATTCACATCTTTTTCTAAGGGCTTCTCCCATAGAACTTGCAGTTCTACAATGGGCAATGCTAGAATAAAGTTTAGGATCTATAGAGGTCCTAATGAAAGTCCTTATTCTAGCATTATTAACCTCCTAGGTAGGATCTTCTACTTTAGGTTGAGATTTAGAGTCTAGATGGGCTTTTAGCCCTTCTGCAATCACTATATCATTTATAGTAGATTGCTAAGACTCCTAGTTCTTAGGGCCTTTAAGTTTAGGAATGCTAGGGAATTCTTTTCCCATATTTCCTAGTAGAAGATGTTCCTTTCTTAAGGTATATTAAAGATTTTATACCTTATAGAGGTCTTTAGAGTATAAAACTCTATGTACTTATAGTTTTAAGCGGAAACTATAAGTGTATGAAGTCTCGAAGTTTATTAGGTGCTAATGGGCCTGATGCACCTAATAGAAAGTAGGGAGATTATTAGAGTATCGATGTTTTCTCTAATAACTTAGCCGGGAGTAGAGATATAAGGAATCTGATTTCAGATCCTTGTCCGCCGAGTTTTTCTCTTCAAAACGGTATACTACTTTGCTTACTAAGCAAAGTATTCGGGTCGATGCGGGTCGAAAACGTTTCGAAGTGTCGTGAAGTTTTAGTGTTCCTCGTGCCAAGACACTAGCGGGAACTAGTGCAAACGGGTAACGCTTAGGCCTAATATGGTATAGAGGCCGCGCAGCCACACCTTATATCAACGTAGTTGATAGAAATGTGAGGAAATCCGGAGAAAGGCGGAGAAAGGTAAAGAATAGGTAGCGAATAAGGCTATTCTAGACCACTAGAAGGTTCTAGAATAAAATCCTAGGTAGATATAGGCCCGACGGTCCTAGGAAAAATTCGATAGGCTAAGAGCCTAAGGATAGGGCTTAGGATACTAGTCCTTACCCTAAAAAATGCCTTACTTATATAAATAAGTAGGCTTTCCCTAGACTTCTTTATAAGTTTAGCTTAATAGCTATCCACCGAGATAGTCTTACTAAGCCTTACTTATAAGAGCGGTCTAGTATAGAAAGAATAGTATATTCTTTCTTATAAGTAGGGAAGGAAGTAAAATCCTACTTATAAATTATAAGGCAAGCTATATAGTAATCTATAGATTACTATTAGCCGGGCTCATAACCTGTTAGCGGTATTCTATAAAGATAAGTAATATCTTTATTATATACCGTATGGTAGATGGTTTATAGTAGAGAATGTAGTAGATTCTTTACTATAAGAGAACTTCCTTAAAGGACTAACTAGCAGGCTACCTAAGGGTGTTTATATAGAAGAACCTATAGATTCTAGAGAGTTCTATCTCTAGGTAATTAGTAATAGGTTCTTCTATTAATAGAAGACGATTTCTAATTAATCTAGACTAGAAGATTCTAGGCCTTAGTAATGAGATAATCTAGAATAAGGGCTAGAATCTAAAAGAACCCGTAGGAATAAGTTCTTAGTAATAGAAGAGGTCTAGAAGAGTCTAGAACAGTCTAGACTTATTCTTAGGCCTCTAACAGTAACTATAACGGCACTTATTACTCCTAGGACCTAAACTATCCCTATTATCTAATAAAGCCATCCCCCTAGCATAAATATTAGGTTACCTTAAAATTATGCTATTAGGGATAGCACTAGAACGCTATAGTAGAGCGTATATATAATCTGCCTTACCTACCACCCTATACTATATTTACTTTTCTACGTACGCCTTCTTCCTACCCCCCTTCCTTTTATTACTCTTACTTCATGCTACCCGTCTACTTAGATAACGGTAGGAAGGCTAGTTCTTAGCCCCCCCTTACCTAAAAAGAGCCTAGATAAACTATCTATCTATAATAACCCTACACTAATACTATACCGAGAATTATACTTCGTTATACGAGACTCTTTAGCTAGGCATCCCTACTTAATTAATTAATTAATCGTATTCGGCCCTAAAACTTTTTCCGGTCTAGCTACTAATTCTTAGAAAATAGCCGTGCTTAAAATAAGTCGTTACCATACCTATAAAACCTTCACCTAACTAAAACCTTATACCTATCTTTTCTTAATAGCGCTTTAGCGTACGAGTAACTAGATAGGGTAGAATGAGATATACTCTCCCCTATAGGAGGGTAACTAGGATGTAGTAATAGGAAATACTATAGAAGAGGGTGAAATTCCCTAGTAAAGCCCATAACTAGACCTTATTAATAATAAGAAAAAACGTACGGATGATCCTCGGGTAAACATCTACCTACCACTCCTACTAGCTTCTAGGTATAGTGCCTTAGGCACATCTATAGCCTTAGGCATAACTATTTTAGGCTAATAGGGAAAGTCTACTTCCTATATACCTTCTAGCCCGCTAGCTATCTCGTACGAGGAGTTTCTTACTCTAACTATAGGTAGTAAACGCCTAGCACCCTCCCCTAACTTACTAAATAAGAGAATATTTACTTAGCCCTTTATAGCGAACTTTCGTATAATAAGCGAAGCTCTTAATGTAGCTCTCTCATGTATAGTTAACGCTACCCATCTCACGCTAGATATAGAGATGAAGAGAAAGCTCCTTAATCTCACTATAGTATTTAGAGACTTTACGGAAAAGGGAAGGGTTAACTTTACTAAGTTAATTCTTACTATATAGATTTATTCCCTAGAATTAGTATCTCGTACGCTAGCCTAGAAGGCCTAGTAGACTTAGGCCCCTACTCCTAAACTAAGAATAGTACCTACTACATCCCCTCCTAGCCCCTAGGCTGCCGGATCCCCTTATATATTTACCTATACGGCAGCCTAGGGAGCCTCCTAGAGCAGCGCACCATAAGAATAGACGGTTATTAAGAAGAAAACCTAAACCCCCCGCCTTTAGCTAACTCTTTAGGAAAGATAAGTCATCGTAAGAGGCTAAATCCCTAAGATTACTAGCCTTACCATATAAAATAGCATTAACTAGTAGCTATAGGTAACCGGCCTTACTGCCCCCGTTATCGCCTTAGTAAAGGAATCCTTTAAGGGTAACCTAATCCTTACATGCGTACCTAGCTTTACTGCTAACTTTCTTCTTAGTAAGAAAGAGGTACGACTTTATACGTTCCTAGGGGCTTCCTTTTAAGCTAATATCCCCTAGTTTAAAGTTATTACCTACGGTATTCTAATAGCAGACCTAGATAAAGTTAACATTACTAAATTCATTACTAATAAGGTAGTAACCTTTAACCCCGGACTAAAGGTAATTAGGGAGCCCTACTAGCTCACCCCTAAGGAACGCCGTATAACCTAAAAAGCAGGTTTAGTGGTTCTTACTTTTACTACGGAGGTAGAGGCTAAAAGGGCTATCATAAAGAGACTAAACATCGCGGGAATTAGCGTTAAAGTAGAAAAGATACATAATACGCCTACCTCTATACAGTGTAAGAAATGCTAAACTTTTAGATATAACTCTATACGGTGTACGAAAGCTCCTACGTATAAATACTACGCGGAGGCCCACCTCTCTACCGCCTATAAATGCCCCTATTATACGATAAAGGGTAAGGCTTATCTCTATATAGCCCTCCGGTACGTTAATTACCATAGGAACTACTAGGCTATAGATAATGTTAGAGGCCTAAGAATAAGTCTAGACTGTTCTAGACTCTTCTAGACCTCTTCTATTACTAAGAACTTATTCCTACGGGTTCTTTCAGATTCTAGCCCTTATTCTAGATTGTCTCATTACTAAGGCCTAGAATCTTCTAGTCTAGATTGATTAGAAATCGTCTTCTATTAATAGAAGAACCTATTACTAATTACCTAGAGATAGAACTCTCTAGAATCTATAGGTTCTTCTATATAAACACCCTTAGGTAGCCTGCTAGTTAGTCCTTTAAGGAAGTTCTCTTATAGTAAAGAATCTACTACATTCTCTACTATAGACCATCTACCATACGGTACATAATAAAGATATTACTTATCTTTATAGAATACCGCTAACATATAGGATGTAAGAGAGGGTAGCATTAATTACCTCCTAGGTAGTATTAAAGTTTAGACGAAATCTAACCCTAGACCTTTTTCCTTAGTAGGTAGGGTTAGGTTTAGAGGCATCTACTAGGATAGTTCTCTTCGGCTTAGTGTACTATTTCTTAATTAGGCCTAGTACGATAAGTAGTAGGGATGATAGGGGGATAGGGCTAGTAGAGAAGTCCTAGTCTATTTCCTTATGTTTATTAGCTAGTTAAGTAGGCGGTAGGTTAGATAGTATAGGGTTATCCTAGTCTATTTCCTCGGGTTTATTAGTGAGTTAAGTAGGTAGTAGGCTAGGTAGTATAGGGGTATCCTAAATTTTATGGTTATAGCTATCTAGTAGAAGGGAAACTAGTTTAGGTAGGGCCTCCCCCTAGGGGGTAGGTATAGGTGCACTTATAGTACGATGCTTTAGAGGGTAGGTTTTTACTTTCTAACTTTAGTTATATACGTATGAGCCTATACTATAGAGTTATAGCGGGTATAGTAATTTTCGATTTTTTAAAAATTTTGTATGTAGTAATAACTTGTTAACGCACAGGCTTTTTCTAAGACGTGGTGGCTAAACTAAAGAAGAGTGTTAAAGGGGGACGGGAAGAAGGCGTACGTAGAAAAGTAAATATAGTAGGGGGTAGTAGGTAAGGCAGATTATATATACGCTACGCTAGGTTAATTAATTAATTAATTAATTAATTATTTTACGTCTTACTAGAGCTATAGGCTATCTAAGACGGAGCTATCTATAGGGGATACCGCGTATATTTATAAGGTAAGTAGGGATACCCGGCTGAAGAATCTCGTATAACGAAGTATAATTCTCGGTATAATGTCGGTATAGGGTTATTATAGATGGATAGTTTATCTAGGCTCTTTTTAGGTAAGGGGGGGCTAAGAACTAGCCTTCCCGCCGTCATCTAAGTAGACGGGTAGCATAAAGCAAGAGTAAGGAAAGGAAGGGGGACGGGAAGAAGGCGTACGTAGAAAAGTAAATATAGTATAGGGTAGTAGGTAAGGCAGATTATATATACGCTCTACTATAGCGTTCTAGTACTATCTCTAATAGCATAATTTTAGGGTAACCTAATATTTATGCTAGGGGGATATATCATGCCGCTACCCTAATATATAGACCGACTAAGCGAGATAGCTACTATCTCGCTTACTATGCCTTTTTAGGTCGGTTAGTATAGTAGTATCGGCCCTACTACCTTATAGGATAGCTTTATCGGATAATAGGGATAGTTTAGGTCCTAGGAGTAATGAGTACCGTTATAGTTACTATACTTTAATGCTATATAGGTACATTTCGTACCTCTCTTTATATAGTAGTTATAGTCATGCTTTTCTATGGCGTAGGGGCTAGTATATAGTAAGTATTTAGTCCTATTACGACACCTAGAGGAGCTATAGCTAAATTCTTAACACTTTATATACTATATGTCTAGAGTAATCCTAAGGAGTTTTATAACCCTTATACTTACTCCTATAAGATAGAATAGCTTTAAGATGGCTATCTCTACCTCTTTTACTATACGGAAGGCTATAATGACTAACCCTACTTTTTAGGTAGCCCTCCTTTTAGCCGAAGTAAGCTAGTATAGAGTTCTAATAACTAAAAGGCTAGGATTAAAGGTACGGACCTCTTCTATAATGAATTATCTAATATTAAGCAAGCGTAGGTCTTTAAGAGGGATGCTATAGGTAATAACCTTATGCTAGGTTTAGTTCTCCTAGACTATAGCGTCTAGGAATAGGTAAGTAAAGAGGTCTTAATAGGAGGTAAAGAATTTAGAGTCGTACTAGGGTGAGCCGGTAAGTAGGATGTTACCCTTCTCCGTACATATCGCTATCGACATAATAGGGCTAGATATGCCTACGTTCTTAAAGGCGTTATTAATGTTATTTCGTACGGAGAGAGGGTTAAAGTCTAGGAAGGAACTTTACTACTAGATAATGACCTACATATCCCGTAGGGCCTTTAGGGGAGTAGTAGCTAGCTTTATAGTTATCTTTAGGTAAGGAGTTATTATGTATAGTTTTCTAGTAGTAGTTACTTTCTAGGCTTAGGTTACGTACGATGGTTTAGCTAGGTTTATAGGAAGGATGACCGGCTTTTATAGCTAGTAAACCTTTACTCCTAGCGTATAAGTAGTGTTTTTAAGGGAGTAAACTTATATAGTGAGAACTAATAACGCATTACCTACGCGACCTATCTTAGTATAATCCCGTAGGACGTTACTAAGGTTATAGAGTTATCACGAATCGTTTAGCGGCTAATATATAGGCTTTCGCCCGGAGGCTATCTACTTAGTCGGACGTATATAAAATTAAAAAGAACTTAATTAAAGTTAAGTAGTTAAAAGATGAAGTTAAGTGAAGTCTTCTTAATTGTTATAAATATAGAAGATGCTATGTACTCTTCTATCTTCTATATATATTTATATAAGAAGTGAAATAAGAACTAAACTCTCTCTTTACTGCGCGAATTACTACTTTAGTTACGTTATTAAAATAGATGAGAAATTAATCTTCTTATTACCGCGTGAAGTTTCGTTAGCCGTTAAGTAGGCTATATATCCTTAGGAGTATTTATTATCTATCGGCACTACCGGCTTATGTAGCTTAGCCGGTTTACGCGGCTCGGTTATGATTAACTTCGGCTTATTAAGTAATCGCGCGAGGGCGTAGTTATAATATACTCGCGTTACTAGCGTCTAATAGCCATTACGACATTCCCCCCTAATAGGAAGCCCGAGTTAGCTTATTAGGTACTTACGCGGATAACTAACCGGCGCTATTTTAGTAAGGGCGTAAAGTATAGGACTACTAGGTATATCTTATCGTTAGGTTTATAGTTTAACTAACCTTCTTTACTACTACCTTAATAATAATAATAGACCTTACTTCTATTATTATATCTTCCTATCACCCTTAGCCTATCTCTTACTTAAGTAACTAGCTCTAGTAATAACAGTAAGTCTTCCCATTTATGGTAAGTCTAAAACGCTCGACTAATTTTCGCGCGATAGTATCCAATTAACTTCATCGCTCTAAGCGCCCTAAAGGTAATATAATGCCTTAAGAGGATGCTAAGGCAACTTAGGACTATTACATAAGACGTTACGCATAATTAGCTAATCATTTATGTATCTAGAGTTTTAAAAAGGTAAAGTAAAGCTAACTAGTCTAGGTATAGCACCTAGCTCCTAAGAGCTAGCATACATCGCTATTCTACCTATGAATCCTCGCGTAAATGTTACGTAAGCTAATTTACCTACCTTACCTTTACGTATACGTTCTAGTAGCCGTCGCATCGGTGTACTACTAAGTACACCTTTACGCGAAAGTGATGATAGTAGTATTATTCATCTAGCTGCTTTACCTACGGAATTACTAGTAGAACCTTTAGATTAGGACTTAGAGGTAGATGCTTCTAATAAGATTACAGTCTTTATCCCGCGTAAGGCCTTTAAAAAACTCGCTAAGGTATATATTACTGCTTACTTATCCTCACGCGATAGCTAACTTATTATAGAAATCCCTTAGCGGTAACGAAACTAGCTAATACGTAATGCGCATGTTAGGCCTTAGTAACTTAGCTTATTATGCTATCATCCTAGTTTCTAAGGATCGTTTTAACATTATGTCTACGGAATCTTATAGTTCTTTACGCGATGCTTACTTAATCTAATATGTAGGTATTAATTAGGCTACTAGTTATACTAAGTACTAGGATAATCTCTCTACTTATATCTTCTACGGTTACCGTAAGTTACTAGGTTTCTTATAGGGTCGTTACGTGAACTATGTCTAGGGTACTAGTAACCTTAACTATACTATGAGTAACCTTACCGGTTCTCATCCTCCTAATTAACGCGAAAGGCATAAGGATAAGATATAGCCTAGAGAGTACCTTACTCTTCGCTACGCGATAGACGACTAGGTTAATAACTTTCTCTAGAACTCGGTTAAAGGTGTAATAAGGCCTAAACTTAAGAAGTTAGCTCTAGTTCCTACTAAAGAGGAGGAAGAGGAGTAAGGGTATAAAGGATAAGGGATAAATTAAAATAGGAAAACAGGATAGATAAGGATAAATTAGTTCATGTAGATGAGGGTTATTTACTACGGCGTTAAAGGATTCTCTTTACTAGGGTATAGGCGGGTTAGTCATCTAATTACGTTTCTTCCCATGATTCTTATTAGAGGAAGGCTCTTTTCTACTTTTCTAGGTTCTTTAGTAGTCTAGGGGTAGAAGGATTAGTAGTATAGAAGTCCTCTACTTTTTAGGGGGCCCTAATAAAAGAACTTACTGCATACTACTCATCATCTTAATCGTATCCTACCTATTAGACCTAATACCTTAAAATTCCGTGAGTAACCTTACTCGCGCGGATAAAGTTAACTTCCCATTCTTACTAGTTATTAATAACCTCGGGTTCTAGCTCAGTGTATCTCTATTATGGTAATGGGTCTATAGCTACTTTACGTAGGCGATCGGTATAGAAAAGGTTTATAACCTTCATGCTTTTTAGAAGATCTAATTCGTACGAATGTCCTTTCATTCTAGTAATCTTAAATGGTCCTGCGTTAGGAGCGTCTAATTTTAGATTTAGCCGGTCCGTTATCTAGCTAGTCTTCTTAATGTAAATAAAGTCTCTAATGTTAAAGTTAGGTATATAACGGTATTTATTAGCTTATTAGTAGTTCTTTTCTTACGATTAGTGAATTAATTTATAGGCGTACTCGTAGGCTTCTTATCTTCTTTTTTAGAGAGACTAAGCTATAGACTGTGTTCTACCTTTAGGCGAAGTAGTTATTATCGTACGAGTAGTCTAGTCATAATATATACGTAGCACGAAGCTAAGGTCTACTTCTACTAGTATAAGACCTATAGCCTTATATAGGAGGGTAGCCTAAGCTAAATCCATTAATAGTAGAAGATTAGACTAGTCATTTTAGTAGTAATTAATAAAGGGTCGTAGTTAGTACATAAGGACCTAATTTACTATCTTAGTAATTCCGTTTATCTAAGAGTGATAGGCTAAATTAAAGTGTTATTTAATACTAGTTAACTTATATAGCTCCTACGCGAAGGCTAAAATGAACTAAGGACCTTAATCCGATAGTATACTTTTAGGATTTCCGAAAATTCGGTAGACGTGATCGTAAAAAAGTTAAGATACTCCTTTAGCGTTAATTTTCTTCGTGTAAGGTAGACTAAAGGTTCTTTAGGATAACCGGTATATAATAATAAGGATATAATTAAATCCCTTTTAGTCTTACGGCATCTCTTTAAAATCTATAGCTAGGTGTTACTAGGGACGGTTAGGAATTAGTAGGGGATATAGAAGGCTAGGTATCTTATTAGTAAATTCATAGTTCTAGCGGTAAATATAGTAGTTTCGGCTATGTCTCTTAATTATGTAAGTCTAGCTAGGCTAGTAATAGTATTACTATAATAGCTTTTACATTTAATTAATTCTAGGATGGGTAGTAACGTAAGTAGTGTGCATTACTTTAATTATTCTCGCGCGAAGGTTATCCTAGTTAGGAATGACTAATGCGCTATAGTAAAGAAGTAATCCATCCTATAGCTTCTAATACGATTCGTTTTCCGGTTAAAGATAGGCTATTTCTCTCTATAGTTTAAGATCTAGGTTTTCTCTATTCGCGCGGAGGAGTTTGTTAAGGAAAATTATTAGTAGAGAAACTTCCGGCTCTATCATCATAAGTAGGACTACCTAGGAAGTAGGAATGAGATACTACTCTCGTACGGCCTTTACTTTCTCTTTTTAAGTCTTAAGTTACTCTTACTTTCTTATAAGAATATCCGTAATGATGTTTTCCTTTCCTAGTCGGTAGGTAAACCGGACTTAGTACTTAGTAAGTTACTCGGCCTATCTCGCTTATTATGCGGATAATTAGTACTTAGAAGTGAAGTGTTCTAATGCTTAATGGTCTATAATTATAAGAAAAGGTTTATAAAGGCCTATAAGCATGGATCTCTATTCCTCTAGTCCTTACATAATAGCTAGGAGTTCTTTATTAGGTATTTAGTAGCGGAGTTCAGCATCTAACATTGCCTTAGAATAAAAGGATACCGGTTTCCATTCGTAATTTTCTTAATATTACGACAGAACTCCCATAACTACTCCGTTACTTACGTCTATTTCCGTATAAGTATCTAAAGTTAGATTATAGTTTGTAAGTAGTGATTCACTACATATTAGTTTCCTAAGATTCCTAAAAGATTCTTCCTTAACTAGCCTAAGTTATCGCTACTTTAGTTTTAAACATAGTTTTTCTAGTAGCCGGCTAATTCGTCCGTAGTTAGGGAGGAATCTCTAATAGAAGTTATAGAATCCTAAGAAAGACTAAAGGGATTAAAGGGTCGTAGGTAATTACTAGGTACGAATAGGTTTAATTTTTTGCGGGTCTATTAATATACTCTCGATAGAGATGATGTATCCTAAGAATTTCGTGTGAGTAGTTAAAAACTTACTCTTTTTTATGTCAGCTTATAGTCCCGCTTTACGTAATCGTTATAGAACTTTAATGACGTGTTAAGTATAATCGTGCGAGTTTTTAGAAATGATAAGAATATCGTCCATAAAGGCGATAACGAAATCATCTAAATAGTTAAAGAGAACTTAGTTAATAAAATGTTAAAAAGTAGCGGGCCCGTTACTTAGCCTAAAAGGTAAAACGCGGTATTTAAATAGTCCGTATCTCATGCGGAAGGTAGTATATTCCTTAGACTATTCTTAAAGTCGGATTCGATAGAAAGCTTATTAAATGTCTAGTTTTATATAGACCTTTCCTTTACCTACTCTCTATAAGAGTTCTAAGATAAGAGGTAAAGGATATAAGTCCTTCTTTATCTAATTATTTAACCGTCGGTAGTTAATATAAATTCGCTAACCACCTCCGGGTTTTTTCACTACTAATACTAGAGAGGTATAGGGTGCGTAACTCTTAGTAATAAATCCTTTCTTTAAATTCTCTTAGACGTATTCCTTTACTACGGTAAGCTGTTCTATAGATATTCTATAGAGGGGACTTATTAGTAGGCGCGGAGAATCCTTATATGTAAGAGAAATTTAATGATTAACTCCTACACGAGAAGGTAGTAGCTAGTTAGACTCTTATTTTAAAAAGACGTCGCGGTAGTTCTTATACTTAGAGGGTAAACGATCATTAAGGTATTCATTAAAAGCTTCATCTTTATCGGCTTCGTCGATATCATCTAGTATAATAGAATAAAGATCTACTACTTCCGTTAGTATTTTTATAGGTAGGTTAATTTCCATAAGAGAAGTGAAAAAGGTTTCTTAGTTATTAACTTTAATATCGTCGGAGATGTATATTAAAGAAATTAATTAGTTTATCCGTAAAACTTTACTTCGTGCGGATAATTTTAGAACGTTTAAAAGATTTAAAAAAGAAATTCGGTCCGGAGGATCTAACTAAATGAGTTATTAGTTACGGTAATCCGGAAGAACATGATGATATATAAGGAACTAGCGGCCTAGAATAATATTATAGCGCCTAATATCTAGTACGAAGGCGTATATTATAACTAGCCGATGTTAGAAATGGAATTATAATTAATAAATGAAATCGAGTTACTTATTTATGCGTTAGTTAAACCTAGAGACTTTAAGGTTCCCGCTAGTAATCTTTCTTTTCTTAATCCCTAATTCCCTAAGTTATAGAAGAAGTTAAGGATGGATAAAGCTAGATCTATTTACGCCGGTATTAACTAGGGCATAAACAGGTATAGCGCGACTACTAGCTATAATTATAGTTCGCACGGTAAACGGGTGTCCTCTAATAAGGTCATGAACGTTCACCTATAAATTAGTAATTTATAGAGCTCCGAGCTCATGTCTTAGGGAGGAGACTTCCCCTAAGACTTATTATTTTCCGATAAAGAAGAGTATAGTTCTAATGTTATACACTCTTCTCCTTCTTCTTCTATTATAGTATTAACTATCTTTACTTCGGTTTCTAGGCACTATTAGATAAGGTGTCTAAACTTTCCGCATTAATAGTAGGGTCTAATATCGCCTTAGAGTTCCGCTTTTCCTTCACGTATTAGATTTTCTGTTATTACGCGAGGAGTAGATCTCTATGATGACCTTAAAAGAGGCTATTCTCTTAAACTTCTACCTATTAAAAGAGTAGATTTACCTACTTATTCCTGTTATTATTTCTTTATACGGTCTTCCTAGGATGATAAAGATATATTTTAACCGTTTCGGTACTTAATCATACTTTATGTGATAGGGTATGCCTTTTAAAGGTATTCTTTAAATGAAATGGAGTCATCTTATTTAATTCCTACTAAATGAGTTTACAGTAGGGGATCTAATAAAGAGTGAAAATCCTCTTTCTATTATTCGTGCGGAAGGTTAGCTTCTAAAGCTAAGTGTACGAACTCTAACTAGAACTTCTAAAGATCCGTAGGAATTTTATAATGAAGGTCCTTTAGCTTCTTCTTTACATCCTTTTACCGGTGCGGATTCTTAAATACTTACTTAAGCTAGTAATATAAGTCGGTATTAAGGACTAGATTATCTATCTTCGCGCGGGCATAAAGAAATAGTACTAAATGCTATGCTACCTCACCCTATATCCTAGAGAGGATATAACTTATAATGGCTTCCTTAGTATCTATAGTAGTACCTCTTTTAAAGTGGTCCTTATTACTACGGATTTTGTTATTTATGAGGAGCCGCTAATACTCGTACGTAGGGTTTTAGCCGTTTATTAATTCGGGTAGGTCGGGCACTCTTAGTATGCGTTTCTTCTTCTTCCGGGATCCGTTCTCTTCTAAATACTATGAACTTATTAACTTAATAGTATCTTCGCGCGACGAAGTTTAATGACTTAAAATCCTTTCTGCTAAGTTAAGGATAACTTATTTAAGAGTCTTAATTTATATCTTCGCGTGAATAGTAATATCCTAGGTTTATCCCTTTATGAGAGGAGTAATCTCGGATTAATAGTTATTAGCTTCTTCTGGTAGAATATGCCTAAAAGCTTCTTTAACCTAAAATTATATCATGTAAAAAAGACCTTTCTCTTATACTTATATATTAAGCTTAACCGGTGATAGGGAGTAAAAAGACTATAATAAGAAGGGGAGTACCTATCCTCTTCCTTCCTCCGATTCGTAAGGTAATTTAGTACCTCCATACGAGGGTGTTTATTATTAACTACTAGACTCCTCTTAAGTACTAGTCGCGTAGGCTTAATTCTTAGCTATACTATCCGCGTAGAGAATAGTCTTCTACTTTCTCATAAGTAGGTACGGAGAGGATGCCTCCTTAATGTTTATACGCTATACTATAGCCTTATAAAGACTTCTATAGTTAATATGTACTCGATGCTCTTTAGTCCTTAGATAATACTAATGCGCCTTACTGAGATGACTTAAATTTCCTTCTTAAATAATAGACGGTCGTGTATAAGGCTCAGGCTATACATATAGTATACCTAGTTTAGGTATTCTAACACCTCCCTTAGGTGATAAAAAAGTAGGATAGGGATAATACCTAGAATTATCTTCTATATCTATCACGAATCGTTAAGCGGCTAATATGTAGGCTTTCACCCGGAGGCTATCTACTTAGTCGGACGTATGTAAAATTAAAAAGAACTTAATTAAAGTTAAGTAGTTAAAAGATGAAGTTAAGTGAAGTCTTCTTAATTATTATAAATATAGAAGATGCTATATACTCTTCTATCTTCTATATATATTTATATAAGAAGTGAAATGAGAACTAAACTCTCTCTTTACTGCGTAAATTACTACTTTAGTTACGTTATCAAAATAGATAAGAAATTAATCTTCTTATTACCGCGTGAAGTTTCGTTAGCCGTTAAGTAGGCTGTGTATCCTTAGGAGTTTTTATTATCTATCGGCACCACCGGCTTACACGGCTCGGCCGGTTTACGCGGCTCGGTTATAATTAACTTCGGCTTATTAAGTAATCGCGCGAGGGCGTAGTTATAATGTACTCGCGTTACTAGTATCTAATAGCCATCGTAATAGGAGTCTTTACTTTTTACTCATATTATACGTAAGGTTTATTATGTATAGGATGTAAGAGAGTGCTACATTAATTACCTCCTAGGTAGTATTAAAGTTTAGATGAAATCCGAACCTAGTCCTTTTTCCTTAGTAGGTAGGGTTAGGTTTAGAGGCGTCTACTAGGATAGTTCTCTTCGGCATAGTATACTATTTCTTAATTAGGCCTAGTACGATAAGTGGTAGGGATGATAGGGGGAGAGGGCTTATAGGGAAATCCTAGTCTATTTCCTCGGGTTCATTAGCTACTTAAGTAGGTAGTAGGTCGGACGGTGTAGGGGTATCCTAGTCTATTTCCTCGGGTTCATTAGTGAGTTAAGTAGGCGGTAGGCTAGGCAGTATAGGGGTATCCTAGATTTTATGGTTACGGTCGTCTAGTAGAAGGGAAACTAGTTTAGGTAGGGCCTCCCCCTAGGGGGTAGGTACGGGTGTACTTATAGTACGATACTTTAGAGGGTAGGTTTTTACTTTCTAACTTTAGTTATATACGTATGAGCCCGCGCTGTAGAGTTATAGTAGGTGTAGTAATTTTCGATTTTTAAAAATTTTATGTATAGTAATAACTTATTAACGCATAGGCTTTTTTTAAGAAGTAGTAGCTAAACTAAAGAAGAGTATATAATGCCGTATACGTTTATAAGGTAAGTAGGGATGCCTATTAATTAATTAATTAATTAATTAATTTAATTTTACGTCCTAGTAGAGCTAATTAGCTATTTAGGACGGGGCTACCCTATACGTAAATAGCTAAGGGACCGCGTAAGGGGTGCCTAGACTATCTAGTTTATTATCGTATAATAATTTACTATAGGGTATGTAGGTAGGTTTTTAGGGAATAGTTAGCTATTATATATAGATTTTACTCGTACGACCGTAGGTAGCTGCGCGTAAGAATGGAGAAAGGGGTCATATAGAAGGGAAACATAGGGAAGTGTACTAAGGTAAGGGTTTTAGGCCTCCTTAGGCATAAGACTAAGGTACTACTTATAGGTAGATACCTTTATTAACTAGAGGAACTCTATTATGTAGGAGATTCCTAGATGAGTATTTAGGAGGAGCTCTATTAAGAGATTACTCCTATATACTAGCTTAGCTAGCTATGTTAAGAGGCTAGCTAGTAGCTTCTCTTATATACTACTATATCTTAGGTAACTAAGAAGTAGGTATTTTAGGTTTTATGTTACGGTGCTACGGTAGGGGTAGTATGGTATATCTATCTTTCTAAAGCGGTATAGGTAGGCTTTAAAGTAGCTATGCCTAAAAGTTAGTTAGTAGAAGGCCGAGGCACATTACCGTTCCGTATAGGGGATTTTAATGCGTCCTCTAGGCTTCTACTATAGGTTAGCGTAGTAGGTATTAGGGTTTTATATAATAGCTTTCTTAGCTATTTTAGTAATATATGTTACCTATTCTATACGTATCTATACTCATAGCTATTACTAGATATAAGTGAAGCTAGTCCTATCCCTAGAGGGTAAGGTATCTAATACGGCCTCCTTTATAATATGATTAGCTTATTCGTTCCTATAGATACTAGTATGCCCTAGTACCTAGTATAGGGAAACCCTACATCCTATTCATATAAGGGTATTTATGGCTTAAACTATTTATATTTAGTATTCCTAGCCGGCGTTATTAGAGGGGACCTTAAGCCTCTAGAAGGCGGCTTAGTTATCTATGAAGACCTTAATATAGTTATTCTTTAGGCCGTACGAGATAGCCCACTTAAGTATAGTAGGAATAGTATCTAGTTCCCCGTTATATACTGTTAGTAGTAGGCTAAGGTTAGCTCCCTTACTAGTATATAGTACGTCTCTAGATGGGTTCTATGCGTAAAAAGCTATACTAATTCCTTTTCTACTAGGGATGCATGAAGCATCTATATAGATATAAACATCTAAGGAGGGGGCTTCATTTACTATCTACTAATAGGCTATAGCCTCCTCCTCTTTAGAATTAGTACTAATATGCACCTCATACGGGAGAGATCTCTTCTATAGGGGAAAGTAGAAGTGCGTAATCCTCTCCTAGCCATTACTCTTAAGATGTATAATGCTAGCTTTCACTCTCTTAAGCTAAGTTAGCCGCTTTTATACGGGGTCCCCTTCTATTAGAGCGGGGATTTACTTAAGGGCTTTATGGATAGGGTGTACTAGTATAAGTTTCCTTACCTAGAGGGCATAAGACCTAATTTCCTTATTAAGGCGTAGGGCTAGGAGGAGAAGAGCCGCTTCTAGCTCTATTAGCTAGGTAGGGGTCGTCCAGAAGGCTCTAAGAATCCTTTAAAGTGCTACTCCCTATAGGGATTAGTAGCTCCTCATAAAGCTAGCCTAGTTCTTCTAGTAGATTTAGCTGCCGTAGTCTACTATACTAAGCACGCATACTAGGTAGATTTATCATACGGCTTAGGAAGAAAGGCCTTATTCCGTATTTACTAGCCGGGTAAGCCTAGAGAAGGCCCTCTTAGCTTACGTAATACGGGTGGCTAGGTGTTATTTAAAGGTAAGACCTTCATTAAATAGAATACCTAGCCATTATATAAGGGGTTTTAGCTATATCTTTTCCCTATTTAGTAGGTGGACCGGGACTAGGTCTATTTTCCTAGTAGAGAAGTAGATAAGCTCTATCTTATTAAGGTCGAAGTCTACTACACATTCTTTTCCTTTCTAAAAAACGTACGACGTAGCTCTTTATAGGAGGGTTGCGTTACGTTTCTATGAGGAGGAGATAGCGGTAAGGGAGATGTCATCTATATATAAGAGAGGGCTAACGGCCCCTATTTAAAAGATCTCTCATATATATATAAGAAACAGGATGGGTGAGACTAGACTTCCCTAGGGGATTCCTATTTAGACTAGGGTAAGGTTTTCTATCTAGCTATTAAATAATAGCTAGGTCGTACGATCCTATAGGAAGATTTTAACCTAGTATAGAAGGCGTGCCGGAAGCTAAAGTCTAGCCATAACCGTAAGGAGTTAGTTATAGGCTACATGGTTAAATGCCCCTTATACATTAAGAAAGAGGGTAGATGCTTTCTTATTCTACTATCTAGCTCCCTAGACCTAATAAGTTAGGAGGAGAGCTATATCTATTATAGACTTCTTTAGCCTACCCCTAATTTAGGAGGGGTAGAGTAGGTTAGTTATTTTAGTAAGTACCCTAAGCCGTTTTATGAAAAGTCTCTCTAGTACCTTCCCTAGGTAGTTAAGAAGAGAGATAACCCTATACGCCTTAGGTTAGGAGTAGTCTAGTTTACTTAGCTTTTATAGGATCACTCCGCGTGCCTCTCTCTAGAGAAGTAGTTAGTAGCCCTAGTTAAATAGTGTACGATAGATGTAAAGGAGTTACTCTAGGGCAGCCTCGTATACTTTAATGATGATTTCTTACGTAATCATGTCCGGGCTAGGGGACTTACCCTTTATTTAGGAGGAGTATGCGTTAGCTAGCTCTTCTTTAGTAAGTGATAGCTATTCCTAGTCTAGGTCCGGCTAATAGGATGCCTAGTCGTACGACTAAGCCTAAGGGGGTAAGGGGAATAATTTCTCCCGGAGGGCTTAGCATTTACTGGGGAAAGAAGAGTATAAGGTCCCTCTTATGTCTTAAATTTATGGGATAAGACTAGAGGTAGATGGGTAGGTATAAGCCATAGCTTAGAAAATCGTACGGGGTGTTTCTTCTATAAGGAAGGATTTCTAGTGGTTAGACTTTACTGATTTTAGAGCTATAGTGTATTTATTCCGAGCTACCTTATACTCTTCTCCGTTCTTCGTACGTCTAGCCCTTACCATGTTCGTACGAAGGTTAGATAGATCTCTTATCTACTAGGGATTTACCCTAGATTTAGGAGCGTAGGTAGGGATATATATAGCTATAGAGTTACTAATAGCTATTTAAAGTGCCTCCCCTAGTTAGTTAAGTATTAGGATATTAATCTTCTAGGTAAGGACCTCGTTAGGGGCTCGGGTAGGAAGATTTATAATCTTAGGTTACATAGCCTATATGGCTATAGTAAGTCTCATCCGATATAGTTCCTAAAATTCTAGCCATTTAGCTTCCTTTATGTTATACCGAGCTTGTCCGGGGCCTCTAGGCTAGGACTAAATAGTAAGAGTGAATAGTATTCCCTTATAGTCTAAGCCTACCTTAACTATTTACTAGTCTCATATAAGGTTAGCTATAGATGAGGAGGCTACTATAAGATCTATAATAGTCTTATTAGCCATACTATAGCGGAAGTATATACCTTCCCCTAGGATATTCATGATCTTAAGGTTATTATCTTTAATCTAGTCCATTAGCTTCTTAGCCCCTAGTGATTATATAGCTAGGGGGTCCTAGAATGGATAATGTTCGTTAAAATCCCCTATAAAGAGGGAGGGGGTTTCTACCTTATTATATTTTAGGACCCTCTCTATCGTACGAGGAAGGTTTTCATTAGCTTAGGTTTACCTAGCTTCATTATACACGTTAATGAGGTGAGTTTATGTAGTTAGTCCTTCTATCTCTAGCACGAGGGTGTCCTTACTAGGAAGGATATCTAGACGAAAGTTAATCTAGACTCCCTATATGAATCTTAACTAGTATACTAGCGTATAGGGGCGTTTCTACCCGTATAAGGGGAGGATCTAGTAGAAAGATGGGTGGCTAACTAATTATGGACTTCCATCTTATGTTACTATCCACGGTTCTTATATAAGGATTAGGTAGACCCCCATCTCTACTATAAGTTAAAGGGCCGTCTCTATAGGTAGAAGGCTTTTATTAAGGTTAACTTATAGGATTTTAATGTCCTCTATTATGCTTTACGCTTTAAGGTAGTAATAGGGCATTATTTATCTGTTAGCGGTATTCTATAAAGATAAGTAATATCTTTATTATATACCGTATGGTAGATGGTCTATAGTAGAGAATGTAGTAGATTCTTTACTATAAGAGAACTTCCTTAAAGGACTAACTAGCAGGCTACCTAAGGGTGTTTATATAGAAGAACCTATAGATTCTAGAGAGTTCTATCTCTAGGTAATTAGTAATAGGTTCTTCTATTAATAGAAGACGATTTCTAATCAATCTAGACTAGAAGATTCTAGGCCTTAGTAATGAGACAATCTAGAATAAGGGCTAGAATCTGAAAGAACCCGTAGGAATAAGTTCTTAGTAATAGAAGAGGTCTAGAAGAGTCTAGAACAGTCTAGACTTATTCTTAGGCCTCTAACACTATACGTAATAAACCTTACGTATAACATGAGTAAAAAGTGAAGACTCTATGACCTTAGTAACGTCCTACGGGATTATACTGAGATAGGTCGCGTAGGTAATACGTTATTAGTTCTAGCTACTTAAGTTTACTCCCTTAAAAATACTGCTCGTACGCTAGGAGTAAAGGTTTACTAGCTATAAAAGCCGGTCATCCTTCCTATAAACCTAACTAAACCATCGTATATAACCTAAGCCTAGAAAGTAACTACTACTAAAAAACTAAACACGATAACTCCTTACCTAAAGATAATTATAAAGCTAGCTACTACTCCCCTAAAGACCCTATAGGATATATAGGTTATTATCTAGTAGTAGAGTCCCTTCCTAAACTTTAACCCTCTCTCTATATAAAATAATATTAATAATACCTTTAAGAATGTAGGTATATCTAGCCTAGTTATAATAATAGTAATATATATAGAGAAGGGTAACATCCTACTTACCGGCTCACCCTAGTATAACTCTAAATTCTTTACCTCCTATTAAGACCTCTTTACTTACCTATTCCTAGATGCTATAGTCTAGGAGAACTAAACCTAGTATAAGGTTATTACCTATAGCATCCCTCTTAAAGACCTCCATCTACTTAATATTAGATAATTCATTATAGAAGAGGTCCGTACTTTTAACCCTAGCCTATCAGTCGTAGGAACTCTATACTAGCTTACTTCGGCCGAAAGGAGGGCTACCTAAAAAAGTAGGGTTAGTTATTATAGCCTTCTATATAGTAAAAGAGGTAGAGATAGCCATCTTAAAGCTATTCTATCTTATAGGAGTGAGTATAAGGGTTATAAAACTCCTTAGGCTTACTCTAGATGTATAGTATATAAAGTGTTAAGAATTTAGCTATAGCTCCCCTAGGTATTATAATAGGACTAAATGCTCACTATATACTAGCCCCTATACTATAGAAAAGTATGACTATAAATACTATATAAAGAGAGGCATGATATATACCTATATAGCGTTAAAGTATAGTAACTATAACGGTACTCATTACTCCTAGGACCTATACTATCCCTATTATCTAATAAAGCCATCCCCCTAGTATAAATATTAGGTAACCTTAAAGTTATATAAGTTAACTTAAACTAGAATGCCTAGGCTATAGAAGTAGTACTCTAGGATACTCTCTACTTAGGCATCCACCTAATATTTATCTAGGAACTATAGATAATACTATAAGAAGATATAGCTAATATATAATTAATCTCTTACCCCTCTATAATATAAATTATCCTAACCTTCCTATAGGGCTCCTATCCTTAGATAATATTCTACCTAAATAAATCCCTTACCTAAGTCTAGGTAATTCCTTACCTAGATATTTTCTCTAGCCTAGACTGCCTTACTGTTAATTTAACCTACGGAGAAGATACTATCCGCATAGTTAATATCTATAATAAGGTAGAATAAGGTAACCCATCCTCCCTACGTACGATAGAAAGAGTCATTAAGTATAGCCCCCCTACCATGCTAATAATCTACGTAGGGGACTTTAACGAACACTATCTAATATAGGACCTACTCTCCCCCTAATCTCATAAGGTAGAAGCTCTATATGAATAGATTAAGGAAAACCGCCTTAAACTCTAAAACTAGCCTAGAGCAGGTACCTTCTTTCATATAGGGATGGAAAGGGAAATAGTTATTAACCTCTCCCTATGTACTCTAATAATTACCGCTTAAGTGATTAACTAGTAGTTATAAGAGAACCCCTTATCTAACCATAATGCTATTCTCTTTACTATTACGTACGATGAGTTTCGGGATACACTAATGCCTCTACTACGGTTTAACGTTAAAAAAGCTAACTAGGCCTAATATAAGTAAATCGTCTAAGAAGAGTTAAATAAGATTATGATTCTACTTATCTAAGCCCTTCCTAATAGGGTATAATACATACTCTCTAGCGGGACCTTATAAGAGGACCTAGACTAACTTAGACGAAGCCTTATAAAGGTAATAGAGATAGTAGCTAAACGTAGCATCCTACGGGTAACACCTAGATAGTAATAAAAACTATAGTAGTCCCCACTCCTTATAGCCTTAAGGATAACCGCTATATAAGTAAGGCGTAGGGCACATTAGGACTAAGTTACATATATATAAGTATAGAATATATATAATATAGCTATTAAGTAGGTAAAATAAGAGCACTAGAATAACTTCCTTATAAAAGAAACACCCTAGTCTATCTATAAGGTAATAGCGTACATGAAATTAACCCGATCTAAGCAGATCCCCTAGATACGCAACCTTTAAGATTAACTCTCATCATCGTACGACGGTAAGTATACCGCCTTCCGTTAGAAACTCTTCCCCCTACCACTATACATCCCCCTACGCGACTAGATAAACTATAAGGAAGGGCTATAGGACTAGCCCTCCCTTATAGATAAGGAAGTATAGTATGCCTACTCTCGTAAGATTAAAGGCACTACCCCTAGGCTAGACTAGATCTACTAAAGGATGATTACTAAGGCGTACGACGCTTCTCCCGGAAAATTCACCTAGGTATACCGAACCTTCTTTACGTACGGATACCACCTAGATTACTAGAGAGAAGCAGTAGGAGTGATACTTAAGAAACTAGGGAAACCTAATTACGTAGACCTAAAAGCGTATAGAGTTATCTCCCTACTTAACTACCTAGAAAAAGTTCTTAAACATATTATAGTAAAACGTCTTAGAGTGCTTATAGAAGCTACCTACCTCCTATACCTATTCTAAATAGGCGGACGACTATAGAAGTTAGTAATTAATGTAGTAATAATCCTTATACGTATTATCTAAGACGAGAGGAGGGCACGGTATAAGATATTAACCCTATTCCTTAACATATAAGGCGCCTTTAATCATATAGCCTATAACTAGCTCTTATATATAATAGGGGAAATTAGGCTCCCTACTTCCCTCCTAGCATAGGTAAAGATATTTACTAGTGGTTAATAACTCTAGATCTCCTTTAATAGCTAATAAGAGGACCTTTATCTAATAGTTTTAGGAATCCCCTAAGGAAGCCTAGTCTCCCTAATCCTATTTCTTATCTATATATAAAAGCTCTTTTCCTCTTACTTAGTAAGATTCCTCTTATATATTAATGATGTTTTAATCATAATCTCCTTAATGAGTTAGAAGAAAAATGCGTAGATCCTCTAGTAGGAAGTAACCTAGCTCTTCTTACTTAGAACCTAGTATGCTGTTAACTTTAATAAAGATAAAATAGACCTTATCTATTTTATAAGCTTAGATAAGGCTAAGGTAGCTATAATTACGCTCCTAGGAGATTATATAGTAAAGCTAAAGTAACTCATCTAATAGCTTAGGATATAGTTTAATATATACCTATCATTCTGGTAGTATATAATAATTTAAAATACCTAAGTAAAGTAATTACTAGGACGACTCATGTAGCTAGCTAATATATAATATAGACTATCCCCTACTACCGTCTAATAGCTATACCTTACTTACGTATAAAGTGTAGTAGATTATAGGTCCCTAGTTTTCTAGTAAGTTAGTAGCTCTAAGATACTTAGATGAATACTTTAAAATAGTAGACTATGCTAAATCCTAGGAGCCTTTTATACCTCCCTAATTATTCCTATAGAAATTAAAGTAGGCCTTCTCCCCCCCTACCTTAGGAGGAACATGTTACTTTAAGTATATACTATAAGACTCTTTAAACTTAGTTACTAACACCTAGTGCGTATAATTATTAATAAGTTTAAACTAGAGTACATACTAGGACGCTAGACATAACTTAAACATATCTAGAACATAATTTTAGACCTAGTAATAGGTACTAAAAACCCGATTAAGCATGGTTCCTTTCCCCTATAGAAAAAGACTACGCCGTACGAAGTTAAGATTAGCTACCTCTAAAAGGAATAAGAAGCCTAAGCACACGTTAGATACATAGGATATATGACTTAAGCAGTCATCCTATATTCTAACACTTCATCTATCCTAAAAGGAAATAGAGTAGGTATAGGGATCATAGCGTACGATACCTAATAAGATAGTATAAGAGTAGTAGTAAGATATAGAGTAAATACTAGACTATACTAGCTCGTATACGATGGAGAACTAGAGGCACTTATAAGGGCTATAGAGCTAGCTGCCTAGAAATGGCTAGGGCGATAGATTATAGTATATACGGATAACTAAGCTATACTATACCACCTCTAAACCCCGTCCGACCTACTAGGTTAAGGTCTATAACTTTAAGCCATAGATATAGGCCACTTAATTATAGCTAGATAAGGTAGTCTTACCTTCTTATAGGCCCTAGGCTACATAGGGATTAGAGGAAACCTATAAGTAGATGCCCTTATAAAGGAGGCTGCTAGGCTAACCCTAGAGAATAACTACTTAAGTACTACCCTCCTTAGGATGTGCGTACGATAAAGAACTATAGTAGAATAGATAATATATACTATATGTTACTAGGAAGCATAGATAACACCATCCTAGGGGTTATATATACGTAACTTCCTACCTATACTAAGGACGTCTATCTAACTCCCTAAGTATAGATGACTAGAAGTATTAGCCTACTTCTAATTAAAACTAAACTATAGCTACTTTAGAGCCTACCTAGTACAGTTTAGTAAGATAAACTAGGATAATTATAGCTATAATAATACTACCTAATAAATACTATAACACCTTATTAGCGACTACCTACTCTATAGCTCTACTAGGAGAGAAGCTATATAGGTAGTATGTAAGGCGTACGACGATAATAGTAGGAAAATAGCCTCTATACCCTATAGAGAGCTGTTCTAAGGAGATATCGGTTAATAATTCATACTTAAATTCATACGTCGGACGAAGGTTTCTACTAGGGCATAGCATATGTAAATAGTAGACTAAGGGAAAAAAGAAGAGTAAAAAGAAGAGGAGAGAATCCATTCTAATCTCTACTAGTAGAGCGAATAATGAGCTCTATGATCCCTCTACTTATAGTTTCTATAGGTACTACCCTAAAACCCCTCTAACTAAAGATAATTAAGGAAAGGACCCCTTTATCCGTAATCTACCTAATACCCTCTAGGCTTATACCCCTCCTCTACCTTATATAGTGTTAGCGGTATTCTATAAAGATAAGTAATATCTTTATTATATACCGTATAGTAGATGGTTTATAGTAGAGAATGTAGTAGATTCTTTACTATAAGAGAACTTCCTTGAAGGACTAACTAGTAGGCTACCTAAGGGTGTTTATATAGAAGAACCTATAGATTCTAGAGAGTTCTATCTCTAGGTAATTAGTAATAGGTTCTTCTATTAATAGAAGACGATTTCTAATTAATCTAGACTAGAAGATTCTAGGCCTTAGTAATGAGACAATCTAGAATAAGGGCTAGAATCTGAAAGAACCCGTAGGAATAAGTTCTTAGTAATAGAAGAGGTCTAGAAGAGTCTAGAACAGTCTAGACTTATTCTTAGGCCTCTAACACTCCCCCTAACTTATTACGCAGGGTAGTAGAGAGGAATTTAGTAAAGAGAGCCTTAGTAAGTACCTTAGTTAAGGCGTCTGCAGGCATCTCTTTAGTAGAGATATAGGAGAATCTTATAAGATTTTCCTTAACTAGCTGCCTTAAGAAGTGATACCTTATGTCTATATTCTTAGACTTTTTAGTAGCATCTTCCGTAGCAGCTATAGCCGGTATGTTATCCCCTTTAAGGACTATAGGAGTAGGTATAAGGTCTTTATAACCTAACTCTTCTAAAAATCCTTTAATATAAAGGATAACCTTAGCTAGTATACTATAACCTATGTATTCTGCCTCCATAGTAGAAATAGAGACATAGGTTAGTCTACTAGCCTTCCAGGCTATAGGCCCATTAGTAGAGTAAATAATATAAGCTGCTAGAGAATGTCTATTAAGCTCATTCCCTAAGTTAGAGTCGGAGTAGGATTCTAGATTAAAACTAGTACCCTTATAGGTAATAGTATAATCTTTAGTTCCTTTTAGATAGGATAAGACTCTTTTAGCAGCTCTAAGGTGCTCTACTAGAGGGCAGCTTAAATACTGGCTTAAAGAAGCTAGTATATAAGCTATATCAGGCCTAGTATAGACCATAGCATATAGAAGAGAGCCTATTAAAGATCTATACTCTTTAATAAGGTCTTCACTAGCCTGATAGTCCGCGGGTGGTCTAGGAAGCTCCTTATATAAATAAGGAGTCTTAGAAGGCGTAATAGAGCTTAGAGAGAAAGTCTCTAAGACTTTAGAAAGATAGCCTTCCTGTGATAAAGATATAGTCTTTTTAGACCTATCCCGGGTGACTTGAATTCCTAAATAATAGGAAATAGGTCCTAGGTCCTTAATAGTAAACCTAGACCTTATTAATTCTTTAAAAGAATTAATAATAGACATATCCTTACTAAAAAGTAGGATATCGTCTACGTATACTAAGACCCATATAAATAAGCCTTCTTTAAAGGTCTTAGTATATAAGCAGGCCTCAGATAGAAGCTGTTTATAGCCGTTCTCTTCTAAGAAGTGGCTAAAACAGGCTGCCCATGCCCTAGGGGCTTGTTTTAGGCCATAGAGAGCTTTCTTTAATTTACAGACTTTATTATTAAGCTTAAAGCCTGTAGGTTGATGTACATAGACGTCTTCATTTATTTTCCCATTTAGGAAGGCGGTTTCGACGTCTATATGTACGATTTCTAGGTCTAAATGGGCAGAAAGGCTTAGTAGTAGGCGTAAAACTATGGGTGAGACTGTAGGACTAAAAGTCTCTTTATAGTTTATACCATACTCCTGATTTTGGCCTTGTACTACCCATCTAGCCTTATAGCGGGTAAAAATTTCCCTTATTATCAGTTTTAATCTTATAGACCCATTTGCCTCTAAGAATTTTATTATCCTTAGGGGGGTCTACTAAGATCCAGGTTTAATTCTTAATAAGGGAATTATATTCTTCCCGCATAGCTCTCTGCCAGTCTAGGCTATTAGAAGAATTAATAGCCTGACTATAAGTAGTAGGTTCCCCATTACTATAGAGTAAGTAATAAGAGATATCTTCCTCTATATTACTTAGGCCTTCTATAGTAACATAGCTGCTACTACTAGGGATTCTAACCTCTTTAAAGGTCTCTCTAAGAGGATGAGGTACTTCTTCTATAGGGCTATTAATAGTAGCCTCTATAGTAGTCGATTCCTTAGAGGATTTTTCTCTAAGGCGCTCACTTCTCCTAGGGTCCTCCCTACTAGTATCTATAGTAGTTATAGACCTAGATCTTAGTCTATTAGGAGGGCTAGTTATAGAAGAAGGAAATATAGGCTTAGTATAGTCTATATCTTCCTTATCTTCTATACTTTTAGTATAGGGAGAAGGAAATTCATCCTCTTTAAAGGTAACATCCCTAGTGCGTATAATAGCTTGTTTTTCTATATCCCAGCATCTATAAATATGCTCCCCCTCAAAGCCTAATAATATACCAGGCCTAGAGCGTGGAGAATACTTAGAGGATATAGTACGCTTTTCTCTAGGGATGTTTATAAAGACTTTACTTCCGAAAGTCTTTATATAAGAGAGATTTATAGTAGGAGACCTGCCCTCAGCTATATTTAGCCGGGCTAGAGGCGAAATACCCTCTAGGGACTTCTTAGGGGTCCGGTTTAGAATATAAGTGGCGGTTTTAATAGCCTCTAGCCAGAAGGTAAGGGGGACCTTAGAATTTAAGAGAAGGCAACGGGTAATAGTATCTATTAACCCATGTGTCCTCTCTATAAGCCCGTTTTGCTCTGGGCTATAAGGAGAACTCTTTTCTAGAGTTATTCCTTTATTTTCAGCTAGTAAATCTAGCTGAGTTCCCCTATATTCTAGGCCATTATCTAGCCTTAAAGACTGGACTTTACCATGCGGCTCTATAAGTTTAAGATAGTAAACTATCTTATTATAGGCTTCTCCTTTAGTAAATAGGGGGAATACCCATGTAAACCTACTATAATAGTCTATAAAGGCTATATAGTAGGTGTATCCCCCTATTCCCTTAGGAGTAATAGGTCCTACGACATCTAGACCTATCTTCTCATAAGGTTTAGAGACCGCTACTGGTGTAGTAGATATAGTACGCTTAGATTTAGCTAAAGGGCATATAGAATAGTCTATTTTACTACCCTTAATAGGTAGTAGTGCCCTAAGAGCTTCTAAGTTTATATGCCCTAACCTATTATGCTATAGGTTTAAATCTGCTATGTATGAGTGATTTATAGCAGATTCTACCTTAGGTAGTATAAATAGGTTATTCTGAAGTAAAACTTCGGCATATATCTGCTCTCTTTTATCTATAAGTCTTAAGTTCTTTATATCTAGATATATACCATGTGTATATAGCCTAGATATAGAGATAAGATTTATAGATAAATCGGGGATATAGAGAGCGTCTAGAAGGGTTAGATTTATCCTTCTATTAGCGTACTTAAAGGTAATAGGTATAGTACCTATTCCTTTAGCATAGATCTCTCCTTTACCTAGTTTTATAGGTAAATTTACTTCTTTTAAAGAAGTAAAGAGATCTTTATGTCTAGACATATGGGCTGTAGCGCCGGTGTCTAGAATCCAGTCATTTAGGCCGGGACCCGCGGTAAAATAAGAGGTATAACCCGTAATGTGTAGGGTATCCTCTAAATCCGTAGGACTACTATTATTTTCTTTACCCTTTAAATTCCTAGCTCTTTTATAGCAGTCCTTTTCTAGATGGCCATTCTTTTTGCAATAAGAGCACTTCTTAGTACTCTTATTATTATAAGTAGAGGCGTTCTTTTTAGAAGAAGATTTCCCTTTATTACTAGTTGTAGTAATAAGGGCAGTATTGCTTTCTTCTTCTAGTTCTCGGCGCCGAGACTCTTCTACTAGACGCTCTATAAGGTGGTCTAGAGTAGTCTCTTCTTTTAGCCCTAGCTGGGCTACGGCGCTCCATGAAGAATAGCTACTAGGTATATTACTAAAGAATACACCTAGTTTCTGCCTCTCCGTTAAGGCCATCTTAGTCTGAGATAATAGGGTTATCTCATCTAATAGATTAGCCACCTAGGTATTAATATCTCCCGTATCTTTAAGGCTTAGTAGCCTTATAAAGTGTGAGACTTCCCATGAAAGTCCCTTAGATTCACATCTTTTTCTAAGGGCTTCTCCCATAGAACTTGCAGTTCTACAATGGGCAATGCTAGAATAAAGTTTAGGATCTATAGAGGTCCTAATGAAAGTCCTTATTCTAGCATCATTAACCTCCCAGGTAGGATCTTCTACTTTAGGTTGAGATTTAGAGTCTAGATGGGCTTTTAGCCCTTCTATAATCACTATATCATTTATAGTAGATCGCTAAGACTCCCAGTTCTCAGGGCCTTTAAGTTTAGGAATGCTAGGGAATTCTTTTCCTATATTTCCTAGTAGAAGATGTTCCTTTCTTAAGGTATATTAAAGATTTTATACCTTATAGAGGTCTTTAGAGTATAAAACTCTATGTACTTATAGTTTTAAGCGGAAACTATAAGTGTATGAAGTCTCGAAGTTTATTAGGTGCTAATGGGCCTGATGCACCTAATAGAAAGTGGGGAGATTATTAGAGTATCGATGTTTTCTCTAATAACTTAGCCGGGAGTAGAGATATAAGGAATCTGATTTCAGATCCTTATCCGCCGAGTTTTTCTCTTCAAAACGGTATACTACTTTGCTTACTAAGCAAAGTATTCGGGTCGATGCGGGTCGAAAACGTTTCGAAGTGTCGTGAAGTTTTAGTGTTCCTCGTGCCAAGACACTAGCGGGAACTAGTGCAAACGGGTAACGCTTAGGCCTAATATGGTATAGAGGCCGCGCAGCCACACCTTATATCAACGTAGTTGATAGAAATGTGAGGAAATCCGGAGAAAGGCGGAGAAAGGTAAAGAATAGGTAGCGAATAAGGTTATTCTAGACCACTAGAAGGTTCTAGAATAAAATCCTAGGTAGATATAGGCCCGACGGTCCTAGGAAAAATTCGATAGGCTAAGAGCCTAAGGATAGGGCTTAGGATACTAGTCCTTACCCTAAAAAATGCCTTACTTATATAAATAAGTAGGCTTTCCCTAGACTTCTTTATAAGTTTAGCTTAATAGCTATCCACCGAGATAGTCTTACTAAGCCTTACTTATAAGAGCGGTCTAGTATAGAAAGAATAGTATATTCTTTCTTATAAGTAGGGAAGGAAGTAAAATCCTACTTATAAATTATAAGGCAAGCTATATAGTAATCTATAGATTACTATTAGCCGGGCTCATAACCTGTTAGCGGTATTCTATAAAGATAAGTAATATCTTTATTATATACCGTATAGTAGATGGTTTATAGTAGAGAATGTAGTAGATTCTTTACTATAAGAGAACTTCCTTAAAGGACTAACTAGTAGGCTACCTAAGGGTGTTTATATAGAAGAACCTATAGATTCTAGAGAGTTCTATCTCTAGGTAATTAGTAATAGGTTCTTCTATTAATAGAAGACGATTTCTAATCAATCTAGACTAGAAGATTCTAGGCCTTAGTAATGAGATAATCTAGAATAAGGGCTAGAATCTAAAAGAACCCGTAGGAATAAGTTCTTAGTAATAGAAGAGGTCTAGAAGAGTCTAGAACAGTCTAGACTTATTCTTAGGCCTCTAACATATAGAGCCTCTACTAAGACCCTAGCCCTCTAGATTAGAAAGGCGTTAATATAGCTTAGATGACTACTCTATAACTACTCTAGCTAAATCCTCCTACTCCTAATAATGATTAGATAACCGTTTAGCGGTAAGGTAAGGGCTTAACGCTATTTATCTATATAGTATACCTAGGCTAGGGCGGTATATAGAGCTCTATTATTAGTAATAATATTAATGTGCGGTTATTTAACGGTAGTAATAGGGCTAGATTAAATTATAAGTAACATTAATATAGATTAAACCTAGGTTCTTTAGCGTTATTTATTTTCTATGATAAGTGTTAGCTAACTATACTAGTTAGCTAGAAGATATATACTACTAGTTAAAAACCTTACCCGCCTTTTTTACCTTTATAGGTGCTAAGAAAGGTGTTATACAACGCTAACTAAAAAAAAAAAAAAAAATAGTACTATTAGGGATAGTACTAGAACGCTATAGCAGAGCATATATATAATCTACCTTACCTACTACCCTATACTATATTTACTTTTCTATGTACGCCTTCTTCCTATCCCCCTTCCTTTCCTTACTCTTACTTCATGCTATCTATCTACTTAGATAATAGTAGGAAGGCTAGTTCTTAGCCCCCCCTTATCTAAAAAGAGCCTAGATAAACTATCTATCTATAATAACCCTATACCGACATTACACTAAGAATTATACTTTATCGTACGAGATTCTTTAGCCGGGCATCCCTACTTACCTTATAAACGTACGCGGTATCCCCTATAGATAGCTCTATCTTAGATAGCCTATAGCTCTAGTAAGACGTAAAATAATTAATTAATTAATTAATTAATTAATTCCCATCCCCCTTCCTTTCCTTACTCTTACTTCATGCTACCTATCCACTTAGATAACGGTAGGAAGGCTAGTTCTTAGCCCCCCCTTACCTAAAAAGAGCCTAGATAAACTATCTATCTATAATAACCCTATACCGACATTATACCGAGAATTATACTTCGTCGTACGAGATTCTTTAGCTAGGCATCCCTACTTACCTTATAAATATACGCGGTATCCCCTATAGATAGCTCCGTCTTAGATAGCCTATAGCTCTAGTAAGACGTAAAATAATTAATTAATTAATCTAAAAAGAGCCTAGATAAACTATCCGTCTATACCTACCCTATACTAATATTATACTAAGAATCGCGCCTTATTATATGAGATTCTTTAGCCGGGCATTCCTACTTACCTTATAAACGTATACGGGATCCCCTATAGATAGCTCCGTCTTAGATAGCCTATAGCTCCAGCAAGACGTAAAATAATTAATTAATTAATTAATTAATTAATTAATCAATCAATTAATCAATCAATCAATCAATCAACCTAGCGTGGAATAACGCATCATGGATATAAATTCAATAACAAACGTCGTCTCTAATAATAACACTTCGGCACTTTGGCGGAGTGGTTAACGCGCTGGCCTGCTACTATCTCCACGGTCGTAACTAAGCCAGTTCCTTCGGGAGCGTGAGTTCGAATCTCACAGGTGTCGCGTAGCACGTGATTTCTTTTTGCTTTTCACTATGTCATTTTGCTGCTGGTGCGTGTTGTTTTGATCGTTTGCTAGTTTTTTGCGTTCCTCGGCGGAGATGCTCGCGATGGGCGGAAATCGTGGGCGTTGCCCGAACAGGCTAGTGCCACCACTAGCGCCGGCCTCTGGCGAATGGGAGAGCCGTGTGGTCCAGGCGAGACCTCGGCACAGAACCTTGTCTTGACTGCCGCACCCGCGCCGCGCGGGGGCGACGCCCACCCACCACCCCGACCCTTGGTTCTGTCCCATTAAGCCACGGCTCCACAGGCGGATAGCGACGGTACCTGCCGCGACGATGATGACAGCTCCATTATCCAACGCTGTTCCAAGTGCGGACACCTTTTGCCGCGAGAACTAACAGTCAATCATCGTGCCTGACGGCTTACTTACTGTGCTCGAGTCCTTCCACCTCGTCGCGCCTGACATGGGCCGTCCTCGCGCCTTTGATCACCTCATCGCATCGACGTGAAATATACCACCAACCTTCCCAATGAGCCGTCTCTCAAAGTCGGGCATCGACAGTAACGGCGACCACGTGCCAGTCGTGTCACTCTCTGCGACGTGCAAAACAAACGAGCTGCGCGGGAGAACATGCTTTGGACAAAAACTTACACTCACCTCTGCCTACGTTGGGCCTGTTTGACGGTCCAACTGTGCATGGAGCCTTCCGCGCTTCCGCCAGGTTTTGCCTTTGGTAGAGCCTATCCCCGAGGGAGCACCTTCTGCGGCGTTCAGTCACAGCGTCCGCAAATACGAGTAGAGCATACCGAGGGATTGGATTCAAAGCCACTGCCATGCCTTTTACATGGCTGATCATTCGGTAATTCGTTTTTGAACGGCTAATACTGTGTCAGTGTGTTGTTTTCCTCGGACCTTTGGCGATCGCGAAAAGCCCCAAACTACTCCTTACTCTTTTTGGGCAAAGAGTCGCTCGCCAATGCTACTACCTACCTTTGTAGCTCGACAACATGCGTCCCTCATCTGGTGACCAGGGCTGGATGTGGCCAACAAGCCAGGACCGGCGAGTGCTCAAAAAATTCATCACCCGACAATTCATCGCAACACTCCGCCCAAGTGTCAGCCAGTTGCCAAGGCGCAACTTCCCCGTAAGAAGAGATGCTTGGCCGTGCCAACACGCGAGCAGGGAAATCCCTCAAGGATCGAGCTTCTCCTCACCCAGAGGCAAAGTTTGCCCGTCGACCATGCCAACCCAACACCATCTGCAGGATTCGGACCGCTCCTGTCCAAGCCGCAGAGCGCCTCACGACACGGAATTTCGTCGTCGTATTCAACCCATTTACCCACTGTCCCAGATAACAGTCTGCGCTACGAAATGCAGAATCAGTCCGCATCGTCAGGCACACGTAGCGTGTACCCTTGCTGCTCCAGGATGTCGCTGCTCTCGCAAGTGCTCCGGCGAAAAAGATGCGTATTTTCAAAGACTCAATCATTCATTCAAAGTGCTTCATGCATGAGCGCCCACAGCAGCGGCTCAAAGATCGACCAGACGCAGATCAACAAGCCAAATGCGCGTCATCAGCGTGCCATGCTGCGAAACTTGTGACCGCATCCATCGTAGGTTGGCAGTCGACAGTTGACAAACGTAGTAATCCGTCCAGATTTCAGGTTGTCGATTCCAGGGTCGATGGCCGGGAGCCCCAGTTGAAGTGCTTCAAGATTTAATTTCCCCTGGTACCTTTTGTCGATTCAGGTCGGGATGGCTAGATTAGGCCCAGCTAGCGCTCGCGACTTGTGTCCCTTCTCGCGCTACCTATTCTTCTTCGTCGCGTGAAGCTAACGTTAGCTCAAACCGTTGGCACCAAACCCTTTGACAGCGTTGTCGTCCGTCACAAGCCTTGTGCGGCCTAGGGTACTCAGGGAAAGCCATGACGTACGTGTATGCAGGTACGCGGGGAGGAAACAGAGGGGTCGAGTCACCTTGTTCGAAATAGAGTTGACGGCTATTTCCTTCCTTGACAGCAGTGTTTCCGAGTAAACCCAAACCGCCGCCACCACTTATCAGTCACCGGAAATACCAAAATTCTCTATAAGACGGCAAATATCGGACATCGAATGACGAGCTCTGCGAGCAGCGTTAAGGTTGCGCTTGATTCTGAGTTTCATTTAGCTGCCCGGGCTTGGAAGGGAGCTTGCCCCTCTCCAAGTCACCGCTTTTTAAAGAGTAACTTATGCCCTGCACTTTCTTTTAGCAGTCGCCACTTGCACCGACCTCTCGACAGATATTGTGTCAAGCGACAAAACACAAAACTTGAAACCCATAAACGGATCCGACATGCGTCTCCTTACCCTCCTGGCTGCTGGAGCATCCCTCCTCGGCTTCGCGGCCGCGATGCCTGAGGCCTATCCCGACGCGGCCGACTTGGACGTAGTCGGACGTCTTGGAAAACGAGCTCTGATCACCAATTTGGAGACTCGACAACGTGAGGTCTCCACGACATCCATCGACATGACCATCGATATTGACACATCATCTCAATCAGTTTGCAATGGCTCAGTCAAGCTCGACACCTCCACGCAAACCTATGTAATTGCGCAAGGCGACACCTTGACGAAGATTGCGGAGAAGTTCAACCGTGGAATTTGCGACATCGCCAAGACCAACAACATCACTGTCCCCGACTTCATTTTGGCCGGGGCGAAGATCATTATCCCCCCTCAGGTTTGCCATCCCGACAGCACCTCGTGTATCTCCACCGTCACTCCGACTGCGACTTGCATCAATGGCGGTCCCGGGTTTTACATCATCCAGCAAGGCGACACTCTTGGCCAAGTTGCGCGGGCATTCAACATTACGCTGGAAGCCTTAGAGGGAGCCAACAAGGCGAACATTCCTAATCCCGACGTTGTCAACATTGGCCAAGTGGTCAATATCCCGATTTGCGACAACAGCATGGCCGAAGTGACACCATACAAAATAAAGGCTGGGGACACATTCTTCATTCTTGGACGGAGGTACCGCAGCTCGGAAGGCCAGATTCGCGCTGTCAATCCTGGAGTCAACCCCAACACGTTGCAAGTCGACCAGGTCATCACGTTGGTTTCCTTTGCCCGCAAGTTCCCAGGTACTGAGCCACCGAACGAGTTGTAAAAGAGTTGCCTCGCGTGTATAATTCTATCTAATCTCGAGATTGCTGCGACTTGATGAGGCGAGACGGTGTTCACCACGAGATCATATCCAGCTGTTGCCGAAGGATTAATCGAGGTTTTTCTTTTTAACGGCATCACTCTAATTACTAGTGATACAATACATGTCTGTCGATGCCTTCTCACCATCTTGCAATGTGCTGCCTTGGGGCGTTTCTACCTGCCACAGCCCGGCGCCGAGTAGCCGCCTTGCTGATTTCTCGCCACATTCTTAACCATCGCAAATTCAACTTGGTTCAATGTCATATGACAGTTGACCGCAGGTCATGAACGTAACCGACTTCTCGCACCTGCCAGTCTGACCGTAAATGTTGTCGTCGGCAACGCACGCTGTTGTCGTGTTGCATTATCATCCAACAATCCTGACTTGAGGAAGCCATCGTGGCCGGCACCCTTGACCGCGCAGATGAAAAAGCCACGAATCTCCGCAAACCAGAGAAGAAGATCTCGAGCCTTGTTTCCCCCCCCGTCACA
Source organism: Phyllosticta citriasiana (assembly GCF_038021145.1). Lineage (NCBI taxonomy): Eukaryota > Fungi > Ascomycota > Dothideomycetes > Botryosphaeriales > Phyllostictaceae > Phyllosticta > Phyllosticta citriasiana. The sequence goes on from NW_027117295.1 coordinate 262,694, forward strand.
CGCCTCCCTATTCGCGAATGTCGGCCAACCCGCCAACCGCACCCCAGCATCGGGCGCAGGCAGCGGGAGAGACGGACGGGCGAGCGCGGGACCAACCGCCACCCGTTCAAGGGATATCTGCCGGCCGACCGACCCAACCGGCACTTACCAACCAACCAGCCAGCGAACCTAACCGTCTATGTCTTTCCGTCCGTCTATCTTCCGAGACAAACGCAAACTAGCTTTGGCGTTGCCGGGGCGGCGTTGTCAGGGATGTGTGTGTTTCCCTGGGCGCCCGCGGCCGGCAGAGCCAAGATGCGCCGCGGGCGTGACGGGCTGGTTCTGTCGAGTCCCCGTGGACGAAGCGGCGGGAGGGAAGGCATTGGAATGGGGGCGATTCGGCTGGCGGTGAGGATATTATGCGCATGGTGCGTGTATGTTCGCGTCGTCGTTTGTGGGGTGCTGTCGGCTGTCAGTGATGGGTGTGCATGGTTGACTGTGTTGGCGAGCTCGAAGAGTCCTTGTGCTTTCCACGCGTGAATGTTGAGTCTGAATGCAAGCACCAAATCCACTGCAACCGGGATTCGGGATTGAACTGACGTCGCCTTTGATCTCCCAGTGAAGAGCAACATGCTCAATTGATACGCTCGCCAGGTTCTCGCCATGTTGAGCTCCTTCGCATGTCATCGACTGGCTGACACCACCGCATTGGTCCGGGAAGGAAAGCGCCGTCGCTTCATTTTGCCGGTGTTGACTACTGCAAGCGCGTGTCAGCCATCAGGGACAAGTTACAATGGAGCGAATGCAAACGACAAGACATTGCGCCGTTTCGCTGGTGTAATGCGTAAAGTTCCGCAGGCAACATAGCCGACAGGCTTGACCCCTTTTCACAGTAGAGATAGCTCACCTGAGCCGTGGCAACAGATCAGGAACACGTGATAGGAGCGTGGTCTCTCATACACAGTTTGAAAGCAAAGAGTCCGAAGATCATGCGTCACATGTAGTGTCAGTCACGAGGAGGCTCCGCAGGCAAGGCGAGACGAGACACAGTCTTGTTGTGGTGCGTCTCTCCATTATTATCAGTATATAATGTGTCAAAACCCCAGTCCCACTATGCAGCGGAAACCGAAAACGTTTATGGATTGGTGGCGTAGTGGTAACGCATGTCGTGGATTATCATCGCTTCCGTGGCAAGTCCCAGGTTCAAGTCCTGGCCAATCTGACCGTCGCTGTTTTTGCTCTTTCTTTTGGCCTTTCGTTTTGTCTGCAGGTGAAGTAGAGTGGTAGCGGGGGGGGGGGGGGGTCCGTGACGGCGCCCTGGGTTCCAGAGTCAGGGCTGGGCAAGTGTGAGTGAGGAGGCACAGCATCCAGTGATGACGACTTTTGCCGAGGAGCTTTAGCGGCGGCTTCCATTTTGTACATTTGAGAAGACGGTGTACTTGGGGGGGAAGTCCATGTCGTCAGAAACAGCAGAGCCAGGCCCAAATCACCCGGAACTCAGTTGCTCTTCGCAGTCCAATCGATCTTGCGGAAAGTCGTGTCAAGTCGTGTCTGGACCATATGTACTAACAGACAGCGGAGGACCGGGGGGCACGCTTATTTATACGGCGAGAGAGTTGCTGCCTGGTTCCACAAGACAGCGTGGTCAGATTAGCTGGTCACTGGGTCCTGACGCGCACGTCCTCGTGTGGTGGCCAGTCACGTTTTGCACTCTATTCATCACTTCTTTGTCACATGATCTTCCACCGCAGCTTTGTTCAAGGTCTGACTGCTCGCTGTTGTGAAGAGGTGGCCAAGGAGGCTGGACTCCAAGCAAGTTTTACGCTGGGTTCTTGGAGTCGCGTGATCTCCTTTTCAGGCTCAATCGTTTCCACCCCTGATTCTCGCCATCGTAAAGAAAGGGATATGATTGAATAACACCATGCTAGCAGCCAGTCAGCCTTTTGGCGTACTTGATTGGTCGCGTGTTGCTCCACCGACTGCCTATTTCGGCAAGTCGACTTCCTGATACGGTAGGTGTTCAATCTGCCTTCAACACTGCCACCACTCACTCGTCGTCAATCAACACGCATAGCATTCCTTCCAAATCAGAGGAGTAGTATTATCTAAAGTACGTCTCTCGACTGCTCCCAGTCCGCGGCGTTGACAACCAACATCATCGCCGGACTAGAATGTTTCAGCTTTTCCTGGACAAAGCAATTCTTCTCGATCCACAGAATAGACCACGGGCGCGGGTGGCGATGAATTTGAGAACCAAGCAGGGCACGGAAAGTTCTGAAGAGTCCAGGATTCTTTGTCTTGCATGAGTCTCTCGACCAAATACCAGGAAAACTGGTTGAGTTGAAGAATCTAGACACTTACTTCAAGATAGAAGTGTTATAGCTCCCCTGCAGCTACAGCCAACATGTCACCGTGTGAGTAGCCATGTGATACGACCGGTATGTGTTGGCCTGTCAAAAGATCTTTGCGGCCAGCGTTGCCGCCACGCTTTGTGCGCTCTCTGGTCCCGTAGTCTGCCGTCCTGCGCGACCCCCTGGATGTTTCTGCCGAAGGCATAAAGCCCACAAAGCCTACTGCGACGTACTGCAAAAGTGAGCAACAAGCGCTGCGGCTCAGAACCAATCGCGGACTACATCTCTAGTTTCCTTTGTGACAATCAAGACTGTGTGTCTTTTCCTTGCGGTGTCTTTGATGATGCATCGATCCGTTGGACGGTCAGGATTTTCAAGAGATTGAAAGGAGGAACAGTGAGTGGCAACAGAAGCGGATATGATTGAATTGCCTCGTGGTGCCGTGTTGGTGACGGGAGAACCAAACGCAAAAAATCGGAACTCATACCGAGAGGCTTCGAAGGTGGGAGAAAAACGACGAGGCCGTAGCTGACTGACGTTGACAGCAGAGACAGACCAGTGTTGGGATTCGTCTAAGAGCTCAAAGTGTTTGCAGAAAGCAAGCGGATGAAGAGAGAGTGGAAGACCTTTTTATACCTGGTGCCCGGCTTTCCTGCTCCGCCTGCCACACGCAACAGTCGCAGCGCGTGAACAGCCGAGTGTGACTAACGGGGCAAGACGACGGGGTATAAACGCCGCCCGTTTTCTCTGTTCCATCCACTCCAGGGCGGCGCACAAACCGCATCTCTCGAGAGGGGTAAACTCAGGAGAAAAGAGCGGACAAGAAAAGAGAAAGCAAGCAGTGAAAGGTTTGTGATCTTGGGACAGCACAGTGGCCACCGCTTCAATGATCCTAGCCACAACGCCTCCGACTGCGTTTGTGGGGACAGACAGAAGAGGCGGAGAGCAAGAAGAGGCGGCTTTTGTGCTTCTTTCTCACTCTCTCCCACATGCCCCTCAGCGGGCACATGCCATCTGCTACGAGCCAGGTAGCGGCCTGTCTTCTCGATGCCCACTCATCTGTGGTGTCGCCGCTTGGAACTTGCTCGCATTGTGCAAAACCTGCGCTCTTTCTTCTCTTTCTTCCCGCTTGCATGTCGCCTTGCTCTCTCGCAGACTGAAACCCTGACGATGGAAAAACGACGACGACCATCATCATGATATGACAGTGATGGAACGAAAGAGATGCACACACTTGACAAAGTGTAAAAGGGGAGAGAAGACGAACGAGGAAAGACCAAAAAGATGTGCATCCATGAAGCGCAAAACAAACGGACAGAGTCAACGACGCAGCCAGTCATTCGCCCGCCTGTCTGTCCGTCTGTCTGTCCGTCTGTCCGGATATCTGCCATCGAATCATCACACAATACTCGGAATGTCAAAAAAAATTTAAAAAAAAAAAAATTGAAAAAGTACAATCGCATAGTATCGAATGAACCACAGCAGCAGACACAGACCCGGACCATGCGCCGCGAGCCGCAATGTCGGAATATCGGAATATCGGAATATCGGTACGACGCGGAAGCGAAGTCCAGCGTGTATGCATGCATGAGCTGAGCTGAACTGAGCTGGGAGGGAGAGGGAAAGCGAGTGAGAGAGAGAGAGAGAGAGAGTGAGTGAGTGCTGCGTTGTCCATCCATCTCCCAGGAGTATTGCAGGAGAGGAAGAGGAAATTTATTTTTTAATTTTTTTATTCATTTGCCAGCGCTGCAGCGGATGGGATGGGATGGGCGTGGCTGGGAAGATGCTGGGCGGACGCGTCGAGTGGAAGTGAAGGCAAAGGCGGTCGGTCACTGAATCTCCCTGCCTTTCCCTCTCTCTCACTCAATTAATTCTCTCCCGTCCATCCCGTCATCCCGTCATCCCCTCATCAACCACACCACGCAGCTCGGTCGTCGCTGAAAAACCCCCTTTTCTCTTTTCCTTTGCCCTTTCCCCGCACCCATCGTGCCGTCCATCGCGCTCACTCGTCAAGCTTGACCGCAAATAGCTAGCTAAGCTAGCGCTTCCCTCGCGTCCCCCGCACCCGCATCCGCCTCCGCATCCGCAAACGCTCCGCCACACTGGATGCACTAAGTAGTTATGTACCACATGTACGTTCATACGTACAGCACACCGCTCGGCGCGTCCCTCGGAACAGCCGCAGCAGCGCCGTCGCCGATAGACGCACGGAAAGAAGGGGTGGCACGGTGGTTGGCTGGCTGGCTGGCTGGCTGGCCAATCAGCGAGCGGTGTGGGGCATGGATGGATGCATGGATGCATGCGAAGAAGAGGTTGAGGAAGTTCGGGTGGAGAGGAGGAAGCGATCGCATATTGAGAGAGATGACGGACGGACAGACAAACATGACAGGTATCTGATACCAGTAAACACAACTGGCCGGTGGGTTAGTGGTGGCGGGGAGTGGTCAGTCAGTCAGTCAGTCAGTCAGTCCGTCGCAGTCGCTCGCCGTTTTCGTCGCTGGCATCACCCGCCGCCGCCGCCGCCGCCGCCGCCGCGGCTCATCGTGTCATTGGGCACACACTCCACATGTTTCAGCTCTCATCACCTCACTCACTCATTCGCTCACCTTAGCTAGCTAGCTACCTACCTATCTACCTGTATTTTGGATCGTGGCGCCGTGCAAGCGCTGCAAATGTGGTTCACGAGAACGCGCGAAGGATTGACGCGCCAGCGGCGACGACGACGACGACGACGACGACGACGGGTGAGGCAAACGGAAGGCTTAGGTGCGGAGACAGCCAAGCGAACCGGAGAGGCGCGCGACCGTCGCAAGCCAGCCAGCCGCTCAACCACGTCCCGCTGCAAAATGATCTATGTATGTATATACGCACTGCATGCGCATTTCTGGAGAGAGAAAAATCGGTACCCGGTCCAGGCGGTCGGTCGGTGCGTCGGTCGGTCGGTGTGCCAGATGCGCATTCAGCAGGCACATCAATGCTGCCGCTTGTGAGTCCTCATATTTGTAGGCTCAAACGTACATTATTATGTATAGCTGTACCTACCGTGTGACGCAGGCAGGCAGGCAGGCAGGCAGGCAAGCAAGGAAGCAGACGGGGCGCAGGCAGCTTCCCCAGACTCCGCAACTCCGCGACTCCACGACTCCACCTTTGGATCGGTCGGTCGGTCGGGCGCGCCGTGCTGGCGGGTTGTTTCCCTTGCCTTGCGCAGCGAGTGCGTCGTGCAGGCGCAGCATCCGGTCTCCAGTTTCGTTTCGGCGGAATGCGTATTGGTGGGCGCGACGTTTCCATTTGCTAAGATTTTCGCGGTGCGGGCGCGAAGCGAAGCGAGGAGGGCAAGATAGCGTATGTGTGGATGGATGGACGTCGGGTCGTGGTGTGGTCGGGTCGTCGGTCTGGGGAAAACGAAGAGCAAGAACAAAACGGGTTGCCGGCCGGCCGGCCGTGTGTGTGCTGTGCTACTGCGCATGTGTAATGAAGAATCTGGGGAAAGAGGCGACTGGCACATGGTAGCTGTGCGCACGACACGATGGACAAGGACAAGGAGGCGAGGGGCTACCATACCAAGCCTTTGTTTGAACGGAGGAAATTTGAGTGGCTGCGGCAACGATGATGGGCGCAAGAGGCGTCTGTCTGTCTGGTTTTACGAGATCCGAGCAGGTTGGGCCGGCTTGGGTTCCCTTTGTCGTCGTCGTCGTCTGTCACGCATACGGTACGATGGAAGGATGGCGTATGGGCTGGCTGGGGCGGATAAAAGCGAATGTGGCGGGAAAACAGAGAGAGGCAAGAGGCAATGCTGAGTTGGTCAACCGGACGAAGTGAGGTGAACGGGCCGAGGGAGACGGCGATGGTTGCGAGGGGGTGCCATGTTGCAGAGGGACAAGGCGTGGGGTTTGTGTGGGATGACTAGATACTGCTGCGGTGATGATGGTGATGATGATGATGTTGGCGCCGGGGCAGGCCGAAGTGGGCTTGGCAGTCAGTCGGTTGAGGAAGCTCGCGAGTCGTGCGAGATTTCGGAAGCGGGTTCCTGATGGGTGACAATTCTTTTCACGTACCGTCGGTCGTCGCTGATGAGGCACAGAGGAGATGCATGCGCGCAGTCGGCGGGCGTCGGGGTCGAGGGTCCGTCTGGTCTTCGACTCGACTGGACTGGACCCGACTCTTCGAATTGCCCGTGGCAAGCAAGGGAGAAAGAACCAAAGGCAGACCTGAAGAAGCTTAAGATGGAAAATCTGGCCCGTATCCTGGCTGCTGGCGCCGTTTCTTCTCGACGACGTGTCGCAGAGATAAGCTCCATGCAAAACCAGCGAACCCACGAACGACTCTTATCATCATCATCATCATCATCATCGTAATATGGCTTTTTTAGGATTGGGATGCTCGTTCGGCGCCACCGTCTGTCGATGAACGAGGCAATACTTACAGCTCTGCAGTGTCGTATCCGCCGTCCGCCGTCCGCCGTCGTCGCACAAGCAGTTGATTGATGGACAGAAGAGTGACAAGGCCTCCGGGGCGAGCGAGTCAAGCGCCTATCGCTGGTCTGGTATAGCGTGACCTCAGCTCAGCAAACACCTGCCAGCCCGTAGTCTAGTCTAGTCTAGTCCAGCCTTGCTGGGCACTGCCGCCGCCTCATGCCACGCCATGCCATGCATCCATCCTGCACAAACAGGCAGGCTTCCAGAATTCCGGGGGGAAAAAAAGAGGAAAAAAAAAAAAAAAAAAAAAACTCTGAATGTTACACTCCCGTCAGCAATTGAATTACGCGCCATGTCTTATCAGGAAGGTCTGAAGACGGCCTCTTTTAATTGATCTTTTCCTCCACAAGGCTGACATACAGCGTTACATGGGCCGGGGTACTGCGCCGAGAGATAAGACATGTCGTCCTTACTGAAAGCAGCCCCCCCCCCCCCCCCCCCTCCCTGCGACACCAATTCTTAAAGCCCGCCGACGGCCAGCGCTGCTGCTGTCGTTGAAGAACCTCACCTTCGATCTCGGCCTCGACCTCGACCTCGACCTCGCCCTCCCTCCCTCCTTCCCTCCCTCCCCCCTTCTCCTCCCCCATCGTCCTCCTCCCGCGGCCCACCGAGGCCCCTTCCCGTCACAATGTCCGTGTCCATGTCCGTCGACCACGAAAAGGGCGTCTACAAGGCCAACACCAACCAGTCGCCGCCGCCCCCGCAGCCCCCAGCCTACGGCGAGGCATCAAATCACCAGGAACCGTGGAGCCGCCGCTTCATCGACAGCTTCAAGCGCGACCCCAATGCCCACGCCGCCGCTCCCGTCTCGCACGCCGGTGGCGCCGACGCCAAAGAGTACGACGTTGAAAACGCCGCCCAAGCCACGGCCGAGTCGCCGCTCCAGCGCAAGCTCAAGGGCCGCCACCTGCAAATGATTGCCATTGGAGGCTCAATCGGTTCGTCATCTTCGTCCTTGTCTCGTTGTCGCTGTCGTCTGTCTCTGACTCCCCGCCCCCTCCAGGTACTGGTCTCTTTGTCGGCTCCGGCAAGGCACTGGCCAATGGCGGCCCCGCCTCACTGCTCATCTCCTTCGGCCTGGTTGGCATCATGTTGTACTGCACCGTTCACGCCCTGGGCGAAATGGCCGTCTTGTTCCCCGTCGCCGGTTCCTTCTCCGCCTATTCGACCCGCTTTATCGACCCCGCATGGGGCTTCGCAATGGGCTGGAATTATGCACTGCAATGGCTCGTCGTGCTGCCGCTCGAAATCGTCGCCGCTTCAATTACCGTCAACTACTGGAATGAGGGTCGCATCGACAATTCTGCCTGGGTGGCCATCTTCCTGGTGCTCATCGTCAGCATCAACCTGTTTGGCGTCAAGGGCTACGGCGAGGCCGAGTTTGTTTTTTCCATTGTCAAGGTGACGGCCGTCATTGGCTTCATCATCCTCGGCATCATCCTCAACTGCGGCGGCGGCCCCCAGGGTGGCTACATTGGCAACAAGTACTGGAGAGACCCGGGCGCTTTCAACCATGGCTTCAAGGGCTTGTGCAGCGTCTTTGTCACGGCCGCCTTTGCCTTTGCCGGTACCGAGCTCGTCGGTCTTGCTGCTGCCGAGACGGCCAACCCGCGCAAGTCGCTGCCCACGGCCGTCAAGCAGGTCTTTTGGCGCATCACCCTCTTCTACATTGTCTCACTGACCCTCATCGGCCTGCTGGTCCCATACAATGACGAGCGCCTGCTGAGCGGATCCTCGTCGGCCGACGCGACGGCCTCGCCCTTCGTCATTGCCATCAAGAACGCCGGCATCGACGGCCTGCCGTCCGTCATGAACGTCGTCATCATGATTGCCGTGCTCTCCGTCGGCAACTCGTCCATCTACGGCTCGTCGCGTACGCTGGCCGCGCTGGCCGAGCAGGGCCAGGCGCCCAAGATCCTCGCCTACATCGATCGCAAGGGTCGTCCCATGGTCGGCATTCTGCTGTCGTCGGTGCTGGGCTTCCTCGCCTTCATCGCCTCGTCGCCGGCCGAGGGCGACGTCTTCGACTGGCTGCTCGCCATCTCCGGTCTCTCGTCCATCTTCACCTGGGGCAGCATCTGCTTCGCGCACATCCGCTTCCGCCGGGGCTGGGCCGCGCAGGGCCACACGCTCGACGAACTGGCGTTCCGCAGCCAGCCCGGCGTCTACGGCAGCTGGATCGGCTTCGGCTTCAACGTGCTCGTCCTGATCGCCCAGTTCTGGACCGGCTTCTCGCCCATCGGCTACGCCAGCATGACCACCTCGGAGCTCGTCACCTCCTTCTTCCAGGCCTACCTCGCCGCCCCCATCGTCATCGCCTTCTACCTCGGCTACAAGTTCACCTACCGCCCGTCGATTCAGCGCGCGCACAACATGGATCTGCACACTGGCATCCGCGAGTTCAACCTTGCCGAGCTGATTGCTGAGGAGCGTGCCGAGCAGGCCAACTGGCCGCGCTGGAAGAAGGTGTACAAGTGGTTGTGCTAGTCCAGTAGCAGCGAGGGAGTGAGTGAGTGCATCGAGCAGCGAGTAGACCTAGTAGCGGCACTAGACTTGCCTTTCTTTGTTTCGGCGGAGTTTTTCTTTTCTTCCTTTTTCCTTCATGTGAATCGCCTTTTTTGGGATCGGTTGGTCGGGTCGGAGCTGGAGGTGCGTGGTCGGAGGATACACAAAAAATCCCCTTCCTGTTCTCTTTTTTTTTTTTTTTTTTTTTTTCTTTTTCCCCTTTGCTTTTGCGTATGTAGGATCCTTCCCATCTCCGGGTCGAATTGAATGCCTTGATACCCCCTCACTGCTTTTCGCGCGCTCTTTGCTCTTTGCTCATCTGCGTCATTCCTTGGTGGTGGTGGTAATGGACTCGGCCAATTCAGCCTCGTCAGATCTGCTGAGCAGCGGAAGGCGGGAGGCTGGATCCGGTGATGCCACGCCATCCATGGTGAACTCAACTTGGTTGACGTCGCGGCGGTCAGGTCGGGTGGTACACGGAGGGTGGAGGGTCGCACAGATCGTGGCCCCCGGACGAGGGCGACGGAGCCTCCATTCCTCATTCCTCCTCATTCCTTATTCCTCATCATCATCATCATCATCATCATCATCATCATCATCATCATCGCGTGGCGATACAAGGTAAGAAGGTAACACGGGCGGAGTCACCGAGAGACAGACAGACAGACAGACTGGCAGACAGGCAGAAGAGAAGAGGTGTGTAGGTAGGCAGATACCCGGCTCGTCTTACCCACACACACACACACACACACAACTCGCCTGCTTGCTACGCGCTGGCTGGCTGGCTGGCTGGCTGACATGTCTTGACTGACCGACAGCCAGCCCACCTCCTCGAGGCTCGATCGATGGCGACTGACTGACTGACTGACTGATCGACCCACGGAATGAGTGGCGCACGAACGCATCGCGGTGGTTGTGACAAACTTGCTCGTTACGAGGCTCCGTCATATTGGATGGTTGTACTGTGCTATACTATTTGTTGCTTCGTTTTGCGCGCTGGCACGCGAGCAAGCGAGCGAGCGAGCGCGCCGGCCGCCACCTAGCCGTTCATTCATTCGTTCATTCATTCATTCATTCATTCATCCATCCATCCATCCATCCATCCACACGCCACCACTGGTGTCTTTCCGTTGATCAACGTGGGTTCGGTTCGATTTTCAATCCTTAAGATGAGTGAATTCCATGCGGCAAGAATCCCCTCTTGCGTTGCATCTTCTCCGTAGCGTCGGATGATTTCGAATCCCCTGCGCACCAGCTCACCCTCCATAAGTCTGGCGTCGTTCAGGAGGCCCTTCAAGTCAAAGGTACTTGCAATCAACAACGCAAGTTTGATTGAATGTTCGCTGAATTTGTGTGTCGCCGCCATGATAGTTTCTGACGAGGCTGAGGTGGTTACCCTTGACCTGTGTGTCTCCGTGTTGTCAGTACGTCCAGGTCAACTGATCTGAACAAAACCTCCGAGACCACAGCGCAAATTTAAATTGAAGAAAGAAGTGAAGGACTGGGTTATGGAAAAACAAGTTACTCGGTCGCTGAGTCGGAATTTCACTGCTGCACCTATCCACCAGAAAGAGAATGCCTCGACTGAAGTACACTCGGAGCCAAAAGTTTCACTGCCAATCGCTGAATACAAATAGCGCAGAGTGATGCGGCGCAGTTAATGCAACAAATGGCTTGCGTCGTGACGATTGGAGGCTCCGTATGCCTTGCCCTGTCTTGGATCGACCTTGAGGCCAACAAAAAACGTTTAGGCAACGTAGAGATTGATTGATTGGCTTGGAACCTTGCTGAACAAGTGGGTAAGCAGCTGACCGGCAGCTACCTGCGTGAATATAGCGGCTCAGCGACACATGGTGGGTGGGTTCATGAAACTTTCAATGATGATGGGTTCGTTCTGCACACCCCTAACTTATCCTCCGCGGGCTCTTCGACGCCCCGTTCACGACGTGTCATCAGCCGATGCAGGCTTCAGAGCCCTACCTAACGAGGTTGATGCAAGGCGCAATAGAAGGCTGTCTCCCTTAGCTTATGACTTTACCGATGGACTTCGACCAAGAGAGCAGTCGAACCCATTTTCCGGTTCCAACTTCACTAAAGTGGCATCACTGGATTTGAGTGGATGCCAAAACCAGGAAAAACAAAAGGTATTCCCTCCTGATACATGCAACATGGAGGTGCAGGTACTTACGCGAACGTCATCGCATTTTCAGTCTTCTGATGTCAATAGATTCCGCGTTCTTTGGAGGATGTCGAGACCTTGGAGGCCGAACCGTTGATACTTGGTACCTCGCCTGGAGAAGCCAACTCAGAAAGACCTTCCATTGCTAGAGAACTCTCGCGGGTGCTTTATCGACGATTCTGCATCACTGAAGACATGGAGCACTTGGAAGAGGCCACTGCGCAAGCTCGAGAAGCAGCGGATTAGGCAGTGCAGTACCACTCCTTTACGCAAGAATCCTCCCTGAACCTGGCAAACTTATGTTGCCGTTGGTACCGGCAAATGAAAGAAACCGAAGAATTGCCGCTCGAGTCCTCGCCACTGGAAATGCAGAGTCAAGCACTGGTCGAGCTATTTACGGCAATCGAGCGTCTTTCCCTCGCCCTAGAACACGTTCCGGATGATCATCATGAGCTGCCTGGCTTTCAAAACTACCTGGCGCGAATGATCTACGACCGCGCTCGGCCCACAAGAGATGCCCAGGATTTCAAAGGCGCCGTTAGCCTCGCCAAAAGCGCCCTGCGATCTGTCTTCCAGTCGACTCCCCAGCCGAGCGATATTCCGGGATTTTTCATCCAGACCTACCGGAGAAATCCTGGCCCATAGCCACATTCACCTCGGAGAACTGACCGAAGACGAAACGGTGGACCTCAGCTACCAGCAGACACACACAGGCTGTAGGCAGCACTCTCCCAAAGCATTTCCTCTCGGCGTATGATGATATGAAAAGCCAAGATCATCCTGATCAGAAGAAGCGAAGCATGGAAATGCTCGGCCGTGGCGACCGACTCTTTTACAAGAAGAATTTCAGCGACGCCGGAAAGTTTGCCTACCTGGAACAGGCCATAATTATCTACGAGGATGCGATCGGGGAACATGATCTATCGGACGATACTCGCCGAGCCTGGAGATTCAGGAGACTTTCCAAATGCTTCTGCATGCGTTATCTAGCCAAATTCGCTATCGAGGACCTCCGAAAGGTGCGCAGAGATTGGATCCTCGAGACAATCCAGACCGAGGAGATATCTTGAGAGATTTGGCAGAGGTTCACAGATATCTGTTCCTATGCACGGGCCGCGTTGGGAGCCTCCATGAAGCAGTCGAAACGCTGGAGGACGCCGTAAGTTTGAGGCGTGATTGGGACATCAGAGACCGACCGCACAGCCTTCGCAGCCTAGCCTTGATGCTGCATGAGCGATTCAAGGTCCACAACAACGAAGACGATATCAGGACCGCAGAAGAAAGGATTGCGCAGGCAATTGAACTAGCTTCCGGCCATCAGAATCGACTCAAGGCCTTTTTGAATACCCACGCAGACATTCTCAAAGGCCGCTACACGAAGACGTACAAACCCGAAGATCTCGAACTTGCAATCCAGAAAGCTATCGAATCAAAGGACTTGTGCGCAGGAGACCCACTGAACTTCCATCAGGCTTGCTCCCTGGTTGGCGTTCTGTACAAGCTCAAATTCGCAAGATCTCAACGCGACGAACACTTTAATAACGCTCTTGTGTACTTGCGACTGGCTAGGGAGTCGGCCCCAGTAGGCAGTGAGTATCACACCCAAACCTTGATACGCATAGCCGTCACTGTGGGAGACTTGTACAATCAGACCGGGAAGGCCGAATTGCTCGAAGAAGCAATCGCGTCTGCTCGACAGGCGATTTTATCAGCACCTGAGCAAAATAAATCCATTTATGAAATGAGAACGAACTTGGGGGCACTACTGCTCGACCGTTGCAAATCCGGGGGAAAAGCGAATCATGCGGAATCTGGTGACGCGGGCATTGAAGCCTCCCGGCTTGCCGACTTGAACGAAGCGATTGGATACTTTGAGCAGTCACTGGAAGCTGTGGATAGCACCGGATTGGACTGGGGCACTCGGGCCTTCGGCCTCTCGTTCATGCTCTCATACAGGGCACAACTGACGGGCGACATTTCGTCTCTGCCCACAGCCTCCAAGTTACTGCTTATGAGCGTGGAAAACGAGGCAGAGCCTCCTTTGAACTGGATATCTATGGCTAGCAGGGCTCTCCGCTACATTTGGAGCGACAACAAAGGAATCGTGGAGTTGCAAGACAGACTGGCCAAAGTCGCCATCGATCTTTTGCCCTACGCGTGCAGCCGGGAGCTGTCCCGCGAAGACTAACAGTTAGCAATTAGGGTCGCCGAAGGGTTTGCTGCGGATAGTTGCTCCTTCTCACTCGAACTCGAAAACGTCGAAAAAGCTCTCCAGAGAGTCGAGTACGGCCGCGGGTTGATCTTGGGGCATTTGATTGACAGGAAAGACGACATTACAGGCATGAGAGAAAAGCATGTTGACCTTGCCCAAAGCTATCCGGATCTCCGGGACAGGGCATTTCGTCCCATCGCGGAGGAGAGGCTAAGCGTCAATTAGGGGACGGTGGTTGAAGGTCAGGAAAGCTCACTTGAAGTTGCGCGATTGCGAAAAGGAGATTCGCCGCCAGCACGGCTTCGAGAACTTCCAGAAGCCAAATTCTCTGGAAGAGCTCCAGTGGTGCGCAACTCACGGCCCCATTGTTGTTGTGAACGTCACTTGTTTGAGTTCTGACGCCGTCATCCTCACCAAGTCTAAAGTGGCCACCATACCACTCCCAGAATGATGACCGATATTCCACAGCTCTTCCAAGGTGCTCTGGGAAGATATGCAGCTGGGATGAGGACGTCCAATACGACGATTGATGATTCAAATTCCTTCGCTTTCGATGAACCAGTAGGAAGAAGTGGCTCCAGCACAAAGAATTGGTCAAGGCTGAGTCAACCTATTGAGAAAGATCTCGGGGGGCCGAGTAACACTGAGTTGCTCACCTGGCTATGGAAATCGTGCGTCCGTCCGGTGATCAGGAAGCTTCAAGACCTCGACATATCGCCCGACACAGCGGGGAATCTGGAGCCCGATCAACACGAAGCCTTTTGGAACTCGGCCAGCACGTGTCTGGATTGGATGAAGCCATCGTACGCTCCGACGATTAGAGCACTGAAGTATGCGAGAGCACGAGCCAAGATGGCACAGCTGGATGAGAGGCCTGCTGTTTTGGTAGTCATCATGCCGTCGACACCCGGCCAGTCCGACTTGACCGGAGTCTTGCGAGAGAAGGCCGCGGTCCAAGCAGCCGCGGCCAACTTTCAAGTAAACAGTCTGCCGGACTATCCTGCCGCCGATGCTGTCCTGGCAAGCCTCCCTGGATCATAAGTCGTCCACTTCGCATGCCACGGCATGTCCGACCCGGTCAATCTCGACGAAAGCCACATTCTCCTCCAGAAGAGAGTAATACCGGACAAACCCACCGTCGGAAACATCCTGGACAACACGGCGCCCGACGGATCCGAGAACTGGCTGGTCTATCTGTCAGCATGCTCAACAGCCCATGTAAAAGCCGACAAGATAGGCGACGAAAACCTGCATCTGGCCAGCACCTTCCAGGTCACCGAATTTTGCTCACGCTATCGGTTCCCTGTGGTCGGCGGACGGCAACATTTGCGTCGAGATTGCATGTCTCTTTTTTACCAAGGGCTTTCAAAGTACTCTGGAGATGAGCGCAAGCTTGCCGTTGCTCACGCGTTGCGCGAGGCGGTGATCCAAATTAGGAACCAGCACTACAACAGCCCTGCTCTTTGGGCACCTTCTATTCATTTTCGCGCGTAGGAGGTTCCCGGGTTTGAATCATTGGGAACAGATCGTGAGCGGGGTAAACTTGGTGCTTCGTTCGTGAACAATTCCTGCAGAGTATACAGAAAAGATTCAGAACAGGCATGATGAGGTTAGAGCCTACTCAACGTCTTTGTGTGTATCAAAGGAGTTCACTACCGCGACAAGTGGCTAGATTTGTGTGTTAGTAGGGCTTCATTGGTACGTTGCAGATGAAGAAGCCCGCCGAGGCGCGTCAGTCCGTTTCCGTCTCCTCCGCCCCACAGGTTAGCTTCTGCGAGAGAGCTTCCTTCTCGCTGATCATGATTGCCATGATATCTATGAAGAGTGCTCATTTTGAAGGTCGTTTGTGGTGAGGTGACGGCGGCGGCGGCGGCGGCGGCAAAATCAAAACCTCGACAACGTTGACGATGGCAGCGGCAAGCGACATGTTGGCACCCGGCTGCGGAGCCTCCCAGAAAGCGAGTGAGAGCTGAACTGGAGTGGTTGATTGCTTACAGCACCGTTTATGGTGAAGTGACGGCGACGGCAGCAGCCTGGCAACATCTGTAACTCCGCGACGACAACATCAGCAAGAGCAAGCAAGGCCTACGATTCCACCGCCTGCATGCACAACCCTCAAACCCTTCGTCAAATGCCAAAGATGCAGCCACCATTACATCACCAGCGGGTCCAACCTGACAGATTTGGGAGGGCGAAGGGCCATTTAGCTACCTAGCGCCTGAAACAGTCTAAATTGTAAGTCTGGTGGTGGTAAACGGCTAATGGTCTGGAGTTCGATTCTTGTCGGTGTCTCGAGCCCCAGGCAGTGAGGGATACTTCTTCCGTCCTGAACCCTGCGGACAGATGTAGGCTGTGGGATTCGGTCCATGGCTGAACTGTTTTGTCTTTTTTGCTCTGGATCTTTGACTCTTTTTGCCACTTCCGATCAGTGGTGGTGGTGGTAGTAGTGAATGAACTACATGTAGGATGCGTCTGCTTGATCTTACACGCTATTTTCCTGTGGCGCAGAACCTCTTTCTTGCACGGTATCTCTCACATCACCTCCTGCGAAAGGCCCTCCTGAATCATTTCACACGCCGCTCTTACGGGACGTGATGGCCTTCCCCGGCTTTGACGGCTTGAATTCCAGCCCAGCCCCGGTCAGGAGAACCACTGGTTGCGCAAGACTGGAATACTCCATGTGCGCGTGATGCCCGAGCAACAATGTTTGCACATGGATGCTCCCTATCCGAGGACGTACTGCAGTAATGATGCTTTGAAGATCTATGCTCTCAGCTGAGCAGAGTGTGGGGGGAGAGGAGCAGAAGGGAGAGTTTTTGTACTCTAGGTATGACGTCCGCATATTGCACAACCAGACCGCCGCGTGAGCGCAGTGACTCAAGACCAAGACCACGTGGAGGAGGCATGAGAGCATCAAAAGGGTGAGGGGCGAGGGCGAGGGCGCGCAACGAGTCGTGGGGAAGCTTCTACTCAACGAAGTGCCTTCTTGGAGTATAAAGGCGAGACCTCGTGAATATCGACAACCCGTTAGCAGCAACAGTATAATCCTGTAATCGTGGCAACAAGAATTCTCAGCACCGGGACTGATGCCAACTCTACTGCGATTGTCGGCGAGATCTTCCTGCTCTTTGCACATTGCTCCAAATCTAGTCAGTCAGGCTTCGAAGGTTCAAACTACCGACCACCATCATCAGAGCTAAGTGCTGCAATGAAGGCTCCTCATTACCGAACATCGTGATGGGGACAACACCCATGGCCAAGGTGTTGGCAGGTCCTCTCGCAAAATGAAGAGGAAGCAATGCGTATGAAAAGGCAAACACAGAGCACCAGTGTGCAGGTTGAAGTTCATCTTGCCTTTCCAAAGCACGCAGGCGGCTTTTGGGGAGTGGGGCGAGATTATGGGGTGACAGGACAAATTTTAAATACTGGGGGCTTTGAGGTAGGGCCAATACTCCACGTGCACATGATGACCAACGCACGCGATCGGGACAGACACTTGCCATGGCCATGCGTGGCTCCTTGCCGTAAGAGCTTGTAACGATGATGTCGAGATTCGTGGGTAGTTAATGGATTGATCATGTCGTTAATCTTTGCCGTTATCCCGAATACGTATGTTGCTTGTTTGAGTGAAGGAAAGATGTGAAGCAGTGTTGAGCCGCCGTGAAAATGATGAAATCCGCCGCAAAGGAACCAAAAGGGGATAATCAAACACCAACGCGGGAAAGGTGAGATGTTGGAGAAGAAATAGGAGGGAATTTTCGAGTTGGGAAACATGACTGTGTGATTATTTCTAGTTTTGCATTCCGTCCTTTTTGTAATGTCTTTGAGAAGCGTTCGGGGGAGTAGAGAATGGCAATGGATGGGGTATAGCTGTAGACACAATGAAAAATGAAAGTCGAGGAGGTGGCGATTGGAAATAAGAAGTCGTAAACGTCATATAGTGTCGTATACTCTTTAGATGTTGAAGTTTTCGCGGGAGACGTATGATTTTGGTCTTGTCGGAAGAAAAATGCTATCAGTGGGCGTCGAAAGAAATAGCACACCCTGGGTTTAGCTGCAGTTGTGGACGACAGCTTCCCAGGCGCAACTGGGGCAGTGGATGAATGCTACCTCAGCCGCAACATTTCTTTTGACATCCACTACGACAGCCTTGCATTAAAGCTGCAAGTCACGCCACATTCCAGGCCACGATGACTTGTGTGACCATATTGAACAACCTCTGCAGGTCAAACAAAATACCTGGCCAGCTTAGCCAAGCTCATGAAGCTCTGGAAATTCAAGCCCTCGCGGTCATAGTCCCTACCATAGCCGGTACTGCCATAGTAGCCGCTGCTGTAGCTCCGCGAACCGAAATTGCTCAGACCGGGACCGCCGAGGGCGCCGTTCAATGCCCGCGGCAGGCTGATGCCGTACTGCCGCAAGATTCCATGAAGCGCGCCGCTGCTGAGGAGCGGCCCGAGGACCATGAAAAAGAGCTTAATCGGGTGGCGCCGGGCATAGTCGTAGAGCTCGCGCAGCAGACGCCGGAGCTGATGGAGCAGCCGTTGGATGTATCCGTCGCGCGGGCGTCGCTTGTAGTACGAGGACGAATGCGAATGGGTGGAATAATGGCTGCCGGGCCCGCGCGAGTACGAGGGACGGTAGGTCGAGTGGGAAGAGTATGGAGAACGAGAATTGAACCAGGCCATGGTTGAATGAGAGTGATGGCTGGGGCGCACAACGCGGTAGCGACGAACGGTAGCCGTGGTTGCGGTTGAAGCGGTCTTATGCCCAACGGCGCGACAGGGTATCTGGCGATGAGCAAGGTCGATACAGCCCAAAGAGGCGAGCTGGATTGACAGCGAGGAGGGCGAAGATTGTAGATCAACGAATGGCGTGGGAGATGTGAGGGAATCCGCACGTCTAGTTACAGCGGTCGTGTTGGAAAAAGGGCCGACGTTAGGCACGAGGTAAGGCGGATCACAGGCGGCAAGTGGAGACTTCAACAGCTGTCAATTGCAAATTCGACAAGGTGCAGCAGTGGTCAAAACCGGTGAGAGCAAAAGGGAAGAGTGGTGGAGGATCCGAGTCGAAGAAAAGTGTGGAGGCGAGTACGGCAGGGACTCGAGTCGGGACTAGAGATGCAAGGCGCCCGGGAGGTCAAGGGCACGAATGAGAGGGGCTGAGGATGCCGCGCCATGGCTCTACCCCAATGCCACGGGGCTCGCGATGCTGGACCGGAGGATACATGCGGAGCGTGGTTGGGATGGCGCAAAGACAGTTGCACAACGTCTGGCTGGGCTCGACTGTTGGAGAGAGAGAGGGAGGGAGAGGTCAAAGGCGATGATGGTTGCAGGATGCGGGTTTTTGACTGATCATCTGAGGACGTCCATCCTTGCAGCGTCGCGGATGCAGCTTTAGCCTCCGCCGCCGCAAACAGAGGGGCCAGCTTCCAAAGGCAATTGTTCTCTTGATGATGTTGAATGCACAGACGGGGAGGTTCCCTGATGTGGAGACGGAGCGGACCGGCTGGGCGTTGTGCTTTGAGCGGGTAGGGGTGGTCGAGGCTTTGCTCGTGGCCCATGTGGAGTCGCAGTACGCATGCAGTTTGCAGATGCAGATGTGAGAGTATGCGAGGGAGCAGCTTGAGGTCGACGAAAGTGTGAGGAATTCCGGCGTCTTGGACAGTCGAGTGGGCGAGGTGAGTCGAAGAGCAGGAGAAGAAATTGAAAGAATGCCTCAGGCAACACGTGCCAGGAGACCCGACCCTGCCTGCCCGGGCCCGGGCCCGAGCGGTGGCGACGTCATTGCCGACATCTTCAGGTTGTTCCAGTCACGTCTCCTCTCTAGCACGAGGTCCTGGCCCAACATCCATATCAACCTTCTGTCCTGCTCCCCCTTCGCACGATTATCCGTCGACATGTCCAGTAAGTCCGTCTCTCCACCGTACCGCAAGCGCAATGCTGACCTTTCCCAGCTCCAGATTATTGTAAGGCAATAATGAATTCGCCACGAAGCTCATCTAACCACCATGCCAGACAAGATTCTCGACGTGTCGCCGACTGCGTCGCAACAGCAGATTCGCGATGCCTACAAAAAGGCCGCCCTGAAACATCATCCCGACCGTGTGCCCGCCGACTCGCCAGACCGCGCCTCGCGCACCAAGCGATTCCAGCTGATCAACGACGCATACTACACTCTGTGCGATCCTCAACGCCGACGCGACTATGATCTCGCTCGAAAACACAACAACTATAGCGGAGGTTTCGAAGACAGCGATCCCGAGGAGGAGATTCCGCAAGCCAACACCAGTGGCACGCAGGGACAAGGCGGCGCGGGCGCGGGTTTTGCGGGTTTTGGGAGCTTCCCGTGGTCGTCCTTCTTTGGCAGCGGCTCCAACACCAACGCCAACGCCAACGCCGGCCCTGCTCCAGACTCGCGCAGCAACGAGCAGTTTGGCAGCGTTTTTGAGGAAATGTTGCGCGAGGAGGGCATGGCCGAGGGCGAGCGCGCGCAACCCACGGGCAAGTTTTGGAGCATGGTCGGTGGTCTCAGCGGAGGAGCCATGGGCTTCATCATCGCCAATTTTGCAGGTGCCGTGGCAGGCGTAGTCGCCGGCAGCAAATTGGGGGCGGTGCGGGATGCCAGGGGCAAGAGCGTCTATGCCGTTTTCCAAGAGCTGCCGCAGGCTGACAAGGCGAGGATGCTCAGCGACCTTGCCAGCAAAGTCTTTGCTCATGCCGTGGGCTCATGATGCATGGGCCGGACATTTACGACGAATGATTTGTGATATCCCTTTTTCGGCGTTGGACATGGTTGAGCAAACATTGGCCGACGCAATAATACTGGAGAGGTCGGTGGACGACGCGTTTGGTTTGGGAGGTAAACTGTCGGATTGATATTTAGAGTTGAAGCATCCATGGACACCAAGGTCTTGAGGAAGATGAAGTTGTCGTTTCGACCGGGAGTCTTCTCATGAATCAGTGCAGGGTGCTGCAGGAACCGAGCTCTGTCCGAGCGGCCCGCGTCATATCGACGAGGGTCTAGCGGTAGTCCACCCACAGCATGCATCATGCATCGACACATTTCCATCCCATCTCACCTTTCTCCAACTCACGCTGCCAAACCTCCCCAGGCCTTCCACCTGCGCCACTTTGGCCAGCGGGAAAGTCATCTCCGCAGCTTGTCAGCTACTCCGCCCCTGCCTTTCTTTCCGCCGCTCTCTTGTAAATCCTCCATCACACTAAAACTACCAGCCTTGACCCTTGAACTTGCACTTTTCCCGTCTTCTCTTGCAACCCGCCAAAATGTCCAACAAGACGCGCATAGCGTACATGTACGATCCAGACGTTGGCTGCTACGATTATGAGCCCGGCCATTGCATGAAGCCTTTTCGCATCCGCATGACCCACGATCTGGTCATGTCCTACGGGCTCTATCGCAACATGGAGGTTTACGTACGTCAAGCCTCCCGCGCAACGCTGCACAAGGCGCCCTTTGACTTTTTATTTTGTAGCGCGCCAAACCTGCCACAAGCCTGGAAATGACCCAGTTCCACACCGACGAATATATTGAATTTCTCAAGCGCGTCACTCCCGATACTATCGGCAACTGCCAGCAGGAAGCCCTCAAGTACGACATTAGCGGTGACTGTCCCGTATTCGATGGCCTGTTCGAGTTTTGCTCCATCAGCGCAGGTGGATCGATGGAAGGAGCGGCGCGCCTCAATCGTGGACGATGCGACATTGCGGTCAACTGGGCTGGCGGTCTCCACCACGCCAAAAAGGGCCAGGCCGGCGGTTTCTGCTACGTCAATGGTGTGTTCCATGTACGGACAGCGCGGGCGACGACTGACAAGCGCAGACATTGTACTGGCGATTCTGGAGCTCTTGCGCGTGTACCAACGGGTGCTTTACATCGACATTGACATTCACCACGGAGACGGCGTCGAGGAGGCCTTTTATACAACCGATCGAGTAATGACTTGCTCATTCCACAAGTTTGGCGAATTCTACCCTGGTACCGGCCACCTGTCAGACATTGGAATCGGCTCGGGCAAAAAGTACGCCGTCAATGTACCACTGCGCGATGGTATTGACGATGCGGCGTACAAGAGAATTTTCGAGTCGGTCATAACCGAAGTCATGAAGTGCTACAGGCCGGAAGCTGTGGTCCTCCAATGCGGCGCCGATAGTTTGTCTGGAGATCGCCTTGGAAGCTTCAACTTGAGTATGGAAGGCCATGCGAATTGTGTGAAATTTGTGAAGAGCTTTGGGCTTCCGACGATGCTCCTGGGTGGCGGCGGCTACAGCATTCGCAACGTCGCCCGAACCTGGGCTTTTGAGACTGCTCAGGCGGTTGGAGACAATGTCAGCAAAGTCTTGCCGTTCAGTGACTATTACGAGGTAAGTCTTTTGTACGCTTTTTCGTGGCAGGGGTGGGCATAGTTGGCGAAAAGATAACTCCTGGCACTTTGCTGCATCTTGCACTCTTTCATCGCTCTGGATGGAGCCAAGGAGCCATCGTCCACTTTTTCTAGACCTAAAGAGTGTCAGAGAGGGGGGGATGGAGAACAGGTGAGATTGCTTGGACTGAGCTAACTTAGAGCAGTATTACTGCCCGGAATATTTGCTGGACGTGCCTAGGTCTAATATGAGCAACGACAATACCCCTGATTATTTGACCAAGATTCAGACCACCATTGCCGAGCGCTTGCGCACTCTCCCTTTTGCGCCATCAGTCCAGATGCAAGACGTGCCGCGCGAGAGCCTGGGGGGTGCTGAAGAAGACGACGAATTGCTTGCAGACTTGGACGCCGACGAGAACATGGACGTCAGAATGACCGAGTTGCAGCAAGACAAGACCGTCGAACACGACAACGAGTTCTACGACAGTGATCTCGATGACGAGAGAAATGAGCACGCAGCAACGAAACCCAAGCGTGAAGAGGTCTCTGATGAAGAAATGGCGGACGCTGTCGAGGTCGACGACAATGGCAACGCCGACACCAATGGAACTGCAAACGAAGAAACCCCTGTCCGCTCGCGAAGCTCCATTGTCCGCCCAAGCAAGACGTCAGCCGTGGTGTTGGAGGAAAATGGCATTTCCTCGGGTTCCACGGGAGTCCTCCCTGGAACCGGCAACACGGCCACGCCGCCTGGGAGTATACCTTCAGATCATCCGGCGCCAGAGAGCAATGATGTAGAAAGCTCTCACAGCAATGTCCATGGAGTTTCATCGCCAGCAGAGGCCAACTAGGGGCGAACTTTTTGTTTCTTTTGTCAGCATCAGCAGGTACTCGAGTGTATGCACGCAAGGCGCTGGGAGTTGGAGGGCATGCGCGGGCATATGAGCGTTTTGGCATATTCCGATTGGCTGTTCTCGGTCTTGGTTTCTTGTTTCTAAGGTTTTGATTTGCAGCTTTTGATCGCCAAGTTCGTGGCATCCTTATTCCTGTGGAAGCCGATTTTATACCCGAAGGCTTCCTGAATTGAGCTTGCGGCTTTGTTTCCTTTTGCATTCTGATGACATCTCAGTAGAAAAAACCTGCTGGTGGAGGTTCAGGGGGGCTCTTGCGCCAACTACGGGTGGTGAGTGTGACGTCAGGGGTGAGCAGTTACATGTACATGTACATGTAGTTCCTTCCATCAGGCCCGTCTCTGCTCGCGTCGTCTCCTAAATGTAGACAACACAACACCACGGTTCTAGCCATCTTCACATGCTTATCTGTAGTTCTACCTCCTCGCAGTGGGTGTCGAAAGGACGTTCCCCGAACCTACTGTAGTAGTATTGATAGATCTCTGAGCGTGTCTGATGGCCGTCGAAAGCTTCCTGGGTGCAGCTGTGATAGTTGGTGGATGCTCTCTGAATGCAGAATTAACACTTCTTTTGAATCCCATCGCCCTGCCTCTGAAAAGGGTGCTACCCCTGAAAATGTCACCTCTCAAAACCAACACCAAATGACACCATCCCTTTAACCCCGAAGTTCCCCCGAATACTGCCATCCCCTTACGCGGCAATAAAGGCGGTGTGAAGCATTCTGGTCGGACAATCAATCATCCGCTGGTCTTGGCTCCGTGAGGCCCTCTGAGCCTGGACCAATGGACCCATTGCCGTTCCAAGCTCAAGTGGATTCCAAGCTCACCTTCCTTCATCAAACAGTCCTGACCCTCAATCCTTTCTGGCTGTACTACCTCGCCATGGTCCCGTGATTGCGCCCGGCAGTACGACTCGAACCGCAACTTTGCCGAACCTGGGAGCTTAGCGTAGCTTGCTCAAGCACCTGAAACCCGCCATGTCCCAACCGCCCTCTGCTTCAGCACCGCGGACCGACGAACCCGACCCCAGAAACAGCCTTCGACACGTCCTCCAGGCTGATCCGCCAGCTGAAGCCTCCGACATGCCTACGCCCGTCAAACACGAGGCTCCTCCCAGCCAGGCTGACGAACACGACACGGTCGACGAATCCAGAGGAAAAGGCAAGGCCCCCGAAGACGGTCCCATGTACACTTCAACCACGACCACGACGCGACGCAACGCTAACGGTAGCGTGTCGTCGGTTTACTCAGGGAACAAGATAAGGCATCTCAAGAAAGACGATGGCGTGCCATTGTGGAGAAAAGACATTCAGTACGATTTCCTCAAGGCCGTCTTCGATGACCAGAAGCGCGTCTTCCACAAGGTGTCGGATGGCACGTCGGGGCACACCTTTGCCGATATCTACCTCGACGCCATGGCGAAAAGCAGCAAGTGCAGCAAGATCCTAAAGGACAAGCTGTTGACAGAGCGGTCGGCCGCCATCAACATGGCCATGGTCTGCTTGCTGGTGAATGTTGGCAGGATGAACACTACTCTGAACTGTGAGCAAGGCGTGTGCCGGCTTGGGGAATGATTGCTGACCTGCCCAGTCTTCCCCGAGATGCGTGCGCAGCTCCGGACGTACCACTCGATTCCATCTCTTCAAGCGCATCAAGACCCAAACGCATACAAGCAATTGCAGGATGCTCCCCGCCTCAAGTCGATTCTGAAAGGCGCGACCGAGGACACAGCGCAGCCGAGTACGATTGAAGAAATCAAGGCAACACCTGTCCCGCGTACGAACCCCGTAAACCTCATCTTCGTCCTTGCGCAATATGCCCCCAAGATTTCCGAGATCCACTTCTTCCCGCCGAGGGACTTTTTCGACCTGGTCATGCGGAGCGCTTTGAGTTCAGCAAGCCGGGCGCGTGCGTTCCTGTGGTTAATGTGGTGGTATTTGGAGAGCGACTTTTCGGAGCACGACGCGTTAAACAACCCGTTTGGCGAGGGCAAGCCGGGTTTTCCAGGAGATGCCTCGGGGGGCTTGCCGATCAAGACGCCGTCATTTGACTATCTTCCGCCGGAGGAGGAGGCCCTGGAAAACGTAGACACAGAGGAAGAAAAGGCGTATGGAGAGGAGAAGCGCAAGGAGCGAGCGGCCATTCTCGCCAGCGACACGGCGCCTGTAGTGACCGGCCCGAAGCGCGGCATCAAAAAGGGCTTCACAAACAACCCCGTCTTTTCCGTCGCCTCGGACGACGGCTCTCTCACACCTGGCCGCGAGCACCATTCTCCAGCCCCCGGTTCCTTCAGAGCAAGCGGCCGTTCCAAGCCACCTCTCAAGGCATTGCAGGCCGACTACGGCTCCGACACGGATCGCACACGCTCGGCCAGCCCGCCCAGCGTCGCCGGCTACCCTACTCGAATTACCCCCCATTTGCGCATCAACAACCTTCTCAACGACGAAGGACCAGCCACTCCTCCCGCACCAACACCACCTACTAAAGGCCCAGGCCGGGGAAATTGGGGACCTCGCAACAAGGGCACTCCGTCAACTGCTGCCAGCGGCCGCAACGCCTTCAAATCTTCCATCGACCCGGCTTCTGCTCTCGCAGGCGCTGGTCCACACGGTTTCTACCTCCCGCTCAACGGCGCAGACCCCAGCATCAACCGCAAGCGCCCTCCCACTGCTCACCAAATGGCCGTGGAACAGCACCGCAAGAAGCAGGTCGACTACATCCTCGACCGCAAGATCCGCAAGCAGCATGAGCAAGCCACGAAGAAGCGCGAGTACGAAGGCGCCATGGCACGCACCTGGAAGCGTCTCAAAATGATGCCCGACGGCTATGACAGCGAAGAGGAGTACTACGGTGCCGCTCTAGCTGCCGCTGAGAACGGTGTTGTCCTCGACTACCCGGGCCCTACCCGCAAGCCTGTTCTTGAGGCTCCCAAGTTTGCCGGCCTTTATCCTGTCCAGAGCCGCGTCGAAACTGACGACTGCGGCGAGGAAATGGCGCACTGGGCTCGCGTCTTTCGTCAGACGGGCCGTCGTCTCGACCGCTGGGAGGGCAATGGCGAGCCTGCCATCAAGAAGCAGCGCAGAGATCCCGACGCCGACTTTGAAGGTGGCTTGGCCAACAGCGCAGGCAACTCGTTTGACCAACAACATCCCTCGACCCTTCACCGCGCCACACACGATCTTGTCTGGGTTGGCGAAGATGCAGGCGCCGGCGGTCCCACTTCTGGAACCACCCGTGGCGTTGGACGTGGCCGTGGTCGCCGTAAGAAGGCATCCGCCACCACCTCGACTCGCGGTGGACGTCGCCAGCGCCAGAATGGTCTTCAAGGAGGGGGCCGCAGCAACGCCCGCGCCGCCGTCCCGCCGCTCATCCAACCTCTCATGCACGACGCCGAAGCCGCCGAGGCCGAGGTCGACAGCCAGCCTGGCGAGAGCAGCGCCGTCGGCGTTGAGGATGTCGAAGACCACGAGGGAGTCGCCGACGATGGTGACGTCGAGGACGAAGAGATGGAAGAGGCGGGCGCCGAGGCCGACGTCGAGGGTGAGATGGACGAAGAGATTGAAGGCGACGGAGGCGATGGAAGCTCTGATGATGAAGACATGGAGGGTGCTTGATTGAGATGCACGTGAGGTGGTCGACTGGCATGGATGCATTCACGGGTGGTTTTGCTTCTCTTCTCGAAGGCGACTATGGACGTCTCATTTGCTTTGGCATGGCGTGCACGGACAGATGACGAGCGTTTGACGAACGGGTGGTTATGTTGCTGGGACCGGAGCACAATCGGTAGGAATTGCTTGACTGGACGAGCAACGGGACGGCGTTTTACTCGACAAAGGGCTTGCTTGATTGCTTCAATGGGGTCGATCGACATGGGGTCGGCCTTTCTTGTTCTTCTTCACTTTACTTTTGCTTCGTCTTGCTGGCTTTCTTCTCCCGCGTCAAAGCGGGAGCATTCATGGGGATGGAAGCGTCGCGTTGTGAGGCACAACGTAGGTGGCTATGCGAAAAGAGGATGAATGGGACAGACTAGGTAGCTTCCTCGATGGTAATGCATGAATACCTATCTGCCGTGCTTCTCTGCGTCCCAGAAGCATTTGCTTCGGTGACGCTGACTTTTAGCCGTCTATTCTGGTAAGCTGATGGGCATGTGGGTGAGTGCCGGTTCTGTAACCGCCCAGTTGTGTGTACATTTTCACCCAAGTTTCTGCCACCACCACCACCACCACCACCACCAACCCTCCAACGTCTGCCAAACCTCAACCCAACATCCACTTACATTGCCACCTCCCCTTCGCGCCCCTCGTCCACCATCCACCATCATGTTCGAAAATTACGTGTCCACCCTCTTGCCCCTCAGATCGATAGCGCGGCCCTCATCCCATCTCCTCCCCTCCCCTCCCCTCTCACAACCCTCCTCCCGCTTGATTCTGCTCAGCCACCGCTACCCGTTTGACTCAATGGCTTCCTTGGCGAACACTCACGCGCGGCGCGGGCTCTCATGCGGTTCCGACCACCTACTGGCTCGACTAGGTCCTGCACCACGAGCAGCTACCTATGGCCGCCGTCGTGCGAGCTAGACGCCCACCGCCCAATCCCGCTACGCCCTGTCCATCCCAATTCTCAGGTGAGTAAGCTGGCTGGATCGCCGCCGCCGCTGCTGCTTCTTCCCGATGCATCGTCTGGGCAGCACGGCGGCGGCGGCGACGACGATGAGGAGGAGGAGGAGGAGGAGGAGGAGGAGGAGGAGGAGCAGCAGAAGCAGGAGCAAGAGCCAGCGGACGAAGAGACGCGCGCTCTCAAGAAGCTCGGGAGGACGAGCGCGCTTCTCTACATGTTGATTTGCACGACGGCAGACGAGAAGGTGGGGGAGGTGCTAAGGTGAGGCTCGTCGAGGCCAACGTGGCGGAGCAGTGGGGGATGATTGCTTGTTTTAGAGCTGGGTGATGGGATCGTGTGAGTCTCTTTGCTCGGACTACGTTGTTGTTGTCGTTGACTGACGTTCTGCGGCAGATGCAGTGGAGGAGGGAAGGAGGAGATGAGAAATAGTAAAAGAAGAAGTCGAATACTAGGAGGTTTATACGTATCGAGAGGGTTATTTGTGCATTTGAATGTTGTTTGCAGGTCCAGTACGTTCTGTAGTTGACATGAGAGAGTACTGCTGCTTGAATTTGAGCCAATCAGGTCCGCTGATTGCAACTTCAAACGTCGCAACCTTTTGCCGCCGTTTTAGGTTGGGTAGATGTCTGGAGGCAGTCATTCAAAATAGGTAGGGAAGAGGGAGCCAGTTCCTGTTCAACATGAGGGGTTCAGAAATCCAGTCGCCGCATGCACCACCTGTGCTATGCATCAAATGGTTCTGCTGATGTCCAACATCTCTAGAGTATTGATGGGAGGCCTGCAATTTGAACAGGAGAAAGTTTTCTGTCGACAGATGTAATTTTTTTTTTTGGAGGAAACAGGCAATCTATAGACGAAAAACGTGATTTGACATTAACAAAAGGAGACAGACATCCACCGGGTCATCATCGTCAGATGCAAGTCAGCCAGTCTAAACCCCGCCCACGCTTCCAACTAACCAACCAACCGAACCACAACATGCAAAGCGCGCAATAGACAACTCATTAATTACACCCTCGGAGGCGTGTGGCTGTCATCCCTGATGGTCTCCTCCTCAATCTGCGTGGCGTCCTTCTCGCCATCCACGACGTCGTCGTCGCCACCACCATTCTTCTTGTCGAGCGAGCCCGTCGACTCCTCGTCAAGTTCGCGGTCCAAGCTCTCGCCGTACAGCATCTTGGGGTTGAAGGAGAGCGCGCCCTTGGGGATGAAGGATGCGCTGAGGACGACGACGCAGATGATGGTGAACTGCACGCCGGCGACGTTGCGGATGGCCTCGTGGATGTTGCCGCCGTCGCTGCCGCCGGTCCGCGCGTAGACGCCGTCGATGTAGTCGCCGAGGAGGGGGTTGGCGATGGCGTAGATGACGATGTAGGTAGCGTAGAGGAAGGCCATCACGGCACCCAGAGCCGATACGTCTTTGTTCTCGTCTTCTTTTCGCGCGAGAGTGGCCTGAATGTAGGCTGCAAGGGACACATCTCCGGCCGCCCAGCTGAAAGAAACGGGCAGGAAAGTCGCCGCAACGATCCAGGCCTGGCGCACTTGGTTGGCCGGCGGGTACCAGTATGGCAGGTACCATACGATGAGGAGGGCCAGGGCGTCGAGGCGCAGCCAGGGGATGGGCGTCTTGACGAGGTTGGTGAAGAGGAAGACGAAAAGTGCGCCGAAGAGCTCGCCGAAATTGCTGCCACCGACCATGATTTGCGACCATGCCGAGTTATTGAGGTAGCGCTTGGCGACTGCGGGGGCAACGCCGTTTTCGAGGTATCGGTGAGCGTAAAGGGCGATCGAGTAGCCCGGGAGCAGCCAGACGGTCTTGCGCGAAGTGAAGATGATCTTGCCGCCCGTCCAGACAGACTTGAAGAAGAGAATTGTGCCGGTCCAGATACTCTTCAGGTAGTTGGGATTATCGACGTTTTCGAGACTGGAGACGAAGTTGAGGTTGGAAACGAAGAACCAGAATATGGCGGCGAGTGTGAAGCAGATAGGACTGCGTGATGGTTAGCAACGAGCCGAGTCAGTTGACGTGGGAGACCCCTTACGTGATGATAAAGGCCATGTTGTTTCCAAGGTTAGGAATAAGTCCCAGAGCCGTGCAAAAGGCACCTGATGTTCCACTGACTTCATAAAAAATGTGGACCAAAGCGTCTGAAAAATTAGTCTGTGTCCTGAGGCTTGAATTTTGGACTTACCCATGCGCCGCAGCTTTTGCACGTTTCCGCCAACAATATCCCTTGGAATGACACGACGAATCAATTCGACCATGCCATACGCGATGCCGGCAATGGTGTATACCGGTATCATTCCGTCAGTGTTGTAGTCGCCTATTTGGTGTGAGTTAAAATCAACCTCAAGTTTGGGACTTGCGCACCATAGTAGCTGTAGTCATCGTCGTCCGTCACGCTCGAAGGACGAATTTTTCCTCCTGTTGACGCGTCGATAATCAGGAGTAGGGCCGTCAAAACACCAAAGACGATAATGGCAGCTGACAGGACGAGCCGGGTAGGCCAGCGCTTGATCAGCGGCGCAATCAAGATCGCACCAACGCATTGAAAAGCCTGGTTCAATCCTTGGAGCAGTCCGACTCTTTGAAATGTCTTTGCCTTGACCCCTGCTTGTTCTGCCTCCCAGTCGTAGCGGTTGGTCGCCAGAGCCGTGATCGACCCGTTGAAGGCCTCTAGACTTTTTCATGTCAGAACCACATGTTTTTCCAACAAACAGCGCCTTTTTTAATCACCCGAACTTGTAACACATTATGCCTGCAATATAGAGCGCTATATTGCGTTTTTCTGCTGGAGAAAAGAGGTTCCAGCTCTCCTTGACTGAGGCGACCAGGCCCGGCATCGTGGCGGTTGACTTTGCGAAAATCGGCCGGTGGAACGGCGAGATAAACAACAGACAGGCTGCTGCCTTTTGTGAAAGAGTCCCAAGCAAATAGACTCAAACAAAATGACAAGGATTTTGCAGGTGTGCACAAACAAGCTGCATGGTCCAGTACTGGCCTTGGGCGGACAAGGAGCAGCCGCGATCTTTATCCTCTTGACGCAGATTGACGTCTCCGAAGGCAATGCAAATGAGGGAGCGGCTTTACTCTGGACCATTATCTCGCCATGACTCCCGCCCCCAACTCTGTAGTGGGAGGCCAAACGCAACAAGTAGTTTTCGCACGTGGGCGGATGGTTCATCGGAGGGCGGACAGAGCCAAGCCTTCCAAGCATGCAGTAAGGGCACCCCGCCCGCCAAGGCGCAGCGGAACATGTTGGTTCGACTGGCCAAGCCAATGTTGCACGGTTAAACAGAGTCGAACGGCCGTTTGCCTGTTTGGAGGGAATTTCCGCACATTCAGCCTCGCTGAGACAGCCTAAAGGACTGTAAAAAAACGGCGAGAAGACTGGATGGGGAAGGTGAAATGGCCGAGGGGTCAACTCAAGGAGTATGTAAGCAACCATGTTGCGCCTTAGCCGTACCCAGCAGGCCAAGCTCATTTGGCGGATCGGGCGAAGAGATGGTTTCTCACGAATGAAAAGCAGAGGCCGAGCACGTTCCGACTGTAGAGGCGGAAGTGTTCAGCTCTTCTACGTTGCAGCATAGCCACCACACAAGTCGAGCCCGGAGTAAGGTGAGATGGTGTAGTGGCGGACGCCTGGCTTGGCGTGTGCGCCAACGCTCCGCCAAGGTGGAAGTATGTCGGAGGGCGAACCTTGGTGGTGAACCGTCAAATAGGAAGAGCTATGGCCTGTCCGACCGGCGCCGACATGGTCGAGTTTCGCCGTTGCACGAGCTGAGATGGAAGGTTTCGACAAAAAGACTCTTGAAACAATGCACACTCGCCCCCATGATTCGATGGAGTGCAGCGCTTACGCGATGGGAACGACAGGGTAGCAGCCGTGATTCAGCCTCTGGGAAAACGTCAGTTGACAATCGCCATGTCAAAAGGCTTGCATTCCATCAGCAAATTGATGCACATGTTGTGTTACCTGCCCTGTGAGTAGTACCAGGGTGTCATTTGGTTCATCTTTGAAACATTTTTGGACCAGCTGCCCACCAAGAACGTTAGGATACAATGCCTGGTCGTGCTGCTTTCGGATTTTCCCATCACATCCTCTGCCTCACACAGGCCCTCTCGAGCTCTCCAATAATGCCTCCGCCGGACATGGTCCACTTCTCGCCGACCAGATTGTAATCCACTGCTTTTCTCACCAGGCCGCTGGCAGCATAGTACTCCATAATAGTACGCGCCTCCTCCTTGGTCAAGCCCGTCATCTCTAGCGGCTCCACGTCTTTCAACGCCTGGAACGTGTACTCGTCAATCTTCTTGAAAGGGCTCCACTGTGGCAAGTCCTCCTCTGGCAAGCCGGCCAGCTTGGCCTCGTTGAGCAGGATGGCGTACTCCATGGTCTCTGACTTGGGCGAATCACTTCCAGACGTGGCAGCCAAGACCAGACCACCATTTCTGAATTTGCTCTCGCCGGAAAGGAGGTCAGTAAGATGTCTGACAATCACCAGGTCGTGCGCGTGGATCTTTTGGACGTTGCGATCGTCATAATCGGACTTGTTCATGATGTAGGATACATTGTCGACGCAAAACAAGATGGGCGGGCGAGAAAGGGCCGGGTCGTTCTTGTTCGAGGGTAAATTGATTTCCGACCAAAAGGCTTTCATCGTCGGCCAGGCCAAGTCGGCGTCATTGGCGCCGACGCGGACCAAGTCCAACAGTGTTGCTTCCCCACGGACGACAGGGTGCTTTTGGGCCACACGCAACTCCTTGAGAACTGCTTCATTGGCCTCAGCAGTCCTCTTCAAAAGCTCTGAGATTCTGGCCTTTTGGACGTATTGAGTGGGATTGGTATTTTCAAGAGGCGCGTAATGGCTGTGGCTGAGGACAAGATCCCTGGCTAAAGTGGCAGTCATTAGCATGTTATAGCTGTCTCGTAACCAAGTGTCAACGCACCGTCTGGGAAATTTATCACCAAAACGCCCTTGGCAAAAGACATTGCCATGGCCTGCAGCAGCAATGTCGATTTTCCGCCTGCCCTATTGCCGTGAATGATTCTTCTGAATGTCTTGCTGTCCTCTTGCGCCTGCAAAAGCAGCTTGGCCAATTCCACAGTCTCTTTTGTCATCAGCGTAGCCGGTCTCCGGTACAGACTCCACCCTTGGTTGGTCTTGAATGCCTCTACTGAACGAAGTTTATCCACCGTCTCCATAGGTATTCCAAGGACCTTGCCGTGCAATTCATCAACGGTGTCCTTTTCGAGCTGGGACGCTTCCAAGTCCAACACCCATGGCACTTCTAATGCGTTGTCATTGCTCAGGATGATGCGTTTGCGTAGGGCCTTGCGCTCTTCGGGATCTATTTTGCGAGTAATGGTCTGTGAAGCGACTGGTTCCTTTTTCTTTACAACCGTCATGCGTTTGCCCTTCTCGGGCGGGCCAGCCCTCGAAACCGACTTCTTCGCGCCTGGTTGCTTGAGGAGCGGAGCGGAGGTTGTAAATGGAGCGACGCTGGCGACGGGTTGGCGAGATGCAGTTGATCTGAAGAGATTGGACGGCCAAAAGGGCAATTGCCCCAGGCCAGCTCGTGGAGGCATAGCTCTGGTGTGATGGAGTGCGTGATGGAGCTCGAGGTGTTGGTCGGTGATGCGCGCGCATCAAGGCCGCGGAGGCCGGAATTTTTCAACGCCGATGAATTTTTTGGCCGGAGGACATGGTTTCGTCGCGAGCTTCCGCATCCTACACAACTCGCTCGCCCAAAATGACCAATGACAAAGCAACGGACGTCGCAAGCCACGGAGATGCTGAAATGATGGATGTGGATGCAGGAGAAGCTGGCGCCGCAAAGCAGCGCTTGTAAGGACGAGGCGCCCTCTTCTTGGCATCTCCGTCACTAACAACCTTCCCCAGGCCAGTCACTGTCAACAAGCCTATTCCTTACACTTTTGACCTTGGAAACCTCCTTTGCAATGACGCCAACCCTCTGCCCGAGACTCACGACGAGGAAACTCTCCGTTCAGCAGCACGCGATTGCGCTCAAGGCCTGCTCAACCAACTCCTAACAACCTGCCCTGTAACTTCCACAACAGAGGGCGTACTTCTTCAACTTCCTGCTGCGACAACACCTCTTCCGCGTGAGAAAACTGTGCCTCAACCGAAGGCGCCTACCAAGTGGGAGCTGTTTGCTGCAAAGAAGGGCATCAAGGATAAGAAGAAGGACGGCAAGCTGGTGTACGACGAAGCCTCTGGCGAGTGGGTGCCAAAGTGGGGCTACAAGGGCAAAAACAAGGATGGCGATGACCAATGGCTCGTTGAAGTCGACGCGAAAAAGGAGGCTGCAACTGGCGAAGCCGACAACCCCAGGTCAGTGGGTAGGAAAGAGAGGCTTGAGCGCGTCAAGAGGAACGAGCGGAAACAGAGGGCCAACGAGGCCAGGGCTAGGAAGAAGGGCGCATAAAGAGATGTGAAAAGAGTGATTCCACGTCGGCGCTCGGAGTATGGGACGGCTTTTGGCAGCATCGGAATGGCGTTGGTGCGATGGAAAAAAAATTAATCTTCGAATGGAGGCGCGTTTGGAGCCTCTGAGGCGAGTTTTCGTCGAAAAAATGTTCAAAATGTCAGAACTCGTTCCAAATCCAGACGGGTGGCAATCTCTTTTCTCGGCATCGTTTTCCAGGATTGATCACGTCTGAACCGTCGCGGTCTCAATGCTCTCCATTACCAGGTCAGCGGCTCCCCATTTCGTTCCTCGTGCCAAATCTATTTTCAACTCGTCATCAAATTTGCAGGCCAATTCGAGCTTTCAGTAACCTTGTTGCTGTTTTCGGCCCCTTAGCCGACTTGAAAACAACATTTCTTTCACCGCTCGGCCGACCTTTTGATTGGGGCTATAAGCACCGAACTGTTTGATACTGCGCCAGGAAGTCTATTTAGCATCTCAAATCCGGCTTGGCTTGGCGTCGACACGAAACGAATCTATTTCCCCGGAAGTAGATGGATGCAAGGAGAAAATCAAGGCGGATCTATTCAGCTCAAGACATAGGTTGTGCAAAGGCAGTGATTGTGCTTTGATGAGCGAAATATGCGGCGGAAGGAGCGTACTTATTCTCGACTCTTTTTTCGGCCAAGTCTGCGGATTTCTGACATTTGCAACAACAGGGACAAGCGTCGTGGCGCTCAGCCGGAGCCTGAAATAGCTACGCAGTGCGAAACCCATCGTCAAAGTCCGGATTACGAATCGATTGCATCGTCCAACGCGCGCTAATCGATGATTGTGCCGACTGCGAAAAAAGTATGCAGGTACAAGATGACGAACCAATAAGTCCATTGGTTGACATGCTGCGTCAAATGCTGAGCAGCCAGCGACGAATCTGGAAATTCCCAGAGGCGACCACTCAAATGCTTGTCGCCACACGTCCACAAAGACTCTTAGACTATACGGTCCCGTCTAGAGTCTACCTACTCCTGGCCATCAGAACGGGATCGGAAAAACAGTGCACCGCGCGTAGACGTAGAAGACGGCTGTTGGACTGCCGACTTCCCGTGGACTTTTAAGACGGGTATTGCGCAATCTGACCCTTTGTAGCTAGCGTCTAGCCACCGCTGTCATGACGCTGCCACGCACTCAATCGACAGAAGATTGGCGAAAGGATCTGCCAAAAGAGAGGGCGCTGGAGAATGGGACTATTCGACTTTTGCAGCGATTTTTTCCAGCAGTTACCACTAGAGTCGACGCACGCAAACCCAAGATCAAAACAAACGGCTCAAGAGGTGTGCAGGATCGCTGACGTCAAAGACTTGAAGCTGGTTGAACTGGTGCGGTACCGACTTGATATTGCTGCATACATTATGCGGCGCTAAAAAGTTGGTGGTATGCGGTTAAAGATGACTGCTGCTGGCGACAGGAGCGGCGCGACAGGCTGCATACTGTAACCCAGGACCGAGGCACTTGCAACATTCTGCCAAGTCGTCGGCGATTTTTATCCTTTGCCAATCTGGAATTGCCGTGGGATGAGACCGTGGGCGCTTCTTGAAAAGATGGTGCCGGTGAGGTGTGTTCTCGCTGCCCAAGTTGCTCGGAAAATTCTCGTCTTGTCAACATCATGGCAGATTGGTCGGCAATGGCGAGGCGCAGATTGACTATGGTCTAGAGGATGGAGGCTGGAAGGAGGCGAACCGACCGAAGCCATCACGAACTCGGGCACATGATGAAGAATCAATGGAAAGGGCCCAGCCACGAGACGCAGCTGTTCAGATGAAGGGATCCCCAGGGACTTGGGCTCAACGTGGAGGTGCCAGCGACATCAGCGCTACCGGAACTTGTTGCCGCTGAGAGGCCCAATCTCAAAATAAACCAACACCATCAAGTGTCAGAACTTTGGCAAAAAGCTTGTCTGGCAGCGTCGGCGACTTTTCAGGCACACGTTGACGAAGACTTTGGGCAGCGCACAAGATATCGCCAAATTTCTTCGTTCTCGCAAGTCCAACTTGGGCGGCGAGGGTCGACGTCGTTGATGCCGGACGAGCTCGGGACCAACCGCAGCCTCGATCCCGGTCCATCCAACCACCTCAACACCACAACGGCTGTCAAGATCCCGCCTCCATCATTGTTCATCGCCTCACAATAACCACCAGCGTGACCTGAACCGTGACTGCCCAGGCGATGCCCAGATTCGCCTCCCTCTTCTTGTATCTACGGGATTGGGTGCTGAGCTGAGCGGGCTCTGGTTGCGGCGCAGCGACGCCATTGGGGGATCTGGTCCAACTGTCGTCGCCTCGGTCGTCCCGGCCGACGGTTGGCTGGCGACTATCTGCGCTATAGCATCGCTGAGCGGCAACGGCTGCAAGGCGCCACCGAAATTGCCCTACGCCGTTAGAGACCTGGTGTCGCTAGTGCAAACTCGACAAAAGTCAAGAGACATGGCGCCAGCACGAGACGCCTCCCCCAGGTTATCCTCTACCAGCTTGCGAGGACGGAGCGCGCCGTTGCTTGGCTCGACCAGGCCTCCGGCTCCCCGCCTAGCGCCGCAGACAATCCGTCTCAAGCCACGGCATCCATGGTCTACGTACCTGCCCATGGCAAAATCCCAATGCCCAATATCGCATCTGACGGGATCAGCTTGCACCAGATCCTGCTTGTCAGCCAGGAATCGGCAGTTGCCCTGCAGCAAGCGCCGCTGTCATGGTCACTCGTACCTCTGGCCCTACGCGTGCTTCATGGGCTCCATGGTCTGGGAGTCCAACACTGTCAAGATCTCACATTCAGGCTACTAACGGATCCGCAATGGGTATCGACCATCGAGAACTTGGGGAGCAACGGATGGATACATCCGGTCCTGCACCGTGCGCCTGTTCTTAGGTCGTCGTTTATAATGGTAGCCTGTGCCATGGTTTCGATACCATCTCAAACCTCCTCATATTCCCTCACCTACCCTTTCATCCTCTGATCCAGCTGTGGACCTTTGAGAGACTGACGGGTGTCAGCCAGAAGTTTGGAAAATGTCGTTTCTTGCCAAGTCCGTGGTGCGCAGTCTGACTGCAAGCCATGCCTTTGGTGGTCCAGAGCTGTGGTCGACAGTCGGCAAGACTGAGGGAGCTCTGTCTGCTGCAGACAGAAACGGTACGTCACTCAACCTTCGGACCTCGTGGAATCCAAAACTGATCTGGCTCTAGGCGGCAGTCTTCTTGGCACGTTTGACGCGCCGCACTTGCCAGTCCATCTCGACGGCGCCGAGGCGTCGAGGCTCATGGCCAGAGGCGTCGATTATGACTCCATGCCCGACACGGGCGTGACGCGGTACTACAACCTGACCGTCTCTTACCAAAACATTGCTCCCGATGGAGTGCAAAGAGAAGGCGTCGTCTTCAACGGACAGTACCCAGGTCCTCTGATAGAAGCCAATTGGTGAGTCGACTAGTCTATCGTACGATTATCGCCTTCTGACACGTCCCAGGGGTGATTGGATCTCAGTCACCGTCTACAACGAACTAGGAGCCAAGAACGAGGGTACAACTATTCATTGGCACGGCATTTTGCAAAAGGAGACTCCGTGGATGGACGGCGTGCCTGGTGTGACGCAGTGTCCAATCGTTCCCGGCCAAACCCTGACGTACCTGTTTCGAGCGGATCAGTACGGCACTTCTTGGTATCACAGTCACTACAGCGCCCAGTATTCCGGAGGAGCCGTCGGTCCGATGATCATCTACGGTCCAAACAACACGCAGAGTGCGCAATATGATGTCGACCTCGGTCCAATCATGCTCTCCGATTGGTACCATCAGTCCTACTACGACTTGGTTGAGCAGACAATGGCTCCGGCCGTCCAGCACGTGCCCCCTCCCGTTTCGGACAACAACATCATGAATGGAATGGGCACCTTCGACTGCTCTCAGACCGACCTGCCTTGCACTCCCAATGCAGGCGTCCCCAAGTTCAAGTTTCAGTCTGGGACTTCGTACCGTCTCCGCTTGATCAACTCTGGCTCGGACGCAACGCAAACGTTTTCGATTGACGGACACAGCATGACGGTCATTGCCAACGACTACATTCCCATCAACCCGTACACTGCGACTGCTGTTCAGATTGGCGTCGGCCAGCGTACTGACGTCATTGTAACTGCCAACCAAGACTCTGACGGTGCGTTCTGGGTGCGCTCCAACATTGGACCGGGTCGTAAGGCAGGCGGATGCAACGACAACAATCCGGACGGTCAAACGGCCTTTGGAATCATCTACTACGAGAATGCCGACACTTCGAGCGTGCCCACCTCGACGGCCCAGTCGAATTCGATGCAGACGTACTGTGGCAACGACCCCCTGTCGCAAACGACTCCGCTGAACCCCAGCACGCCGCCGACCCCGGACATGACGGTCGACGTGCCCATTCAGTCGCTCAACAACGGCACGCACAACCTCTTCTACTTCGACGGCGCCACTTTCCGGGCCGACTACAACGACGCGCTGCTGCTGCAAGCCAACCAGGGCGACTTTAGCTTCTCGCCCGACGCCAACGTGCACAACTACGGCACCAACACGTCCGTCCGCCTCGTCGTCTACAACCACAACGCCATGCCGCACCCCATGCACCTGCACGGGCACGACTTTTGGGTGCTGGCCGAGGG
Source organism: Phyllosticta citriasiana (assembly GCF_038021145.1). Classification (NCBI taxonomy): domain Eukaryota; kingdom Fungi; phylum Ascomycota; class Dothideomycetes; order Botryosphaeriales; family Phyllostictaceae; genus Phyllosticta; species Phyllosticta citriasiana. The sequence continues at coordinate 301,422 of NW_027117295.1, forward strand.
CAAGGGCCACTGGGACGGCACCGTCGTCAACCCGCAGAACCCGCAGATGCGCGACACGCAGATCGTCCTGGGCGGCACCGACGCCGTGCCCTCGTACATTGTCATCCAGTACAACCTGGACCACGCGCAAATCAACCCTTTCCACTGCCACATTGTAAGTTCTTTCCTTTTTCCCTGTCTCTCTTCCAATCCAGCAGTTGATCGAGCTCGAGCTGACTTTGCGTGACCATCAGTCCTGGCACAACAGCGCGGGCTTCAACCTGATGGCGCTCGAGAACCCGGCCGCGATCCAGGCGCTCCAGATCCCCGACTCGATCAAGAACACGTGCACGGCGTGGGCCATGTTCACGTCGGGCATCGTGGTTGATCAGATTGACTCGGGCCTGCGCAAGCGGGTCAATCTGGGCGTCGAGGGCGCTGTTGCCATGAGGAGTTAGTTGATCGATCTGCCCTGCTTTCTGATTTTCTTTATCTTTCCCTTCCGATGCATATGAGCGGCGTTTTTCGGTTTTCTTTTTTCGTTCCTGTTGTTGTGATTGTTTTGCTTACCCAAAGACTTGTGCGAAAGAAGTTATGGGATTCGCAAGGGTCCCACCCACCTACAGTATGAGAGAGATCATCCTCCCTTTTTTGTTTTGTTGATTGCTCGCTTACCCCCCTGACTACCTACCTGCCTACTACAACCTCTTCACATATTTCACATGTCTAATGTTTAACGCGGGTTCGCGCGGGCGATGTATTAAGAAAGACTGGAGGATGTTTTGCATCATCGCTAGACTGGAGGCTGCTTGGTTGTCGGTTGTTGATTGGTTGGTGACGAGGCTGTTCATTATCATTGGCCTAGATACGAAGGGTTGGTTGGGGATGTAGATATTTGGTGTCTAGGAGAGAGGGAGAGAGAAATGGGCGGGATTATGATCTTCTGGTATCAAAAAGAGAGAGGTTGGGGGTCGTGTTGTCGTTGTTGGGCGCTCGTTCTCTTCTCTTTTTTGGCCGCACTCTGCTGCACGCGAGAGGATGGTTGTCCGTCTTTTTACCATACATCAATCACCCTGTATAAAACCTTACAAATGAACCGAGATTTCTTGTCAACAATTTCTTCTTACCAGGATTCTTGACTGTGAGACTAGCCACTTTTCATTCACCGAGCTGAGTGCACACACGTACGCACGCGAGAAGAGGACATCGCTGTCACGGTTCAACACAGGCACGAGCGACTCCGATCGACTGACTTGCGAGAAACACAACCAACCCCCTTGATCAGACCACCTACATTTCTACCGGCCGGCAAGGTAGGTACACAGCCAAACAGACCGAGGAATGGACAAACGAACGAACGAGTCAGAACAGTGCAAAAGAATCAAGGCGATTCACGAAACAACAGAAGCGAGCGTCTCTTGAACCCATTCGGCTGTTCAAACTTCACGCCAGTCTCACGTCGTGAAAAGATGAGACGAGACAGGCGGAACGCGAGGTAGAAAGGGAGGGATCCTGCGCGTCAACGTGCAGAACGCACGTACCTACCCGGGAATGTACTTGATCGGGGACTCGATCTGGACAGTGCAGTGAGTGCGGAAAGGAGGCGGCGGCCGGCCGGCGGGCAGAGGCGAAGGCAGGATACACAGGATGAATGAATGGGCTTGGATCATATCTGACTTGGTCACATTCACAGTCGCGAGAAAAGTCAGGCAGCTGCTGCGTGCTGCTGGTCGCCGACATCCATCTAAGGTAGACCAATTGGCCGGTGGTGGCGGCGGGGCGCAGGTGGTCGTCGGTCTAGGTGGATGATGGGATGCGCGGCGCATCCTTCCATCATCTGAGGGATGAATGGCGTTGTGTTGGGCAGACTGGACTGGACTGGACTGACGCGTCGCGTCGAGGCGCGGTGCGCGTGGTCGGTCGTCTGGCTTGTAGAGAGTGTGCCTGAGGTGAGACAAGGTCAGCGGTGATGCTAAGGAAGTCAGGCATTGTCCTGCGCCTGGAGTAGTAGGAGTTGGGCAATTTGCCACATGGGCGCCACCGCTGCCATAGCAGATGTTTGTCGAGGAAGAGAGAGGTCGTCTGGTGGTTGGGTTGTATGTCTGGGCTGCAAACACTGCAAACGTGGCGGGGTGGCGTGGGCGTGGTGTTCTCGTGGCGCTCGACCCGGGATGCGATGCGCGGAGAAGATGCGGCCCAAGCTCCGCTCAAAAGTTCCTGTCACGCTGTTCCTGACTCTGCCGCATACGCAATTGCAATCCACTTTCCAACCTCGACTTTTCTCTTCGTCCTCGTATCTCTCTCTACACGCGCCTTGCTGCCCTGCAAGGTACCCGAGCGCCAGCCTCCGCCACCCGTCGCAACCGCCCACTCCCGTCCACCTCCATCATGGTCCTCGAAGCCATCAAGTACACGCGGGGCACGCTGTCAATCCTCGACCAGCTCAGGCTGCCCCACGCCACCGTCTACGACCCAATCGCCACGTCCACCGACGCCTGGCATGCGATCAAGGCCATGCGGACGCGCGGCGCGCCCGCCATCGCCATTGTCGCGGCGCTTTCGCTGGCGGTGGAGCTCGACGGCTTGGCGGCGCGCAACGAGCTGTCCGACGCCGCCATTGAAGTCGCGACCTTTGTCGATGAGAAGTCGACGTACCTGGTGACGAGCCGGCCCACGGCTGTGAACTTGGCCGACGCGGCGAGGAAGCTGAAGAGCGTAGTCGAGGCCGCGGCGGCGCGCGACGGCGCAACGGGCGAGAGCGTCAAGGAGGCATACGTAAAGGCTGCTGAGCAAATGCTGGTCGACGATGTTAGTGATAACAAGGCCATTGGCGCACACGGTGCGCGGTGGATCAAGGAGAAGACGCAGGCTGGCGCAAAAGGCAAGGTCAGCGTCGTCACACACTGCAATACTGGGTATGTACTGGCTGCGACATGAGGGACTAGAGGACAGCTGACGGACGGCTTGACAGCTCCCTGGCCACGGCCGGCTACGGCACCGCGCTGGGCGTGATCCGTTCGCTCCACGCTGCCGGCAACCTCCAGCACGCCTTTTGCACCGAGACGCGGCCATACAACCAGGGCTCGCGCTTGACGGCCTATGAACTCGTCCACGACTCCATCCCCGCAACCTTGATCACCGACTCGATGGCCGCGGCGCTGCTCAAGCTCAAGGGCCCCGAACAAAACATTGCCGCCATTGTCGTCGGCGCAGACCGTGTTGCCGCGAATGGCGACACGGCCAACAAGATTGGAACGTACGCGCTCGCCATCAACGCGCGCCATCACGGCGTCAAGTTCCTGGTCGCGGCGCCTCGCACCACTGTTGATCTGCATACCAAGTCGGGCGATGACATTGTCATTGAGCAGCGCGCGCCGCAGGAGGTGACGCTCGTCAGGGGCCCAAGAGTCGACGCTGGCAAGCTCGACTTGGAGCAGGTCGAGACGGTGAGCATGGCTGCCGAAGGCATTGATGTGTGGAACCCGGCCTTTGACGTCACGCCGGCGGAGCTGATTGATGGAGTCATAACCGAGGTGGGTGTTGTGGAAAAAGACGCCGATGGAGTCTTCAGGATGGAAAAAGTGTTCGATCAGTAGACGGCGGAAAAGCATTGATGGGGAAACTTTCTTTTGAAATTGTTTAGCGAATGCGGTCGTGAAGAATTACGATCGTCTTGGACTTGGAAGGACTGAAAGACAGGGCTTCCGAGCGTGACAGTCTGATGATGTTGCGACTCTAGACACAATAACCTCTCTCAACGAGAGAAAAAAGGATTTGCAAGGACAATGGAAAACGAAAAGGGTATATTCGCGTTCAGCTGTCGACTCCTAGTCTTAGCTGTCAGGACCCTTGTTGGCGTCGGTGCTACTCGAGCCTTGACCGCCCTGTGATGATCCACCGGCGTCTCCTTGCTGCTTGGGGGATTCTCGAGCTTCATCTGCAGCGGCCAAGAGCGCTTCAATTTGCTTTTCAATCTTGTCGAGATGATTCTCCAGTGCCGCGGCCGTTTGCTCGCCTCGGGCAAGGTCTTGGAATGCCTAGACAAGGCGCCATGAGTGCTTTGCAAATATCGACAACAGATGAAGAATTTACCTGGGCCAGGTCGGCGTCGCCCGTGGGCTTCTGCTGGCCGGCTCCGTTTTGATGCGCGGCCATGTCTGATGGTGTTTGGGCGAGGTTTGAGGTGGGCTAGAGAGAGAGGCGATGACGACGGCGGGCCGCACGGAGATTCGATTCGCTGACCCAAGCATCCCGGCCGCCCACCTGGCTGGGCTACGGTACCTACCAACACCTCACACTCCACCATCTCCAGCTCCGTGCTACTCGACAACACATCCACTCCTTTCCTTGCCTCACGCGCGCCCCCCTCCCTTCGACTTTGATTCCACCCCAACTCGCGCGAGACCCCTCGCGCCCTCTCCCCCGCCATGTTTTCGGGCTCGAGTTCCTTTTTAGGGGGAGCCAACACCGCTCGCGGTCCCGGCCAGCCTCAGCAGCAGCAATATGGCCAGCAACAACAGCCCATGGGCGGCTTTGGCGGCCTCCAGCCCCAGCCCACCGGCTTTGGAGGTGCTCCTCTGCAACCCCAATTCACTGGATTCCCAGGCCAGCAGCAACCGCAGCCTACGGGCTTCCAGCCCCAACCCACGGGCTTCCAGCAGCAGCAATCGGGCTTCCAACAGCAACAACCGCCACAACAGCTTCAACCTCAGTTTACCGGCTTTCCCGGCCAGCCGCAGCAGCAATTCCAACAGCAGCCCCAACCCTCTGGCTTCCAGCCTCAGCCGGCAGGCTTCCAGCAGCAGCAGCAGCAGCAGCAACCTCCGCCGCCGCCGGCACAGCCCCAGCTACCCCAACCTACGGGTATGACGTCGTCCCAGATGGCCGACTCGTTTCGAGGATCTACTTCGCAACCTCAGGCTCCCCAGCCTTCGACTGCCGGCTCCAAGATTCCGACCATCAGACTGAGCTTCATTACAGCTCAGGACCAGGCCAAGTTTGAGCAGCTGTTCAAATCTGCGGTTGGGAATGGGCAGGCAATGACGGGAGAACAAGCCAGGGATATTTTGCTGCGGTCAAAGCTCAATGGAGAGGCATTGGCGCAGATATGGTAAGGATCGCGTGTTTGCGGGAAACGCTGGATGTTGACAGTTGCAGGACTCTGGCAGACACGACCAAGTCGGGCCAACTCCTCTTCCCCGAATTTGCCTTGGCCATGTATCTCTGCAACCTGAAAATGGTCGGCAAAGACCTGCCGCACGATCTCCCGGAGCGCATTCGGAACGAGGTTTCTAGCATGGTGGACATTATTTCGTTCAACGTAGCAGATAGCGGATCGGCTCCCAAACCATCTGTCCCTACGATCCAGGCCCCTCAACCACAGCAGCCGTCGAACTCGCAGCTCCTTTCCAGTCTGCAACCGCAACCTACTGGGTTTCAACCGCAGCCGACGGGCTTCCAGCCGCAACCGACCGGTTTCCAACCTCAGCCAACTGGCTTGCAACATCCAGGTGGTCTACAGCCGCAAATGACTGGCTTCCCAGGACAACAAGGCCTCCAACCCCAGCCTACTGGGTTTGGCATGGGCCAGAACAATTCGTCGATTCCTCCTGTTCCTCCCATTCCCACTGGCCTGCAGCCTCAGCCCACTGGATTTGGAATGGCCGCTCCTCTGAACGCGCAGCCAACCGGCGTGCCTGGCCAGTGGGGTCTGGTCAACACTCCGGCTACTGGTCTACCCAACATTCAGAACCTTAGGCAACAGATGATGCCTCAGCCGGGAAGAGAAGGTGGCTTTAGCGCTACGGGACTTCGCGGAAACGCGGTGGTTCCCTGGGCTGTTACCAAGGATGAGAAGAAGATTTACGACGACCTGTTCAAGGCGTGGGATGGCTTTGGCAAGGGCTACATTACTGGCGAACAGGCTATTGAAATCTTTGGCCAAAGTGGCTTGGATAAGCAAGACCTCGAAAAGATTTGGACGCTCGCCGACTCCAATGATAGGGGTCGTCTGAACATGGACGAGTTCGCCGTGGCCATGCACTTGATTTATCGCCGACTCAATGGCTACCCTGTGCCAAACAGGTTACCCCCGGAGCTTGTTCCTCCCTCGACGAGGAACTTGAACGACTCGATCAGCACCATGAAGGGTCTCATTTCGCGAGACGCCGAAGAACGAAAGGGGTCGTCTGCTTTCCTCCAGCCGCAAAGGACTGGTGTCTCCTACCTCAAGTCTCACTCTTTCCGTGGTGGCAGCCCGGTCTCGGATGGCCGTAAGGATGCTACGGTCTACAAGTTTAATGACGACGAGGTCGGCTACAGGTCCAGCGCTCGCCGCCGCATCGGCAATGGGGGTCGCTCGCCGTCGCCTGCTCAGCCTTCCTCGCCAGCATCAGACAGTTCGTTTGGAGAAAAGTCGATTGAGCAGCTCAAAAAGGAGATCAAAGAGAAGCAGGTCCTCCTCGATGCCATGGACTTTCGGGACGAGAACCAGGCCGAACAAGACGAGGTGTTGGATCGCAAAGACCGTAGGGATGCAGAGGACTTGTACCGCCGCATCAGAAACATCCAAGAAGACATTGACACCCATCCCAACGCTCACGTCCTTGGCGGAGGTTCTGACGCGGAAAGAAGGGCCCTTTCACGCGAGCTTCGTCGTCTTACTGACCGCCTCCCTGAGCTTGCTTCGCACGTGCGCAAGACTGAGCGTGCTATTGCTGACGCAAAGATGGAGCTTTTCCGTCTCAAGGACGCAAAGGAGCACCCTGGATCCGCTGGTGCAATCGTTGGAACCGGCCCTGGTGGCGCCGTCACCGAGTCTGACCGCCTCAAGGCACGTGCCAAGGCCATGATGCAAGCTCGTTCAGCCGCTCTTACGGGCAAGCCAGCTCCCGCTTCTGCTGATGATTCGGGCGATGCCGCGAAGCGCCTTGAAAAAGAGACTCAACGTATTCGCACCGAAAAGGAGAACAATGAACGCATGGTCCAGGATGTTGAGGAGAGTGTCACCGAATTCAGCAAGTCGCTCGAGACCAGTCTCAAGGAGGGCACTTCAGGAGACACCACCGAGCATGAGCGTCGGAGGTGGGAGGACGGTCTCGGTGTTGAGGATGAGGTCAAGCATTTCATCTACGATCTGCAGAGGCAGAGCCGCTCTGCTAGAATTCGCAATGAGGACAGGGGCAGGGAGAGGCCCCGTGAAACGCCTCGTTTTGAAGAGCCTGCCAGGCCAAGCAGTGCAAGAACTCTTGAACCGCCCCGCGAGGAGGCGGTTCGTCCTGCCTCGTCGTCCGGCGGCGCATCGTACTCGTCGTACAAGACGGCCGAGGAGCGTGCGGCATTTATCAAGCAGCAGGCTGAGCAGCGCATGGCTGAGCGTCTGGCCGCGCTAGGTCTGCGTGCGCCGGTCAAGCCGGGTGAGACACCGCAGCAGCGGGCAGAGCGCGAACAACAAGAGAGAGAAGACAAGCGCCGCAAGGCTGAAGAGGAAGATGCTCGCCGTGAGGCAGAAAGACAGCGCAGATTGCAGGACGAGCAGGGTGTTCCTCCTCCCGCCACGAAACCTGCTGGCAAGAAGCCGCCGCCGGCGCCTCCTTCGCGTAAGGCCAAGCCAGATGCTGTTGACGAGGAGACCAAGAGGGCTGAGCAGGCTCTGCGTGAGCAGCAAGAAGCCCAGGAGGTTGAGACCAAGGAGCTCGAGTATGTAGATTCTGCTTCCACATGTACGTTTGCTGACTGTCGCAGGGACGAGGAGAGACGACAGGAGCAGGAAATGGCAAGAGAACGCGAGGCTGCGCAAGAACGCTTGCGCGCTCTCGAGGAGCAAGTCAAGCAGGGCAAGCTCAAGAAGGAGGAAGAGAAGCGCAAGAAGAAGGAGGCCCAACGCGAGGCCAAGGAGAGAGAATCCCGTCTCGCAGCCCAGCGGGCTGAGATTGAGGCTGCCAAGGAACGTGAAAGGCAGCTCCAGCTCCAGCTCTCGGGCATGGGTGATGAAGACTCGTCTTCGTCCGACGATGAAGGTACTCGCGAGATTACGCCGCAGGAGACTACTCCCACTGCCAGTCAAGAACTGCCGAAAGAACAAGCAGCGCCTCCTCCCCTTGCTCCGCTAATGCCCCAACCGGCCGTCGACACGTCTGCTCGTCAAGCGACTCCGCCATCGTCTGTTACAAGCCCTCAGGCATCTGCAGTCACTAGTCCTGGCGCAGTCAACCACGAGGAGACCAAGAACCCCTTCCTCCGCAAGATGGCTCAATCATCGGCCAGCGAGCCCAGCGCCCCTGCTCCGCCCCCGGTCCCCACCATTTCGACCCCCGCGTCCTCGACCGAAGTCTCGACCAACCCCTTCCACCGCCTGGCTCAGCAAGACAGCTCCAACAAGCAGGCCCTCCCTGAGCCTGCCGCCGCGCCCGCACGCACGCGTGCTCGTCCGGCCGCCGAAGAAGACGACTGGTCCGTCGTCGATTCCGACTCTGACTCCGACTCGTCCGACGACGAGCGTCCTGGCGGCGGCTCTGCCAAGCAGCTCGCCTCAATCCTCTTCGGCACCATGGGACCCCCTCGCCCTCTGTCGTCCATGGACAACAAGGACTCGCCGACGGGTACCGGCGGTCCTGGATCTCGCGTCCAGAGCCCCCCTGCGGGCGCCGCGCCCCCTGCTCCGCCGCCTCCGCCGCCCATGCCGGGCACTGGCGCTCCCGGTGCTCCTCCTCCGCCGCCGCCTCCGCCCATGCCCGCCGCCGCCGCTTCCAGCAACGGTCCGCCGCCGCCGCCGCCGGCCGGCGCGGGCGATCGCAGCGCGCTGTTGGGACAGATTCAGGCGGGCAAGGGGTTGAGGAAGGTGCAGACCAAGGATCGGAGTGAGGCGAGTGTTGCGGGGCGGGTGTTGTAGGAAGGTTTTGTCAGTGGTGGGGATGGGATAGGATGGGTAAGGCTCGTATGAGGATAGGGTATCGGGGAATGCCTGATTGGGAAGTCAGTGAGTGGTGGATGTGGCCACATTTATCAATTAGTAATGTACATTCTGTGTTTATCGTTCTAATGACTCTGTGTATTTCTGTCCTATACTGTTCTGTATAATCGTGCGTGCAGCGTGCTAATTGTGGTATGTATTACACCTACCTACCTACCTGCCTGCCTGCCCGCCTGCCCGCCTGCCTGCCTGCCTGCCTGCCTGCCTTGCTTTCTCTGCCACGCTGCCACGCTGCCACGAACGAAAGGCGAAGGGCGAAGAGAATCGTGGGAGACGGCGATGGCGATGGAGCTAGAGCTGGAGCCGGAGCGGAAGCGCAAAGAAAGAAAGAAAGGATGGATGGATGGATGGATGGATCATCGAGGCATGGTGGGAGGTACATGAGATGAGGGGTGGTGGTTGAAGTATGTGGTTGTGGGGGTTTTGTAGCTAAGGTGGGTATGCAGGTGTATGTATAGACGGCATCGTCGTCTAACGATAGTTTTGTTTTCCTGGGAATCGAATCGACTCTCGCATCCACATGGCCATCTATCTCTTCTTTGTCATGAGTTACCTACTATACCTTGCACCGTTCGCCGTTCACCGAGCAAGCAGGTGGGCAGGCAAGCGAGTTTGCTTGATTTGCCATTGCCGTCACCAAGCTAGCACCACACACGGAGCCGATTGCGCTGGTTGATCGATCAATTGCACGATTGATTGATTGGTTGGTTGATGGTTGCACGACGATCACCCGACTACCACGCGTATCCAAGCACGGAGCCACCAGGTAGGTGCACAGGTCAGACAGACAGACGGAACGAACGAGCGAGTCGAGACGCTCTCGCTCGCACTCACTCAGTCTCATCATCATTCAGGCCACCCAATTCCAGGCAATCCCAGAGTCCGCCAGGCCATGGCTGAATTACATACCTACTACCCACACCACCACCTTCCGCCCTCGGTCCACCCAATCCCGCCGTTCCAAAATACGGCGCCGGATACGGAGAGGTTTAGGGTAGGAAAACGGATACGCCGCGCCTTATTCCACTCCCATCCCAGCACGGCAGCCCTATCGAAACTCCGTATTCCCAACGTTTCCTTCCCCCATTTCCATACCGACGGTCGTGGGATCCGGTGGTCTGGTTTGGTCTGGCAGAGAAATGGTGATTCAGTGGTGTAGGCGCGCAGGTAGCTGCCTGTCAAGCCAGCTAGCCAGTGCATGCGTGCGTGCGCGTGTCCGTCCAGTGTAGACTTCTGCAGGCAAGCAGGCGAGCAAGCAAGTTCCATGTCGCGCCGCGGTCGTGTGCTGCCGGCTGCCTGGCACCACTCGAGGCGAGGGTAGGACGGGTTGGATGATGGATTGTTGGATAGATAGCTGTTGCTGCGCTGCTGGCTGGCTGGCTGACCGTCCTTGCTATGCTCGTGGACAGAGAAGAGTCGTCTTCACCATCTCATCCAAAAAATATGGCAAAACCCTTCAACACCTCAACGGCAGCACATGCTGCGCAAGACAGCTCTGGCGGCAGAGCGGGCAATCCGGTCGCTCGCGGCACCAGTCGCCAATGCAGCCCCAGCAAAAGACGTGCCCGCACGTCGTGACGGCCGGATCCTTCATCTCCTCCAGACAGAGCGTGCACTTGCGCTGCTGGCGGGCGGGGATCCACGCCATGGTGTCGGTATTAGCGAGGTCGTAGCGGGGAGTCTTGAGGACTGGCGTGCGGGTAGCGTTTGCGATGCGGCGGGTTTGCTGCTCCGACGATGATGACGGCGACGAGGACCCGCCGCCGTTTGTGGTTTCGAACAGCAGCGCGTTGTTGGCGCTGTAGTCGGCGGCGTTGAGGCTGACTTCGACGCCGTGGTCGAGCACGGCCGTGCCGCCGACGGCCGCGCCCGCGTTCGCGACGCTGACGAGCGAGTTGTGGACGTGGAGGTAGCCCTGGACCGCCAGCTGCAGGACCAGCAGCACGCCCAGGACTTCGTAGCCGACGCGCTGCTCGCCGGGCCCGTCTTCGACCCGCCGCGTGAAGATGTAGCGCAGCCCGACCAGGCGTTTGCCAATCTCGTAGTAGGCGCCAGAGAAGTAAAAGACGGCCAGACTGACCGCGTATACGGGCGCCGGCGACGTGATGGTGTCGAGGTTGGCGAGGAGGTACTTTTGCAGCCGCAGCGCCACGGTCTTGTTGTCCTTCTTGCCATCCTTCTCTTTCGGACCGGTACCCTTCTTTGCCGCCCGCCTGAGCCTTCCCTCCAATTTCGCCCTGAGCCTCCTCCTCAGCGCCGGCAGTACGCGCCCGAGACCATACGGCACGAGCACGCTGGCAACAATGTAGGCCGCGCGCCTGGCCACGCTCGGCAGGCGCAGCGTGTCGTCCTCGACCTGCACAATGTCGCAGTATTCCTCGCCGAGGGTGCGGTTGCCGATGAAGGTCGTCAGGCCCAGGTACAGCAGCTCGGCGACCGTCTTGGTCTCGGTGGTCCAGGCGTGGGCGACCCGGACGCCGCGCAGCTTGCGCACGAGGGCCGACAGCTGCTCGAGCAGCACGGCCGAGAAGTAGGCATCCTTCTGGTGCGAGCGGATGATGTCGGGGGCCGCCGCGAAGGGATAATGCGTGGTGGACGTCATGGCCGTCGTCTGGGCATTGTCTGGAGAGTTGCTGCCCGTGGTATTGTTGTTCCAAGTAGCAGCGCTCGGCTGCGTCATGGGAAAGTATAAGAAGGCCGCCTCGGCTCAGGCCGGGCAGTGTCCGCCCCGCGCCCCGCGGAAATTTTTGCCGGAGCCTGTCGACTCAAGTTGGCTGGCTGGCACCAAGGCGGACACTTGGCTGGATGTGTAGAGGCCCAGACTGCAGGACGCACATGTGGCCATCGCCAGGAGACTGGGTAGGGCAGAAGTATCCATTCATTAAGATTAAAAACTCTGTACAGACGTCGTCTCTTGGACGGCTGCCAATCTACGTATGCTCGCTGTCCCTGTCCCAAGAATCAGACCCACCTTTCTTCGTCAAAACTTCATCGCCATGCCTGGTCCGGCAATGCAAATGGATTCGTATGCTTTGTCTAATGCTTCTCTCTCCTCTCCCACTCGACAACGGCGGGACGCATGGGCTGCGAGAACAGGGACTGCAAACGTTAGCAGCACGGCCTTCAACCCGTCGATACAATGCTTACCGAGTAGTCTGTGCCAACCACGTTGGCCGAACCATCCAGATTCCTGAACTTGAAGACGCGCACCATGCTGGCCAGAATCGTCTGCAGCTGCACGTACGCAAACTGCTCGCCGATGCACCGGTGTCGGCCCGCTCCGAAGGGAAGATAGGGGCTGTTGGTGCCCTTGGACACCATGCCGTATCCGTAATCAATCTGCTCACCATCATCCTGCGCCTCGGTTTCGCCGTCCCAGCGGTGGGGCTCCCACATTTCGGCGTTCGGGAAGTGCTCCTCGCAGGTGGCCGTAACGCCAGGCGAGGCCAGCACGTCGTGAGAAGTCGGAATGGTGTAAACCTTGCCATTGGACTGGATCTGAAGAGTCGACTTGACCTTGCGCATGATGCTGTGAATGGGTGCGTGCAGGCGGAGAGTCTCCTTGACGACCTGGGCGTGCAGGCGGAGCTTGGCAACATCCTCGTGCTTGATCGCCGGAAGATCCTCTCCAAGAACCCTCTTTTGTTCCTCGAAAAGCTCCTCGGTAATGTCGGGGCGGGAAGCCAGACGGAGGATGATCCACGAGATGGTAGACGAAGACGAGTGCTGACCAGCCATGAGCAGAGCAATCATGATGCAGGCAATCTCCTCGTCAGGCAGCGGAGTGCCGTTCTTGTAGGTCGAAGCCATCAGGTTCCAAATCATGTCCTCCGAGTCCTTTTCGACCTTGCCTTCCCGCCTGGCGCGGATAATCTCAGTGTAGACCTCGACCATCTTCTTGTGTGCGGCATCACGGCGCCTGTTGTGCGGCAGCGGAGCACGCGAAAGCTTGAAGTTGATTGGAACGAAACCCATGTCAAGGTCGTGGTACAGGTCGGCAAAGGAGGCGTCAAACTTTTGTCGCACCTCCTTACCCTGCAGCGAGCGCGAAGCGGTGAAAATGGTAACCTGGGCCATGGTCGTCGGCACGTCAAACTTGCCCGATGCGCCTTTGAAAACGGGAGTGCGTTTGATGTAGTCCTCGACCTCTGCAGTGATCAATTCGACGTAGGAGCGGAGGGCCTCCGAGGTCAGGCCAAACTTGACAAACTGCGACGATTAGCACAAACTTCCGCGACCTTTTTTTATTTTTATTTTTATTTTTTTTTTTCTGGTTCCTCGTACCTTCTTCTGCTCCATGAGCTTCGAGTTGGGACAGTCGTACACGACGCCCTTGCCGAAAACCGGGGTGGTGAGGGGGCTGTAAACCTCCTCGGCGTTGACATCCTTGAGCTTGCCATTGAGGATGAAGTCATTACCCTTGGTACCAAGGCAGACGGTGGTGGGCTTGCCGAGCAGCACAAAGGTAAAGACGTCGCCGTACTAATTGAGCGTCAGTACGCGCCGGCGCAGCAGAGGGGCGCGGTACACGGACCTTTCTGCGGTTTTCCGAAAAGAACTTGAAGGGTTCCATGCCGTAGGTCACGGTGCTTCCAATCCAAGGGAACCAGTGGAAGACGACCGGAGGACGGTCGCTCCTCTTGAACAGCAGCTGGCTGAGAACATTGAAGAAGACGGAGAGGAAGATGAAGGCAGCAAAAGCAGCAGAGGCCTTGGCAAGGAGGGAAGAGTCGGCGAAGCGCTCGACCACGGGGCCTGCGACGTTCCCAACGAGACCCATGGTGTTGAGCGTGGAGGATAGAGGGTAAGGTAGGAGAGCGGGAAGCGAAGGTAGGGACGGGAGGCGGAGGAATTATTGCACGTCAACGTCAGGTCAGGTCAGGTCGGGTCAGGTCAGGTACAGGGCGGGCGGAAAGTCGCCAAGGCGGTCAACGATGACCAGCGCTGTGCTGTGCAGTGCAGGCCCCACCCGCGCCCAAGTGGCTGAAGGAAGACGTTCGCACCTAGACAGCTGCTCACCTTAGGCCTCCAGTCGGGTCGTCGACCATTGCGTCAGGAGGCGCAAAGGGGCTCCGTTGCTCATTGTGTTCCTGACGGCCAAGGTGAAGCTCCGCGAGGGACGTCTAGACGAGCTTGGGAAGCTTCTTCGACCATAGACTTCTCGCCTCAGCAAAGTCCACGCCACAAACGGCACACGACGAAATGGTACGATTCTCATATTTGCCGGCTCACCATGATCCGATTTTCCGAACCTGCAGGCGGCCAATGGCCGCGCGTCCATTTTTCACCTCCATTCTTCACCTCCGTCAATCAGTCGCACACAACGGCGGCGCCTTGCCCCGCCACAAACGGGTCGACAACGGGAGCCCTTGCGGCTAAATGACACTATTTGCCATCCCTACATTAGCGTGCTCTCAACCTCCTCAAAATTGTCCCTGAAATGTGCTCATGAAAGCTCAAACAAACAAGCTTTTGGCGTATGAAACAAAAAAATGAAAACGCAAAGTCGCAAATCGCAAATCGCAAATCGTCGAGCAATTGCACCATTTTCCTGCGTCGGGCATAGCAATGGAACAAGCCGAACACCCCAACGCCGCGCCCGGACCACTCTGCTGACGCTCGACATCAAGTCGCACCACAGGAAAAGGAAAACGGAACTCTTGCAGACTTATTCCGCCTTTTTGGTTGAGTAATTGGACGTCTCATCACCAAACAGGAGAATGTCGCCCTTTCCGCCCGCCTCCATAAACTCTTCTGGAGCTCTGTGTTTGGTCGGCGTGTCCTCCTTTTCGGCTTTGCCGTTGCCAACCATGGCCTTGGCGTGCGCTGATGTCGCATAGTGCGCGCCGTTCCCATTGGTTTGGGAGGAACCATTCTTTTCATAAATCTTGAGCGGAGCGGCGTCTTCCTGCAACTCCACAACTTTGCTGACCCGAATGTCGTTGATGGCGCTGAGCATGGTGCGCTCCCGTTCCACCTTGCGCTTGGAAAAGTCGAGCCCGTCCAACGCCCCAGTGAGGCCATCTGTAGAGTCCATGCTCATGCCAGGATTCATGTTGTTCCGTGTCCAGGGGTGTTCAAGACATTGGTCAATCGTGTATCGCTCGTTGACGTCCACCGTTAGCATGCGGTCAATCAAGTCGAGCGCCGGATCTCCAACACTGTCCCAGTACGGGCTCGGGTAGTCGAAACGGCCCATCTTGATCTGTTGCGAGAGCGTGTACGGGTTATCCGGCGTGTAAAGCTCGTCCGAGAATGGCGGGAAGCCGCAAAGGCAAATGTAAAGCACCACGCCGAGGGACCAAATGTCGACAGCCTTGGTGTATCGACGGTGGTTTGAAGACTCAAGTATCTCGGGGGCAACGTAGGAAGGCGTTCCACAGAGCGTCGTGGTAAAGGACTCTTCTCCAATAATCTTGGCAAGTCCGAAATCGGCCAACTTTATTGTCAGATTTTTATCGCAAAGGAGAATGTTTTCTGGCTTGATGTCGCGATGCACAATGTTGCGGTCATGCTTTGGCGAGTTAGCATAATTTTTCGGTCAATACAAGCCAACTTACCAGGTACTTGACTCCCTGGAATAGCTGGACAAACACTCTTCGGGTCTCTGCCTCGCTAAGCTTGCCCTTCATGACAATCCAATTGAACAGCTCGCCTTCGGCAGCAAGTTCCAGCACCAGGTAGACGCCGTCAGACTCGTCAAAAGTATCCTTTAGACACAGCAACGAGGGATGGCTGACGGACATGAGCACCGCAATCTCCTGCTGTAGGCCTTCGACTCGTGAGCGCTCCGACGGTCCATTGCGCTTCTCAAACTTCTTGACAGCATACCGCATTCCAGTAGACTTTTCAATGCAAAGATATACAGACGCGAAGTGGCCCTTGCCGAGTTGCTCCTGGACGCTGTATTGTTGCCTGAAGCCGTTTGGAGCGCGGATGCTTCGCGGGTACCGAAAGGCGCACTTGGCCTCGTTGACAATGGAAATTTCATCGCCTTCGCGCAATTCCCGACGTTGGTTGCGGCCCAGGAGAGCGTCGTTCACAAAAGTGCCGTTTGCCGAGAGGTCTTCAAGAATGGCAACCGTACTACCAGTCTTGTTTTCCATGAAAATGACACAATGACGGTTCGACACGGTAGGAGCTTTGATGACGCGGTCTGGCAGTCGGAGTCAGCCCGCGGCCATGTATGAACCAAATCGGCCACTTACCGCACTCTCCATGCCGGCCAATGAGATAGCCACCGGCTGGAACACCCTCCTTTTTCTTCTTCTCGTAGTCTTCTTCCTGACGTTCAAGGGCCCCTGGCTTCATGCTCTCCTTGCCTGTGGCGACCGCTGGTGGTGCATGGGGCATTGGACATGCGCTACGCCGTTTCAATACCAGTGGGTCTCCAAATACCGTGTCCAAGGGCACCAAGTAGCCCCAAACACCCTCTGCCTCTTCATCTTGAACCTCGTGCCACGGACCAGGCGGGTATACAAACTGCGAATATGGTTGGGTGTCTGAAGGTGGCGAGGACAAGCCAGTGCCGCGGGGGGCAGAGTCGTCCTTGGGTCGCCCGGTGGCTGCTGTGGAAGGCTGAGGCGTCTGGCTAGGAGGAGTCACGGTCCCATCTTTGTAGTCGACTTCGGTAGCTGTTGAGCCTTTGTGCGTGACTGGTGAGGGAAAGGCGGCATTTTGTGTCTTGAGCGGTGTAGCCGGGTCGTGTTGAAGCCGAGTCTCTGCTTCTGTCCGAAGCTTCTTGGCCTCGGTTTCTTCTTCGCCTGCGGATTGCTGGAGCGTTGTCAGCAGAGAGGGAATGGACCACAGCGAGCGAGTGGCGTACCAAGGCGCGCTTCAATTGACTCTTTTCAGGCTGTGGAGCCAGTAGTTTGTCGGCCATGGTGAGGGCTGATTGCCGTTTTTGGACTTATGTTTAAGGCGGGCTCGAGCGCAGGAGAGTGAACTGGCAAAAAAGTGAAGGAGGATAGCGGGGCGATGGGGAGGCAAAATTATGTGGGCCAGGGAGAGGCGCGGTGGTGAGCAGGGAGGAGAGGAAGTGGGAGATGGAGATCTGGATTGGAGGTCAGAGGCGCTGGTCGAGTCGCGGCAGGGTCGCAGTAAGCATCGCCGTGGTAGGTACCTTAGCTACATAAGGTACGCTAAGCCGTGTACTTGGCGCACGCCCAAGGTCCGCCGCAGTCCGGCATCCCGGGGGTCCAGGCATTCCTGCACTGCATCGGCCCCGGCGATTCTCAATGTGAAACCATCACCTCTGAAATCGAGAGTGCGAATGTCCAAGGACGCGTTTCCGTCTTTGTCCTCGGACGCGTTTTCCCACGGCTGTCGCCAGCTTGCCGCCCGCTTCGACCGCTACGGCCATCTTCAGGATGCTTGGCACAGCGTCAAGCTCACCACTGACGTACGTCTGACGCCTGGCAACCCGTCTCCGTTTGCAGTTTGTTTGCAGCTTCCAACATTACAGCAGCAAGAAGGCCAGCTTGGCTTGCAAATTGTCCGCCGAATAAATGTGGACACCGTTTCGCACCCTCCGCCAAGTACTTCAACAGAGCAGTCATCTGATCAGGACGATGGCGACGAGGCAAGTCCGCTATGATGTTTGATATGTACCCGCACTCATCTGGCTAGGAAGCTCTCCCATGCCAGCCAAGCAGTCCCCAAGCCAGAGTAGAATACAGCATATATTCTTCGCCTTCGTACCGCGTGCCAGTGCTCTACATTGGCATCCAGGACTATGATGGTGGAGCAACGACGTCCATTGACAGAATGGGGGAGCTGCTCATTCCACCTCAATTCAAATCGCAGATAGAGAAAGTGGGCATAATCGGCGCAGTGAGCATGACGGTAAGTGGCACAAATCGGGAATACGCATCGAGTGCCGTGGTAACCCGCCATAGAATCACCCCGTGACAGACATGGCTGTGTTTTTCGTTCACCCATGCAACACGGCCGACGCGCTGGAAGCAGCCGCGTCAACCTTGAATCCAAGCCCGTTGGAATATCTCCAGTTATGGTTTGGAATCGTCGGTGCGTGCGTGGGCCTCGACTTTCCTTTGGCCTTGACTTCACAAGGTGGAAGCCATTGAGCGAGCAAACGGCGCGAGTCTCGCGGTCCTGCTTTGAGGGTATCAGAAGATTGCATAAACAAGAGAGACTCCGTAACTACCTTCCCAATCAAAACCCAGCGCGCGCAAACTGCCCAGTCGAGGTTGATATGCCGCCAATCCATGCTATCCCCGAACTTCCACCATGATTTTTTTGCGAGTCGTCGCCTTTGGCTCTATCAAGAGGCGCAGTCGTTCGTGATTAATCTTCATCAGACTCCTCCATGTCCATCTCGTCGTCTTCCTGCTCCTCTTCCTCTTGTGCTGGCGGGGCGTCGAGCTTCTGCCGCTTCGCTTGTTCGGCTGCTTCTTCGTCTGCGCGCTTCCGCTTCGCGTCGTCTGCATCGTGAGCGTCGCCATTGGTGGCTGGCGCGGCGGGGAGGGATGTGTGAGGGTTGTTGAAGATTGATTGCTGGAGAGAGGACTGTGTGGCTCCAGCGGACTGCTGCTGTCCTGGCTGGTCCAGCACATAAGTTCCGAGGAGCTTGTTGAAAACGTTTGACCTGCCTCTGGCGTAGGCAATGTTCTGCTCGTGTTAGCAGACCCTGAATCAGCGGTAGGCCTAGACATACAATCTTGCGCCCATGGAACTCAAAGCCCTGCAAAGCCTTCATGGCCATGCCTGCCTTCTCCGCACTTTGAAAGACAATGTGTGCTTGACCGCGCATTTTCTTATTTTTGACCGCGACGACGTCGATGACGGTGCTGTGGTTGCTGAAGAGCATGTATAGTTCGCGTTTCAGGTCATTCTTGAGCAGCTTGTCATTGAGGTTGTTGCAATACAGTCTGCAAGATGGCGTCAGCGAATGTGAATGGTATGGTCTTTGCGCAGTAGATAAAACGTACGTAGCACTGGGAGGGTTTTGAGGAGGAGGATTTTTGGCGGCCTTGGAGTTGTTCAGAGCGTTCATACGCTCAGTGTGAGACATGGCGGGCTGAGAAGGAGCGTAGAAGCGGGGACGAAGGACTCGAATGTGGGAGTGGAGTGCGGCTCTTGTGAGTAGGCTGGGCGTGGTAAAGTTGTAGGGGAACGCGACAAGCATCCGGATGTTGAAGCTAGGCGTCGCGCACTGCACCCGATGTTTTTCCGGTAGGTAGTCGTGTGGCAGGCGGGAGAAAATGGCACAACACAACACCATGCGTCTCTCTGGGTAGGTCGAAAATGGTTCTGTCCAAGAAGCCTCACCCAACTTGGATTTGAGATGTTCTCGGCGAGAAGATTTCTGTAAAAAGTTCCAATGCCAAATCGGTTCCGGAAATCAAGGAGCTCTTCCTTTCAGTTCGTTATGATCTCGATTGAAGCTCCCAATCTCCTTTCCCCGTTCTGTAGCTGTAAGTTTCCAGCCAATTCGTTCATTCAAACTTCATCAGTGTACTTGGCAGCTGTCGGGTGTCAAAATAAAAGTCCAGGTCCATGGTCGAGCAAGTTGCCCCATTTGGCCTAGCTCAGGTCCCCGCAACAGGCGGCGTCATCGTGGAGCCTCCCGACACCTTCAATTGACTGCTCCTTATCCACACCCCACCACCACACTACACCCAGCAATAGTAGAGAGCTCCTCCTATTGCTCCATCCGCAACAATGGCTCCCTCCGAAGTCCACCACCTCTTCCACCACTCAATTGTCGACCATTCCTTCTCTGCCGACCGCCAGACCCTCGCCGTGACGCGCCAGAACAATGTCGAGCTGTACTCGCGCTCCGGCTCGCACTTTCAGCTCAGCGACGAGCTGGCTGGCCACGACAAAACCGTCACCGGTGTCGACATAGCTCCCAGAAGTGGCAAGATTGTGACTTGCTCTCAAGGTACGCATCACAACATCGCGAGCCGATTCAGGCCCCAGCCAAACCATCCCTGAATGCCCAACTGACCACCATTCCAACAGACCGCAACGCCTACGTCTGGGAGCCGACGCCCGCCGGCTGGAAGCCAACCCTCGTCCTCCTCCGCATCAACCGCGCCGCCACGTGCGTGCGCTGGTCGCCGTCCGAGACCAAGTTCGCTGTCGGCAGCGGCGCGCGCGTCATTGCTATTTGCTACTTTGAAGAGGAAAACGACTGGTGGGTGTCGAAGCACCTGAAGAAGCCCATCCGCAGCACCATCACGAGCGTCGCCTGGCACCCCAACTCGGTTCTCCTGGGCGCCGGGTCGGCCGACGGCCACGCCCGCGTCTTCTCCGCCTTCATCAAGGGCGTCGATCAACGCCCGGAGCCCAGCGCC
Organism: Phyllosticta citriasiana; assembly: GCF_038021145.1. NCBI lineage: Eukaryota > Fungi > Ascomycota > Dothideomycetes > Botryosphaeriales > Phyllostictaceae > Phyllosticta > Phyllosticta citriasiana. The sequence continues at coordinate 321,693 of NW_027117295.1, forward strand.
TGGGGCGAGCGCCTGCCCTTCAACACCGTCTGCGGCGAGTTCCTGAACAATACGGCCGGATGGGTCCACGGGGTCGCGTTTTCGCCCTCGGGCAACGCGCTGGCGTTTGCCGCGCACGACAGCTCTGTGACGGTCGTGTACCCGTCGGCGCCGGACGCGCCGCCTCGCGCCGTGCTGAGCGTGACGACGCAGCTGCTGCCCTTTGTCGGCCTTATCTGGACCTCGGAGTCGGAAATCATCGCCGCCGGCTACGACTGCGAGCCGTACCGCTTCCAGGGCAACGAGGGCGGGTGGGCGCTGGCCGGCGCGCTCGAGAGCAAGGCTGCGCAGCCTGCCAGGCTCGGCGCTGGTGGCGGCGTCGAGGACGGTGGCGAGGAGAATGCCCGCCAGCTCTTCAAGCAGATGGACTTGAAGGGCAAGGTTAAGGACGACACTAAACTCCTGACCACCCACCAAAACAGCATCAACACGGTCAGAGTGTACCAGGAGGCCGGCGGCCGCGTTGCAAATTTTAGCACGGGCGGTGTCGACGGAAGGGTCATTGTTTGGAAGGCTTAGACGCTGAAATTGTGTCGTGGAACCGCAGGAGGACACGGCCATTTCATGTGGCAGGTCTTTTTTGCCCGTTGTTGGGCTAGATAACCAGATACCTATGAAAAGCGGAATCAAACTCTTGCAAGACTTGACAAATGCCAAATCGTTCTTTTGATCCGAAGTCCTGATTCCCCACGCTGCCGTGTCCGTGTCCGTTGTCAATTTACAACGGTACCTGAATGAGACGGACAAGAGCTTGAGAATGAACAAGACTACTTACTTGTGCGTAAGGTAGGTGATGAATTAGACCGACAGGCAGGCAGGCAGTGCGGCAGGTAGGCAACACCGAAAAGGGACGCTGGCAAAGGCGGCAGGCATATCATATCGTTTACACACACACACACACACACACACACACACACACACACCTCCAATAGCAGCAGCATCAGCAACCTCAGCAGCAACATTCTCATCATCACCCCTTCTTCTCTCCTCTCCTTTTCTTTCGCAGTTCAAGAATTGTATGCATAAAAAGGTGGTTCGACCCACTCACCCACTCACTGACTGCCTTTCTGTCTGATTGGTCTGGTCCTAAGGTATTCGACCGTTCCGTTGATCCATCCGTCTGTCCATCCATCCATCCGTGAGGGTGGTTGATCGATTGATTTGTTAATTCTCCATCCCAAGGTACCTTTGTTGTTAACAAGATGCCTGCCTGTAAGCCTGTAACGCCGTCGCTGGAGACATGAAGAAAGAGAGAGAGAGAGAAAGGGAAGGAAGGGAAGGAAAACAAAGAGCACTTTTAGGGTTCGAGGGTTGTTGAGTGTGTTGTTGCGGTTGATCGAGGGTAGTGGTAGGTGGCGAGAGGTTGAGGTTTGGAGAGGAAGTGTGATTGTAGGTGGAGGAGAAGAGCGAAGAGAGAGGGGGAACAGGATATCGCGTTTTCGGGAAGGAAACAATCAACTCCAGCGACTAGGCCGAGTATCATGTCAGTCCAGCGGCCGAATATTCACTCGACGCATCACGCAATGTTGCCCGCCAGCCCGATAAAAAGGGCCTGCGCAGCAAGCTGCAGCGTCCAGATGCCGACCTTTTTGAAGCGGCGCTTGCGCGTCTGGTGGTCGTCGTTGATGTCGCGGACGAAAGCTTCGTAGACCTGTGTTCATTGACAGTCAGCACCATTGCGAAAATTGTTTGTGAGAGGGGGACCAAAGGAGTAGAGCTGCTTACCTCTTTCGACAAGTCGTCCATCAACCCACTGTCGTAAGTGGACCATGAGCCGTCGAACTCGCTGACGCGCTTGACGACGCGGCAGTTGACTGGAATAAAGGTGCGCTTGGAGTTGATGTACGCGACAATGGGGCGGATGAGGGCGTTGTTGATGTACGAAATGTCGTTGGTGAAGAGAGGAACGGCGGCGCGCACGTCGTTGAGCTGCACACGTATATCCATGACGATGAAGCGCTTGTCATCTTCGCTCAGCGCCTGCTCTGTGCTGGGCAGCGTTTTCTTCTGGGCTTGGTCTTCGGAATCCTGATGCCCCAGCGAATCGGTGGCGTTTCGAGGAGCAGTGACTGTGGCTTCCATGCGGTCGTAGAAATCGGACATAACCTTGGCAATGCTCTCGTCGTTGTCGGTGGGAAACATGATGTCTGCTACAACGTCGACGTTGCCTTCGTGAATCCATCCAAAAGGGCCCTCGACGCCACGGTTCAGGTGGTCAATGTTGAGAGCGTCGATCCTGATTCGGCTGTGCTTTTTCCACTGGTTCGGCCCACCTTCCGAGTCGGTGCTGGACACGAGTTGACCACTGGAGTAGTTGTGCGTCTGTCGTGGATGAATGGTAAACAACGAATTGTCAAACGATCCCGACATGTTGTTGGCAGCCAAGAAGTCGTAGAATAGCCACTGCTTGCGCAGTTGGGGTAAGTCGCACGAGTAGATGCTGACTGGGAATGGCCGAAAGTCGTTTGGCTGGTAAATGGTGACGAGCAAATCCTCCATCTTGAACGAGTCCAACTCAAAATCACCAGGATTACGCTCGTGCTTGTATGTCCTTGGGTCAATGTATTCCTCGGGTGCCTTGAGGTGAGTCCGGTCCACGACGCCACGAACGCCCTTGATTTCCACATCCCTAAGGAGTCCCTTGCCATTGAAAAACTTGGTAAATGACAGCGTCACATTCACCGTGTCCATGGAAACGTCAAACTGGGTGTAGTTTCCGTCGTCTTTTTCTGTTGGCTCTTCACCAAAACGCTCCTTTGCTGCGGCAGCTGCGGCTGCGGCTGCTTGTTCTTGCGATCCCTTGCTGACTTGGGCCTGGCCTTGTCCTGGTCGTCTCGACACAAAGACATTTTTGAAGCAAATGACGCCATCACCCCATTTGGGAACAATGGCCGACTCGAAGACAACTTTGATGCCAGAAGACTTGGTGAGATAGTTTCCTATCCACCGGGCAAGAGTCTCTTGCGCAAACACGGTGTTCACCATGAAGATGATTAGGGAGAAGAAGGTGGTGGTTCCGATGATGACCCAAGCCAGGTGTCCCAGAAGAATCCACGAGAAAAATGCACTAATGTCGTCCATGTTGAATTTGCGCCCACTCCGGATGGAGAACCACTTGAAATGCACCTTGAACCTGGACCATGCTCCATTGGCGGCGGCGAGAAGTTCTTCTTTGCTAGGACGATGCGGCAGATGTGGCAGGCGATCCAGCAATTGTTTACTCGATCCAGCGCCAGCTGTTTCAGAAGTCTTCTTCACCTTTCCGTTTTGCGGCAGCTTTTGCTGGGATTCCTGTTGAATGGGATTGCCCTTGGGTTGGTTCCCATCGCTAACCGAACTCTTGTTCCGGCGGCTGAAGACGCCTCTTCGCCGTCGCGCAGTGTTGGAGGCAGATCTCGTCCATGACTTGGCTGCAATTTGGGCTATCCACGAGTCTTGTCGAGATTTGTGTGGCCAGCCGGCCGGGGATGGCGGAAAGCGTCCGGTTCCTTCGAATGACGTTGTCGTGGGACGCGAGAAAGTGAGCCGAGACGCGTGTTGCAGGCGCGACGAGGCGGCAAAAGGCCTCGAGTAGAATGATCTAGCGGAGATTGCCCAGTCCGGGGAGTTCTGGGGAAATGGTCGCGCAGCGCATGGTGATTGAGCAGTGCGGAGCAGGTCGACGATGGAAAGCGAGGTTCTTCCGCCGACCCGAGCGGCTACATGGCGACTCATTATCGAGAGTACGTGGACATGACGGACTGGAGGCTTCGTGAATGGAGGTCGCTGGGCGTGCGTCGGACTTGGTCGCAAAGGTGGGCGTGCGGTGGATTTCAGCCTGTGGCAGCATGAAGAGAGAATGACGCTGACGCGAAAAGCCGGGAAGAGATCGCTGTGCACGCGCTAGCTAGCGGAAGCACGGTCCACACCTTACTACTCACCGCGTTCGCTCAAAAGATTTCCAGCGCCAACCAAAACTCCACTCGCACATCGCCGCCAGTCCCTGAACAATCAACACACCATGCCTGCTCCGACTGCGCTGTTGCGTAACCCCGACGCTGTCGCCGAAGACAATGCCATGACCGACGTTCCCCAAGGCAAGAAATATTCCCACAATAATTTGCCGCCCTCTCTAACCTGTGATCCAGAAGGCGACGTCCCGCTTGATATCGATGCCATCGCAGAGCCCGCAGAGCCCGCCCAGAATGCCTCGGAAGAGATGCAGGTCGACACCGAAGGCCGCCCCCACTTTGCCCCTGCCAAAGACATTCCTCGAATCCTCAAGGTCGAAACGCGCAAGGTCCCCGTCCCGCCGCACCGCATGACGCCGCTCAAGGCCTCGTGGACCAAAATCTACCCGCCGCTGGTCGAGCACCTCAAGCTGCAGGTCCGCATGAACATCAAGAACAAGGCGGTGGAGCTGCGCAACTCGCGCCAAACGACCGACTCGGGGGCGCTGCAAAAGGGCGAGGACTTTATCAAGGCCTTTACGCTCGGCTTCGACGTCGACGACGCCATCGCCCTGCTCCGTCTCGACGATCTGTACATCGAGACGTTTGAGATTAAGGACGTCAAGACGCTGAACGGAGACCACTTGAGCCGCGCTATCGGCCGCATTGCTGGAAAGGACGGCAAGACGAAATTCGCCATTGAAAATGCATCCCGCACACGCATCGTGCTTGCAGACCAAAAGATCCACATCCTGGGCGGATTCAAAAACATTCACGTGGCAAGAGAGGCTGTCGTGTCGCTGATTCTTGGAGCGCCGCCTGGAAAGGTGTATGGCAACCTGCGCACCGTTGCCTCCAGGATGAAGGAGAGGTTTTAAGCGTGAGCAGCAATTTTCTGGACATGGAATGGCGTTGGTGGGTATAAAAATTGGCGTTAGGGTTAATGGCGGATGGATATCACGACACTCAGATACGATTTCTGACGGCACGCGCAAATCTGAATTGATTGGGATCATGATCCTCCAGGCATGAGTTCTTTTGCTCCATTGACCAATGCTTGTGTCCCTAATGGCCCCCATGGCCTCCCCCGTCGTAACCGCATTTGATTCCCTTGGACCTGAGATCTGTTAGATGGATTCAACACTCAGAATTGTCAGGCCGCAAGGCACCTCCCAATTGACTCTGCAAAGCACCATTTAGCCTTGTTTAGGTTGGTCGTCGCGGCCACAATGTTGTCGACGATCATCTCGACGTAGACGAATCCGCCATGCTCCATGTGAACGGTTCTCTGAATGGCGCTCCGGATTTCATGCGCCATTCTCTCGCAGAGCTCGTAATCCAGCAGCCTCACTTCTTCAATCAGGCGGAGGAGGCGATCGACAAGGGACTGGGTTTCTTTGTCGCTGAAATTGCTATCGTCCGTGTTGTAGAGATCAAGAACAATGTCTTCAAAGGGTTTGGTCTTTTTGCGTTGAGCCTCGTACTCGTCCAGGTCTCGGTTCTTCTCCATGGTTTGATTCTTGGTTGGTGTGCTTTCGAATGTGAGTGGTAAGATGTTGAGTGGAGGATGGAGAAAGCACACTTTTTGGACGCGGTTCTTGGTTCAAGGGTAGGTAGATGTTGCGCTGATGAAACCAAAACTGAGCGGTCTCTCATTTATATTCCCACTGAACCACATTACCCCATTCGAATGGTACTTCCGTGGTGAAACCAAGCCCGGTTCCTATCGAACAAACATAACAGGTCTCCAATGCTCCTCAAAATCACCACAACCACCTTCGCCCTAACACCTCAACCTCAACCTCCAGCAAAACAACCCACGGGCACGACACACATCCACGAGCCCCTTCGCCTCTCACTCCTCCATCCGCTTCACAACCGCCAAAAAATTCCCCATGACCAACCGAACTAGGTCAAAGCGGCCATGATGCGCCGAGACGCGAAAGCTCTCAAACGTCTTCTTGACGTCGGCGACGAGCTCCTCGCAGGCGTCGAAGGCCGGCGGCCGCGTCACGCGGTTGACCTCTCCGGCCAGGAGGCCGAGCTGCTCGAAGACGAAGGTGCGCTCTTCGCGGGTGAGCCCGTCGAAGGGGCGCAGACCGAAGTACATTTCGATGGCGAGTTCTTCGAAAAGGGCGACGCGTGAGTGCAGGTAGCGGTAAGATGTTAGGGTGTAGCTCATTTTGGGGGGCGGGTTGGCGTGGGTGGGTGGTTGAGCTATGAGAGCGAGGGGAGTGAGTGGCTAAGGGGCGAGGGAATAACAGACAATCTTGGGATATGAATTGTTTGCTTGGTTGCACGTTTGAAGGCAGTGGAATCTTCTAGTCGCCAGAGAAAATTATACACAGGGGAAAGCGGCCGCCTGAATTCTCTCCCATCTTCCAAACTATTTTTCCTGACCTAGGAAATTCGTGGCTTCACTGACTTTGATCGAGCAGAATATTCGAGACTCCGAGTATCTGCTACAACAGCGTATTTCTCCCATAATCCGCCCTAGACATGAACCATCTGGATCTGAGGATGACATCTCTACAAAAAAAAACCCTGACCAAACCCCTGACAGCCCTCCCCCACGTCCCCACGCCCACCAGCACCCCCTCACTTCTTCAACCCCCTCAAGTTCCTCGCCGTCTCCAAAACATCCATCATAACAATCTTGATGTACTCAAGCCTCCCGCTCTTCGCCATCGACGCCTTGAGCAAGCACGCCGTGATGTCCGTCACGAGCACGTCGCACGCCTCGTGCGGCAGATGGCACGCCTCGCGGGCAACGAGGCCGAGCTGCTCGACGATGAGCTGGTGCTCGTTGGCGGGCATGTTGTACCCCGGAATCTGTTGGTTCGAGAGGTCGTAGACTAGGTTTTCGAATTGCGCGGCTTTGGTGCGCTGCCTGCGGCATTCGCGGAGAATTGTGGCGTCCATGGTCTCGACTTCTGTGTGGAGCTGAAGGGTTGGAGTGGTGTTTGGATTGGTAAATGCACAGAGAGTGAGGGAGGGTTGCCTCAAGCGGAAATGGGTGGAAATGGTGAAATGGCAAAAGCTGCGTGTGTTGTGGCTGCTTAAATACTCTGATAAGTGCTTCTGTTGGCTTGAACTGACTGCAGAAACAATCAATCGGTCCCGCATCAATTACCCGGAATCAACTGTCGACGGAAATATTTACAAACCCGCTTTGTAATCAAACACTGGAATCGGGTTAAGCAGCAGAACATTCGGGATTGATGGTATCTGTTTAAAGACTTCCAGCTTCTATCACATCCCGCCCTGGGCATGAACCATCTGGATCTGACACAAAATCGACGGAACCCCATTCCGATCGAACTCCAACACTAATGCGTTCCTCAATGCCCATTGCTTTCACTTTGCCATACTCTTAACTGCAGCCAGAATATCCTCCAAGACCATGTTCATGTAATGGAAGCCGTCTGATGACGAGTTCGGGGCCTTTTGACTGGAACAATAGACATCCAATGCAATTTTTGCGCACACGCACGCAGCTTGAGGCTTGGTTTCGTGGGCGAGAAGTTTGATATCATCAATGATGTGTTGGCGATAGCTATCGCAGAGGCTGTTGAGGTTGGAGCCTTGAGCCAACAGATGACTGACGAGGTTTTCGAATATTTTGTCCCCCACGCCTTGGGTGTCGTATTGAGTGATTTCGTTCATGGAGCCTTTTCCCGTAGTCGATGTCAGCAGAGATTTTGAGGGCAGCAAGATGTTTATCCGAGGAGTTGAGTGAAATACAGAAGATGGGAGCGATGAAGTTGTGAACTAGAAGTGCTTTTGCCCCTATTATACATGCACAACACCGAAGGCCAGCCGCCACATATGTTTCCAGTAATCGAAAGCCCTAGTTAGCCCTTTTGGCAAGCGCACCTCTCACACAAATCAACTATGAACAGAATCCGAGAGACATCGATGAAGCAGAACATTCAAGATTTGTAGGTTGTATCTGTTCTACAACTCCTAGCTTCTAGCACAACATCCCCTTCACAACTTCTCCCGAAACATCCAGAAACACCCCCTTTCCCAATCCCGCAAACACCATCATCCCGCCACACTCCTCGCCGCATCGCAGATATTCCCAATCAACATCTTGAGAAAGTCGAAGCGGTTGTGACCCGCCGACGTCAAAGCACTCTGAATGACTTCCTCAATCTCCGTCGCAACCGTGTCGCAAAGCTGGAACGAAAAGAGCTTGGCTTCGCGCGCGAGGAGGCCCAGCTGTTCGAGCAGAAAGCGGCGCTCGTCCGTGTGGAGGTCGCCGATGTAGTCGCCAGTGTAGATGTTGAAGGCTAACATTTCGAAGCTGTGCGCCTTTTGGCGCTGTTGGCTGTACTTTTTTTCTGGGCTGATTTCATCAACGCTTGTGTCGGTGATGATTAAGTCGTCCATGCTTGTGTCGGTTGTGGTTAAGGTGAATGTGCGGGGGGTTGCGAGAGGAGAGAGGAGCCGAGTTGTCGAAACAGGGAACTTGGAAGGACGCCCGTAAAAGACAAGAGATGGCTGAAAGGCAGTTGAAAAGAAGAGTGCTGTTAGCTCTTTGATATATGTGCATCCCGCCAAAGAACCCTACTGATGCCACAATCGCAATCCAGCCCAAACACCGCGACAAATCCCAAGAACCCAACTCGCCATCCGCAAACCAAACTGCGCTCTCTCACTCAACCATGGCCATCCTGGGCCCTCCTCCCTCGATAGCTTTGACCGCGGCGACGATATCCCCCAAGACCAACTTCAAGTACTCCAAGCGCCCACTGAGCGATTTTCGGCAGCACTCGTCGACAGCTTTCGTGATGTCCTTGTTGATCTCTTTGCAAATGTTGACGGCAAGCGACCCGGCAGGCGCCATTCTGTCCATGGCCAGAAGGCCCAGTGTTTGGAGGACGAATAAACGCTCTTCGTCCGTGAGAGTTTCGAGTGAGGGAGCGCCGAGGTAGAGGTCCCTCGCGAGCCCTTCGAAGGGCGCGGCTTTGCTGCGTTGCCAGCGGTAGTTGGAGAGAGTTTTATTCATTGTGTTGATGGTGGTGTTTTGGGTACTCTCTAGACTGGAGAGATGCGGTGGCGAGGGTACTGGGGATTGACGTTTGAAAGAGAAGAGAGACAGTGAGTGTAGAAGGAAAGCAATTTTCTTGGATTTTTGAGAGGACTTCCACCGGAACGCCACTGTTTGCGCTTGCTGCAGGCGCGATACCACCCCCGCTCAGAAACAAGACAATTTTAAATGCAAACTTTTGAAAAGACCTCTGTAACCCTTTGCTTTCGTCAAACAGTGGAACTCAAAGCGGGCGATTCTCCATCGAATCACATGGGTCTCTCTTGATTCCATGAACAAACGACTGTGCGGCTCCTGGAGCAGGTTGATCAGGGCTGCTGTCAAAACGGCAACTTCTGCTCTTCAAGCACGCACGCACGTACGCATGCAAGACGCGAGCAGCGCAACTCACGCTACAAGCGCTTCTTGAAGAGGGGACCGTAATCTTCTTCCGCCAAGTCAGTCAACGCTGGTAAAGCTACGGGCTTGTGCGCTTCGGATATGGGCTCTGTCTGAGCGGCTTGATCAACGGAAGATTCTTGCGGGACGGAAGCAGAAGCATTGACGTCAGCTGCGGGTTTGGGCACTTCAGATAGTGGCTCCGTCTGGGCAGCAACTTGATCAACAGAAGACTGTTGTAGGACGGAAGTAGAATCATCAACATCAACTGCAGGCTTGGGCGCTTCGGATAGTGGCTTCGTCTGAGCGTCTTGATCGACGGAAGACTCTTGCGAGATGGAAGCAGAAGCATCGACGTCAGCTACGGGCTTGGGCGCTTCAGATAGAAACTCCGTCTGAGTAGTTGGATCAACGGTGGACTGTTGTGGGACGGAAGTAGAAGCATCGACGTCAGCAGCAGACTTGATGTTTAATGAAGGAATTCTTTGAGCATCCTTACCTTTGGCGTTGTTGATTCCGAGGTAGTCGTGTCGGCCGCTGAAGCCTGGTCGTTGGAGCGTTCCGGTGTCGTAGCTTTGGCGGATGAAGAAAGAGAAGGCTGAGGTTTTGTCACCCAAGTGGGTCGAACATATGTCAAGCCTTGGTTGCCGTCCGAGAGTTTTCCAGCTGATAAATTTGCATGCAGCAATCTTTCACCTCGGGACTTTGGTCTAGCAGAATCTGCAGCTGAGGATTCTGCAGCTGTGTGATCCTCGGCATGCTGCTGGAGCGAAGATTCTGACGCCAGGTTTTCTTGTTGCTGTGCTCTTGCGCTTGCATTGGACACATCCTTCATGGCCTTGATGATGTTGTGAAGCTGGTGCGGGTACACAATGCCCTGTTCCTTTTCCAACAGCCTTATAACTGTGGCTTGCGCCGCGGAACAGACGTCCCACGGCGCCTCTTGCGCACATTCTGACATTTGCTTCAGGTATGGCAACATGTAGTTTTGCACGGTTCGCAGATGTTGATGGTGCGGCGCATTATCAAAGTTCCAACGTCCCTGGAGCCTTGGGAGATATTTGCCCGCTCGAATCTCATTAATGAGGTCATCAAAGAGGGCGGATCGTTCCAGTTGACTGCGAAATTGGTCCTCCCATTTTTTCTTGGGGCCTGCCTGCTTGGATAACCATTGCCTGAACGCGGGGGTTTTTCCAACAAGCTGTCGAAGTGCAGGACGACGAGGGGTCTTGAATAGGGCGGAAGCCATGGCAAAGTCGTATAGAAACTTGGAGTCTTGACGCAGGCGTAGGTTGAATGTCCAGGTCCAGGTGAGAGGTGGTTGTTGTCGGACAAAATTCGGATGCAACGTTGTTCGTCCGTCTCGATGCTCTGTTTGAGGATCGAATTCCTTGCGACCCTCCTCCGGATCAAAGGAACAAAGAAAGTGTAGGAGGAGATTTGGAAGAAGAATTGGACTTTGCTTCTATTTGATGTCTGCCCAGAGTGTGGTATGTAGAGCATCCAAACAGCGCACAGGTAAACAGCATGAATGGAAGGGACCTGAAGTAATGGCGTTGGTGACCAAACAGGCGCGATGTCGTTGGCTTCACGTACAACTGATGTCTCAACGGTTGCCATGTAATCATCAGAATCCGAGCAACTTGAAGACGTTCGATGAGATTCCGCTCTCTGGGGTGTCCGGTCCCTCCGACTGCTGCCACTTCGGAGCTCCACTTGCATCGTCTTCCCTGCCCCGCGACATCACCACCTCAATCCTAACCCTGCGACTAGTCTTTCCTCTGCAATGCGGTACCTTTCCGGCATCACTGCGACCAGACAAGAGAAAAGCATCCTCCTCATTCTGGCCCATTCCTACTTCATCCTCGTCGCCGCCCGCAACATTCGCGAGACCCATCGCCGCCACTCGCCCGACTGCTCGAGCTCGCGAGCGCTCGACCTGATCCACTACTCCATCATCGCCGTCAGCTCGCTCTTTGTCGTGCGCGCAGGATGGCGTCTCACGTCGTAGTCGTCGACTCTTCTGCCCGCAGGGCCACCATCAGGACCACTCCAGCAAAAGCTCTCAGCGACGTCTTGCAAGAAGCCTGCACCAAGTTTGGCATCCGCGCCGATAACTACACGCTGAAATACAACAACAAAACCGTCGATCTCTCGCGTACCATTCGTCTGGCCAATCTCCCCCAGGGCGCTAAACTCGACCTCGTCCAGGGCTCTCGTTCGCCTGCCGTCGTCAATGTCGCCCTGCAGCTGGAGCAGCCCGGTCAGCGCCTTACCCACAAATTTCCGAGCAATACATCGCTATGGCAGGTCCTTCGCGTCTTTGAGACAATTGCGCCGGCGGAGCAAAAGGTCAACCTGACCCAGCGTGGTAGAGCGGTCCAGAATGCGGGCAGCTCCAGCGCTGGGCGTCTTCACTACGAGATACCCTCTATAAACATCATGGGGCGGGAACTAAGCACGTTTTTGGATCTCCAAAAAACGTTGGGCCAAGTGGGACTTAATGGTGGCAGTGCGCTGTTGCGGCTGCAATTCAAGGACAGCGGCGAGCCTCTCGAGAAGGCCATGATGGAAATAACAGATTATTTCAAGAGCCTCGAGTCTGAAGAGTCAACGGAGAAACAGACGGGCGATTCTCAGGCCGGCTCTGCTGGAGATGCTGCTCCAGCGCCAGCGCCAGCACCGCCAACATTGGAGCAGGACAAGGCTGTGGACGAGTCTCAAACATCGGACCCAAGCTCAACAATGGACGTCGACACTCCTGCAACCAACACATCCTCAGCCCCCGCTGCCACTGCTCCGCCTCCCACGACCGAACCCACCAGCTCCAACAATGTCGCGAAATCCTCATCCACAGCCACAGACACGCCCAACACCGAGCAAGAGCCCTCGAAACCCCAGATCACCGACCCGTCAACCCGCCCCATGACCATCTTCTTCCCTCCGTCTTCTTCGACCCCAACCGCCGTTCTCTCAGCCACCTTTGACGAATCCGACTATATTCCCACAATCGAGCACGCCAAATCGCACCAAGCAGCTCTGGCCAGCGCAACGCGCAACCAGCGCCTCGCATCAGACGCCGAGCTTGCCGCGCGCGCCGAAGCCGCAGCTGCGCACAGGGCCGCCGTCGCAGGCGTCACGGTGCGGGTGCGCTTGCCCGACGGACACCAGCTCGAGAGCCGCTTCGGCCGGGACGAGACGGGCAAAGACCTATACTCGTGGGTGCGCGGCCTGCTGGCCAGCAGCGCGGACGAGGGGGCGCGCTTCGTCGTGCGGTACAACAGCCCGGAGAACGCGCGGCTCGTCACCCTGCCCGACGACGCGGCCGTCAAGCTCGTCCGCGACTTGGGGCTCGAGGGCCGCGTGCTCATGACCATGAGCTGGGATGACGGCGCGAGCGTCGCGGTGAGGCGCGGGCCGGTGCTGGCGGACAAGTGGGCGCGCAGAGCTACTGAGTTGAAGGTCAAGGACCCGGGTGCTGAGGCTGCGGCTGCGACTGCGGCTGCAGCTGGTGGAAACACACTGGGTGCGGCTGGTGCTGCGGATGCGGATGCGGAGAAGAAGAGTAAGAAGGGACCTAAGAGTGCGGAGGAGAAGGAGAGTAAGCTGAGGGGCATCTTGGGCAAGGGCTTGTTCGGGAAGAAGAAATAGGGTGAGGAAGTGGGGTTATCGAGGGCTGGTGTAGGCCCGGCTGTTGTTCGTTGCATCTCCACCGTAGATGAATCGGAGACAAATAGCAGGCGAGGCAGCATGCATGTATGTACGCATGATTAGAATAGGATGAGATGAAGGGACAACATGAAGTCAAATCGGCTTTTGAACCGTGAAAGCACAGCTGCTCGTTGCAGAATCAAACTAATTGACACGCTCAAAGCCTTCAAGTCACAGGAGCAAGAACTGAGGGCTGGCTGAAGGTACCCGTCATGACTGAACAAGTACATGTAACGGACAGCAAAGGCAGCGAATGAAGGGTACAAAGTGCATAGTAACGTAGACAGCTACCGTCTGGTTCGCCTATTCACTCCAGCCGTCGAGTTCCCGTTGGTAGCGTACAACAAGGCCAAGAGGAGAGGCTTGATCCATCTGGATAGCTGGTAAGAGAGCAAGGAAGCGCTGCAATGCATTTGCCGCTGGGCACGAAAGGGCTGGTTTGTTGGCGAACGCTCGAAGGGAGGGTGTGTTGAGTCGGGAGGAGATTGCTCGACGAGTGGCGTGCTGTGGTGCTGAGCTCGAGCAGAATTGTTGCGGGAGTGCGTCTGATGGTGGACTGGGTTGGAGCCATTTGGAGGCTAGGTGGCGGCTGCCGTGATTGATGAGCGATGCTCCTGGCGATGGCATGCGTGGTCTCGAGGGTGGATTCGTCTTCGGCGGTCGTATCTTAGGCGTCGATGTCTTTCGATGTTCAATCTGGGCTGTCGAGCTGTATAGTGAGTCTAAGTAGCACCCAAAAAACAAAAAAATCACAGCCCATGAAACAAAAGCCATCCGAATGGAGGGTATATCAGGAGGCGAGGTGCCGCTTTTCTCATGGATATTCGTGTAATCGAGACTACTGCAAGACTCTCGGACCAGCAACACACACCTCGTCCTCCATATCGAGAAGTTTGGTTTCCAGCTTTGGTCCCGTCTTCTCGTTCTTGGTCTCTCTCCCGTGTTTTTTGACCATTTCCCGCGAGAGCGACGATCCCATTCATTCACGCCCCGAGTAGCAGCTGCTGAAGCAAAGAGGAAGAAAAAAGTCCGGATTGCGCTTTTCTGGAGCCTCCCGCTTAGTGGCCGGCCCTCCTGGCCTCGGCGATGACCTTGGTCATCTCGTCGACCTTTCTCTTGGCACGGCCGAAGGTTCCGAGCTGTAATTGCACCGTTAGTATGCGAGCGGGATGTTGTGTTGAGAAGGCGGAGCAGCGTGCTCGCATCGGCGGCGGCGGTGGTGGTGGTGGTAGGTGGAGTGTCCAGACGTACCCTCTTCTTGGCCAGCTTCCTCGCGCGCTTGTCCTTGCTGTTGCGGAGGAGTTCGATGACGCGGCGCTCGTAGGGAGCAAGACTGTAATCGAATTGGTTAGCCAGCGGCTCCGTATCACTCGTCTCGCTCGTGGTGTGTTCGTCTTCCGTCGGTGCCGTCCATGTGTATGCCAAGCCCTCTCAGTCCAAGTCGAAATCCACGTACCCAGAAACCTCCTTGACAATTTCCCTGACGAAAGCGGTGCGCTTGCTGAGGTGGCCCTTGGTCCTCGAGATCTTGGTGGCAGGCTGACGCGGGGTCACCTTCTGTTGGTTGCAAAATTGAATTAGCAACGATTCAGGGCCGGGGAGAGCGGGTCGATTCGAGGGGAGAAGAGACGGAGACGAGACGTACGTGGCCCGCATTGACGCCGCGGACGAGGCCGGACTTCTGCTTGACTTCCTTAACCATTTTGCTGATGGTTAGTATGGCCGCGTGGTTGTCGTGATATGGGTCGCAACTCGCAAAGCAAAAGTCGTTGTCGCAGCCAGACCACTGCCCGAATGTGGGCTTGGCGGTTGGATGAAGGTTGATCCGTTCCGCGCGAGTGCCGCCCGCCGCGGCCGGGGTCAGCGGCGGGCGGTGGGCGGGACTAGGATCGCTGCCCCGATGACCATCTTCATCACTCCTCCAAGCGTCTTACCACCGAGCACCGCTACCTCCGCCTCTTGACTACCTTGCACTCAGGCCAAGATGCTGCGCCTGGCCTTGCGGAGTCATGTCCTTACCGCTTACCTCCGACGGGCTTACCATTGCCAACCTAAGTCACGACGCGGACGGACTGGACTGCGACAGTCAGCCCGATGCGGCGGCAGCAGAAGATGGACGACTAATGGTCTCGAGATCAAGGCTCGATCAAGGCCGTGTGCTCTGCATTGATGCTTCTGCTTTCTCTCCAATGTTCGCCGCTTTCCTATTTCTCTTCGCGAACGCCAAGTCTCCAGTTTAAAAGGTTTCGATCGCTGCCACGACCCTTTGCACCACCCTTGAACGAGCAGAAGATCAATGAAATGTCTCGCTGGATCGGTGGCTTGTGGATTTTGGCCCGAAGTGGCCGACACGGAGGCAACCATCATCGTCGGTGCTTCGGCAGTTGTCTGGTGCCAGGCACGATGAGAAAATGCAACCAGCAAGACTGGACCAGGGCACTGCCGCATCGATGTGCAGCTCGTCTTTCTAATCCGTCATCTCGGCCGTGGGACACGCGGTCAACAAAGGCACCTCACGGCTAACGGGGCCGGATCTCTCCCGTCCGGGCGGATGCGCCTCAGGTCAGGGCACCTGTACATACGGCAGGGCAGGTTTCCCTGGCGGCTCTGGTGACGTCAGGCGCCATCGACTCTTCTTCGGTTCTGTGGGAATGACCATCAACACTGCCCAACAACGTGAGTAATCGCTTTCGCACCTTGGTTCTCTTCCATATTTTACCCTTCCGCTCCATTCAACAGCCCGGCCTCGCGCCCTAAAAATCCTCCCGTGCTCGCACACGCTCCTCGTCTACTCTCCTGTAACCTTCTTTGTTTTTGTGCCTTGCCAACGAGGCATCTGCGCACGCGACCCTACTCGGCGTGAGATTCCCGCAACCCAGATTTCTCCATCGCCTTCCCCCGCGTCCCTGACAGCTTGCCGATATGTGGGGAATATCATATTGGATCGTGCCTCTCTTCTCGGGCATGGTATGGCTGGCAATGCTCCTGGGCATGCTGTTGACATGGGTAGTCGATGGCGAGCCGCACTACTCGTCCATGAACGACAACCAACACATAGCGTGAGCCGCACCCTTTTCCATTGCAGATCTATAACCTAACAAGGAAACAGCTACATTTCCGATATTGGCGCTGGAAGCTTGAAGCCCATGTTCATTGCCATGAGCGCAGTGACGGTGGTGTCCTTCGACCTGGTCTTCATCTTCGAGCGCTGGCTGCGACACAGCGGGCGCTTGCACCCCAACACATCGTGGTTCCAAAAGATTTGCTCCATCATCTGCATCATTGCTGCCATTGCCGGTGCTGCTGGACTCATCCTCCTCTCCATCTTCGACACGAAGCGACACCCAAGTCTGCACGATGCCTTCCTTGTCCTCTTCATGTAAGCTTCACCGCCACGACCCTCTGCTCCGCCACACCTAATCTTGTCACTTAGTGCCGGGTACATTATATCAGCCATTGCCATCTGCGTCGAGTACCAACGACTAGGCGTGCACCACCGCCGCACCATCCTCCACGTCTCTTTCTGGATGAAGATTGGCTTCATCATCATCGAGCTTGGCCTAGCCATCGCGTTCGGCGTCATGAATCAGCAGAATCGCTACAACATGGCCGCAATCCTCGAGTGGGTCATTGCCCTCATCTTCACGTTTTACGTGTGGTCTTTCTTCGTCGACTTCATCCCTGCCGTCCGCACGAAGCGCCACCAGAGCCGCGAGACGACCGTCGAAATGGCCGAGGAAGCCGGCTCCCAGGATCGCCTCTACCCCCACCACCGCAACATGCCCATGGCCAACGGCTACTACCCGCCGCGCGGTGCGACTGCCAGTCCTGCTGCCGCTGCTGGCCACTTTTGATTGCGCGCGTGCTGAACGAGGGCTGTGCACATTGAACGAGCATTTGGATATAGAACGTACATATCGAAAAGGAGGAGCGACGGTCGCACGGCCACAGGGCGTAAATGCATGGCATAGCATTGGCATGGCGCAGCATTTTTTCTTTTTCTTTCTTGAGTTGGATATCCCTCTCCCTCTTCTCATTCTCCTCGTCGGTCGTCCTTCCCCCGGATACGCATGCATACCCGCACGCACGCACGACATAACACACAGGCACCTAGGGGACAAGATCACGCACACACAGACTGGCAGACCGACCGACGAGAAAACGTTACGACGACACGACTTAGACCCGCATTTCTCTCTCATGTATTTTCTCTTCCCCCTTTTATGTCTTTTCCGATCGATACCAGGCGAGTTGGGTGGGTGGCTTGCTTTACGCGAGATACATTGGAGAGCGAGAGAGAGAGAGAGAGAGAGAGAGAGAGAGGCATTGCACGCATGCATGGGTGGAACTTGCATATACCATCTGATTGATTTTGTTTGGCTGGCTGGCTGCATTGCTCTTTTGTGATTCGTTCGTTTCGCATCATGGCATGACAGGCTGTGTTGGAAGAGATGGAAAGAAAATTGAGCGAGTGGCAGGCAGGGAGGATAATCGTGCTTTTGGCTGGTAGAGGTGGAGAAGATGATCGGTCGTGAGGACAATATAAACTTAAGCTTAATCTTAGAGTTCAGGGTGCTTTGAGTCGTGCCGTGTTCGGTGGCTGATACCTGAGGCATTAGTAGGCAGCTTTCCGCGAGCAGCTGTGGCTGACGCATTGTCATTATTTCGGTATCAAACAAGCGCCAATACACGTCTTTGCTGACGGGTATGTGGTAGTTTGATGGTAGATTCATAGGTGTCTGGTTTCTCTATCCCCACTCGCATTGCCCTGTCCCGTCTGATCTGATCGAATCCACCTCTCAGGATGGGCTGGCCTTCAAAAGAGCGCTTCAACTTGCTTCACTCACGATCTGCCTCTGTCCAGCTGTGCCAGATCCCACCGAAAGACAGCCGCCGTCTAATTCACCTGCGTGCCGTAACCGCGAATCCGGTCGGCAAACGCCCAGCTCTGCTTCTCCAGCTGCTCCGCCTGTTTGAGCTCAAGCTCCTTGTCCTTCTGCACAACGGCAATCGAGTAGCAGTCCAAGCTGCGGGCGTCGCGGTAGAACAGGACCTTCATGCACTCCTTGACGAGGTTGACGGCGTCGTCGCGGCTGAGGTTCGCAGCGGCGGCCTCGTCGGGGACGGCGCGGCGCAAGACGGGCGTGGCCAGGTGGGCACCGAAGCCCGTGGCCAGCGCGGGGGCGCTGAAGGTGGTGCCGAGCAGGTCAGCGCTGGCCAGGAAGGGCGCGCCGCCGTGGTCGAAGCCGCCGATGAGCACCACGTTCCACAGCGGGTTGAAGTCGCTGCGGCGCTTGTACAGCACCTTGGATACGTACGTGTGCAGGTTCTTGGCGTTGAGCGTCGTCGCCGCGTCTGCGTTGTTGGTGCTGTCGTCGTCGGCTGAGCCCGACGACGCGCTGTATTCCTCCCGGATCGAGAGCGACGTCAGAAGCCGGTCCAGATACTGCATGTCGCTGACATCGCCGCCGAAGCCGAGGACCGTGTGCGGACCAAACTGTCGCAGCCGTTTGACGTCGGTGAAGCGGGCGAGGGAGCCGTACGATGCTGGTGTTGGCCGTCAGTTTCAACTCTTGCGCGGGAGACGGATAACTCGAGAAGGACGAATGTGTTCGGATTCGGTAGAGATGTGGGCTCCGCTCCACGTACCTAGGTTGTCGGCCGCCATAACAATGCCGTCCTTGAACTTGACCGCCACCACGCTGGTACCCGTCACGATCGGTCGTTGTGTGTGTTGTGTCGGACCAGCCTGTTGCAGAAAGGAGTGGTCATAGGCGCCGTAGATGTCATCTCTGGGCTGTGATGTGAATGTTAGCTATAGCTCGTAGACCTGGCAGGCTGCCAGTGGTGACGTCTTACTCGGCCCCAGGCTTGCGGGAGGTGGTTCATTTTGGTAGGGGCGGAAGCGGTTGGGCAGGGAGGGAGGTTTTGGGGTTGAGGTGAGGAGGTCGGAGGGGAGTGTGGTGGAAAATGGAGAGATGGACGGCGGGTGGTGGTGATGTTGGAGACTGAAGCTCTGGAGCTGTCGTCGGACCCGACGCGCAGCCTGGTAGCTGCCTTGGCCAATCACACGGCAGAGACACATTACATAATCATCAAGTAGAAACGGTCCAGTATTCTCTATGCTCCCGCCCTGACCATTGTTTGCTTTGGCTGATTCCTGGGTATTTTCAAATGTTGGTTCTAGAAATGACCGCCTTGGCTGGAGATCGGTTTGGCTGGCTCGCTTGGGACAGTATCATGGGCATCTGTCCTCCAATCCGCATCCCCCCAGCATCCACTTCAAGCTTGGTTTTACCTGTCAAACCTGCTCCTTTTGCGCGTTTCATAGTCGTAATCTTTCTTCTGGTCATCCCTTCGCTTCCCGCTATCCGATGTAGCCGGCGACCCAGAAATCTCTCTACTCAACCCCGCTCTGACCCTCTCCGCCATGCTGGTGCCCTTTCCACTGCCCAAGCCCAGTCCCGATGAGCTCTCTGGCACAAACTCCACTTTTTGACTTTTTCTTTGCTCCTCCTCCCGCTTGCGACCTACTTCTTGCTGCGACTTGGCCAACTCTTCTGCGTACGCCCACCGTGGGAACTTAGTCGGCAAGGCCACGTCCTCTGGCAGTGTCGTAGCATACTGCTGTTCGCCGTCGATTCCAGCAAATGTCTGCAACCTCTGCAGCAAACTTGGGTTCCGCAGCGCAGATGTATTCTCGAGCCTGTCGTTGAAGTGATGCCCCTTCTTTTTGATCTCTAGGAAGTGCGAGAATTGCGCGGTGGTCTTGGGAGGAGGAGACCCCGGCGGCGATGGTGGAATGTCGAAATTGGGTGCTTTTGGCATGGTCAAGCTTCGTACTGCTGCGCGCGCGGCAGAGTATGGTGACAGTGGCGCCGACTCTGCACCATTCGAGTCGCCCGAATCGTTGGTTGGTGGTAGCGTGGGTCCCGATGCGGGAGCATCGACCGGTATGTCTTGCTTTTGAGGTAGTGAAGGTCCTGGAGCAGGCGCTGTGTCGGCGGGTGGTGGGGTTGATGGTTGCGATATTTGTTCTGGCGGCTCTTCTGCTGCTCCGTTTGCTGCAACAACCTTAGAATCGTTCCATTTCTCTGGATATGCCCTCTTACTCTCTTTCGCCTGCTCTGGAGGGATCGCCGACGTGGGTTTGGCCGTCTAAGACGTCCTTAATTAGTAGCCATCCGTCCAATTCGGTTTGATCTCTACACTGTGTTTTCTTACCTGGTCATGCCGAGGAACTTTCACGCCCTCATCTCCACTGCTTTCATAGTCGTCAAGTCCGAGCATTGTATGAGTGTTGTGCTTGGGCTGGGACGAGCCGTCGCGGTGACATCGATCTGGGGTTGGCGGGCTTGGCGCGCCAGGCAGCTCACAGCTACGTGAGCTTCCCAGCTCCACCACCAACCAACAACATCCAACACTCATCCACTGCCAAATCGCCTCATCCTTCTCTTTTCGCCTCCCGACCCCCATCTGCACCTTCTCTCCACCTTGAAATGGCGTCGATTTTCACCGGTGCTCCGCCAAATGGCGCCCCAGGCTATTCATTCAGACAGACGCCCATGACCGCAACAGAGGCATCAGGCGAGAGGCAACACGGATTTTACCCGTATGGCTCTCACCTTCCCTAGCATCATTTGACCAAGCTAATATCTCTCAGCTACACTGACAACGGCGGTTCCACCCTGGGCATCTCCGGCAAAGACTTCTCGATCCTCGCAGGCGACACCCGCAGCACCTCCGGCTACAACATCAACACGCGCTACTCTCCCAAGCTGTTCAAGATCGGCGGCGAAGGCTCCAACAATGAAGGTGCCCGGATGGTGCTTGCAGTAGTAGGCTTCGCGGCGGACGGAGCGGCCCTCAAGGAACGCCTTGACACGATTGTCAAGATGTACAAGTACCAGCACGGCAAGCCGATGAGCGTCGCCGCATGCGCCCAGCGCCTCTCGCACATTCTCTACAACAAGCGCTTCTTCCCCTACTATGTGCACGCGATCCTGGGCGGCTTGGACGAGGAGGGCCGCGGCGCCTTGTACAGCTACGACCCCGTCGGCAGCTACGAACGTGAGCAGTGCCGCGCGGCGGGTGCGGCCTCCAGTCTCATCATGCCCTTCCTCGACAACCAGGTCAACTACAAGAATCAGTACGTTCCGGGCAGTGGTGTGGGCCACGCGTTGGTCGAAAGGCCGCGTGAGCCGTTGCCGAGGAATGACGTCGAGGAGTTGGTGCAAGATGCGTTCTCGAGTGCGGTGGAGAGGCACATCGAGGTCGGTGACGGACTGCAGATGATGATCATCACGAGAGACGGTATCCAGGAGGTTTACAAGGACTTGAAGAAGGACTAAGGTGGCTCGGCGGATGTCGCACATATCATAAGGAGCTGGTTGAGGAATAGATCATGAAGACCGATATGAACCAAACGCAAGCTTTGTGCTGCTTTCGAGATCAAAACTCCAACCCTTAAGCCCATCATTTTGCAGAGCAGGCCTCACCACTCCTTGGCTCCTGCCGCCTGATTTTCCAGGCGAGATCTGAGCATTGAAACAAGGAAATATGGCTCAAATTCGCCACCCATTGTCTTCTTTGCATGAGAAAAACGATCGTCAGGTGCTCACAAGGGTTGTCTCAGCCCTAACGCCAACGTCGCAGCCAATGCAATTCCTTTGCTCTCCGGATTTGAAGGCAGGTGGGTAGCTGAAGATGGTGCCATGATCACCTTTGGAAGCTTTGGTGCTCCTCGTTGGTTGGAACTTCAGTCGAAAGAGCTTGGATACGGTTGTCCTAGTCACTGACCAGAATTCGAGCAGAGACCATAATGCTTGCTAGCAATGACTCAATTGTAAATTTCACTACATCAACTCAACACCACGGCTCAAGCCCTCGCATGCGTCTCCCCAATCGGATCGCCCTCCTCGCCAACAATCTTCCACCTACCCATGCCCATCTGATCCGGGGCCCTCCTGACGCCCCTGCCCCCGCCACCAACGATGAGGTTGCCGGGGCGGTAATCGGGATCGTGCTGCATGCGCTTGATGACGGAGTGGTGGACGAGGACGTCCATGGGCACGTCGCGCACCTCGCCCTTGGGCAGCGGCCAGGTGATGCTCTTCCACGAGCCGTCCTCGCACAGGTCCATGCGCCGGAACGGGATCCACTCCATCAGGTTCCAGCACATGACGCTGAAGTGCGGGACCCCGTTGTTGAAGCATAGTACGTCGTGCAGCTTGCCCCGCGTCGCGGCTGAGTGGAGAGAGGCGTGGAATTCCTTTTTGGTCGGCTTGTGGTGCTTGCCGTCGTTGTTTTCATCTTCCTCTTTGCTGTGGTTGTTGTTGTTGTTGTTGTTGTGCTGGAGCTTGTGGTTCCGAGCTTCTTCAGACATGAAGGGACCATTTTCGTTCAGCGGAGAGGGGTGGATGACGTTGATGGGCGGCACTGGCGGCGGTGGCGGCGATCCGACAGGCGAAGACATGCTCGACGGCATGGGTGATGCAATGACCGTGTCGCGCCGTACATACTCGGATGGCTCGTCGACGGCGCAGCAGTTGAGTGCCCGCAGCTTCTTCTCGTCAAACTGCAACCCCGCCCGCTGAGCTTCGCGCACCATCCAAACCAGCGGAATGTGGCTAAGTGCCGTGTCTTCGTCCTTGTCTAGGGGCCATCCTCCGCCAATGTCCTGTCGAGTGTCAGTGATTAGCTTGTTGAGTCCACGGGGTAGTGGAGGAAACTCCTACCGCATGACATCCGGCAAACCACACTTCTTGAATGTCTTGCGGGTCTTGGTCCGAGTCGTATCCCGTATCATGCCTATCAGGCGCCGAAGAGGGCTGTGAGACATCGCTGACAGCACGAGAACGCCCTCTGAATCCTGTCGGTGATAGGCCAGGGCTGAGAGATCGTAGACCAGACGTCTCCGAGCTATCCCTGTAGGCTCTCGGAATGTTGAGCTTGCGGTTGAAGGCATTGTGCCGTTCTGGGCTGTGGGAAGGGCTCTGCTCTGGCTTGTTTCGGACGGCCAGGTGATCCTCGTCTTCTTCAACGACGTTGGAACGTCTGCCGATGTCCCATCGATGGTGATGGCGCCGCTTCTTGGTCGTCTTGACTTCCGAGATCAGGTCCTGGCGGAATTTGGCTCGTCTCTCATCGATGGCCACGGCGTGTCGAATAACTCTGGCGGTACTGCGAGCCGTGTAGGGGAACTTGCTGCGCTGCATCCACGCATTTTCAAATGTGGGAACGCTGTTGACGGTATCAAATAGTCCCAGAAAACGGATGCGGCGCACTGGACGGCTAAAAGTCTCGCGAAAGGCGCACATAAAGTCGCGGAGGTATCTTTTTTCTTTTCTCTCTTCTTCAGTGCGCTCCTGGCGAGTTTGCCACTTTTGGAAAGTCTTCCATGCAAAGCGGCACATTTCTTCGTTTCCTGCAGTGAGTAGCCCAGTGTGGTCGAGCATTTCTGCCAAGAAGCGAGCAGTGTAAGCGCCCCGCGAGAAGCCGAAAAAGTAGATTTCATCTCCAGGGAGATAGTAGCGCATGAGGAACTGGAGTTCGAATGAGTAAAAACTCAGGGGTCTCAGACGGATCACTCACCTTGTAGCCCCCCATGACATGTTCAGCAAACGATGTTCCGATTGCGGAGTCTTTGGCTTTCAGATACCAAGATTTGAATCTTGCATAGTGAGAAGTATGGCTGTAGGAGCCTGTCGTAACGTAGGTCCCAATTCCGGGCTGGTAGTAGTGAAATTGTGAGCCATCCCCTAAACAATTAGCTAGTTGAAGCTTTATATAGGTCTCAAATTACCTCTATCGAGCATTCGGTAAATTTTCAAAATATTAGAGTCGGAATTTGTGCCGGAAAACTTATTGCCAGTTCCATCAAAACACAGGACAAATTTCCGCTGGCCACGCTTCTGGAGGGCAAGCTGCGCAGGTTGGAATGGCGCATCACCTCTCGGGCTGGCCCCTCTCGAACTCCGCCCGAAAGTGAATGGAGCATCCTCAGGAGACATGATGGAGTTGATGCTTAGCGAGGATGAGCCTCAAGCACGCCCAGATTTATGAGGTGGTTGGAAAGCCAGAAAGGCGGCGCCAGCACATGATCGCCGATTATGGTGCATTCGACAATGAAGCCACAGACAATGAAGCCATCGACCAACGCGGGTGAGACCTGTCGCCATGGTGTTCAAAAGGGCGGGGACGAGATTGCAGATGACCACAGCATTCCAATTGGCCATTGATCAGCACATTGTCTGGCCGCAATGGGAAGTACAGCTTCACCGGTCATCGCCGTGCCATTAAGATACATGGAGCATTTTCGTAGCTTGCGGGTCGGTCGCGGCAGCGTGCAGGGCAGACGTCAATGTGTTGTGCGAGCTGTGGTCGGCGGCCAAAGGCGACATGGACCATGGTTTGGTGTTGCACGGCTGTGGCACCACTGCCCTCCCTCAGCGGCACCACAACCACCTCTTTCCTCCAACCCACTGCATCTCTCATTCGCCTCGTCCAATTCTCCATTGTCGTACAGCCGACCACCCGCCCTTGGCAGATCCATCTGGGGGCTCTGCATTGGACATCACCTCTTCATCTGCGGCAGCTCGCCTGTCGCTCGTGGCTTGGTGGCAGCTCCTCACTTTGCGTCTCGTCGCACCGCACCTCTAATCCGGCTCGTGTACGTGTGAGGCTACCAAAATGGCGTTCTAAAACATCGATTGGCATATCAAGTGGTCAAAATTCAGCTCGCCACTTCTTCCAACCTACACCACCAAAAGCTCCCAATGTGACGACTATTTGGTTTTTCTCGAGCCACGTCTGCCATCTCTCTGATATCTTCCTTGGCCCAGCACCCAACCCGCCTCCCCGTCGCCTCGGAACCGCTGACAGCATCTCATGCAACGATTTGGCGCTGTGGAGCCCACGCAATATCTCTTTTGTAGAACCCACTGCCTCAGGTGATGCATCACAACCCGACGGAAGCCTGCCGTGGGATCGCCAAAGGCAAGCACTGTGGAGTCTCTCTTCACACATCACTTCTGCAAAGCCGATCCAATGGCATATGCCCTTGACATTGTGGACGCGACAATTGGCGCAAAATTGAAGCAAAAGCACACCCGCCAGCTGAGATGCCTCAATTGATGGCTTGCGCAGGCGATGATCTCTGCCTCCAAAGATGTTCAATGGCTCTTCGGAATCACCGCATGCCTTGATTCCCATTGCGTCAAGATATGATGTGTTGGTGCACGTACATCTGTAGCACTTGGGACCATCACCCTGCCGATCTCCTACATACACTCCTTTTCAAGCGCTGGTTTGCTTGCACTCGGCCTGCACTTTTGATAAGTCCGCAGCAATCCGCCGTCTATCTCGATCTTTGGTTACAACCCGCTAAAAAAACTGACGTACATTCCCAATGACTCTTTCCACAACTTCTCTTACCTTTCTTACTCTTTTCTTCGCAGTTACCATTTGGCAAGCCCCAACAATGCTGCGCCGGATTTCTACCAGTTTCAAACGGGACAAGAGGAAGGAAGACGGGACTGCGAACGGCTATTCAAGAAAAGACAGCGCGCATCCAACAAGTCCAGACGAACGCCCTTCCCCCAAGGATTCGCATTCTGACGCGAGCTCAAATGAGGAGTCCAATAGCCTATTCACTCAGTTTGCTACCGTTCTCCACGCGTCCCAGCGGCCCTTGCCAACTCAGACTGGCGATGGTTCTTATGTTCAGAAGGAGTCCCCGGCGGGGCTGATGGACAATCTCAAATCTCTGGGGATCAAGGACTACAAGACCCTCAGAGATGCACTGACCAACAAAGCAAAGAAGGAGCTCCTTGACGACAAGACATATCTGATGGAGCGGGTCATCCAGGTAAGTCCATCTTTTGTACAGTGTGTCTGGAAGGAAATGGTACTATCTGAGTCTATTTGCGGTAGTTAGCGACAGCTCCATAGGTGCGACTGTTGTGGCGAACGACAGTTCTTTGGCTTCATCTATAGCAGCGAACGAATGCCCCTGGAGCAGTTGCAATCCCATGCGTCATGGCTTCTTTTGGAACCCACTGTGCATGGATCAGCTCATCGGAATCCTGCTAATGCTTTACGCAGCTCGTCTCCGCTCTTCCTGGAAATTCTTCAGTCAGAACAGACCTTACGAATGCCTTTGTCGATGAGCTGTGGGACTGTTTACAGCACCCTCCTCTCTCGTATGATCTCAATGCCAATTTTCAAGAGCTGATGCTGACCGTTGCTAGATATCTCGGCGATCGATTCACGTACCGCATGGCCGATGGCTCTTTCAACGTGTGTTTTGCGCAAAAGAGGTGACACGGATCAGCTAACAGATGCAGAATATCATGTATCCTCACTTAGGAGCAGGTGAGATATTCTTATCAATCACTGAACAATGCTAACACTTAGTAGCGAACACTCCATATGCTCGCAGCGTGCAGCCCAAGACTATTCAGCAAGGAGCACTTCCCGACCCAGGTCTTGTCTTTGACGCTGTCTTTGCTCGAGAAGAGTTTCGAGAACATCCCAACAAGGTTTCTAGCATCCTGTTCTACTGGGCTTCTCTGATTATCCATGATCTCTTCCAAACCGACCACAAGGACATTTCAATATCAAAAACCTCGTCATACCTCGACTTGTCGCCGCTGTACGGTGACAACCAAAATGATCAGGACCAGATCCGCACTTTCAAAGATGGCAAATTGAAGCCTGATTGCTTCGCAGAGGAGCGCCTGCTCGGGTTCCCTCCTGGTTGCGGTGTCCTCTTGATCATGTTCAACCGATTCCACAACTACGTCGTCGAACAGCTTGCCGCTATCAACGAAATGGGACGTTTCACCAAGCCAAATCCGAACGGTCTATCACCTGACCATCTGGCGGAGAAGTGGAAAAAATACGACAATGATCTTTTTCAAACGGGCAGGTTGATCACGTGCGGTCTGTATATGAATATCACTTTGGGCGATTACCTTAGGACCATTGTCGTAAGTGTTACCACGTGTTGCGATTGAGCCTTCTTTGCTAATGAAATGGACAGAATCTCAACAGGAGTAATACGACCTGGACGCTGGATCCTCGCGTCGATATGGCCAAAGTCTTTGGAACAGACGGCACACCACGTGGCGTTGGTAACCAAGTCTCTGCCGAATTCAACTTGGTATACCGCTGGCATTCGGCTACAAGCAAACGTGACGAAGAATGGACCGAGAAAGAATACCAGCGGCTGTTCAAGAAGCCCTCATCAGAAGTCTCCATGGGAGAGCTGATTGCTGGCTTGTCTCTTTGGGACAAGACTCTGCCCAAAGATCCCATGAAGCGCGAGTTTGCAGGCCTTGCACGTGGATCTGACGGCAAGTTCAGCGATGATGACTTGGTTGAAATCCTCTCCGACAGCATCGAGGACACTGCAGGTAAGATATCTGTATGTGACGGCTAGGCAAAGCTGATTTTTTGCAGGTGCTTTCGGGGCGAACAATGTGCCGAAGGCTCTCAAGGCGGTCGAAATCATGGGCATGCAACAATCGAGGAAGTGGGGCTTGGCTACTTTGAACGAATTCCGCAGGTTTTTTGGCCTCAAGCCCCACGAGACTTTTGAGGACATCAACAGTGATCCCAAAGTCGCTGATCAATTGCGCCATCTGTACAATCATCCCGACTTTGTTGAGCTGTACCCAGGTCTGGTCACGGAAGAAGCAAAAACGCCCATGGTGCCAGGTGTCGGAATCGCCCCGACATTCACCATTTCCAAGGCTATCCTTTCGGATGCAGTTGTCCTCGTCCGCGGCGACAGGTTCTACACCGTCGACTATCATGCGAGAAATTTGACAAAGTGAGTGAACCGGGAGCGTTCGTTTATCATTACTGACACGATGGTAGTTGGGGATACACTGAAGCGCAGTACGATCTCAACATTGAGCAAGGATGCGTCTTCTACAAGCTTTTCCTCAGGGCCTTCCCGAACCACTTCAAGCCAAACTCAATCTATGCACACTACCCGGTAAGCCTTCAACTTGATCAATTTGATGACAAAGCTGATGAGGAGCAAGATGACCGTTCCATCTGAGAACCGAAAGATCATGCAAACTCTTGGTCGCGAAAGCCACTACTCGTATGATCGCCCAGGCCTCATCAAACCAAGAGTCAACATCACCTCTTACGTTGGTGCAAAGGCCGTCTTGGAGAATCAAGAGAACTTCAAGGTCACCTGGGGAGCAACTTTGGAAGAACTCATGGGCCCAGGTGGAGCCAATTTCATGCTGTGAGTCC
This sequence comes from Phyllosticta citriasiana, assembly GCF_038021145.1. Lineage (NCBI taxonomy): Eukaryota > Fungi > Ascomycota > Dothideomycetes > Botryosphaeriales > Phyllostictaceae > Phyllosticta > Phyllosticta citriasiana. The sequence continues at coordinate 350,079 of NW_027117295.1, forward strand.
AGAATACCGCTCTTTGACATGTCTAATGTCAACAGGTCTGGCGATACCCCTCTCAACACCAAACAGAGAAAGACAATGGCAAAGACTTTGTATCGGGAGAACTGGAACCAGGATATCAAGATATTCTACGAGTACATCACCTTGAAACTCCTGCACCAAAAGTCGTTCAAGATTGCTGGGACCAACCACGTCGACATTACCAGAGAGTACGTCAGTGCAAAACATGCATGAGTGAGGTACTAATGAGTCCAGTGTTGGCAATCTGGCACATGTCCACTTTGCTTCCAATGTGTTTTCCCTCCCTCTCAAGACGGCCGAGCATCCAAAGGGCATTTTCACTGAGCACGAGATGTACATGGCAGTTGCGGTCATCTTCGTCTGCATCTTCTTCGACATGGACCCTGCCAAGTCTTTCCCACTCCACCTTGCTGCGAAGGCCGTGGCCAAGGGACTTGGGAAGCTCATCGAGGTACTAGGTTTCCACAGTTACCTTATGAGATCTGTACTAATCAATATGTAAAAAGGCAAACGTCAAGTCGGTCAGCATGACCAGCTGGGTTGCGAAGGTCGCCGACTCTCTCCGCGAGAACGAGTCTTTCCTTACCGAGTACGGCGTACACATGACACGTCGACTGCTCGAGTCTGGCCTGAGTGTCGAGCAAGTTGCGTGGTCGCAAGTTTTCCCGACTGCTGTCGCCATGATTCCGAACCAGGCCCAAGTGGTTTGTTCCCTGTTTCAGCTACTACTTCTCTCCCGATTCGCGCTAACGCTTAACAGTTTACTCAAATCCTGGACTTTTATCTTTCTCCAGCCGGCGAAGCTCATCTTCCTGAAATCAACCGCCTTGCGAAAATCAACACCCCTGAGTCTGACGAGCTCCTCCTTCACTACTGCATGGAAGCCATCCGACTCAACGGCACGTTCGGCTCATACAGACGCGCGAGCAGCAGTACGACAATCAATGACGGTCCTGCCTCATCGCCCGACTCCAAACCAATTCCCATCTCCGCCGGCGACAACGTCTTTGTGTCGTTTGTGGACAAGGCAGCGAAGGACCCAACCATCTTCCCTGACCCGGAGACAGTCCGCGTGGACCGCCCGCTCGATAGCTACATCAACTACGGCGCCGGCCCGCACACGTGTCTTGGAAAGAACGCATCGCAGGTTGCTCTCACGGCCATGCTGCGCACCGTTGGTGCACTCGACGGCCTGCGTCGTGCCCCTGGCGACCCGGGTCGCTTGAAGAAGGTCCCGCGTCCAGGCGGATTTTACGTGTACATGAGGGAAGATGGCGGCAGCTATTTTCCATTCCCGTTGAGTGAGTAAAACCTTGACCCCTTTCCTCAACCCTCTGCTCTGCTGTTTTCAACTTGACCCCTGCTCATTGCTGACGTTTCTTTCTTTCGTAGCGTGGCAAGTCTGTTATGATGGCGAGCTGCCTCCACTGAAAGCTTTCTAGAAGTCGAGTGGAAGGCAATCACATTGAGGAAGAACGACTGCATGAATGCTTGGGCAACTATGTACTGTTTAATTTTTACCACTCTACTCGAACCTCGTTCGCTCTTTCGTCTATCGTGGTGGCGTGTGTCCATTACACATATGCCATCATTCATCAGCGCCAAATGAACCTTGGGTCAATTGAAAACAGTGGGCAGTAAGATTTCTGGCTGGACCGGACCCTTCAGACAATTTTATCTGGTCATATCTAGCTTCTACACTCAAGATGTGCCGAGGAAGCGATGTTAGTGATGCCCGTTATGCTAGACTCATGTTCAAATCGTGTGGACGATATGTGAACAGTGAATTTGCATAACACTCGAGATGCAGACCACCACGACGATCAAAGCGCAAACATCTCACGATCCACCATGTAATGATCAGAAAATACCACGGCGGGCGACTAATCTTCAGTGTTGCCGCGCGAGGTTCAGAATAGAACAGACACTCGCCAGAGCAAAAGCCCTTAGCCAATTCCCGGGACGTGGTATGAAATGAATTGAAGGAGCAGACGGCGCTCGCCTGAGCCTGGACCTGACGTTCGTTCCGTCTGAGGTCTCAAAACTTCATTTCTCATTTCAACGCACTGCCACGATGCGCTACGGCTGGGCCCATCCGTCTGCCCATCTGCCAATCTGCCCGCAACGTACCGCCCGTACCGCCCGTTTGGTCTAGTTCTTTTGACCGCTGTAGTCATTGGCTGAGGTACCAACTTGATGGTATGCGCTGCCTGTCAAGCTGGTCTCCGTCGGTCAGTTGGAAGCGCGTGCATCAGAACTACATGCAGTGAGAGCCGTAAATGTCAACGTCTTTGCCATATCCTACATTTGTCGCCTCTCGGACTTTGAGCGGTAGAGTAGCGATTACGTTTGCGTAGCAAGCGGAAAACATACCAGCATAACAGCCAATCTCATCTCGCTCGTCACGTCAATGCGTCCAACAGTCACGCTTGCTTGCTCGCCTGCGACGTGACAGATGCCATGAAACCGGCTTTCAGAGCGCGCTTGGTCATCTCCCTTCACCCACGCACCAAACAACAAGCGCCCATGGGTCGGTCCATCATCAGTGCATACATGATGCGCGAATTTTCCAGACATCTCCTAGAAGAGGGACTTTTCCGATCAGGAATAAAAAGCTAGTCAGTCAGTCAGGTCGGTCGGGGGCCCGCGGGTGCTGAATGCTGAATGAGTGCTGCCCAAGGCCGGCCAGCCGCCTGCTTGATTCATCTTGGCCCTTTGGGTCGGGCGGACTTCTCTGCGATAAACTGCCTGCGCGGCTTGCGGTTGCGTCCCGAAAACTGCCGCGCCGCGCCGGTTCATGTCGGGTCGTCAGCCCAGGTCCGGTCAGTCGCTCAGCGTCTGAGCAGGCGGCGGCGGCATTTCGGAGGCGAGAAGACGAGGCCGCGCGGTGGTCCTGTCTGTCTGTGTTTGTCTGGAATTGTTCTGTCTGCCGCGAGCACGAGTGGTCGTGAAGAATCTTGACGCTCGAAAGAGCCTGGAACCGTCACTGGCAAAAACTTGCAAGTTGGCGCGTTGGACGCGCGGCAGGCTACAGACTTCGCTCATGACGACAGCCCCCGACACTTCAACGACACGCAATCACGCGCGAGACAAAACAGATCCTGACCATTTTCCTCGGTGTTTTCGCGTCGTCTCTCCATCGTGCGGTCGTACTTGCGTCCGTACACCACTCGTCTCGCGTCGCGTCGCGTCGCCGTCCCCACAACCAACCCCCCCCCCCCCCCCCCCCTGGAACGAAAAAAACTTCACCGCCACTCAACACCACGCTACCCCGTCATCTAAATGAAGCAGAAGCTGCTGGATCCGCCGAGAATTGAACTCGGGACCTCTCCCATGCTACTCTAGCGCTATCAGAAGCTTCCTATGAAGGAGAACTGTTGATGTTGCTAAGGGAGTGTCATACCCCTAGACCACAGACCCGATTGTTGTTGGTGTTAGTGGGACGTTGATGAAAGGAAAACTAGTGAAAGAGATTATGAATAGTTAATTGATTGATTGATTGATTGATTGATTAATTAATTATTTTACGTCTTACTAGAGCCATAGGCTATCTAAGACGGAGCTATCTATAGGGGATGCCGCATACATTTATAAGGTGAGTAGGGATGCCCGGCTAAAGAGTCTCATAGATTAATTAATTAATTAATTAATTAATTATTTTACGTCTTACTAGAGCTATAGGCTATCTAAGACGGAGCTATCTATAGGGGATGCCGTATACGTTTATAAGGTAAGTAGGAATGCCCGTCTAAAGAGTCTTATATAATGAAGTATAATTCTTAGTATAGTATTAGTATAGGGTTATTATAGATAGATAGTTTATCTAGGCTCTTTTTAGGTAAGGGGGGGCTAAGAACTAGCCTTCCTACTATTATCTAAGTAGACGGGTAGCATGAAGTAAGAGTAATAAAAGGAAGGGGGGTAGGAAGAAGGCGTACGTAGAAAAGTAAATATAGTATAGGGTAGTAGGTAAGGTAGATTATATATATACTCTACTATAGCATTCTAGTACTATCCCTAATAGTATAACTTTAAGGTTACCTAATATTTATGCTAGGGGGATGGCTTTATTAGATAATAGGGATAGTTTAGGTCCTAGGAGTAATAAGTACCGTTATAGTTACTATACTTTAATGCTATATAGGTATATATTATGCCTCTCTTCATATAGTATTTATAGTTATGCTTCTCTATAGTATAGGGGCTAGTATATAGTAAGCATTTAGTCCTATTACGACACCTAGAGGAGCTATAGCTAAATACTTAACACTTTATATACTATATATCTAGAGTAATCTTAAGGAGCTTTATAACCCTAATACTTACTCCTATAAGATAGAGTAGCTTTAAGATAGCTATCTCTACCTCTTTTACTATACGGAAGGCTATAATGACTAACCCTACTTTTTAGGTAGCCCTCCTTTTAGCTAAAGTAAGCTAGTATAGAGTTCTAATAATAGAAAGGCTAGGATTAAAGGTATAGACCTCTTCTATAATGAATTATCTAATATTAAGTAAGCGTAGGTCTTCTATAGGGATGCTATAGGTAATAACCTTATACTAGGTTTAGTTCTCCTAGACTATAGCATCTAGGAATAGGTAAGTAAAGAGGTCCTTATAGGAGGTAAGGAATTTAGAGTTATACTAGGGTAAGCCGGTAAGTAGGATGTTACCTTTCTCCGTACATATTACTATTAACATAACTAGGCTAGATATACCTACGTTCTTAAAGGCGTTATTAATATTATTTTATATAGAGAGAGGGTTAAAGTCTAGGAAGGGACTTTACTACTAGATAATAACCTATATATCCCGTAGGGCCTTTAGGGGAGTAGTAGCTAGCTTTATAGTTATCTTTAGGTAAGGAGTTATATATAGTTTTCCGGTAGTAGTTACTTTCTAGGCTTAGGTTACGTATAATAGGTTAGCTAGGGTTATAGGAAGGATAACTAGCTTTTATAGCTAGTAGACCTTTACTCCTAGTATATAAGTAGTATTTTTAAGGGAGTAAACTTAAGTAGTAAGAACTAATAATATATTACCTACGCGACCTATCTTAGTATAATCCCGTAGGATGTTACTAAGGTTATAGAGTCTTTACTTCTTACTCATGTTATATATAAGGTTTATTATATATAGGATGTAAGAGAGTGCTATATTAATTACCTCCTAGGTAGTATTAAAGTTTAGATGAAATCCGAACCTAGTCCTTTTTCCTTAGTAGGTAGGGTTAGGTTTAGAGGTATCTACTAGGATAGTTCTCTTTAGTATAGTGTACTATTTCTTAGTTAGGCCTAGTACGATAATTAGTAGGGATGATAGGGGGATAGGGCATATAGGGAAGTCCTAGTCTATTTCCTTAGGTTTATTAGCTAGTTAAGTAGGTAGTAGGCTAGGTAGTATAGGGGTATCTTAGTCTATTTTCTTAGGTTCATGGTTATAGCCGTCTAGTAGAACTAGGTTAGGTAGGGCCTCCCCCTAGGGGGTAGGTACGGGTATACTCATAGTATAATACTTTAGAGGGTAGGTTTTTACTTTCTAACTTTAGTTATATACGTATAAGCCTACGCTATAGAGTTATAGCGGGTGTAGTAATTTTTAATTTTTTAAAAATTTTATATATAGTAATAACTTATTGACGCATAGGCTTTTTTTAAGAAGTAGTAGCTAAACTAAAGAAGAGTGTTAAAAGAGTCTCATATAATAAAGTATAATTCTTAGTATAGTGTTAGTATAGGGTTATTATAGATAGATAGTTTATCTAGGCTCTTTTTAGGTAAGGGGGGGCTAAGAACTAGCCTTCCTACTATTATCTAAGTAGATAGGTAGCATGAAGTAAGAGTAATAAAAGGAAGGGGGGTAGAAAGAAGGCGTACATAGAAAAGTAAATATAGTATAGGGTAGTAGGTAAGGCAGATTATATATATACTCTACTATAGTGTTCTAGTACTATTCCTAATAGCATAATTTTAGGGTAACCTAATATCTATGCTAGGGGGATAGCTTTATTAGATAATAGGGATAGTTTAGGTCCTAGGAGTAATAAGTACCGTTATAGTTACTATACTTTAATGCTATATAGGCATATTTCATACCTCTCTTTATATAGTAGTTATAGTTATGCTTTTCTATGGCGTAGGGGCTAGTATATAGTAAGCATTTAGTCCTATTATGACACCTAGAGGAGCTATAGCTAAATTCTTAATACTTTATATACTACACGTCTAGAGTAATCCTAAGGAGTTTTATAACCCTTATACTTACTCCTATAAGATAGAATAGCTTTAAGATGGCTATCTCTACCTCTTTTACTATATGGAAGGCTATAATAACTAACCCTACTTTTTAGGTAGCCCTCCTTTCGGCTAAAGTAAGCTAGTATAGAGTTCTAATAATAGAAAGGCTAGGATTAAAGGTACGGACCTCTTCTATAATAAATTATCTAATATTAAGTAAGCGTAGGTCTTTAAGAGGGATGCTATAGGTAATAACCTTATACTAGGTTTAGTTCTCCTAGACTATAGTATCTAGGAATAGGTAAGTAAAGAGGTCCTTATAGGAGGTAAGGAATTTAGAGTTATACTAGGGTAAGCTAGTAAGTAGGATGTTACCCTTCTCCGTACATATTACTATTAATATAATAGGGCTAGATATGCCTACGTTCTTAAAGGTATTATTAATATTATTTCGTATAGAGAGAGGGTTAAAGTCTAGGAAGGGACTTTACTACTAGATAATAACCTATATATCCCGTAGGGTCTTTAGGGGAGTAGTAGCTAGCTTATAGTTATCTTTAGGTAAGGAGTTATTATATATAGTTTTCTAGTAGTAGTTACTTTCTAGGCTTAGGTTACGTAAAATAGTTTAGCTAGGTTTATAGGAAGAATAACCGGCTTTTATAGCTAGTAAACCTTTACTCCTAGCGTATAAGTAGTATTTTTAAGGGAGTAAACTTATATAGTAAGAACTAATAACGTATTACCTACGTAACCTATCTTAGTATAATCCCGTAGGATGTTACTAAGGTTATAGAGTCTTTACTTTTTACTTATACTATATATAAGGTTTATTATATATAGGATATAAGAGAGTGCTATATTAATTACCTCCTAGGTAGTATTAAAGTTTAGATGAAATCTAAACCTAGTCCTTTTTCCTTAGTAGGTAGGGTTAGGTTTAGAGGTATCTACTAGGATAGTTCTCTTTAGTATAGTATACTATTTCTTAATTAGGCCTAGTATAATAAGTAGTAGAGATAATAGGGGGAGAGGGCTTATAGGGAAATCCTAGTCTATTTCCTTAGGTTTATTAGCTAGTTAAGTAGGTAGTAGGTTAGATAGTATAGGGGTATCCTAGTCTATTTCCTTAGGTTTATTAGTAAGTTAAGTAGGTAGTAGGCTAGGTAGTATAGGGGTATCCTAGATTTTATGGTTACGGTTATTATCGCGATAGCTATTAGACGCGGCTGTTAGACGCGACGTGATAGCTATTAGACGCTAGTAACGTAAGCATATTATAACTACGCCCTTACGCGATCACTTAATAAGCCGAAGATAATTATAACTAAGCCGTATAAACCGGCTAAGCCGTGTAAGCCGGCGGTACTAATAGATAATAAATACTACTAAGGATACATAGCCTACTTAATAGCTAATAAAACTTCGCGTAGTAATAAGAAGATTAATTTCTTATCTATTTTAATAACATAACTAAAGTGGTAATTCGCGTAGTAAAGAGAGAGTTTAGTTCTCATTTCACTTCTTATATAAATATATATAGAAGATAGAAGAGTACATAGCATCTTCTATATTTATAATAATTAATAAGACTTCACTTAACTTCATCTCTTCTCTACTTAACTTTAATTAAGTTCTTTTAATTTTATATACGTCTAACTAAGTAGATAGCCTTTAGGTAAAAGCCTATATATTAGCCGCTTAATAATTTATGATAGATATAGAAGATCATTCTAGGTATTATCCCTATCCTACTTTTTTATTACCTAAGGGAGGTGTTAGAATACCTAAACTAGACATACTATATATATAGCTTAAGCCTTATACATAACCGCCTATTATTTAAGAAGGTAATTTAAGTCATCTTAGTGAGGTATATTAGTATTATCTAAAGACTAAAGAGTATTAAGTATATATTAACTATAGAAGTCTTTATAAGGCTATAGTATAGCATGCGAACATTAAGGAGGCGTCTTCCCCGTACCTACTTATAAGAAAGTAGAAGACTATTCTATGCGTAGATAGTATAGCTAAGAATTAAGCCTACGTAACTAGTACTTAAGAGGAGTCTAGTAGTTAACAATAAATACCCTTACGTGAAGGTACTAAATTACCTTACGAATCTAAGGAAGGAAGAGGATAGGTATTCCCCTTCTTATTATAATCTTTTTACTCCCTATCACCGGTTAAGCTTAATATATAAGTATAAGAGAAAGGTCTTTTTTACATGATATAATTTTAGGTTAAAGAAGCTTTTAGGCATATTCTACTAGAAGAAGCTAATAACTATTAATCCGAGATTGCCCCCCTTATAAAGGGATAAACATAGGATATTACTATTCACATAAAGATGTAAATTAAGACTCTTAAATAAGTTATCCTTAACTTAGTAGAAAGAATTATAAGTCATTAAATAACGTTACGCGAAGATACTATTAAGTTAATAAGTTCATAGTATTTAGAAGAGAATAGATCCTAGAAGAAGAAGAAATACATACTAAGAGTACCTAACCCACCCGAATTAACGAACGGCTAAAACCCCACGTATAAGTATTAGTAGCTACTCATAAATAATAAAATCCGTAGTAATAAAGACCACTTTAAAAGAGGTACTACTATAGATACTAAGGAAGCTATTATAAGTTACATCCTCTTAAGGATATAGGGTAAGGCAGCATAGCATCTAGTACTATTTTTACGTGCTTACGTAAAGATAGACAATCCGGTTCTTAATACTAACTTATATTACTAGCTTAAGTAAGTATTTAAGAATCCGCATTAGTGAAAGGATGTAAAGAAGAAGCTAAAGGACCTTCATTATAAAATTCCTATAGATCTTTAGAAGTTCTAGTTAGAGTTCGTATACCTAGCTTTAGAGGCTAATCTTCTACATGAATAATAGAAAGAGGATTTTTACTCTTTATTAGATCCCCTACTATAAACTCATTTAGTAGGAATTAAATAAGATGACTCTATCTCATTTAAAGAATACCTTTAAAAGGTATACCCTATTATATAAAGTATGATTAAGTATTAAAATAGTAGAAATATATCTTCATCATCCTAGGAAGACCGCGTAAAGAAATAATAATAGGAATAAGTAGGTAAATCCACTCTTTTAATAGGTAGAAGTTTAGGAGAGTAGCCTTTTTTAAGATCATTATAGAGACCCACTCCTTACACGATAACGGAAAATCTAATACATAAAGGAAAAGTAGAACTCTAAGGTAATATTAGACCCTACTATTAATACGGAAAGTTTAGATACCTTATCTAATAGTACCTAGAAACCGAAGTAAAGATAGTTAATACTATAATAGAAGAAGAAGGAGAAGAGCGCGTAATATTAGAACTATACTCTTCTTTATTAGAAAATAATGAGTCTTAGGGGAAGTCTCCTCCCTAAGATATAAGCTTAGAGCTCTATAAATTACTAATTTATAGGTAAATATTTATGACCTTATTAGAGGACACCCGTTTACCATATAAACTATAATTATAGCTAGTAGTTACGCCGTACCTATTTATGCCCTAGTTAATACTAGCATAAACGAATCTAGCTTTATTCATCCTTAACTTCTTCTATAACTTAGGGAATTAGGGATTAAGAAAAGAAAGATTACTAGCGGGAACCTTAAAGTCTCTAGGTTTAACTAACGCATAAATAAGTAACTTAATTTCATTTATTAATTATAATTCTATTTCTAACATCGGCTAGTCATAACATACGCCTTTATACTAGATATTAGGCGCTATAATATTATTCTAGGCCGCTAGTTCCTTATATATTATTATGTTCTTCCGGATTACCGTAACTAATAACTCATTTAGTTAGATCCTCCGGACCGAATTTCTTTTTTAAATCTTTTAAAAGTTCTAAAATTATCCGTACGAAGTAAAGATCTACGGATAAACTAATTAGTTTCTTTAATATACATCTCCGACGATATTAAAGTTAATAATTAAGAAACCTTTTTTACCTTTCTTATAGAAATTAACCTACCTATAAAAATACTAATAGAAGTAGTAAACCTCTATTCTATTACACTTAATAATATCGATGAAGCTAATAAAGATAAAGCTTTTAATGAATACCTTAATAATTATTTACCCTCTAAGTATAAAAACTACCGCGACGTCTTTTTAAAATAAGAATCTAATTAGCTACTACCCTATCGTATAGGAGTTAATTATTAAATTTCTCTTACGTATAAGGATTCTCTATGCTTACTAATAAGTCCCCTCTATAGGATGTCCCTAGAATAGCTAGCTATAGTAAAGGAATACATCTAAGAGAACTTAAAGAAAGGATTTATTACTAAGAGCTACGCACCCTACGCCTCTCTAGTATTAGTAGTGAAAAAACCTAGAGGTGGTTAGCGAATTTATATTAACTACTAACGGTTAAATAATTAGATAAAGAAGGACTTATATCCTTTACCTCTTATCTTAGAACTCTTATAGAGAGTAGGTAAGGGAAAGGTCTACATAAAACTAGATATTTAATAAGCTTTCCATTAAATCCGCCTTTAAAAGTAGTCTAAAGAATATACTACCTTCTATATAAGATATAGATTATTTAAATACCGTGTTTTACCTTTTAGGCTAAGTAACAGGCCTGCTACTTTTTAACATTTTATTAACTAAGTTCTATTTAACTATTTAGATGATTTTATTATTACTTTTATAGATAATATTCTTATCGTTTCTAAAAACCCATATAATTATACTTAACACGTTATTAAAGTTCTATAATAATTACATAGAGCGGGACTATAAGCTAATATAAAAAAGAGTAAGTTCTTAACTACTCACACGAAATTTCTAGGATACATTATCTCTACTAAGGGTATATTAATAGACCTATAAAAAATTAAACCTATTCATATCTAGTAATTACCTACGACCCTTTAATCTCTTTAGTCTTTCTTAGGATTCTATAACTTTTATTAGAGATTCCTTCCTAACTATAGACGAATTAGCCGGCTACTAGAGAAACTATGTTTAAAAGTAAAGTAGTGATAACTTAGACTAGTTAAGGAAGAATCTTTTAGGAACCTTAAGAAACTAATATATAGTGAATCACTGCTTATAAACTATAATCTAACTTTAGATACTTATACGGAAATAGATGTAAGTAATGGAGTAGTTATGGGAGTCCTATTATAATATTAAAAAGATTACGAATGGAAACCGGTATCCTTTTATTCTAAGGTAATGTTAGATACTAAACTCTACTACGGAATACCTAATAAAGAACTCCTAGCTATTATATAAGGACTAGAGGAATAGAGATCCATACTTATAGGCCTTTATAAACCTTTTCTCATAATTATAGACTATTAAGCATTAGAACACTTCACTTCTAAGCGCTAATTATCCGCATAATAAGTAAGATAGGCCGAGTAACTTACTAAGTACTAAGTCCAGTTTACCTACTAACTAGGAAAGGAAAACATCATTATAGATATTCTTATAAGAAAGTAAGAGTAACTTAAGACTTAAAAAGAGAAATTAAAGGCCGCATAAGAGTAGTATCTTATTCCTACTTCCTAGGTAGTCCTACTTATGATGATAGAGCCGGAAGTTTCTCTACTAATAATTTTCCTTAATAAGCTCCTCCGCGCGAATAGAGAAAACCTAGATCTTAAACTATAGAGGGAAATAGCCCGTCTTTAACCGGAAAACGAATCATATTAGAAGTTATAGAATGAATTACTTCTTTACTATAGTACATTAGTTATTCCTAACTAGGATAACCTTTACGCGAGAATAATTAAAGTAATGTATACTACTTACGTTACTACCTATCCTAGAATTAATAAAATGCGAAAGCTAGTACGGTAATACTATTACTAGCCCGGCTAGACTTACATAATTAAGAGATATAGCCGAAACTACCATATTTACTACTAGAACTATAAATTTACTAATAAGATACCTAGCCTTCTATATCCTCTACTAATTCCTAACCGTCCCTAGTAATACCTAGCTATAGATTTTAAAGAGATGCCGTAAGACTAAAAGGGATTTAATTATATCCTTATTATTATAGACCGGTTATCCTAAAGAACCTTTAGTTTACCTTACACGAAGAAAATCCATGCTAAAGGAGTATCTTAACTTTTTTATAATTACGTCTACTGAATTTTCGGAAATCCTAAAAGTATACTATTAGATTAAGGTCCTTAGTTTATTTTAGCCTTCGCGTAGGAGCTATATAAGTTAACTAGTATTAAATAACACTTTAATTTAGCCTATCACTCTTAGATAAATAGAATTACTAAGATAGTTAATTAGGTTCTTATATACTAACTATAACCCTTTATTAATCACTATTAAAATGACTAGTCTAACCTTCTACTATTAATAGACCTAGCTTAGGCTACCCTTCTATATAAGGCTATAGGTCTTATACTAGCTAAAATAGATCTTAGCTTCTTACTACGTATATATTATGACTAGACTACTTATATAATAATAATTACTTCGCTAGAAGGTAGAGCATAGTCTATAGCTTAGTCTCTCTAAAAAAGAAGATAAGAGGCCTATGAGTACGCCTATAAATTAATTTAATAATTATAAGAAAAGAACTACTAATAAGCTAATAAATACCGTTATATACCTAACTTTAACATTAGAGACTTTATTTACATTAAGAAGACTAGCTAGATAACGGACCGGCTAAATCTAAAATTAGACGCTCCTAACGTAGGACCATTTAAGGTTACTAGAATGAAAGATCATTCATATGAACTAGATCTTCTAGAAAGCATGAAGGTAATAAACCTTTTCCACGCTAATTACCTACGTAAAGTAGCTATAGACCTATTACTATAATAGAGATACACAGAACTAAAACCCGAGATTATTAATAACTAGTAAGAATAGGAAGTTAACTTTATCCGCGTAAGTAAGGTTACTTACGGAACTTTAAAGTATTAGGTTTAATGGGTAGGATATAATTAAGATAATAAGTAGTATGTAGTAAGTTCTTTTATTAGGGCCCCCTAAAAAGTAGAGGACTTCTATACTACTAATCCTTCTACCCCTAGACTACTAAAGAACCTAGAAAAGTAGAAAAGAGCCTTCCTCTAATAAGAATTATAGGAAGAAACGTAATCGGATAACTAACCCGCCTATACTCTAGTAAAGAGAATCCTCTAACGCTATAGTAAATAACCCTTATCTATATGAACTAATTTATCCTTATCTATCCTATTCCCTATTTTAATTTTATTCCTTATCTTTTATACCCCTACTCCTCTTCCTCCTCTTTAGTAGGAATTAGAGCTAACTTCTTAAGTTTAGGCCTCATTATACCTTTAATAGAGCCCTAGAGAAAGTTATTAACCTAGTCGTCTATCGCGTAGCGAAGAGTAAGGTACTCTCTAGGCTATATCTCATCCTTATATCTTTTATATTAATTAGGAGGATGAGTACTAGTAAGGTCGCTTATAGTATAGTTAAGGTTACTAGTACCCTAGACGCAGTTCGCGTAATAACCCTATAAGAAACCTAGTAACTTATAGTAACTATAGAAGACGTAAGTAGAGAGATTATCCTAGTACTTAGTATAACTAGTAGCTTAATTAATACCTATGTATTAAATTAAGTAAGCATCACGTGAAGAGCTATAAGATTCCGTAGATATAATGTTAAAACGGTCCTTAGAAACCGGGATAATAGCATAATAAGCTAAGTTACTAAGGCCTAATATACACATTACATATTAGCTAGTTTTATTACCGCTAAGGGATTTCTATAATAAGTTAGCTATTACGCGAAGATAAGTAAGTAGTAATATATACCTTAGTAAGTTTTTTAAAGGCCTTACGCGGGATAAAGACTGTAATCTTATTAGAAGCATCTACCTCTAAGTCCTAATCTAAAGGTTACGCTAGTAATTCCGTAGGTAAAGCGGCTAGATAAATGATACTACTATTATTACCCTTACATAAAGGTATACTTAATAGTACATTAGCATAATAGCTACTAGAACGCGTATGTAAGGGTAAAGTAGGCGTAGTAGGCGTATTAGCATATATAACATTCACGTAAGGATCTATAGGTAGAATAGTAACATATACTAGCTCTTAGGAGCTAGGTACTATACCTAGCCTAGTTAGCTTCACTTCACCTTTTTAAAACTCTAGATATACTAATAATTAGCTAATTACGCGTGACGTGTTACGCGATAATTCTAAGTAGCCTTAGCATCCTCTTAAGGCGTTACATTACCTTTAAGGCGCTTTAAGTAATGAGATTAATTAGATACTATCGCGCGATAATTAGTTAAGCATTTTAAACTAAGGACTCACTGTAAATGTAATAACTTACTATTATTACTTAAGTAAGAGAGGGAAGATGTAATGATAGGGGATTATTATTATAGGAAAAGTTAATATGAGAAAGATTAGTTATTATAGAAAGGGTAGTAGTAAAGAAGGTTAGTTAAACTATAACCCTAATAATAAGATATACCTAGTAGTCCTATACTTTACGCCCTTACCGAAATAATACTAGTTAGTTATCCGTATAAGTACCTAATAAGCTAACTTAGGCTTCCTATTAGGGGGGGAATGTCGCGATAGCTATTAGATACGGCTATTAGACGCGACGCGATGGCTATTAGACGCTAGTAACGTAAGCATATTATAACTACGCCCTTACGCGATCACTTAATAAGCCGAAGATAATTATAACTAAGCCGCGTAAACCGGCTAAGCCGTGTAAGCTAGCGGTACCGATAGATAATAAATACTACTAAGGATATATAGCCTACTTAACGGCTAACGAAACTTCACGCGGTAATAAGAAGATTAATTTCTCATCTATTTTAATAACATAACTAAAGTAGTAATTCGCGTAGTAAAGAGAGAGTTTAGTTCTTATTTCACTTCTTATATAAATACATATAGAAGATAGAAGAGTACATAGCATCTTCTATATTTATAATAATTAATAAGACTTCACTTAACTTCATCTCTTCTCTACTTAACTTTAATTAAGTTCTTTTAATTTTATATACGTCTAACTAAGTAGATAGCCTTTAGGCGAAAGCCTACATATTAGCCGCTTAACGATTCGTGATAGTCGTCTAGTAGAAGGGAAACTAGTTTAGGTAGGGCCTCCCCCTAGGGGGTAGGTATAGGTACACTCATAGTACGATACTTTAGAGGGTAGGTTTTCACTTTCTAACTTTAGTTATATACGTATGAGCCCGCGCTATAGGGTTATAGCGGGTATAGTAATTTTTAATTTTTAAAAAATTTTATATATAGTAATAACTTATTAACGTATAGGCTTTTTTCTAAGAAGTAGTAGCTAAACTAAAGAAGAGTAGTAGACGGGTAGTATAAAGTAAGAGTAATTAAAGGAAGGGGGGTAGGAAGAAGGCGTACGTAGAAAAGTAAATATAGTATAGGGTAGTAGGTAAGGTAGATTATATATATACTCTACTATAGCATTCTAGTACTATTCCTAATAGCATAATTTTAGGGTAACCTAATATTTATGCTAGGAGGATGGCTTTATTAGATAATAGGGATAGGTTAGGTCCTAGGAGTAATAAGTACCGTTATAGTTACTATACTTTAATACTATATAGGTACATTTCGTGCCTCTCTTCATATAGTAGTTATAGTTATGCTTTTCTATAGTATAGGGGCTAGTATATAGTAAGTATTTAGTCCTATTATAACACCTAGAGGAGCTATAGCTAAATTCTTAATACTTTATATACTACATATCTAGAGTGATCCTAAGGAGTTTTATAACCCTTATACTTACTCCTATAAGATAGAATAGCTTTAAGATAGCTATCTCTACCTCTTTTACTATACGGAAGGCTATAATAACTAACCCTACTTTTTAGGTAGCCCTCCTTTTAGCTAAAGTGAGCTAGTATAGAGTTCTAATAACTAAAAGGCTAGGATTAAAGGTACGGACCTCTTCTATAATGAATTATCTAATATTAAGTAAGCGTAGGTCTTTAAGAGGGATGCTATAGGTAATAACCTTATGCTAGGTTTAGTTCTCCTAGACTATAGCATCTAGGAATAGGTAAGTAAAGAGGTCCTTATAGAAGGTAAGGAATTTAGAGTTATACTAGGGTGAGCTAGTAAGTAGGATGTTACCCTTCTCCGTACATGTTACTATTAATATAATAGGGCTAGATATGCCTACGTTCTTAAAGGCGTTATTAATATTATTTCATACGGAGAGAGGGTTAAAGTCTAGGAAGGGACTTTACTACTAGATAATAACCTACATATCCCGTAGGGCCTTTAGGGGAGTAGTAGCTAGCTTTATAGTTATCTTTAGATAAGGAGTTATTATGTATAGTTTTCTAGTAGTAGTTACTTTCTAGGCTTAGGTTACGTACGATGGTTTAGCTAGGTTTATAGGAAGGATAACTAGCTTTTATAGCTAGTAAACCTTTACTCCTAGCGTATAAGCAGTATTTTTAAGGGAGTAAACTTATATAGTAAGAACTAATAACATATTACCTACGCGACCTATCTTAGTATAATCCTATAGGATGTTACTAAGGTTATAGAGTCTTTACTTTTTACTCATATTATACGTAAGGTTTATTACGTATAGGATGTAAGAGAGTACTATATTAATTACCTCCTAGGTAGTATTAAAGTTTAGATAAAATCTAAACCTAGTCCTTTTTTCCTTAGTAGGTAGGGTTAGGTTTAGAGGTATCTACTAGGATAGTTCTCTTTAGTATAGTGTACTATTTCTTAATTAGGCCTAGTATGATAATTAGTAGGGATAATAGGGGGATAGGGCTTATAGGGAAGTCCTAGTCTATTTCCTTAGGTTTATTAGCTAGTTAAGTAGGTGGTAGGCCGGGCGGTATAGGGGTATCTTAGTCTATTTTCTTAGGTTCATGGTTATAGCCGTCTAGTAGAACTAGGTTAGGTAGGGCCTCCCCCTAGGGGGTAGGTATAGGTATACTCATAGTATAATACTTTAGAGGGTAGGTTTTTACTTTCTAACTTTAGTTATATACGTACGAGCCCGCGCTATAGAGTTATAGCGGGTGTAGTAATTTTTAATTTTTTAAAAATTTTATATGTAGTAATATCTTATTAACGCATAGGCTTTTTTTAAGAAGTGCTAGCTAAACTAGAGAAGAGTGTTAGTTAGGTTATTATAGATAGATAGTTTATCTAGGCTCTTTTTAGGTAGGGGGGGCTAAGAACTAGCCTTCCTACCGTTATCTAAGTAGACGGGTAGCATGAAGTAAGAGTAAGGAAAGGAAGAGGGACGGGAAGAAGGCATACATAGAAAAGTAAATATAGTATAGGGTAGTAGGTAAGGCAGATTATATATACGCTCTACTATAGCGTTCTAGTACTATCCCTAATAGTACTATTTTTTAGTTAGCGTTATATAATACCTTTCTTAGCACCTATAAAGGTAAAAAAGGCGGGTAAGGTTTTTAACTAGTAGTATATATCTTCTAGCTAACTAGCATAGTTAGCTAATACTTATTATAGAAAATAAATAACGCTAAAGAACCTAGGTTTAATCTATATTAATATTACTTATAATTTAATCTAGCCCTATTACCGCTATTAGACGACTATACGTTAACATTATTACTAATAATAGAGCTCTACATGCTGCCCTAGCCTAGGTATACTATATAGATGAATAGCATTAAGCTCTTACCTTACCGCTAAACGGTTATATAATTATTATTAGGAGTAGGAGGATTTAGCTAGAGTAGTTACGGAGTAGTCATCTAAGCTATGTTAACACCTTCCTAATCTAGAGGGCTAGGGTCTTAGTAGAGGCTCTATATAAGGTAGAGGAGGGGTATAAGCCTAGAGGGTATTAGGTAGATTATAGATAAAGGGGTCCTTTCCTTAATTATCTTTAGTTAGAGGGGTTCTAGGGTAGTACCTATAGGAACTATAAGTAGAGGGATTATAGAGCTTATTATTCGCTCTACTAGTAGAGATTAGAATAGATTCTCTCCTCTTCTTTTTACTCTTCTTTTTTCCCTTAGTCTACTATTTATATATGCTATGCCCTAGTAGAAACCTTCATCCGATATATAAATTTAAGTATGAATTATTAACCGATATCTCCTTAGAACAGCTCTCTATAGGGTATAGAGGCTATTTTCCTACTATTATTATCGTACGCCTTACGTGCTTCCTATATAGCTTCTCTCCTAGTAGAGCTATAGAGTGGGTAGTTACTAATAAGGTGTTATAGTATTTATTAGGTGGTATTATTATAGCTATAATTATCCTAGTCTATCTTACTAAACTATACTAGGTAGGCTCTAAAGTAGCCGTAGTTTAGTTTTAATTAGAAGTAGGCTAATACTTCTAGTTATCTATACTTAGGGAGTTAGATAGACGTCCTTAGTATAGATAGGAAGTTACGTACGTATAACCCCTAGGATAGTATTATCTATGCTTCCTAGTATTATATAGTATATATTATCTATTCTACTATAGTTCTTTATTATACGCGCATCCTAAGGAGGGTAGTGCTTAAGTAGTTATTCTCTAGGGTTAGCCTAGCAGCCTCCTTTATAAGGGCGTCTACTTATAGGTTTCCTCTAATCCCTATATGGCCTAGGGCCTATAAGAAGGTAAGACTACCTTATCTAGCTATAATTAAGTAGCCTATATCTATGGCTTAAAGTTATAGACCTTAACCTAGTAGGTTAGACGGGGTTTAGAGGCGGTATAGTATAGCTTAGTTATTTATATATACTATAATCTATCATCCTAGCTATTTCTAGGTAGCTAGCTCTATAGCCCTTATAAGTGCCTCTAGTTCTCTATTATATATGAGCTAGTATAGTCTAGTATTTACTCTATATCTTACTACTACTCTTACACTATCTTATTAGATATCGTACGCTATAATCCCTATACCTACTCTATTTCCTTTTAGGATAGATGAAGTGTTAGAGTATAGGATAACTACTTAAGTTATATATCCTATGCGTCTAATATGTGCTTAGGCTTCTTATTCCTTTTAGAGGTAGCTAATCTTAACTTCGTACGGTGTAGTCTTTTTCTATAGGGGAAAGGAACCATGCTTAATTAGGCTTTTAGTACCTATTACTAGGTCCGAAATTATGCTCTAGATATATTTAAGTTATGTCTAGCGTCCTAGTATACTCTCTAGTTTAAACTTATTAATAATTATACGCACTAGGTATTAGTAACTAAGTTTAAAGAGTTACATAGTATACGCTTAAAGTAACATGTTACGCCTTAGGTAGGGGGGGAGAAGGCCTACTTTAATTTCTATAGGAGTAATTAGGAAGGTCTAAAAGGCTCCTAGGATTTAGTATAGTCTACTATTTTAAAGTGTTTATCTAAGTATCTTAGAGCTACTAACCCGCTAGAAAACTAGGGACCTATAATCTACTATACTTTATATATAAGTAAGGTATAGCTATTAGATAGTAGTAGGGAATAGTCTATATTATATATTAGCTATCCGCATAAGTCTTCTAAGTAATTACTTTACTTAGGCGTTCTAAATTATTATATACTACCGGAATAATAGGCGTATATTAAACTATATCCTAAGCTATCGGATGAGTTACTTTAGCTATACTATATAATCTCCTAGGAGCATAATTATGGCTTACTTAGCCTTATCTAAGCTTATAAAATAGATGAGGTCTATTTTATCTTTATTAAAATTAACGGCATACTAGGTTCTAAGTAAGAAAAGCTAGGTTACTTCCTACTAGAGGATCCGCACATTTTTCTTCTAACTTATTAAGGAGAGAGTGATTAAAACATTATTAATATATAAGAGGAATCGGACTAAGTAAGAGGAAAAGAGCTTTCGTATATAAATAAGAAATAGGATTAGTAAGACTAGGCTTCCTTAGGGGATTCCTAAAACTATTAGATAAAGGTCCTCTTATTAGCTATGAAAGGAGATCTAGAGTTATTAACTACTAGTAAATATCTTTACCTATGCTAGGAGGGAAGTAGGGAGCCTATTTTCCCCTATTATATATAAGAGCTAGTTATAGGCTACATGATTAAAGGCGCCTTATATATTAAGGAATAGGGTTAATATCTTACGCTATACCCTCCTCTCATCCTAGATAATATGTATAAGGATTATTACTATATTAATTACCGACTTCTATAGTTATCTACCTATTTAGGATGGGTATAGGAGGTAGGTAGCTTCTATAAGCGCTCTAAGATGTTTTACTATAATGTATTTAAGGACTTTTCCTAGGTAGTTAAGTAGGGAGATAACTCTATACGCTTTTAGGTCTACGTAATTAGGTTTCCCTAGTTTCTTAAGTATTACTCCTACTGCTTCTCTCTAGCATTCTAGTAGGTATCCGTACGTAAAGAGGGTTTAGTATACCTAGGTGAATTTTCCGGGAGAAGCGTCGTACGCCTTAGTAATTATCCTTTAGTAGATCTAGTCTAGCCTAGGGGTAGTGCCTTTAATCTTATAAGAGTAGGTATACTATACTTCCTTATCTATAAGGGAGGGCTAGTCCTATAGCCCTTCCTTATAGTTTATCTAGTTACGTAGGAGGACGTATAGTAGTAGGGGGAAGAGTTTCTAATGGAAGGTAGCATACTTACCGTTATATAATAATTAGAGTTAATCTTAAAGGTTACGTATCTAGGGAATCCGCTTAGATTAGGTTAATTTCATGTACGCTATTACCTTATAGATAGACTAGGGTATTTCTTTTATAAGGAAGTTATTCTAGTGCTCTTATTTTACCTGCTTAATAGCTATATTATACATATTCTATGCTTATATATATGCGTCTTAGTCCTAATATGCCCTACGCCTTACTTATATAGCGGTTATCCTTAAGGCTATAAGGAGTAGGGACTACTAGGGTTTTTATTACTATCTAGGGGTTACCTATAGGATGCTACGTTTAGCTACTATCTCTATTACCTTTATAAGGCTTCGTCTAAGTTAGTCTAGGTCCTCTTATAAGGTCCTACTAGAGAGTATGTATTATGCCCTATTAGGAAGGGCTTAGATGAGTAGAATTATAATCTTATTTAACTCTTCTTAGACGATTTACCTATACTAGGCCTAGTTAGCTTTTTTAACGTTAAACCGTAGTAGTAGCATTAGTATGTCTTAAAACTCGTCGTACGCGATAGTAAAGAGAATAGTGTTATAGTTAGATAGGGGGTTCTCTTATAACTACTAGTTAATCACTTAAGCGGCAACTATTAGAGTATATAGGGAGAGGTTAATAACTATCTCCCTTTCTATCCCTATACGAAAGAAGGTACCTACTCTAGGCTAGTTTTAGAGTTTAAGGCGGTTTTTCTTAATCTATTCATATAGAGCTTCTACTTTATAAGATTAGGGGGAGAGTAGATCCTACGTTAGATAGTATTCATTAAAGTCCCCTACGTAGATTATTAGCATGGTAGGGGGGCTATACTTAATAACTCTTTCTATTATATGTAGGGAGGATAGGTTACCTTATTCTACCTTATTATAGATATTAACTACTATTAGCGGTATTCTATAAAGATAGGTAATATCTTTATTATATACCGTATAGTAGATGGTTTATAGTAGAGAATGTAGTAGATTCTTTACTATAAGAGAACTTCCTTAAAGGACTAACTAGTAGGCTACCTAAGGATGTTTATATAGAAGAACCTATAGATTCTAGAGAGTTCTATCTCTAGGTAATTAGTAATAGGTTCTTCTATTAATAGAAGACGATTTTTAATTAATCTAGACTAGAAGATTCTAGGCCTTAGTAATAAGACAATCTAGAATAAGGGCTAGAATCTAAAAGAACCCGTAGGAATAAGTTCTTAGTAATAGAAGAGGTCTAGAAGAGTCTAGAATAGTCTAGACTTATTCTTAGGCCTCTAATAGATATAACGGCGGATATAACGATAATCGTAGCGGATATAATAGCTATTATAGAGGCTTTAATGGCCGTAACTATTAGTCCCCTTACGGGCCTCTACGCGGTAGCTCTTATAATAATTATGTCGCCGTCCTACCTTTAGCTATATATCCTAGATACCCGTAGGGACCGCTACCGCCCCCCTAGACTATTACTACTCCTACTACGGCTCCCTAGGCTCTACTTCGCCTATACTAGTAAAACGCGCCGCCGCCTATTCCTCCTTATCCGCGTATAAATTATAGTAACGGATATAATACCTAGGGAGGATACTATAGTAACGGAGGTATAGAGGATAGATACCCTAGTTACTATAAGTAGGCTAGATTCTATAGTCATAGCACCTATAATGAGCCTATAATAATTAATAACGCCGATTTTAATGCTATAGCGTAGGCGGGAGATACTAATAATCTTACTACTACTTATAATGACTATAAAGCTTACTTTATATATCTATATACTACTATAGGAGGCGATATACACGATCTATTACCCTAGGATGTTATCTACTAAGCTATAGTAGTAGACATTTAGGGGGAGTAGATCCTAACTAACGCCTATAAGATTTCTCTTAATATGAAGCGCCTAGAGCCCTAGTAGGGATTAGGATATTATAAGTAGTACTACTCCTATATTAAGGCTAGTTTAACTTATAACGGATAGCTATAATAGGTTATACTAGATAGTAGCTATAATATCTTACTTATTAACTAGTAATTCCTTTTTATTAATAACCTAGACGTGAGTACTAAGATTATAATTAATCCTAATAGTATAGCGATTTACCCTATTAGGAATGAGATTCTTAGGGCTTATAAGTATATGTCGATAGATATCTTCCTACCTACTATTAATAGCCGCTTTATTTATATGCCTATTAAGGCCTACCTTATTAATAATCTCTAGGCTAATATGCTTATTAGTAACGATATCCTAGGCCCTAATAAGGTTATCCTTAACTATCGCTACTATACGCTTAAAGTAAGTAGAGTAAAGGTCTATATAGACGTTTAATAATGCTCTAAGGCGGTCTATATATACTAGGTAATTTAAGCGGCCTTAGCCTATACGCTACTACTATACTTAATGAAGGCGATTCCTATTAAGTATAATAGTACCCTACCTAAGGGAGACTATATCGTAATACCTTACATGCTAGGTATCCTACTATAGCTTATAGATAATAGTATAGTAGTAGTCCTATAGTTCTAGGCTAAAAGTATTAGCGAGAATTCCCTACGACGCGATATATAAAACTCGCGTTATGTATACCTACTACCGTTACTTCACTATAATTATAGCACTACGTAATCCTTTAAGGCTAATCTTTAGTAATAAGTAGCCTAAGAAGGAACTCTCTTTAACCTAAAGGGCACTTATTATTTCGGCGCACTTCTTAGGTAAGAAACCTACGATAATTATATATAAGCTACGCGTCCTAGATTTAACTATTTAATATACCTTAAAGAACGTAACTCCTAACTATACCGGTATATCTAAGGCGCGTACCGGTTAGCCTAAGGTAACTACATCTTAAGACGAACGCATTATCGTTTATAAAGCGTAACTCTACCCCTAGGACACCTACCTATAACTATTAGAATAATGCGGCTTCCTAATTTTAAAGACTACCTACTACCGTATCTTAAAGTAGTATAGGATTATAAAATAGCGCGTAGTAAAGCGTCCTATATTAATACTAACTTATACGGCTATTTATCTTACTTAGGCTAAGGTGCGTAGGTATTAGATGATTAAGTAATAGCGATAAATCATCTAGAGTAATAAGTACTCTACTAAAAGAGGTAAGGGCGGTATATAGGTATAGGTTTTCCGTACGCTAGACTAGAAATAGGATAAGGATATAGTAGATACATATAGTAAAGGAAAGGACGTATCTATTATAGTCTAGGCTACGTTTTCTAGTACACTTAGTCGTAGTAATTTAGTAGTTATAGAGCGCGACCTAGAGGCTAAGAAGAATAGCTACTCTACTAACTCTTACATCTAGGTACTTAACGAAATGATCCCTACTCTATAGGAACTAGGTATAGAATTTATATAGGATAACGCCCCTATCTATAAGGCTAAAAAGGTTAAGTAGTAGTTTAAAGACTACGCTATACCGATAATTAATTAGCTACCCTATTTACTAGATATGAATCCGATTAAGCACCTCTAGTTTTACCTTAAATCTATTATACTAAATAATAGACTAGACCTCCTAACTCTTAAGGGGGGAAAAGATTATATAAGAGAGGAACTAGGTAAGGTACTATAGACTGCCTAGAATAATATTCCATAGCGTTATCTTAATGCGTTAGTAGAGAGTATGCTAAAACGGGTAGAGATACTTATTAAGGCTAAGGGATAGCACACGAAGTATTAGATTAGTAAAAATAATAAAAAACTTAAAAGATACACTATTTTTACACCTAAAACACTAATTAAGACTACTATAAAGGTCCTAGGTAGCTAGTTATTAAGTAGTATAGGTGCTATATTTTAGCCGAGTAACCGGCAAAAATCCGGAATCGCTAAACTTTTAGCGCGTTACTATAGTTACTAACATCTTAGTAGCCCCTCTTACGATCTCGTACTACGCTAGACTTATATATACCGCGCCTAATAACGTTAATGAAACTATAGTCTAGAATATATCTACCTTACTAGAGTACTATCTTTACTATTTAGTAACGGACGCGGTAAAGGAGTAGCTTACGGCTAAGGACTACCTACTTTACCCTATAGAGTACTAGCTAGACTTAGGAATTACTATCTACGGTACTAATAAATAGGCCTAAGAGTATTACGCGCTTACTAAGGAGTTTTACCTAGTCCAGGAAGATACTAGGATGGTTAACATTTTAGAGTCCTACTAACTAACCATGCCCCTTACTAGTAACTAGAACACGTAAGATGTAAAGCTAGCGCATAAGTTATATCCTCTTAGACCTAAGGACCGCGCGTTTATTAATAATAAGCACGATACTATGTACCGGTAACGTCATATAAGCTAGGTAGATAAACCTACGCCTTTTAGCTTCCCTACTTTTATAGTCTAGAGAGTAGTTCTAACCGGGTCTAGTTAAGACTATAAACTAATACATAAAGGCTAGGTAGTAGTAGATATTAGGGGACTTAATAAGATTACTACCCCTAACGGTTATCCTCTCCCTTTATAGTCTAAGATTATCGCTACTATCACGGACTATCCTTTTATAATAACCGTTAACGCCGCCTTATTCTTCTATTAATAGCTAGTAGCCTATAAGGATCGTTATAAGCTTATAGTTATTAGCTACCGTAGATAGGAACGCTATAACGTCGCTATAATAGGATATAAAAACGCTCCGGCCTATATATAACACTAAATAGATAACTTACTACGCCTATACTAAGAATACGCTAGGTATTACATTAATAATATAGTTATATTTAGCCGTACGCTCTATAATCATCTCTACTACTTACGTAACATACTATAGCTACTTCTTAACTTTAACATCACTCTAGACCCTAAAAAGTCGTTTATTAGCTACCCTATAGTGCCTCTCCTTAGCTAATAGGTAGACGCTTTCGGCATAATAACCTCTAAGGAGAAGCTTCGCGTGATTACTAAGTTACGATTTCTAACTATACTATATAACCTTAAGGTATATATTAGCCTTACTAGATATATGCGTTAATATATCTCTTAATATACTATGAAGGCTAAACCTCTCTAACGCCTAAAAATAGAACTACTTAAGGAGGCTCTACGCGGAGGGAACGCTTACTCCTTATATATGAAGAGTGTTATAATTAATGTCTCCCCCTGCTATTATAGGCGTTTAAAGAGATATAAGCCGCGTTTACGTAACTAATAATACTACGCTACTATAACCTAAAGCGCTAGCTCTATATTAATATAGATACTAGTAAGGACGGTATTAGTACTATAGTATACTATATTAAAGGCAATCTACTTAATATAGATAGTATTAAAGCTAGTAGTAGTAGGCTAGAGCCGATTATATTCCTTAGTCGTACGCTCTCCCCTACTAAGACGCGCTACTAGCCTATAAAGATAGAGGTTACTAGTCTTTACTAGATTATTTATAAGATCATACTATTTATCTAAACCGCTAATACGCCTCCTATTATCTTTATAGATTATAGCGCTACCCTAGCTATTACATGATAAACTTCGCTAATAATAAACTTAGTTAAGAAGCTTAATATATAGCTAGTCTATGCCTTATAGTTCCTTTCCTAATTTAGCCTTAACTATTATTATAAGCCTAGTAAGTAGTACGTTATGCCTAATACTCTTAGCCGCCTCCCTAGGGAGATTCTAGGCCTTAAATACGGTAACGAACTTAACGATTTAACCCCTTTCCTAGAGGCTACTATAAACTACGTATACGGCCCGTCTACTAGGCCCTAATTCCCCTACTACCCCCCTAAAGATAACCCCTTTTCTAAGGGACCTAGCTTTTCCCTAAAATATAACTATATTAGTAATTCCTATAAGGAATTACATAACTATAAATTTTCGGCCCTCCTACCTACCCCTAGGCGGTTAGAACGGTATGTATATTAAGTTTTAGCGCTAAGATATCTAGATGCTCTCCTAACTAACGCTCGATTTAATAGCGTAAGGGATAGCGCCTACGTGCTTATATCTACCTACGTTAAGATGTTAGTAAAGTTTCATAACATATTACGAGTTAGCTATAGCTAGGATTAATTCTATTCGGTACTTTTAGAAGGACTATATAAGGATCTAGAGAGGTCGATCGTTCTATAGTTTATATAATAGGAGTTACTAATATACTACGTTAGTTATAATAAATAACTCCGTCTCTATATCCTAAAACCTCTTTAGGGAGATATCTTCCGTTAGGCGCATAATAAGTAGTTATATACTAGATTCTATACTACGTATAAGTGACTCTAGACCGCGTACTACGTTTATAAGCTTTATTAATAGCTCTATGCCTATATTTATGCCTATTACCTCTATTAGACCGCTTAAACACGCCGACTAAAGCTATATAGTTAGTTATAGCCTATCGCGGTACTAGCTATGCTATTCTATACTATTATAATTAATATTATTACGGTATTACCTAACTATCGCGGCTTTAACGCCTTTATGTCTATTACTAATAAGTTCTTAAAGCGGGTAACGTTCGCGCCTAGATATAAGGCCTAGTCCGCGGCTAAGTAGGCTAAGGCGCTTCTTAACGCACTTACGGACTAGGGTACGCCCTTATAGATTATTAGTAATCGCGATACTAAGTTTATAAGCACGCTATAGACGGCTATATTTAAGAGGCTAAATATAGAGCTTATAATAACGTCTAGCTAGCACCTATAAGCTAATAGCTAGAGTGAATAAACGAACTAAACGGCTAAGATCGCACTCTAGTATCTACTAATTAAGAACCTAAGAACTAACTAGGTAAACGCCCTCCTAAATATTAGGAGCTACATGAATAATAACGCTAATAAGGCTATAGGCTACTTACCTAATAAGCTACTCTACGGCTTCTAACTCTAAGAAGGTTTATCCCTAATTAATATATAGTTCTAGGCTAAAAGTATTAGCGAGAATTCCCTACGACGTAATACGCGAAACTTATATTACGTATACCTACTACCTTTACTTCACTATAATTATAGCACTACGTAATCCTTTAAGGCTAATCTTTAGTAATAAGTAGCCTAAGAAGGAACTCTCTTTAACCTAAAGGGCACTTATTATTTTAGCATACTTCTTAGGTAAGAAACCTATAATAATTATACATAAGCTACGCGTCCTAGATTTAACTATTTAATATACCTTAAAGAATATAACTCCTAACTATACCGGTATATCTAAGGCGCGTGCTAGTTAGCCTAAGGTAACTACATCTTATAATGAACGCATTATTATTTATGAAGTATAACTCTACCCCTAGGATACCTACCTATAACTATTAGAATAATACGGCTTCCTAATTTTAAAGACTACCTACTACCGTATCTTAAAGCGGTATAGGATTATAAAATAGCGCGCGGTAAAGCATCCTACATTAATACTAACTCATGCGGCTATTCATCTTACTTAGGCTAAGGCACGTAGGCATTAGATAATTAAGTAATAGTAATAAATTATCTAGAGTAACGAGTACTCTACTAAAAGAGGAAAGGGCGGAATATAGGTATAGGTTTTCCGCACGCTAGACTAGAAATAGGATAAGGATATAGTAGATATATATAAAAAAGGAAAGGATATATCTATTATAGTCTAGGCTATGTTTTCTAGTATACTTAGTCATAGTGATTTAGTAGTTATAGAGCGCGACCTAGAGGCTAAGAAGAATAGCTACTCTACTAACTCTTACATCTAGGTGCTTAACGAAATAATCCCTACTCTATAGGAACTAGGCATAGAATTTATATAGGATAACGCCCCTATCCATAAAGCTAAAAAGGTTAAGTAGTAGTTTAAAGACTACGCTATACTAATAATTAATTAGCTACCCTATTTACTAGATATGAATCTAATTAAGTACCTCTAGTTTTACCTTAAATCTATTATACTAAATAATAGACTAGACCTCCTAACTCTTAAGGGGGGGAAAGATTATATTAGAGAGGAACTAGGTAAGGCACTATAGACTACCTAGAATGATATTCTATAGCATTATCTTAATGCGTTAGTAGAGAGTATACTAAAACGGGTAGAGGTACTTATTAAGGCTAAGGGGTAGCATACGAAGTATTAGATTAGTAAAAAAAATAAAAAACTTAAAAGATACACTATTTTTACACTTAAAATACTAATTAAGACTACTATAAAGGTCCTAGGTAGCTAGTTATTAAGTAGTATAGGTGCTATATTTTGGCCGAGTAACTAGTAAAAATCCGGAATCGCTAATACTTTTAGCGCGTTACTATAAGTATCTAGGACTATAATAATATTATCTAATAACGCGTAGAGTATCACTATAAGGCATTAGACGCCCTTAATTAGGCCGCTACTAAGATAAAGATACGATATAACCCTAAATATACGCCTCTAATACTATAGGAGGGAGACCTTATATATATTAAGCTTTATAAGGGATATAAGATAACTAATACGGGTATATATTAGAGGCCTAAGAATAAGTCTAGACTATTCTAGACTCTTCTAGACCTCTTCTATTACTAAGAACTTATTCCTACGGGTTCTTTTAGATTCTAGCCCTTATTCTAGATTATCTTATTACTAAGGCCTAGAATCTTCTAGTCTAAATTAATTAGAAATCGTCTTCTATTAATAGAAGAACCTATTACTAATTACCTAGAGATAGAACTCTCTAGAATCTATAGGTTCTTCTATATAAACACCCTTAGATAGCCTACTAGTTAGTCCTTTAAGGAAGTTCTCTTATAGTAAAGAATCTACTATATTCTCTACTATAAACCATCTACTATACGGTATATAATAAAGATATTACTTATCTTTATAGAATACCGCTAATAGTATATCTTATAAGTTCCGCCCTTAATAGATAGGACCTTCCCTATCCTACGTGCCTATAGCTAGTAAGCCTATAAGCTATAGCTCCCTAATACTATAAAGATATACCTAGTAATATTAGTAGGGTACCTTATCCTAGCGCCTTAGGAGCGAGATCTATTTAGGTACTAGGACTATCTACTCGTTCTAAAGGGTATACGCGACGATAACTAGTATAAGATTAACTATATTAACGCCTACTAAGTGCTTAGGGGTAAGGTATAGTATTACGCTTACTAGGCCGGCTATCTAGGTAATCCTAGTAAGTAGTTATATAAAAATAACATCTTATAAGACCTTCGTGATGCCTATAATAATAGCTATCTACGCGCTACTCTAGTACCTAACTAATAGCCCTTAAGTCTAGCGCGACTATAAGGACGCCTATAAATCTATCTATAGCCTAATCCTAACGCACTAAAACGGCTATATAGACGCCTATAAACATGCCTATTACCTAACCCCTTAGTCCCTAAGCGACTATAAGGACGCCTACGTAAAATAAGTAAATAAGACGCCCCTACTAGAAGGCTACTCTAAGGCCTCTACTTACGTAAGCGTTTAAAGAACGGGCTACTTATCTCTTAACTATATAGGTTTTTACCCTTTTAGGTAATTTATAGCACTAAGGACGGCGCTATTTTTATTTTATTAGGGGGACTACTATAGGACTACGTAATTACGTACTAGCTACTATAGGACTACGTAATTACGTACTAGATTAGGTAAGTAGCCTACTAAGGCTACTCTATAAACGTAGATAGTAAGATAACCTTATACTTAACTCTATATCTAGCCTATACCGTAATAGTATATATTATCTATTAGCTTAGCTAGTTTATATAGCTTAGTTATTATAAGCTTTAGCTTATTAGGTAATTATATAAAGGCGTAGTTATAGTATGCTTATATTACTAGTATGTAGCCTAGCTATATAACTAGGCCTATTAGGCTTATTAGGCTTATTAGTTATCGTAATAATTATTAGATAGGGTTTAGAGATAGTATAGTACTACTTAGTTATTAGTATATATTATAATCTATCTCCCTAGCTATCTTTATATAGCCTTCTCTATAGCCCGTATAAGGGCTTCTAGTTTACCGTCGTGGATGAGTTAGTAGGGACTAGTGTTTATCTTATAGACCTATGCTGCTCCTATGCCCTGTTAGGTGTCGTACTTAAAAGTCTCTTCGTAACATACACGAATCTATCTCGTGGCCAAAACCAGCCTGCAAGACTCGAAAAAGCGAGGAAAGCTGATGTCACAACGAACTAGGTATTTCAACTGTCGTCCCTCAAAAAAAATACGTAGTCATTCTCAAGTGACTGACACTTTTCGACCGTGGTGGTCAACGAATACAGAAAACACCACGGAGGACCTGCACGGAGAGCCCCGGAAAATCCTGACGCGCTGAAACACGAAGTAGAAAGAGAAGGTATTGAGGACGTGGGATCGCTCCCGCGCAATGCTAGCGCTATCAGAAGTTTCCTGTGAAGAAGAAACCTTGAAGTTACTTAGGGAATGTCATACCCGTAGACCACTCTACAGAGTCGGTTGTTATGGGTGCCGGAAAAGTTTCTTCATTGTCAGATCCGTGGTGGTCCAGCGTTTGATGTCACGTTGCTTTTGGCCGGCAGAAGCTACGTTCAACTTCACCTCGAAACTTGCTAGCAGAACTTTAGGAATCCGCCCAAAAGGCAGTGAACGGTAGAGACTTGCCTCCCCAGACAGAAGCAGGACAGCAGAGCAGAGCAGAGCGACTGACCGACCAAAACGGATTCCTCCTGAACAGGCCCCAGGCAGCTAGGCAGTGGAGAGATGCACCCATCGGCCATCCAGCCACCTAACTTTCCGACCACACTCAACCGCGACTAAGTCAGCCAGCAGGCCACACATAGTACAGCAGTGTGGTGGCAACTGCCACTCCCAAAGAACACCTTTTTTGTTGCGTCGGAAAGACGGCACTGGCGGTCTAGTCTCGTAGGAACAGAATAAAGAAGCAAGGCGACGGTGTCAGGTGAGTGACGCAGATGAAAGGCTCACTCTGTCAGAGCCGCTACGTACAACAACAACAAAAGAGTCTTTCTTCTTTGTTTTGATGCGGTTGAATGGGTGGTGCGTTGTGTTTTGTATGCGTACGACACACCACACCACGAGCAGGAGGAGCAAATACCGCAACAGCAGCAGCAGCAGGAGGGAATCAGTTGCAAGACAAGGCCAGACATGGAATTACGCGGTGGGTACAACACTGTGTATTCAACATGTCACGCTGGCCGCAGGTGATCAGGACAGAATTGATTGGTTGAGTGTTCTTTCTTTTTCATCCTACACTCCTTTGCTTTTTTCTCCCTGCTCGAGAAGAGCGGAGGATAACCCGTCGCAACGGCGCCGCTGCATGTGTGCGACCCCACTCGGCGGAGCGGCACTACGTATGGGTTCGAGCTTTGCGCGTGCCATGCACAGACGCAATGATGGAGAGATCGATTGCATGTTTGCCTTTTCGTTCATGAGCTGCTGGTCAGGGCATTTGCGTGTCTGACGGCTTGGCTTGAGCGCGTGTCGTGCTTTGCGGGTTATGCACGACAGATAAATGGGGGGCAGCAGCCACGGACAGACGGACGGGCCAGACGTCAAAAGCAAAAAACAGAGAGGCAAAACAAAAAACAAAGAGGAAAAGACCACCGTCTGACACGATCCTAACGGACGACTTGCATGCATGACTTACCGACGAGCCGGGCAAAAGAATTCATGTCTTCCCGGCCGCTCGGGTGCGGCGAAAACCCAGCAGTCTCAGTTGAGAGATCTTCGCACCCTCGACACGTACACCCGCTGCTGCGGCTGAATGAACCCGCGTTGGTTCGGGGCACGAAGAGCGGACCATGGTAGCGACGCAGACAGGAACCAATACACACAATGACCATCAGCCAGCGCAGAAGCTCTGAAACAAGCCAGCAGCCGTGCCGAATCCAGCATTTGAGATCAACACAAGTACAGCCTCGGTCTTTAAAAAAAGTCATTAGTTGCCGCGATCCGCATCCGCGTCGGGACGGCGGAAACGAGCAGGCAACAGCTGGCTTTGATGGCGAAGATGGATGAAGGATTGAATCCACGTCTCGGCGTCCGACTGCTTACATTGGATATAGACCTAATGATCGGCACATCGATAAATCAATGTACGGAACGGATGGTGCAGCCCCACCACAGCCACGCTGGAGACGTGTATCTGAAGGACTTCTCAGGCCGACTAGCGAGAGAGGCCAGAATCGATAAGTAGATTGACTACTTTAGGCCGGGTAGTCTGGTCTATCCGGAAGGATGATTGACAGCGCCAGCGGCGCGGCACCGCGGCTGTGAGGTTAGGTCGCGGCCGGCACCCTAATAGTCAACTGGCAGGGCAAGGAGCACTCGTGAGTCCGTCCTCATCACCTTGACGCAAATCTGCTGGGGGATTCCCTAGTTGTCGCGCGTGAAGCCCTAAAGAGATGTAGCGTGCAGAGTGGAGTCGTCAAAGAAGAAATGATCCTAGAGGGCATCAAGGTGAGGAGGGATGTGCTGCTGTGGCGCGACGCCATGGTCTGAAGTACAGGCAAAGACCCTGATTGAGAGTGAGTGGCAGGCGCCACAATGCAGCTGGATCCGAAAGATGCATCAAGTAGTGCCTTTTGCAGTGTTGGACGCCATGGCGTCGTGTCTGAGGGCAGTTTCGGGAAGGATTGAGCCGGGGTGCGGTAGTACGCAGTGGAACGGATACCGTGAGGTTGGTGTTGAAGTGTGGCGGAGCGCCTCGACGAGGGCGGCGCCTATGAGATTGTCTCAATCATTGCCAGTGCGCCGCGTTTCAGGTCCGCCGTGACGTGCAGTAACGTCGTCTCTAGCCTTGCTGAGCAGGGACAACATGAGGGATGCTTGTCTTTTGTTGTCGGCCCTTATCCGTCTCGACGATGCAGCCCTAACGCACGCCTGTCTTTGAGAAATCCATATCTTCAGCCTCGAAATGACGTACAGTGGATAGAAGAGATGTACGGGAAGATGGCCGTCGTGGATCTTAGCCTACGGTCTAGAATGAGCTTTTGCTTCAAGTTGTTCCCAGCATGGGGCTTGCCGTTCAGTCCACCGGCACGGCTTGACAGACGCCGCAAAGCACCAAGAGTTGAGAATATCTGAAAGTTGTGCATGCCGCTTCTATTGCTGTCAACACCAAAGCCACATTCTCACGTGATGGTCCAGGAACATCTGTACAGCTCGTGGCCAGAACCTCGTCGGGGTAGTGGAGCAGTGGCGGTGCTCTCCATCCACCTGGCCGGGCCTAGAGGAATCTCGCGAGGGCAGCTGAAGAGGCCCCGGGATTCAAAATTCTGGGGACCACTCTGCTAGCGGCGAGTCTGGACTGCCCGTGGCTATTACATCTCAAGTGATGTCAGCTTGACTCGCGACTTGGACATAACCTTGCTTGGCCGTGATGAAGTCGGTCCAGTTTTGTGTCTTGAGGATTTGCAGGAGGACTTGCACGGCCAAGCCCTATCGGCATGACATCACTGGCCGGAGTGATGCCTCTTCTCAGTCGTTGCTCGAGGGCAACAAAATACCAGAGCAAGGACATGATCTAGTTGGTGGAGAGCTGGGCAAGTCGGCAGCTAAAAGATTTTCGTAATCCTAGGGCGAATCGCGTGGAATCCGACAATCCCATGATGGAAGAGTCGGAGAAGCTTGGTCGATCAGAGAGACGGCCTCAGGCTGCGTGCAATAGTAGAGGGAGGCTCCATCGGATCGAAAGGTGCTGATGCCAAAGCGAGATATGGCACTTTTTTGAACAATCCGAAGAATCCAAGTAGCAACGAGTCGCAAGGTGGTGATTTCGAGATGGTTGTGTAGGGTGTTGCGGGGCACAAAGGCAAGACCAGGAAAAACCGCGGACCGGCAGGCAAGCTCCCCTCGCCGCCGGCGGGTCCGACCTCAACGCGTCTCATCAGCTTCAACTTCCACTTTCGACAAAACATCAACATCCAACATAATTTCAACATGTCGATAGTTTCCATCGAGTCGCCCTCGCAACTATCCTCCCTCCTCTCGTCCTCGCGCATAGTCGTCATAGACTGTAAGTCCCAGCAGCTCCCGGCCCTCCTACCCCGCCCCCGCCATGCCATCACAGCTGTTCCCGCAACGCGTACGTGAAGCTGTACTGACCACCCGTCCAGTCTACGCCGACTGGTGCGGACCATGTAAGGCGATAGCTCCCGTCTACGAGCAGCTGGCTCGCTCTCTCTCGCGGCCCAACGTCATCACCTTCACCAAGGTCAACACCGACAACCAGCAGCAAGTGGCGCAAAGCTACAACATCACCGCCATGCCGACCTTTTTGATCCTCAAGAACGGCCGCGAGGTCTCGCGCATAAGGGGTGCCAACGGCAAGGAGCTGTCGGAAGCAGTCAAGAAGCTGGCCGCCGAGGCCGAGTCGACGTCATCGGCCGGCGGTTTTGGCGACGTGGGGTCGAGCTCCAGCGGATGGGTGGGCGGCGCGCTGCCGCGCGGCTACGGTGACGTGACGGACCAGATAGACATCAAGGGACTGGACCTGCTGAACGCGGACACCGAGGCGGCCGGAGGCGCGCGCACGCTGTTTGAGACGAGCAAGCCGTCGAGCTTGGGTGGCAAGGGCAAGGGCGCCACGTCGACGGATCGCGACTGGGTCGAGAGCGACACGGACGAGCAGCTGATGCTCTTCATCCCGTTCCAGAGCACGCTCAAGCTGCACACGATTCATCTCACGTCGCTGCCGGGTGAGCCTGAAGACGACGACGACGAGGCACCAATGCGGCCGCGCACCATCAAGCTCTTCACCAACCGCGCGCACAACCTGGGCTTCGAAGAGGCCGACGACATTCCCGTCACGCAGCAAGTCACGCTCAAGCCCGAGGACTGGGACGCGCAGACGGGCACGGCCAAGCTGGAGCTGCGCTTCGTCAAGTTCCAAAACATCACGTCGGTCGTCATGTTTGTCGTCGATGGCGAGGGCGACGGCGAAAAGGTGCGCCTGGACCGCATTCGGCTAATAGGAGAGTCGGGTGAGAAGCGCGACATGGGCAAGTTGGAAAAGATTGGCCATGACGACGCTTAGAGGCATCACGGTGGTGGTACGAGGAATGGATGAGTGAGTGAGTGGATAGCGAGCAACACACAGAGTCAGAAATGAAAATGACGGATGATGTTGCACATTGGGTATGGATGGAGGATCACGATTAAACCCGAGAACAAAAAAAGCGTCTGCCATGTTTAGCAACAGCACGCGCACCGTCAGTCAGTCAGTCTGTCCGTCCACTGTCCATCTCGCCGTCCGTCAGCACAAGTGGTCGTCGTATAGACAAGTGGTCGTCGTATAGAGGTCGTTCACGATGGCGGTCGCAATATCGCATGGGGTTGGTCCAGTGCAGCAGCTGCCATGGCACGTGTGGTGTATGTAGCTGTAGTCCCAGCGTCTGTCCAATAACCACGCACCGCACCGCATCCAGCCAGCTTATTTTTAGCCCGCCTTCCACTCCTTCCTTTTCCCCCATCCACCTCGTGAGCCGGGCGTCGTCGTCGTCGTCGTCGTCGTCGTCGTGAGATGCAAACTAATATCCGTTTGGTTCCCGTCCGTACCATGCGGCGTGCGCTCCCCAGCTGCCATGCATGCATGCATGCCATGCCATGCCGCTTATAGCTACGCAGCAGTTCGGTTGGCTGGCTTGCTTGCTTGCCTGCTTCCCTTGCCCTGCTGCCCCGAGGGTTCCCGTGGACCCGAGCAAACGAGCGAGCAGCGCACACGCACGCCCCCCCTTCCAAGCCGCTCGGGCGAACCGGAGCTTTTGGTTCCATTCAGAGCTTGCTAATTGATGGAGGGTGTGCGTCTGCTGTTGCGTGGTGGTGGCTGGGTGGTGGCTCGAAATAGACTGACTGGATGATTGATTGACGGGTTGACTGGCTGGCTGGCTGGCTGGCTGGCTGTGTGCATTTGCAGGGAAGGACTCAGCCGGGCAAATGGGGCGGCAAGGTGAGAGGGTGTCAATGGATCGCATCCCTCTGTCCGTCTGTCTGTCTGTTTGGATCACTGGTTGCGAGACCAGGGAGAGATGGCAATGTGCTGGCTGGGATCGCTTGTGCATAGAGTACACATGTTATGTTATAGTAGGTTGTGGCGGTGTTGCCGTCATGATTGGACAGCAGCAATGATGAAGCTAATGGAGTGGACGCATGGCACAATAATGTGTTTACTGCCAGTGCTGAACGGACAACATTTGCGATCGGAGGCGCCCACATCCTTGGCCTGCCATGCAGCAGACGAATAGATTTGCCTTGGGCATCGTGCGCTGCTGTTGATCTTTGGCAGCAGTCGCAAGGTCTTACGCAAGAACCGCCTCCGAGCCCATCACGTTGGATTTGGCCGGCAATCAAACAAGATGCGCAGACATTGATGCCCCAAGTGCTGATCGGGGGCCACAACGCGCGCGCGCAATAGCAGGACAGAAGAAGAGAGCAGCAACGAAGAAAATTGCGATCCTCTACACAGCCGCGGCGCGTTGTAGAGCCCAAGCAAGCACGCGCACAACGAGGTACCAAAAGGACGCAAAAATGGCTCAGAAGTTCAGAAGCCGTCGTAAAAGTTTGTCCGATCCCCGCTACCAACGCCAGCGCCACTCGGGGGTTAACCAGGCAGCTGCCGCAAAGTGTTTCGACGACCAGTGTGCAATATTTTTCCTCTGGGAGACGACTGACGCTTGTTGAGACCATTGAAGTGCACAGCGAGCAGCCGATTAAGGCGCGCGTGCGATCAAGCAAGCAACACGGGAAGAGTCGTCTCAGCCGCACGAAGAGAAGAAGAGAGGTTCGGTCAAGGAGAAATTTGGGTTTTGTGTTGCGGGCGCCGGCACAACGTCGGCAGCAAGGGACCAAGGTTGTTCCGCCCCGCAGGCGCAGGTCTGGGCGCAGGTGCAAAGGATTTTTTTCTCTGTCGCCCTACACCAGGCCTTTCCCTCGACAGGCCGGTGATGACACGATGCCTCTGGTGTCGTGCTTTTTATAATAGGAAGAGAATGACCTGGCGATGCTGGGCATGACTTCAACAGACACTCTCTGAGGCCGTTTTTTTCTTTCTCTCTTTTCCTTCCTCGCGGTGCTACGAGCCGGTCGTTGTGTTGCGCGACTGCACGCCAAACACAAAGGCTTGCTGGTGCGCCATATACCGTGGCACAGTTGCAACCTTCATTGCAACGGGGTTACGAATGCCCCTTGACTGTCTCTGCTGGGAGACGCAGAATGCTCATCCTCAAATGTCATCTGTCCTGTGGTCTCGTCTTCCCTCTCATTGCAAGTCAGCTCAACCTTGTCATTCTACGCAGGAAAAGTGAACCGTGAGCAGTGGCAAGCATGAGGAGAGAATGAGAGGAGGGAGAAAAATGTCCCATGCTCCAGTCGTTTCTCATTCTTGTGACGGCCCCGACTCTACCTTGGTCTTATCTTCATACAGCTCACCGTCTGGGCCTGCAACCGTCCTTGAAGAGGAGATCATGATTTGAGGACAAGGCAATTGTACAAATCTGATGCACGTATAGAGTAGATGCGTCATTGAGTTTGGTGAGAAGAGAAAAGGGAAGTGAGCGAGAAGTTGAAAGGTCGCCGCGGTTTGAATAAGGTTTGGCGACAGTAGCCAGAGGAGGAAGGCACTGCACTCCACCACATTACAACCAAGACCAACATACATGTAGTCGAGCATCCATCGACGATGGGTACCTGCGCAAGAGCATTCTCATGCAGCTCGATCTCTGCTTCATTGTGCTTGACTTTTGCGTTCTCGATTGCTTCCTGCTCGAATTCTGCACATACCTTAGTTGGCCCAGATCCCGTACATTCGAGTCTAAAGCTCTGGTGTTGTGAGACGAGACGCTCTC
The DNA here is from genome assembly GCF_038021145.1 of Phyllosticta citriasiana. Lineage (NCBI taxonomy): Eukaryota > Fungi > Ascomycota > Dothideomycetes > Botryosphaeriales > Phyllostictaceae > Phyllosticta > Phyllosticta citriasiana. The sequence goes on from NW_027117295.1 coordinate 388,730, forward strand.
ACTTACTCTGGGCTGACTGCCGCTTCTTTGGGGTTATCCGATTGCACTCAGCGAAGCGAGAGAGGAGAGGAGACTTCCAGCGCGCTCGCTCACCAAGACCGACTCGCTTAAACAGAAGAAGCGTGGGAGATGACGAATGCTTCCCGTTTCCTCTTCGGAGCTTTTCTTTGTTCATGTGTCTTACCGCAGCCAGGTACATAGCCGACGTCTCGCGGTGCGCGACTCGACTTCTTGCGGTTGACTCGACCGCTCGCTCACTCACTCACTCACTCACTCGAGCCGAGGCACAGCAGCCGAGACGCCAGTGGCGCCGCATCCCCACCATCCATCCACATCTCTCTTGTACGACGTCGCACAACAACGACGCCGCCAGGCAGGCAGGGAAAAGGTTTTCCTCCCCATTGCGTCAGTCGGACGACAGACAGACAAACGGACTCCTCGATTCGCTCTCGCTCGCTTGCTCGCTACCGTACTCGTCTCGCTTCGCGCGTGGCTAATCAGTCTGCGTATCCGCGTATCCGCGTATCAACACGACGGTCTCCCACGTGCTCGTCGTCTTCCCTCTCTCTCTCTTTCCTTTTTTTTTTTTTTTTTTTTTTTTTAAAGAACCCACGAATCACAACAAGTAGCCAGCTCTCGAAGCCGTGATTGGCTGCCCCGGCATTGCTCTCGAAGGTTGCGCACAGCACACTGTTGCGTCGTGGCGTATTACGGTTGACGTTGCACCATGGCAGTTGATTGCTTGAATGCTTGCACAGCCTCCGCCAGTCTCGTCTCTTTTTGGCGTCTCATTTCCGTTCCGACTGCGCCTACCTACCTACCAAGCTGGTAACTGGCAGCTGGACGACTCAAAACCCGCCGCCGCTGGCTGTCGTTTTTGCGATATTTTTGGTTGACGACATGCCCTGTCCGTTGACGAGGCCCCGATCGGTAATGAAGGCGGGAAGAGGAAAATGGTGTGCGGTGGTGGCGACGGAGAAGGCGAGAGGCCATGTATGTTTGTATGTATGTATGATGATGATGATGGCAATAATTGATGTGTGATGGGAACGAGCTGAGGCGGCGTGCAGCGGCAAGTCGGTCGTAAGCTGTAGATGGGTTGTGTATGTGTGCCCGTACATGGACGGGTGCGGCTGTGCTGTTGTGCAGCCAGCCAGCCACCTTGCTAGTACCGACTGGTGGGATGGATGGTGGCCTCGGGCTGGCTGTCTGCACCTCGCTCGCGCACCTGCCTACATTCCTATACAGTCTTCTAGGTGTTGACGACGACAGCGCAGCAATTGAGTCGTGATGGCCCTGCTGCAAAGGAAGGAAGGAAGGAAGGAAGGACCAGAGATGGCGTCAAGATCTGCCGCCAATCATCCAACAGGTCGGCCAACGACAAAAACAGATGCGGAAAATTGCAAAGTGAGAGCGTTCATTCGTCGCATGCATGCGCGAATCAATGACTCCATCAACAAAGATGACGACCACACGAACGAACAGACAGACAGGCACACGGCAAGGCAAGACGGCAACAAAAAAAAAAAAACCCCCCCCGCCACAGACAGCAACGACCAACCAGTCAAATAATCCCATCACGAGCATCGCCACGCTCTCCGCTCACCCCATCCGCACGCCCCGGACAACAACGACGTGCCCATCTCCGGTGGACTGACTGACTGACTGGCTAGCCGGCTCGTTGCAAACCTGCCATCGACCATTGACCATTGACCATTGACCATGGGCTGGCTGGCTGGCTGGCTGGCTGGCTGTGTTGTGTCTCTCTCCTACGGACATATTTCCGTGAATGATGCTCCAAGCACACACACACACACACCGTGTACACACACCGTCCAGCCCAGCCCAGCCCAGCCCAGCCCGGCACCGCCCGCTCGGCACCGCAGCGCCGTCCATCGTGCATCGATCGCGCTGCCTAGAATGACCTATAGTATCAACGAAGACGCGCGGGACTAACCGGTACGCAGGCGGGCAGGCAGATAGGAAGAAACTAAGGCAGGCAGGAAGAAACCAAGGCATTGACCCAGGCACGCATAGGCACAGGCACGGGCCGGCGTTCGTTGGCGGGACTAAGACGGAAACGAAAAGAAAAAAGGGAAAGTGGTTTGATGGTGTCCACAGTGGAAAAATGCACAGACGGACGGACGGACGGGCTGGACTATGTGTGTGTGTGTGTGTGTGTGCTAAGCACGGTACGGTAGAGACGAGGCGAAATTGAAACGAGACGAGCTGATGGATGGCATGAAACGGAAATTGAACGGACACGAGACGAACAGACAGAAAAGCGCGAGCGAAGCAGACGATGCCGTCGAAGCGATCGATGCGAGCGGGTATGTCGGCGGTTTGTGGGTGGGTAGGAAGAAATGGATACGGACATGGAGATGTGGTGTCATGCGGTGGGGTCGGCAGGCAGGCAGGGGAAAGATGCATTGTGTTGTTTGACAGCTGAGGGAGGGCATGATGGTGTGGTACGTACGTAGAGTGGAATTCTGTTCCATGTTGTGGTGTGGTGTCTTTCATGCACAGTAGAAGAGAGCAGAGATAGGCAGGTAGACAGGTAAATGGATAGGCATAGATGCGTAGGTCTGAAAAGAGTGGCATCTATACAGACAGGGATCGAGGTCAAGCAAGCAAAGAGGCAGGCCACTAGTGAGAGCATAGAGCGCAGTGATTCGACGAAAGAAAACCACACATCCAGATTGGTACAAAAAAAAGTGGGAGAAAAGATCGATCATTGGCTCGGTAGGCAGATGGTAGATGTCAAGCAGCACCGAAATCCCATCAGGCCGGCTGAAATTATCACCGACTGGCCTCCATGTCACCAGCACGCGACGCGGAAAAGAAACTGCTCTACCGGTACCACCCACCTTCTTTCCCACGTGCAAAACCAACAGCCGCGCCGCAGCCGCCAGCCGCCGACGACAGCCGCGCAAGCAAGGCCGAAGAGTTGGAACTTTCCCCCGCCGTTCATTTACGAGATAAGGCTGGCTGGCTGGAGCAGTGGGGAATGGTAGACGGGGCAACGCTACACAAGAGGCAAAAAATCGACAGTCGGTCATCGGCGAGCGACGAGGCACAGCGGGGTGGAGGGGAAGAGAAGACCTAGACAATCAGCCGCGAGTAATGATGATGTTGCGGAGAGCCGCAACCGCAACGTTAGGCAGGTCAACAGCAGGGTTGGAGTTGGCGACAAAGGTTCGTCAGCGGTTCCGTGGCCCAGCAGACGGGGCAAGCGGGCAGCCTGACAATGACGACAACGGCAATGATATGAGAAAAGAGGCGCACACTCAGGGAAAAGAAGACCCTTGATGGAGAGATACGATGAGGTTGGACCCGTACGTCGCATCAACATGGCAAACCAGGACTAGGCAAGGCAGGGCATTACAGGGCAGTTGGCCCGAAAAGCACCGCCCCTCAAGGTGTCAGGCAGCGAGAGGAGCTGTTCGGTGCCGTTTCCGGTTTGCCCTGCGTACCTTTGCCAACTGCCGGCCCCGCGCTGAATGGACCATCAACTAGGGCGTTGTGAGGCCAGCAGGGTGGGTGGGCGAGCAGACGAGGCAGTCCAGTGGCAGGCTGCCCTGCCCGTCCCGTCGGCTAGGGCGCAAACGGTCCGAAACGGGGCTGGCTTCTGCAGGTGCAAATCAACATGATGCTGAGGGCGATGAGGGCAAGCAACGGCCTCTGAGGAATATTGCCATGGCAGCACAGATTGCAGCAGGCGCACTGGCTGGTTCCTTGGGCTGGTGGGAGGGAGGGAGATTGTGCGCGCCCGCCCGCCCGTCCGCCCGCCTGCAACGGACGCAGACGCAGCCGCCGCCGCGGCGTCTCGTCTCACTGCTCGTGCCCGACGCGAGCCCAGTATGCCCTCCGTGCGGCGGCGCCTTGGGCGAGCGTTGATCCTCATTCATAAAAGAGTGAGAGCGTGGGAGAAGGTCTGGAGCAGCCGCTGGGGGGGTGGGAGGACTTTGGCTCTCCGAGACGATGTCACCAGTTGACCTGCCAGGCCAGGCCAGGCCCGGGCCGGAGTTCCCTTGTGCTCTGACGCGCTCGCGGTGCAGCGCGCGGGCTCTTGCGGTGAACGCTGAGCAGGCAGAGGAAAGATGCAATACTTCTCCCTCTCAGACTGACCGCTGCTCCCCGGTCGTGGATAAACCCCTCAACTACTGGCCAGCCCATGGTGTCGGTGTGTTGCAAGGTGGGTGGGCGGTCTGCGGCGCTTGGCGCAAGAGTGATCGACGATTGGCAGCATCCATCGGCGCCGTCTCTCTCTCTCTCTCTCTCTGCCTTGGCTTTGGGTCGTGGTGCAAAAGCTCCGAAAGGGTCTGCGAGACAAGTGTGGAGACGGATAGGAGGACGTGAGCTCGTGCACCGTCTTTTCCAGAAGGACTACTCGTGGGCTTGACTGTGGCTTGCCCAGTTGGAGGCGAGGCTCCACAATTTGGCATGAACACCTCATTTCGACAGCAGCCGGGACGTCGCGACGACTGGAACCAGCGCCGCCGTTTGTGGCGTCGGGTCTTGTCCAGTCTGATGGGTGGTGACTTTCAAGCAAGAGAGATCGGAAGCCAAGGCTGACAAGCACGATTGATGGCCATGGACGAATGCGAACCATGGAAAGTTTGTTGTTGATGATGGGCAACTTTCGATCGGCTGCGACGATGCCGGGGCATTTCCCCTCTAGGACGGGCATATGGTTCGACGCGTCGCGATAGCCAAGGCCGGGCGTGGAGAGTGTTTGATTCAGTCCAGGTGCGGGCCGTCTGAGAACGAGCAGGGTCAGCCCAGAGGAGCCGTGGTCAAAGGCAATCTCGGCTGTCTGATTCCTGAACGTCGATCTGGAGAAGACGAGCTAGAGGAGGAGTCTGGTTAGCTGGCTAGCCAGACGAAACCAAGTGCGTTGTCCCCGACGCCCGGGACAAGGCAGGCACCTGAGGGTCTCGCCTCGGACCGACGACGGCGACGATGACGATGATGACGATGATGATGATGATGATGATGGTGTTGAACGGATGGACGCGTGGGACCGAGAGCGCTGGGTGGTTTCTGATGAAACGTGGGCTGCAGCGCGGTCCCATGGTGCACCGTATGCATGAGGAGTGACGGGAGTTGGTACTGGTACCTGCATTAGGGAGCCCTTCTCGAAGCCACCGCAGGCCACCGAAGTGGCCAAAAACCCGACCTTATGACGCAGATTGGCGGTGCATCCGAACTTGTGCAGCTGGACCCGAAGCCGCGTTGGCAGCCAAGATTAGCAACAGGCGGCGTCACCTTCAGGGAAGGTGATTGCATGATCATCACGTTGCTCCCATGACGGCAGCATAATCCACGCCCCGAGCTGCATCGAGAATCGAACACGAAGTCTCTTTTTGCACCTTTCTTTCGCAGCCGTTGCTGTGCGACACACGTTGATTGACCGACAGCAGCGGCTTGCAGTGTTTTCCATGAGACGTGTTGAAACAGGCCATGCAGGCCAGTCTCAACGAGGCCATGACGGTCCGAAGGTGTGCTGTCCTTGTCGCACCACTTGGCGCTCGAGCTGTACCCCACACACACTCTCTCTCTCTCTATCTTGGTGGTGGAATCGAGACGGCCATGGCTGAAGAACAATTGGCGGGCGGCGTTTCGGCAGGATTCAGCTAGACGCTCTTGACAGCCCAGTAGAAGTTGTTCAAAGTACCAAGCAGCAAAAGTTTCAGCGCTACCGCCGGTGAATGGCATGCATGCGGGTCGCGGGTTTGCGGGCGCGGCGCCGTAAAATGGCCGTTTGACAGGAATAACAAAGGGTGCAGGGCGGCTACATCATTACGCAGTGTTGCGTGGCAGGCACTTTTGGTGTTTGTCGAGTCTCATTCGCCGTTTGCCACGGCTCCACAGTGGGCAGACGCGCAGGTCGAGGCTGCTGATAGGCGGCCTGCCAGTCGAGCTGAAGTGGCCGTCACACGCCCGTCACACCCGGCGGTCGTATTCCTTCGCAAGCCCATCGGCGAGTCCAGTAGGTGGCTGGCCGCGAGCACGATAGGCCGCCGCCACGACCCGCGAGAGCGAGAGAAGAGAAGAGTAAGAAAAGAGATAGAGAGAGACAGACGTTTATGCGCAACGCTAGGGTTTCACCTTGTCGCCATCGCCAGTGTGCAGCGCATCGGATGCGGGAGCTACAGCTGTCATTCAATAGAGGGCACACAATATTGGCAGTAGTGCGTAGAAAGGTATGTAGGATCTCAGAGGATGGTCACAATTTCTACATACAATGACCGACCAGCCAGCAGGAACAACAAACAGCTGGGATGCGCCATGGCACCGTGGATGGCATAAAAATAATGCCGCACGTCTTGCTTGCACGCACGCACGCACGCACGCACATACACACTCTCACACACATACACACACACATAGCGACTGGCCCCCGAGGCGCGCGAGTCAGCGCCGGTCGCAGAATAATCAGTCGCAGCGCTTGTGCATTAGCAGCGCCGCAGGGGTCTCGGGCTGTCTCGTCTCGTTGGGTGGCCCGTCTGCTGCGCCTTCCCGACTTCCCCTCCCACCGTGGTCGACCATTTCCGCCTCTTCTCTGACCGTGCCTGGTCATCTTTTCTTCTTCAGACCTAATCGCCTGTCTCGTCTGTCGCTGATCTTCCTTCTACTTATCCACTTGGCTCCCCGTTCACTCTCTGCGCTTTCCTTGACTCCAGGGTTTATCAACTCCGTCCTTTCCACCTCTTTTCCAGAACTTCGCCGTTTAGTACTTTGCTCTTTTCAGATAGCTCTCGCCTCGATTGTTATCAGCCCTTCTTTTGGTCCATCAATCCACATCATCGACATCGTCATCAACCTCTAGTAGACAGCGACTGGTCTTGCCCATTGCTGTTGTCCGTCACTCACTCACTCACTCACTCGACCTCGACCTCGACCTCGACCAACTAACCAACCACTGTACAAATATACCGCCTAATACCTCTAACCAATACCTTCGTCTGCGTGGATCTGGAGCCCACATTGTCCAAGCCTAGTAGCTCTTTAATACATCGACACCCTCGCTTCTTCTTCGACATGTGAGTAGTTTCTATTCTTGGCCGCCTGGAATGGAGGCTGACATTCCTCTGTCAGAACGTAGACACAACATACAACACACACAATGGACAGCCCATTTGCGCCGCAACCCCATATGATGGGCCAGTCACCCTTTTTCTACTACAACCCCGACCCCAGCCCCGAGACGCGCCAACACGGTCACTTCACCCCGCACCCGCATGGCCAGCCGTTCCCGAGCCAGTTCCAGCTGGGTTCCACGCCTGACAACATGATTCCCACCTCCAACATGTGCTACGGCCGCCCGTCATCGTCAAGCTCGCAGTCGACGTGCATGTCGACCATGTCGAGACCGTACCACGGCCAGATGATGACGCCCGTGGCCTCGCCGCAGCCCATGTACCAGAAGCCCACGCTCCTGATGACGCAGGACAGCTACTTTGGCGGCCTGGATGCCGACTTTGACTTTCGCTTTGCGCCTGCAACCCCCCCGCTGTCGTCGTCGGGCAGCGCCATCAGCAGCCCGCCGTCCATGTACGACCCGCTGCCGACGCCGGTGAATGGATCATTCTGCGAAGGACTGGAGGGAGTCAAGCAGGGCTGCGAGGAGGAGGTCTTTTCCGAGATTCTGGCAGGCGGAGAGTGGACGCGCTCGCAGTCTCCGCCCATGACACCAGGTAAGCAACAAGTCCGGTGGGGTAGTGATTGGGCGGTTAGCGAGCTGGACCCTGGAGCTAACGCGGGCGCAGTCTTCATCCAGCCGCCCACCTCGCACCCGAGCCAGAGCCAGAGCCAGAGCCAAGCTGCTACTGCTGCTACTGCTGCTGCTGCTGCTGCTGCTGGCCCCCCAAACACCCACCATCTCCTCTCCGCGCCTTCGTGCCCCTCGCTTTCGCCCTCGCCCTCGCCCTCGCATTTGCCTCGCACTCCCATTGAGAGTGAGACCGACTTTTGCGACCCGCGCAACCTCACCGTCTCGGCCCCCACTACCGACTTTGCCTGCCTGCCCACCCTTTGCTCGGGTGACGACGAGGAGCACAAGTTGATGCTCCGCGGTGAGGCCTTCAACGACAAGCCCGACGCGCAACCCGCAGCCGACTTCACCTCCGCCCCGCACGGCCTGCCCCAGTTCGAGCCCCTTTTCGAGCTCGACTCGGAGGACGACCTCAACAACAGCCTTGGCCAGCTTCCCCAGTCCAACTTTGCCAACTCCAACAAGCGCCAGCGCACCACCTTCTCGCTCGACGACAACGACGACTTGAGCGACTTTGACGACGACTTTGCCAACACTGGCCTCCTCACTCCCTCCGACACTGACGCCTCCTTCTCCGACGACATGGACCGCACCAAGAGACGTCAGACCAAGAAGCGCGTCGATGACTCCGACTCGGACTTTGTCCTTACCAAGGCCCACTCGGCTCGCGGTGCCAACAAGGGCGCCGCTCCCCAGTCTGTCCAAGGCGAATCCGAGTCCAGCGCCAACGGTGCCTCTGCCTCCGACTCTCAGCACCCTCAGCCCATCAGCCGCCGTGGTCGCAAGCAATCCCTTACCGAAGACCCTTCCAAGACTTTTGTCTGCTCCCTCTGCTCCCGTCGCTTCCGTCGCCAGGAACACCTCAAGCGCCACTACCGCTCCCTGCACACCCACGAAAAGCCTTTTGAGTGCACCGACTGCGGCAAGAAGTTTTCGCGCAGCGACAACCTCTCGCAGCACCAGCGCACCCACGGCACCACCTCGGTCACCCTCAACGTCATGGACGAGGCCACCATGAGGTCGCAAAAGGAATCTTCCGTCTCGTCCTTTAGCAGCAACGAGACTGGCGTTCTCGGCCACGCTCTCTTCCAAGCCGTCGGCAGGGTCTCGAGCTCCGAGTCTTCGCGCGGCTCCGATTCGGAAGCCGAAAAGAAGCAGAAGAAGCGCAAGAGGGACGACTAGATTGCCCTTGGCAACAGTCTTGTTTACGACGGATTACGACAGTGATACCACGGATGCGGGGGTTTGCGTTGCGTCTTTTGCTCAGACGACACGATGGAAGAGGATCGGATCGGAATGTGATTTTCTGGGGGGCGCCATGGCCTCTAAAAGTGGGCTTTAAGGAAGGGAACTCAAACTGGCGTGGAATCAAAAGTGCTTTCTTCACCAAACCACCTTTTTTCACACCTCCGTTTCCCTCCTACTTTTGATTTTGGCTGGTTTTGTCCCTTGTGTAGCGAGAATACCCTTCAGGTGGGTGGAGTCGTAGGAGCATGTAGCGAGTTGCGGACGGGCGTGTTTTTGTTTTACTGCTTTGTATGGGAAGACGGATGGGAGGAACCGGAACAGGATTTTTTTTTTCCTTTTTTCGTCGACAGTCGACATGGACACCACATCAACATCTACGAGAAACAATCAACAACTCGACAACAACTCAACCAATCAATCAACAACCAACGTGGCCACACTCGCTAAGAATCCGGAACTCGATCTACCAGGACGTATCTGTGTGTACTTGTGCCTGTGTAGAAGATGTGGTCGGGCAAACAAGGGGCGTCTAGACATGTGGGCTCGAGCTGGCTCGACACCGCCATGTTCTGAATCGGCTGTTTTTACATGTCTCGCCGCGGCATCTACAACACACTCATTACACTGCACGGATCAAGGGACGATGGGAAATGTCTTCGGCCTACCTGCTTTCCTTGTCTCCTTCAATAAACGGATCTTTGGCTTGCTCCGAGTCTGTTGCTCGCAGTTGCTCATCCTCCACGCTCTCCACTTACCTGCCGTGTCTTCGATGGATGGACAGACAAACGCGGTGGACAAGCAGACGTGGCCGCGGCCGTGGCTGGGGATAGGCACTCGAACGGATCACCTGGTGCGCTGCGCGTGGTAGGTTCCCCGCGGCCACCATTTGCGAATCTCTTGTCTTATGGGGCTTGAGGTATGTGATTTGAGACGGGGTCTTTTTTTTTTTTTTTTTGTTGCCTTGGATGGTCTTGTTGTCCTGTCTTCAGCTTCTCTCCTCTTTCTCTATCTCTTCGTCTTCACTTTTCTTCTATTATCTCTCCTACATTTCTCTCACTTAACTTGCTAATACGCCTTTTAATACCCCCCCCCCCCCCCCCCCCTCCCCCCCTTTTTGTAATCTTCTTCTCCCTTCCTCCTTATTAGCTACGTACGAACTTTCCCATTTGCTGCTTGCTTTACCATGTGTTTGATTCTGTCTGTCGTGCCATGCTTTTGCTTCTCTCTTGCTGCTGCTGTCAGTCGTCACGTCTTCTAGCGGCCTCGTACCTCGGTTTTCACGGTTGGGTCTTGGGCGTCCGTCCTCTGCTGCGGGCTGGTTCCCGCCGGGCTTCTTCTGCTTCTGACGCGTTTTCACTTCTTCTCTTGGTCCGCTTACTTGGGAGGTTTTGGCTGTCGGTCATGAGCTTTTGCTAGATCTCTCACTCGTTTTGATGGGTGGCTGGCTGGCTGGCTGGCAGGCTGGCCTGGCCTGGCCTGGCTAGCAGGAGAAATTTTTGTGATGGACGTATTCGAGTGCTGTGTACGTGTGCTGGAGTCGGGCAGAGAAGAATCGTGAGGTAAATTGAATCGATGAAGTATTTCTACCTCTTTCCCTTGTTGCCTTGATGAAGACGTGCTGCTTTTCCAGCCGTCTGTCTATATGTGTGTCGTACCGTCTCTTCATGTGCTGTGATACTGCAACCGACGCGAGTTGCACGCTGACCCCCTCACCCACAATTCCAGCGGCCAATCCCTATCCTCCTATCTATCTCTCTGCCTGCATCTCCATCTCCACCTCTCAATCAATCTCACTACAACCAGCAACCACCAGCACCCCCAACCAAGAAGAGCAACGCAACGCAAAACAAAACAAACGCAACGCAAAGCAAAGCAAAGCAACGCAAAGCGAAGCAAAGCACACCAAACCCATGACCAGGGACCCAGCAAAGTCACCGTGTCGCCAAAAGTGAGCGAAAAAGAAGAATTAATCTTATGCACCGCAGGCAGGCACTGCACGCCCATTACATTTATGCACGAGAGCTTGACGGCGTTTGCTGTGTGGAAGGAAGTATGGTGTTTCGCGTTTGAATGGATGGATGGCTGGCTGGCTGGGCTAAGTTTGATTTGCTTCCTTGTCTCCACCGTGGTACTGTACGTACGTACGTACGCATTGCAAGGTATGTAGGGAAGAGAGGGAGGAGAGAAGTATGGGGTGGGGTGGGGTGTGGTAAGTAGGGTTGGAAGGGACAGGGGTTGGAAGGGATAGGGTTGGAAGGGACAGGGTAGGAAGGGATAGGGTGAGGAACTGGGGAGGGAGAGCAGTAGAGAGGAAAGGAAGTTTGTATAATGTGTGTCAGATGCTTGACCTGCAGTAGCGCCGTTTGTCATGCGTGCGATGCTGTCGCCGATTGAGATTGTTTTGGATCTGTGTATCTACATGCATACTAGCTAGCTAGCTTCTGCACTCATAGCCAGGATGGGGATGGACGGATTCGATGGAGAGATGTAGAAAGGTAGATGCGGACGCGGCTTTGGGCAGTGATGATGAAAGGTCGATTTGGAGGAGGAGGAGGAAGAGGAGGAGCCGGAGATGGAGGAGGTGGAGGAGTAATTTGCTTGCTTCGTTGTTTTATTGATTTTTCAGACGAGTCTACTTACTTAGACGTACATGCGTACATGGGCTCTCGTATCCAGAGTCTTGGTCGATCGAATGTCGCAGGCTGGCGGGACAGATGGGGAGTCTATGACTTTCGACTTTGACTTGACCGCACAACTCTCACTCTGCCTTTGCCGCACATGACACACTGGGCTGAAGCCTGCTGCTGCTGCTGCTGCTGCTGCTGCTGCTGCTGCTGCTGCTGCTGCTGCTGCGACGTCGAGTCGAGTCGAGTCGAGTCGAGTTGAGTCGAATCGAGCCCCGTCGTTCCGAATATACTTACTTACTGTATGTACCTTACCCAACCCGCGGCCAGCCCATCCCAGCTCGATCCCGTTTCACATCCCTCGTTTCAAATCGCATTGCCAGGCAGACCCCCGCTAAGACCCTGTCTCGCATCCAGGAACGACGATATTCGCCATCAAACCTTCGCCGTCTGCATCGGCAGTGTCCTCTGTTGTTTCAGCGAGCAGACCACAAAGCTTTTTTGTCGCGGCTGTTGATGATAATGATGATGATCATGATGCTTTTTTGCTTCAGTCGTTTGCTTGCATACTTGCTTGGCGCTGTGCCGCCGCCAGCATCTGCTACAGACCCCCGACAATGATGCTTTCCTTGCTTGGCTGCCACGCGCGCTCTCTCTCCATCTCTCTAATCGGACGGCCCGCCCTCCGCTGAACTGTACACTGCGAGGCGCGTGCGAGACACAGTGGTTCCTTATCGGAGGAGACGCATGCGTGCTGAGCAGGTCGACCATCCCGGTCCGACAGCCGTCTGTCTCTGCTGCTGCTCGGGCGAAGCTGCGTCTATCCCGAGCATTTCCCCGTCAATGTCATGTCGATGCGCGCGTGGGTTAGCTAATGGGGACGGGTTGGCACAGACGCACGTGCGCGGGCAAAAGATGCAAAAGGACGTCTAGGCTGTGAGAACCAATTCTACTCTCTCCACTTGCAGTACGGTTACGCTGTGGTGCAGTGTGGTACGATGATATGCTCGCCTCGCTCACCGTATGTGCCTGGCGCAGGTGGTTTGAGAGGACGGTCGCTTCGACGGACAGCCAGACGGCGGGTCGTCCGGCGAGATGGGTGTACGGTGTGGCTTCACCAATGCTTCTAGAAGGCAGGGGTGCGCATGAATAGAGGTGCGGCATGTACCTGCGGTGAGACGGAGCGGTATGTACGGCAGCGTCATGGCAAGTGGGGAGATGGTGGGGAGGAGGGATTGGAAACAAAGGTCACAGAGAGGCGGGGAAGGGACTAGACGGAGCTGGAGAGTCAAGGAGAACTGCTTGTCTCTGGAAGCGAAAAGGGAAAAAAAGAGCCAACCGCTCGCCGGTCGAATGTAGATGGAAAGCGGGTGGGACGCGAGGCAGTCGTTTCGCAAGCGGCGGTCTGGACAGATTGGGATGAGCGGCAGATGGGCCAGTTGCCGTCCGCATCTGGCGTTAGACAGAGCGCGCGTGCTGTACGCGACGTACGCGGTTCGAGTCTTGGACTGGGTCCTAGCTGCACTATTGCGTACGACGGGCCTGCCATGAGGTTGGAGACTGTCCGGGCGGTGGCCTGGGCTGGATAGGGCAGGGTCCAGACTGCTGCTCGTACAATAGCCGCACGACGACGCGGTGAGCTCTTTGCGGTGCTGAACAAGTGGGGGCTGGAGCGGCGGAGTCGAAGCGGAGTGGTGGAGGACCATGGAAAGACTCGTCGAAGACTCGTCGAAGGAAAGAATTGCGGGAGGAAGGGCCTATTTTCGTGGGCCGGTGGCATATCTCGGTGCGGTTTGCGGTGTGAGCGTATGCAGCCTATGTCAAGGTTGGACCCAATGTGGATAGATGCTGTGTTGTTCATGGCTCCGGATATACTGTGCTGTGCTATGCTCCAGACGTCGGTATAGCACAAGTGGAGAGCGTCTTTTCGAGGATGCAAGTGCCTCTACGCATGCACCTGGCGAGAGAGTTCCGAGCGAGCTGCGATACTGGCGCCACTGTGGCATCGAGTGCGTTGGACGGGCATGAGGATGCGTGATGGGCGAAAGAGCGGTCTGTGATGTCAATGTCCTGCTTCGCGCCGGGCCGCTCCAGAGATATCCGAATGTCAATCATGGTATCTTTGCAACGAGGGGCGGGTGTTGATGAATTCGATGGCTTACATGGCGAAGATGGTGATTTGGGGCTGTTGTGGTGGTTTGGTTGAGGTTGGAAGAAGGCTTCGGCAAAAGATCGCGCCTCGTCAACGTCTGCAACCAACACCCGCCAGCCTTGGGACCCAACACCTACCATGTCGACTTCATCAGATGCTTCAACTTTCCATCTCTTTCGCTGAACGGCTGCAATTTGAAACGACATCAGGTTCGTTAAGAGAGTAATTGAGCTAAGGACAACATTGCCTGGTCATCCTGCCGCCAATCGCAGGGTGAAATTCCGTCCCTTGCCATGCCTGAAAAGTTGCAAGTCATCGCCCTCATCTCGGGAGGCAAAGATTCGCTATTCAGCATTCTTCACTGTCTCGCCCAAGGCCATGAGGTGGTAGCGCTTGCAAACCTCTACCCAACACCGGCATCCCCGGATCAACCTGCAGACGTCGAAGGCGAGGACCTGGACAGCTTCATGTACCAAACGGTTGGCCACAGTATTATTCCGCTGTATGAAAAAGCCTTGAGGCTGCCCCTCTATCGGCAGCCCATTCACGGAGGGGCCGTCGTCAAGGGCAGGGAATATGCTCCGCAGACTGAAAATTCGTCGAATGAAGATGAGACCGAGTCTCTCGTCCCACTCCTCAAAAAGGTTCTCCAACATCATCCCGCGGCCAACGCCGTATCTACTGGTGCAATCCTCAGCACATATCAGCGGACGCGTGTGGAGTCTGTGTGCGTGCGCCTCGGTCTTGCGTCGTTGGGCTATCTTTGGCAATATCCATCTCTACCGCCATATGCTGAATCTTCGTTGCTGCATGACATGAGCGCCGTTGGCCAAGACGCGCGGATCATCAAGGTCGCCAGTGGAGGAATCGACACCGATTTCTTGTGGGAGAACGTAGCGGCAAGGCAAACAGTCGAGAAGCTTCGCCGCGCTGCTGGTAGGTTTGGCGGCGAGGGCGCGGTCCTCGGTGAGGGCGGAGAGTTTGAGACTTTGGCCGTTGCAGGGCCCAAAGTCCTCTGGAAAGGGGGCAGAATCGAGGTAGACGTGGACCAAGAGCCAGCAAGAGGAGATGGTGGTAGTGCGCTAGTCAAGTTTACAAGAGCAAGGGTTGAAGAAAGCGCAGAAGAGGACGATGGTTTGCAAAATTTGAGGATCCCCGGAATTTTGGATGCCGAATTTGAAGAGCTTGGGAATTCCTCGTTGGAAGTAGACCTCTCCAAGGACGAGACCTCTATTTCTGCAAGACCAGAGAGCACCATCTTTGCAAGGACGCCTCCCCACCTGCTCCAGACGACCTATGTCCACCGGTCAACGCTGACGATTTCCAACCTTATCTCCCCGCTTGATGCTGCACCCTCTGACCCGTCAAGCCAACTCACCAACATTGTAACCGACCTGCGCCAGATTCTTGCAGACCATGGTGTCACGCCCGCTTCCATCAGCTCGACGACGTTGCTCCTGCGCTCCATGTCTCTATTTGCCACTCTCAATCCCATCTACGGGGCCCTATTCAAAGCTCCGATTCCACCCGCTCGCGTTACCGTGGCTTGCGGCGACTCTCTTCCATCCGGCGTGGACGTGATGCTCTCGTGCACGGTTGACCTGGTAGGCTCAGTAGGAGCAGGAGGGAGGCGAGGCCTCCATGTCCAGAGCCGCAGCTACTGGGCCCCCGCCAACATCGGACCATACTCGCAAGCGGTCGCCGTACCAGCCTCGACGGCGGCCACCACCGATATTGTGCACCTTGCTGGCCAGATCCCGCTGGTGCCGGCGAGCATGGCCATGGTGACGGTATCGGATGTGCCCGCCTTGAAGCACGTCTCCGAGTTCGGCGCGCAGACTGTGCTCGCACTCCAGCATCTCTGGCGCATCGGTCGGGTGATGAATGTTCACTGGTGGACTTGCGGAGTAGCATTAATTTCGGACTGCAGCCGAGAGGAAGGAAATCGCCGAGCTGGCATCGCGAGCCGCGCGTGGCAAGGGATCCACAAAATCATGCACAAGCCTTTCGAGCAGCACGACAAAGAGGATGACGACGACGTTGATGTCTGGGATTTGAAGTATGGTGGGAGAGCTCCTGCTGCTCTGGAGCCAGAGAAGGACCGCCGACCCGCGCTGCCAGACTACAACAGGGTGCAAGGCCGGCCGTTGACTCCGCCTTGCTTTGTCGCTCAGGTTTCGTCGCTTCCTCGGGACGCTCAAATCGAGTGGACCAGCCCGGGTCTGTCTATTCGCTCCTCCAATGTGACTCTCAAGTCGGTCACTAGTGGTACCACGGCCGGTCACCCCGTGGAGGTCTTTTCTGCACAATGCAGCGATGATGGCACCGCTTTCTTCATGGCCGGCATCACCCATGCCTCGCAGCTCGAAGAGCTGAAAGAAGTGCTGGCACCGGCTGGTCTGCCAGAAGAGACTCCCACTGAGGAAAAGAAAGAGGAGGGTGATGTGGACGCTGTGTTTACGGTCTACGTAGCCGGCGAGCTGCCGCGCGCCTGGCTGGAAGCCGTCAAGCCCACCATTGTGCCATGTAAGCGCGTCTGGGGGAGTGATGGGGGCGAACTGCTGGCCGGAGTAGTGGTTAGGAGGTTTGGGAGTTGACGGGCACCACTCTGCGCTGCATGACGTGCGTATCGACAAGTCAAGTAGAATTTCGTCGACTTGCTGGCTTTTTACCAATCGGACACGAATGGCCTGGTTGGTGAACTAACCGGTTCGCTTTTTATTCTATTGTCCCTGGTTGACTTTTCCATTTTTCAAGTCCCGCAACACCTGCAGAAGCATCTTGCTATTCCAATCAATCTCATCGTCTCGAATGAAGAGGAGAAAGTCAAAAGACTACTGCCGAGGCAAGCGTTGTGTTGTCGCAAAGGCAGGGGCCGGAATGCTACACACCATGTGCGCCAGGGTGGTTGCCTCTGAGGTGGTGCAAGGGATACACGGCAAGCATATCACACATGAGTTGGGTGGCGCCGGCAAGTTGGCTGGGCTTGACCTTATTTGCACATCACTGCAGCATTGTGGTATAATGGTGTGCCTCTTATAATGGAGCAGGAAATGCTGCGCCGTCGCAAAGCACAGCCCGGTGACGCTGGGAGTGAGTTCAACTTTTTGGTACGCCCCGAGGCCATGATTCTGTCTCTCTGCCCTTGGATTCCTCTTGGTCTTGGTATGTTTTGGTCTGATATCCCTCCCCAAGGATGGCGTCAAGTCCCTGCCCAGCCTCATAATTGGACCCTGCCCGGTACCCCGCTGCCCAGCCCCACCCCCGCACTATCCGCATGAGCTCCCAACTTCACGTCACTCGGACCAACACCCAAGTCCTTTGATACTGTCTGCCCGATATC
The DNA here is from genome assembly GCF_038021145.1 of Phyllosticta citriasiana. Classification (NCBI taxonomy): domain Eukaryota; kingdom Fungi; phylum Ascomycota; class Dothideomycetes; order Botryosphaeriales; family Phyllostictaceae; genus Phyllosticta; species Phyllosticta citriasiana. The sequence continues at coordinate 405,874 of NW_027117295.1, forward strand.
AGAGTGTGGCTGGACCTCATCCGTCGACGAGGACAGAATAGTCCCATGCTTCCCCTCATCCTCACGCCTCCCTCTCGCTGATACGTCTCCGCCGTCTACATCTTACACCAATTCGACGTCACGGCGCATATGCGCGCGCGCGCTACGGCCAGCCACGTTCCACGTGCGAAACCACACCGTATGCTTGACCGTTGAAGCCATTGGGACTATTCTTCTATTCTTGTCGCTTGACCTGCGGCGACTTGTTGACGGGCTGTCACTTTTTTCTCTTCTCAAGGACCTCTGTCAATCCTGTCCCGTCACGCCACGCTTTAAAGAAATCTCCCTGGTTGCTTTGGTTTGGATGTACCTCGTTTGAAGGTGTTGGCAAAGGAACCGACCTTGCCTCTCAAGATTCGCGTCGCAGTGGAGGCATCCCTCCCCTCTCACCCCACACTCTCGCTACATCCTTATCTACGTCCCATACAAAAAGTGGGCAACAATCAGTCAATCCATTGGTACTCGAACCAGAAGGGCCCTCCAGACCAGAGCTCCGCCACGGCACTGCATTGCAGCTGCGACTAGGATCAGAACGGACGACCAACAGGACTCTCGTCGTCTTACCCACCTACTTTTCACCAGCCGCGCCCGTTCCCCCCAAAACTCATTGGCCGCGGCGGCACAGAGCGTCAGCTGCTGTCGCCATCCATTCACCAGTCAGTCAGTCCCTGGCCTGCCTGCCTAGCATTGGGTCAGCCAGCAGCCAAAGTTCATGCTCGCCAGCCTGCCTGCTTGCTTGCTTGCACATGCGGTTATTGTAATCAACGGATCGCATTGCGACTTTCTGTTCTTCCTCTCATTTTCCCCTCCTCCACAGACTATACCACCAGCCCAGCCCTTTTCCTGTCTTCAAGGCTTGCGCCCAATTGACTTTGCGAACCCCAAAGCGAAGCAGAGCACAACACTGTGCTCGCGAGGAGGCCCGGTTGTCTGTCCGCACACAGCCTCGAGTGGGTGAGCGACAACGACGTTCAATTGACCCGGATTCGCGGTTCCACTTGGGTTGTGGTCAAGGTGCTCGTGGCCGTCGTGCAGGTGTGCGTCATCATCCCTCCTTCTACTTTTGTGTGTGGTGTGTGTGTGTGTGTGTGTGTGTGTGTCTCGTCGTCTTGCCGCCTCTCGAGTCTTGCTTGCCTGCCTACCTGCCTGCCTGCTTTTCTGACCGTCTTTTGTTTGCAAAACGTTAATCCCATTCATTCTATTTTTGCGCCAGAGCCATAACAAAACTTTTCTTGCCTTTGCTTTGTCTGACTGTCTTCAAGTTCGCTCGCTCTCTCTCTGTCTCTCGCGCGCCATCCATAACCACGGGTAGAAGCTGCGTCCCATTTCTCCTGGATTGGCGTCCTCGAGCAAACAGTGCAAGACCACGCACGCATCAGCTAGCTTCGCGGTCTTTCTGGAGGGATCCTTCTTCTGCAGCTTCCGACTTGGACACCAGCTCCCAGCTGACGGGATCTTTTTCAAGAAGAACAAGGCTCCAACGCAGCAAGTCAAATGGCGGACGAACACAGCGAGAGCGTAAGTGTCCTCCACTTTCCCACCCCTCTCTCTCTCCTTTCGCAACAACAAGAATGAACCCACCTAACTAGTCCACCTGCCAGCAGCACTCCTCCTCGCGCGACTCCTCCCCCACACCAACACCGACACCCCACCGCCGCCACCACCAGCACCACCACCAACGCAGCCCCTCTCCCTGCCCCAAACCGCGCCGGCCCAGCACTGCCACTACATCCTCGCACCACTCCGACGCCGACCTCGACCCAGACTCGCCCACAACAACCGCCACGGCCGCCGCCGCCAGCGCCGCCTCCGCCGCCGCAAACGCCGAGCAGTTCTCCGCCTCCAACACGTGGGAACCACCGCAGGTGGTAGCGCCGGCGCCTACGCCCAGCATCACGTTCCAGGATCCACCAACACCCGCCGGCAGTGGCCTCTACGCGCGCGAACCGCTGCCTGCCCGCGCGAAATCGTATCCGGCGGCCAGTCATTCGTCGTCGGCTAACAACAGTTCGCATGCCAAGTTGACGGAGAATCCGTGGGCGACTAGTGCGACTACTGGGGGTTCGGGTGTGGGAAGGGTACTACAGCAGGGCTCGGACGCGTCGGTGGACTCGCTGCCAGGTGCATCTTCGTCGGCGGCGGGCAGCAACGGCAGCGGCAGCAGCAACAAAAAGGTGCGGCGAGGGCGTCGACCGCGCGGGCGGCCGCGCACGCGGTACTATTCGACGGAGAGCGGGGGCGCGGGCGAGGAAGAGGCGCTTTTGGGCAATGATGGTGTGGAGGGATGGGAGGAGGAAGACGAAGAGGAAGAGGAGGATGATGATGATGGACAGCCGTTGCTCATGACGAGGAGGCGGCGGAGCGTTCCGGCGCCGCTTTTGGCCGTGGTTTTGGTCGTGCTGTTGTTGATTGTTGTGTTGGTTGTTTTTGTGGTGGACAGGTCGGCTTAGAGAATGGGGGAGGGAGAGGGAGGGGGAGCGGGAGCGGGTTTGCAGGATAAGGATAAGGAGAAGGAGAAGAATGAGATAGGAAAGGATTGGAAAGGATTGGATTGGCGTGCGGGCACTCACTTCACTCAACTCTGTTGCTCCCTTACATACATACACACGCCGCCTCTTCTATCAGTCCTCCCTTCCCGTCCGCCTTTCATCTCTCTCTCTCCCTTCCTTCCTTCCTTCCTTCCTCCGTCGTTATTTGTAGTTATATCATCACATGGCAGGGGTGCATTCGCTAAGTAGGTACCAGTCTATCAGTCAATCAAGATAGAGCCTTTCTTCATTTCAGCCATCATTGATCGAGTCACTGGGTACTACTCATCATGAGCAACGAATGAATGAATGAATGAATGAATGAATGAATGAATGAATGTCCTTACCTCCTCCTCCTCCTCCTTCTGCCCATGGCCATCCTCTGCCAGCGCTCGGCAGTGTAAGTAAGCTTCGATTGCATGCTTTCTTTTTTGTCTTTCTCGCTCATCATGGGCGGTTGATTGAAATGAAACCGTCGTTGAGACTCGGCGCTGAGGTGGATATCAATGAATGTAGTTCACTGCAGGAGAGGAGCAGGAGCACGAGGTGTTTGCTCTAGTGCCGTAACTCTATTTGATGACGGTTTTTTTTTTTTTTTTTTTTTTTATCCATCCATCCATCCACTCAACCCTCAGCAACCACCCTAACGACCTCAACCCCCAACACCTCTTCTCCCTCCTTCCCTTCCCCATCGCCCCCTCCAACATCGACAAGGACAACGAGACCCGTGTCACAAAAGCGCGGGACGGCCACGAGGCGGACGAGCTGGTCGGCCGGGCCGCGGACTAGATCGGTGGCGAAGCGCGGTTGGTTGCCGGCGAAGAAGAGGTGCGGGCAGCGGGCGAGGAGGAAGGGGTCGTCGTCTTGGAAGGGGTAGGACCCTAGATGTGTGGGTGGGTGGTCAGTCGGGTAGGACAGGCCAGGCCGGTCAGGGGGGTTGGGAAAACTCACAAAGCGTGTCGGGCGCCGTGGGAGCGACGCAGCGCCAGCGGAGCAGCGCGTCCATCAATTCGCAGCGATCGCTGTCGTCGTCGCTGCTTGTTTGGCATTTTGCCGCGCCGTCGCCGTCGCCGCCATCGACATCCATGGCCTCGCCTTCGCCTTCTCCTGCTGCTGCTCCGCCAATACTGCTCACGCCCACATACTTGGCCACATCATTCACGTTCTGGCCGCCGCTGCCGAGCAACCTCCACCCCTCGACCTCGCCCTCCCACGGATTCGTCACGGCGTCGAGCCAGCCAGCCTCTGCCTCATCGCCCGCGGCCGGCGACTTCATGTACCCGCGACTCTGGCGGAACAGCGCCGGATGTAGGGGCTGCTGCGGTACCGCCACGTTTGCCGGATCGCTGGCACCTGGAAGGATCGTAACGGGGATGCTGGGCAGCAACTCTGCGAGAAACGCGTCGAGCCGTTCAATCGGCGCCGCATTGTATGCTGATGCATCGTAGCCGAACTTGCGCGCCGCGGCCCCTGTGCCGCTGCCAGATATCTTGCTGCGCGTGGCGAGGTCTTCGCGAGTTGGGATTGGCGAACCTTTGGATATCGAGTCGCCTGCGATTATGAGCCGCGTTATTTGCGAGGCGCTGGACGCGTCGCCAGCTTCGCCAAGGAGGTATTCGAGGAGGAGGTCGAGAGCGAGGGAGTCGGTCGATGTGCCGGAGATGTTGAGGCCGCTGACGATGGCGATTTTCTTGGAGGAGGGAGAGGTTTTGGTCGCTGGCGGTTCGGAGAGGGCCCAGCGCTCTGGCTGCGGCGGTAGGTCTGCAACGCGAATGTCTATGACTTCGAAGACGCCGTGCTTGTCTTCGCTGCCAATTGCGGCAATGATGGCGCCGGTAACGAGGGGATGTTCGCGGAGAATGCTGCCAGAAATGTGAAGGCGTCCTGATTCGTCTTCGAGCATGATTTGGTCGCCGTTGCCGTCAGGCGACATGTACTTTTCTCGCGGTGGAGGGGCGGCTATCCAGTGCTTCACTCCACGTCAGCAAACAAGACAAATAAATTTGCGCGACTGGCTCACCTCTTTCGAAATGTCGTCCAGCACATCTGGTTTCAGCGCCATTTGCATAAACACGGTGCCGACGACCCAACATGCCTGGCCCTGCCGCACATCCAGCACGCGCTCCACTCGCCGTGCTCTTTCTCCTGCTATCTTGTAGACTGTCAGATTTGTCTCGAGCCTTTTCTCCTGCTAGTCGTACCTCGAAGCCCTCCCACGCCTCTTCGGCCACCTGCTCGACAATGGGCTTGAGCTGCGCCAGACGCAAGAAGTACATGTCGGCATACTGCTGCACATAGTGTCTATCCTGGCCCTTTGGCAGCGCAAAGGTGTGGAGAGGGTGGTAGGACGGCGTGTCTGGTCGTGATATGGCGGGGAACTCGGAGGAGCTGCGGAGAGTCAGCGGCTGGGTATTTTGTGCGGTAGTGCAAGGCGCACGATGGAGACTGCAGCAAGTCGGCAGGAAACTCGGGGATGGCCATGGCTGGGCGGGGGAGAGGCGGAAATGGAGCTATGGGGAGCTGGCGTGAATGCGCATTGGGGTTGGTGGAGGGCGGACAAGGAAGCATTTCGCGCGGGCGACGCGAAATCGCGTTGCGGCGCGCCGAGACTCGTATGACGAAATAAATGGGCGGGACGACAATGAAATTTTGCTACAACTACAATTCGTTCACATTATTTCCGCGCAGCTTAGTCCGCGCAGTGAGGAAGTCGTCACTCGCAGGTCTGTGACTTCGCGGCCCTTCAGCCGCAAACATGCAAAACCACCAGACGCTGCCAGGCAGCCGGGGCTCTGCGATGCTGGCAGCTCGAAGGATACATCTTGCGCTTGAGCGACCTGAAGGACGCTGCAACGACTGCCGACATGGATTGAGAGCCGGAGACGCTGCGGTTTGGATCTGTTCTTTTGCGCGTGGGTAGAGAAAGAAGAAATTTGCGAGGGACCTACAAACGGAAGAAGAGTGGAATTCTACATGCGCTGACATAAACCCGTCAACGTCTTCAAATCGATCAAACCTTTTGTTGTGCTTCCGCCGACGCCTGAAAACGCCTAAGATGATTCCGCCATTCCCAGATCGCGAATCTCCCAGTCCTTGTTGACCCAATCCTTCTTTTCACCCAGAATCGCAACGTTGCTCTTTGCCACGCCGTCAACTAAAAAGTGCTGCGCCGCTTCTCTAACATCTTGAATCGAGACATCTAGCAGCTGCTCTCTCCTCTTCTGCTGCATCTCATAGTCTACTCCACTGAGGAACCGGTTCATACCTTCTTGGCTGACGCTCTCGGGCGCATCCACCGACTGGAAAACGCTCAGCTTAGCTTCCTCGAGCTCGCCCTCTGTCCATTCGCGGTCCCGCGCCCAAACGCCCGACTCGTTGATGATGCGCATCGTGTTTTGCGGGTTGGGATCACGGTAGCTGTAGAAGCCAAAGGTACCGCCTAGGCCATTGGCATACGCTCCGCCTCCGTACGCGCCGCCCTTTTCGCGAATCTCGTGGTGAAGATGCTTGTGGGTGAGAAGCTGGGCGAGAATTTGAAGAGGCGCCCCCTTTCCATTGGTGTAGGGGACCGTGGGAAGTGCGAGGGAGGAGTAGTAAACTTGGTATGGCAGAGGGAAGAAGGATTTTGCGTTGCGCGGGTATGTTGTAAGGCGGGAGACGTTGGGCATTTCGGTCGCATTGGTAGGCATCAACGAGAGGAACTTTTGTAGAGCCTGCTCATTTGTCTTCGAGCTTTCGGAGCCACACGTCAATGCGACGCGCATGTTCGTGGTGTTGGCAACAGCCAAGTTTTGTATCGTCTTGAGCTTTGAGATGACGTCGGCCAAAGATTCCGAGTTGCCTCGAGCAGCAAGGTTGGCAGTCAATTGCACTTGAGTCAAACCAGCAGTTTGCTCGCGCAATCTTGCCGCTGGCGTCAGGCCAGCTTCAGCGAATCGCCTGGCGTAGCCATGACCCGAGCTTGCAACAGCATCGACTGCTCCGCTTGCAGACGCCTGAAGCAGTTGACGAATCTTCTTTTCAGACTCGGGGCCGTCAAAATTAGTCTCCCGAATGACCGTATTGAGAAGTTCGTACATTGCCGGTACGTTTCGGTCGAATGCGTATCCGGAAAAGACCAGACCTTCCTCAAAGTCGTTGATGGCCTTTGGTGACGTCGCCGAGTGGTATTCCACGCCAATGCCGCCAGTCTTGAGCTTGATCAAGTCTTCAAGTTCCTCCATGGTCCTGTTCTTGGTTCCAAGTCTCATGATCGAGTCGCTAAAGAGCGGGATGAGTTCGCGCAACTCGTCAGGGAGGTCCTTGAGCACATTGACAGCGCGGAAGTATGTCAGGCCATTGGTGGCTGCCTCTCGCCACTGGACCTTGACATTACCCAATGCGCTGTCTCGCACAGGCTTCTTTTCCTTGCGCCGTGAAATATCCTTGACGCGGAGCGTGGGAAGGCAGCTGAGATCCTGATTGCGACCACGCTCTTGTTCCTCGAGAAGATCAAGTTCGCGCTTTTCCAAGAACTTCTTGGCCTCCTCTTCCGTTCCAAATTGTTTGGTGGTTTCGAGAATCTTCGAGGCAAGTCGGCTGGCCTCCTCGGCAGCCAATTCTTGTGCAAAACTCTCCGACGGCTCCATGGTAAATGTGAGGGTGTTGTCGTTCAAGAGCCACTTATCCATAAGCCGCTCGAGGTAGCCTCCTTTGGCGTGCTCCCTCTTGAAAGCTTCAACCGTGTCATTCCATGCCAGAGATTCAAAAGGATCCACGCCATTGAACCAGCCCGGCTTCAGCCTCGACATCAAGCCCATGCCAAAGTTGGCGGTCTTGTGCTTCAAGCTGAGCTCAAGCTGATGCAGAATCCCGTCAATCTTGTCCTGAGAAAAACTCTTTTCTCTGGTCTCGTTTAACGTCTTGAAGAGGGCCTCCTTAACCTTGGGAACGTCCTCCTTCTTGACGCCATTCAGACCCACCGAAAAGATGCCAATCTTGCCCGATGTGTCGTGTCCAGTGTTGGGGCTCCAGTCGGGACCAAGACCCGCCTCAATCAGCCCGCGGTACAAAGGAGATCCGTAGCCGTCGAGCAACAGAGATGAAAGCACGCCCAGCGAAAAGGTTTCCAGAATGTCAGAAGTGTCGCCGACCAGCCACGCAGTTGACGTCTTGTACTGCATGTCGGCCGGAACTAGCGGGTCGATTGGACCCTTGACATTCACATTCTGCGGACCCTTGGAAAGGCTGACTGGGACCTTGATGTCCGTGTCGACCTTGATCTTGTCAAATTTTTCCAACTGCGCATTAATTTCCCTAAGATGGTCTTGAACGGGGAAATCGCCGTAAGTGAACATTTTGGCATTGCTCGGATGGTAGTGGTCGGCGTGAAACTTCTGTAGTTGCTCGTGGGTCAGATCTGTGATTTTCTGCGGATCGCCTCCAGAGTTGTTGATTGCGGGAAAGATGTGGTCTTGGAAGCGAATGTAGTAGAGGTAGCTCGCATCCGACATTTGACCCTTCATCTCGTTGTATACGACGCCCTTGAATGCTAGTTGGTTGTTTGCCGAAGCCTCCTCCAGCGGGTTCTCAGGACCGATGCGCCAGCCTTCTTGGGTAAAATCGCTGGCTTTGAGGAGTGGTCGCAAAGTGGCGTCGAGGTAGACGGACATGAGGTTTTTGAAATCTTGCTGGTTGATGGTGGCAAATGGGTAGCTGGTGTAGTCGGAGGACGTAAAGGCGTTCATAAAATTGGACAATGATCGCGGCAGCATCTTGAAAAAGGGATCGCGGACCGGATACCTGAGCTGTCAGCCATGGTTCCAGTACAGGGCGCGTGAACAAACTTCTCACTGCCGCACAAGGTCGTGTGCTCGAGAATATGCGGCACTCCGGTGTCATCCGGCGGATTCGTCTTGAATCCAATGGTAAAGACATTGTTGGAGTCGTCGCGAGCGACGTGCAGATAGTCGGCGCCAGTCTTGTCATGGTTGAGGTGCAGGGCGGTCAACTCGAGCTCTGGAAAGTGCTTTGCGCGCTTCAAGGTGAAGCCGTGGATGCGCTCGCCGACGGCGGGGTACTGCTTGAGGTTGGTGACGGTCGAGGCGCTACGCCAGCGGGCGAGGGAGAGGGAGCGAGGGGCCCATGTCGACGGCTGCGAGGCGCGAAGCATGACCTGGTGGACGAAATCTGGCGAGAGGATGAATGCGAGGAGGATGGCGGCGAGAGCGCCAACGGTGGTGACGGCGGTAGTGGTTCGGCGCAAGGGCCGGCGGGCGGCGGGCTTGGGCTGACTAGACGAGTGCTGGGCCATTGGATGCTGCAGTACCGATCGAGTCACTGGATCAGACGAAGTGGATGACGTTTTGTGCGCTCGTCTCGATTGGAGGCGAGAAGAACATACAAACTGTAGGTTGGGTTAAGCTCCAGCTCAAGGTGCGTTTGTCTGTCCGTCTTCCATGCCCATGTCTGTCGTCCGTCCCGCCCGTGCTTGTGCTTGGAAACATTGACAACCCACAGCCTGGAGAAGCGCTCAACATCGACCCATATCCACCTCAATCCACCTCAATTCTCCACCACAGCCTCCGTTTCCATCTCCGCCCGCCACCAGCCATTCATACCCTCGCTCTTTACGCCACTGCAGTCTAATCCCGACTCCAAACGACCACCTTGAGTCGCTCGTGGACTTGTCCGTCGGCACCTTCGGAACGCCGTCCTGCAGCTCCTCGTCGTGCCCAACCTCTGGTCCCTCACCTCGACAATCCCTTGATCAGCCGTTTGCGCGGCTCTTCAAGTGTCGCTGGTTCCAGAGCGTTGGTGAAGACACTGGCACGCGCCCCGAACCGTGGCGCAAAAACCCACGTCAAATCACCCTCTCTACCACCACCCACCATTTGATACAATCGCCTTGAACATTTTGACTCCGACAACCCACAAATGTCCACCGCAAACCCTCCTCCGGCCCCCGCCGGTCCCCCCTCGAAGAAGGGTAAAAATAAAAAGGGCACAGATACCAGAGATGCCTCGGAGCAGATTGCCGCCAAGATTGCGCAGTTGGAGCTGGACGCCGCAGGGGAGCGAGACTATGATGCCGAAATTGAGCGCGAGGTCAAAAAGGCGAATCGCGAGCTCTCCCAGCTGCTGTCGCAAATCGAATCGCCTATGAAGCGCGTCGACGAAGTCCGCAGGAAATACACCACCTTGCTGGCCGACATGAAGAGGACCGAGCGCGAACATGTCAAGGCCAAGAAGCGCGCGGATCAGCTGCAAAAGGAAAAGGATGCGGGCAAGACGGAGCTGAACAGGATGACCACGATGAAGGAAAAGCTGGAGAAAATGTCGCGCGACCTGACAAAGGAGAACAAGAAGCTCAAAGTACGTCACATTGGCAAGAGCAGCGGGCGGGAAGCTGACTGGGTATAGGAGGAAAATGCGCAGCGTCAAGAAACCGAGTCTCGCCACCGCGAGGAATTGCATTCACGGCTCGACCGCATGGTTACAGACGTTGACGAGGTCGTAAACTCCAAGGAAAGTTCAGAGTCGAAGCAGGTCGACGTGGACTTGGACAAGGCGTACGTGGATACCAAGGCCCGGAAGACACGATGCTCACAGCATGCAGGTTCCAAGAAAAGTTCAAGTCATTCATGGATCTCAAAGAATGCCAGGAGAAGCAGTTCAGGTCCTTGATGCGCGTCAGGGAGCTGGAGGTCATTTACCACCAAGTCAAGCTCGACAGGCAACGCAAAGCACAAGAACTCGAGTCGTCCAAATCAAACCAGCTGACTCGCCAAGTCACGACTTTCTCCCAGACCGAAGCCGAGCTCCGCAGCCAGCTCAACATTTACGTGGAGAAGTTCAAGCAGGTGAGTTTGCACATGTCTCGCCTATGGGTCCGGCCGCTGCTCACCTGTGGAAATGTTTGGAATGGTCTGACCTTGAAGCAGGTTGAGGACACGCTCAACAACTCGAATGACTTGTTTCTGACATTCCGCCGCGAAATGGAGGACATGACCAAGAAGACCAAGCGTCTCGAAAAGGAGAACCAAATACTCACTCGCAAGCAAGAGGCGACCAACAAGAACATCCTCGAAATGGCCGAGGAAAGGCAACGCAACCATGCCGAGCTGCAGAGGCTGCGCACTAAGAATGACAACCTCGAAAAGCTCTGCCGGAGCATGCAGGCCCAAGGACGTGGTCAGATGCCATCGCAAGAACTCGATGCCGAAGACGACGGAACAGAGAGCGAATACCTCGATGATGACGAATACGACGAGGAGGGCAGCGAAGAATACGATGAGGATACTGAAGAGGAGGCTATTGATCTGAGGCAAGGTCCCGAGCAGGCCAAGGTATATGGTCCTCCGCCACCACCGCCGCAGGCCATGGTCAATGGCAAGGCCAACTGCAAGGCCAATGGTCAGCCTAATGGAGTTAGGAAGAATTGATGCACATGCGTCATGTCGATGTAGATTAGGTTGTGGCAGGACAAGTTGTTTTCCATCTTGGTTGCGGTCTTTGGCAATTTGTCTGCTGATTGGCCAGTGATTGATTCAACTCGATTCGACTTCGTGGTCCTCCTCAAACGTCACGTGGTGTCACCCAACGGCAATTCAGGGTCCACTGCCTCGGAGGTTGAGCACTTCCCCGCAAATCGACACCCCAAAGGCAATTCGACCCCCGAACACGCCGGCCATAACGACGCGCTATCTCCACGCGCAATATATCATGATGGATGTGCCTCTAGACTAACTACAAGACTGCTTTCGTTTTATCTCATTCTCCCCGTGAGCCAACGCCTCTGTCTTTTTCTCTGCCAAAATGTCCCAAACACTCACCACACCGCTAACCCGCCTACTATCCATTCGCCACCCCATCCTCCTCGCTGGCATGGCACACATTTCGACCGCACCTCTTGCCGCCGCCGTCTCCAACTCCGGAGGTCTTGGCGTCATCGGCGGTCTAGGATACACACCAAAGCAATTGAAAGCCCTCATACACGACTTGAAATCTCACCTGGCCTCTCCAGACCTACCATTCGGCGTTGACCTGGCGCTACCCCAGGTTGGCGGCAACGCGCGCAAGACGAACCACGACTACACACACGGGCAGCTGGACGAGCTAGTAGACGTCATTCTGGCCGAAGGAGCGCGGCTATTCGTGTCGGCAGTCGGCGTGCCGCCCGCGCGCGTCATCGAGCGCCTACACGCGGGCGGCGTGGTGGTCATGAACATGGTGGGGGCGCCCAAGCACGCCGAAAAGGCGCTGCAGGCCGGCGTCGACCTCGTGTGCGCGCAGGGCGGCGAGGGCGGCGGCCACACGGGCGACATCTCAGGCAACATTCTCATCCCGGCCGTCGTCGACGTCGCGCGCAAGTACAAGAGCCCGCTGACGGGCGAGCCGGCCATGGTCGTCGCCGCGGGCGGCATCAGCAACGGCCGCGGGCTCGCTGCTGCCCTCGTTGCTGGCGCCGTTGGCGTCTGGGTCGGTACGCGCTTTGTGGCTAGTGAGGAGGCGGGCTGCTCGCGCGCTCACAAGGAGGCGGTGCTGACTGCTGGCTTTGACGATACGGTGCGCACGCTTGTCGTCAGTGGGCGTCCGCTGCGTGCTCGGCTCAACGAGTACATCGACGCGTGGGAGAAGCAGCCTGAGAAGATTAAGGAGTTGACGGAAAAGGGAATCGTGCCGCTCATAAAGGACATGGACGATGGTCTCGATTTTGACATTCCGTTTTTGATGGGCCAGGTCGCGGGAGTCATTCGCGACGTCAAGCCCGCGAAAGCTATTGTGGAGGAAATGGTTCAAGAGGCGGTTGAGAGGTTGAGTGCGGGCTACCAGTTTGTAGGCAACGGAGAGAAAAGCAAGCTGTGAGGTATCGAGAGCTTTCAACGTGGAAGAGGGAGGTTACATGAGGATTCGGATTGGAAGAACCAGGCAGTCAAGAGCTTGTCGATCGCAAGAGAGGTAGCTGAGTCGCATTTGATAATGTAGATAGGGACGGTGGGGGAGCATTCGTGCATGTAAGAGACGCGGACAGGAAGCATTCACGTTCGCATAATCAGCTTGCACTCACTTTGCATGTTGTAAGTATTGTCAACGACTAAGCAAAGTCCTGACGAATTTAATCGATAAGCAGAAGACGAGATGTATTTCGGGCCAATTCGTTGACCGCGGATGAACTATTCTACAAGGCTTTGCATGCCCAGCACCACCGAAACCCGGACTTATGATGACCCGGCACTCTTAACTTGACCCCAACTCTTGAACTCCGAAAGCCAAAACACCATTAATTCCTCACCCCATGACCATCACCTTCCCCTCCCCTAGCATGGCTCGTACTCTTCCTCGTCACTCTCCATCTCCAACAGCCCACTCCTTCAACCTCCTCCCTCCTCCTCCTCCTCCTCCTCCTCCTCTGCAATCACCTCTCCGGGACCATAATCAAGGACGGGGAAGCACTCCAGGCAGTCGCAGCAGTCGTCATGCCGACCAAAAGTCCTCATGCCGACGGCCGCCTCTCGACAGACCTGCCTGAAGGCCTCCTCAACCTTGATCTCGTCCGTGGAGAACAGGCGGTATGCACAGACCTCCACAACCACCCTCTTGACGCCACGGAGACGACGCAGCGACGAGACAAAGGCGACCATGCCGGTCTGCGAGTCGATGGTGCTGGCCGGCGCGGCACCAATTTCAGGCGGCAGGACCAGCTTGACGTCGAAGGAGCGCAGGCGGTTGCGCCAGGCCAGCGCGTCGAGCAGCCGATCGAACTGCAGGCCGAAGCCGGCGTCGTGGCGGTGCGGGAAGCCGCGCGCGGTGCGGGCCTCGAGCAAGCCGGCGAGGGAGAAGGCGAGCGGCGGCGGCGGCGTCAACCACGAGGCCGACAGCAGGATCTGCGCGTCCTCCAGGCGGCCGCTCGCCGTGTACTTGATTGAGAAGGGCCCGGCGAGCTTCCTCTTCTCCGGGTTGGTGTCCAGGACGGCGAAGTCCTCGTGCTGGAGCGGGATGTCGAGGATGAGGTCGGCGATGAACCTCACGTTGAGCAGGGTGAACGGGCGCGGCGGGCCGAGGAACTGCATCATCGCGGGCAGAGATCAGCAACCATTCGGCAAACCAGTCTGGGTGAGGGAAAGAGCAAGGAAATCACTCACGTTGGCGTTGCGGTAGTTGAGCAACTTGAGCGCAAAAGCGGCGACGCGGTGCAGCGCCTCGACAAACTCATCCCGAAGCTGGCGCGACGTGGCGACGGCGCCGAAGCGCTGGTACGGCGTGTATCCGTGGCGGCCGTTCCTGGGGCGGTCGTTCTCGCTCTCGCGCAGGAAGAGGTACGCGCTGAGACTGTTGTTGCTCGAGCGGCGGTGCGTTCCGCGCCTAAGCATGCCGCGCGCCGTCCACTCCCAGATCATGTCGCGCGGCTCGCGCGGCAGGCTGAGCAGGAACTGGCTTGTCTGATCGTGGCTTTCGGGCTCGGGGTAGAAGGGCAGTAGGAGGAGGTTCTCAAGGCTAGGCGGTGGACCTCTGTCAGCGGGCTCGATTGCGGATGAGATGGTGGAGGGACTTACTTGTCCTGCTGCATCTGCTGCTGGACAGCGGGCGAGACGAGGTCGTCAGACATGGTGGTGGTGATAAGAGGACAAAGAGCTTGAGCTTCAGTTTGAGAGACGAGCTGGTGGTGGATTTCAAACGTCGTGTATCGTGACGATGGTTCGAGGAGTGCGGGTATGGATACGAACAACACCACATGCACGGCGCCGAGAACGCGGCTGCGAGGCAGGGACCGCGCCGCCATCCCAAGGAGCAAGGTTGCGGGAACGCGAGAGGTCGCCGCGGCGAGATTGCACCCCTGAGTCTCCCCTGAGTGCGAACACATGTCGACGCGAGAACCACAAGGGTAGCAGCTAAGGAGCATTAATGGTCCAGGCATTGGTGAGTGTATGTTCACACTGATGTGTGTAGATGTTGCAAGAAGAATTTTGATCATTATATGTGACTTCACGGAATCACAATCAACTTTCATTTCTAGGAACAGGACGTGTAGGTGTCACTTTGGACTCGCATGACTGAGATGTAATTCCAGCCTGAGAAGAAGCACAACACGGAAGGCGGTGGTCACGACATGCTCTATGTGTGCTTCGCTAGCTTGGGGTCTTAAAGTTGCCGGAGGAGTGTGAGGAGAAAGTTCAGGACTTGCTTCAAAATCTCCCGGGATGTATGTGGCAGAACAGGCCCCAGAGTAGCTCATGGAGAAGGGCTTGTAGTGTGAGGACAGGAAGAACGTCACTCCAAGCGCGGCATACAGGGAGTCTTCCCTATGTTCCTGTACATTGTTTTAGCAATCCGGTTGCATCTTCATGGCAAGTAAGTCGATGCATCATTGAGACTCAGCACTGACTGAAAGCTTCATAACAGCTAGGGTTTCCCACCATGCAACGACAGCAGTCACTCCTATCTATTTTGTGATCCGCCAGGTTGTGTAATCAGAGCTAGAAAAGAAGAAGGTAAGAAATTCAAAGAAAAGCTGCAACGTCTACTCAAACCTACACCTAGCTATGATGAAGAGCAACCTCAGCGAATCCCCGCACCTCAAGTCCTGATCTTGCCGAGTGTCTCGTTCACAGCCACTGACCTGATCGGCCTTCGAAATAGGCAATCCTCCCACCCATCCTGAGCAGGCTCAGTGATGCGGGCAAAACTATGTTTTTACGAACCTGCGGGTCAAGTCTACTCATTTTCATCTCCACGCACCGTGGTGAGCTGCGGATCTCCATTCCCTTGTGGTCCAGATTCGACCAATCTCCAGAAGCAAGATGACAATAGGCGCACTGGCAATAGTCGTCGGTGATGTGCTCAGGAAGACCAATTTGGAATCCGACGCCGTCGAACCGTGCCATGTCATCTTCATCATGGTCTTCTGAGAAGCTGTTGTTGTGGTTCTGGTGAGCTAGGTAATCTTTTCCCATGGCCAATTCGATGCGCTGCTTCTCCGATTCAACTTTGTCGATGTCCAATTGAATGGCCTGCTCATCAAACTCTTCTTCGACTTGCGGTCGTCCATTCTCATCAAAGCACCGGTTTCCGTGGCCCTCGAGGGCGGGAAAGCAATTGAGACAGTCGCAAGTAATATCGAGATTGCGATTGCAGCCTGCTCGATATAAACCGACTCGGAACTTGAGCTTTCGCATCTCCTCTTCAAGAATCGTTCGAGTTGGCTCGTAACCACAGCCCGGGCCGTTGCCCGACCCCTCACGAAACTCGATGCACACATTGAAGTCCTATAATCCATGGAGTAGCGCGATGGGACGCATGAGCTCGCTCAGACCCGATCCTGTGTGTATGCAATTACACTGGCCCAGGTCGCAAGTGTCTCGTAGTTCGAATCCAAAACGCAATTTTTCAATTTCCTGGTCTGTTTGCGGCGTCCCAGTTCAATGAAGAAATCTGCTACTGCCTTGCCGAAGTCCGAGTTGAACTGCGGGAAAGATGCGACACGACGAGCCTCCAGGAGTTGAGGGAGCTGGGAAATGATATGAATTCCGTATTTTTTCAGCATCCCAAAACGCCGTTGGGCTCAGACTTTCGCTGGAGCGACGAAGTGTTGCATCGAAGAGTGTTGAAGAGCTAGAATAAACGATTGAAAAGGGCTCCGTGATAAGGCAATCCGAGCTGCGTCTCCAATGGTAGATCCTTCAGGGTCCGGAAGGATCGAGCTTGGCCGCTCAGAGGTGGCTTTTGACCAGGTGTTCATCGTACTCATCTTCTTCCTTTGCTTCAGCTCCCTTGACTGACTGTTGACTGTCTCTGAAGGGGGTGTGGAAGAATCTCTCGTACGTCTTCATTCCCTGTATCTCTCTGTTTTCCCCCTGATTGTACTATTACCTTCTTCCCCCCCTTGCTCTCTTGCCCCTTTCAATATGCTTCAGACCACAACCTTCCGCAGAGAAAGCGACAAGAAGAGTGGTTCAAAGCATCGACCCCAGACCTTGACAATGCAGCATTGTAGACCACCAAACTCTGAAAGGATCCATCTTTCGATCGATCTGTGACTGCCAACTTTGTTAGTCCATGAATCCGACATTCAAGCTCTCGAACGTACCTTTCAAGATTTCTACCACTGGCCGCGTTCGATATCGCCCTTGGGGCAGCCACAACTGAAATCGCCCTCAATGTGTTCGTTGACGCCAACGCAGAAGCGAGAGTAACGAGCGAGGGCGTCCTCCTCATATCCAACGGGAAAGTCGCTACGGTCAGGCAAGACTGAGTCGCCTCGGCCAGTATATTCTTGCTTTGCCCACTCGACGCATTGGGTGGCGCGATGAATCTCTTCTTCACTGAACTCAGCCTCGGATTCTGGCTCGATGACCTACCTGGTTTGCTCGGATCCTGCCGCCGGGAAGGGCAGCACAATGCGAGGTCCCAAGCGAAACAAGCTCGTTTGACTCCCCCATAGCCGCAAGGAGCTTGTGGAGAGCTCTTCCGAACTTTGAAAAATGACGGGTGGGCAGCACGTTCTCCGTCTGAGCCTGGAGCAGCTGCGACAGAGCATGGTCGTTGGTGCAACCATACTTCTGAACATCAAAGTATGGTGTCGGGCTTTGGCTGCTCTCGGAGAGGTGCAGCGTGGCCTCTTGCGGAGATCCAGTCGCGTTGTACTTTAAAGAGTAAGGCTCTCTGATGAAAGCGTTCTCGTGACTAGCTCCGAACAAGAAGTCTTGGGCTGGCTCGACCCACAGGTGCAAGATCAAGTGTTTGATTTTGATGAAATCGATGTATGGGATCGGCGATGGGATTCCAAGGAACTGTAGGCTGTCAGTTCCAAACGTATGAGTCTGGCAAAGAACAACTCACATGCGCGTTCTGGTGGTCGAAGATTCGAATCACGAACGTCAATCTGGCGTGTATCCTCTGCAGAAAATCTTCCTGAATCTGCTTGCAGACAGCCGGCATCGAAGGGAAGACTCGCGGGGGATCTCTGTATCTGCCCTCCTCTCTGTCGTCTTCAGGACGATTGTGGAAGTACGTGCATCGCCAGGTCCCGTCGGGAAACATCTTTCGCGTTCCCAACCAAAAGGCGTCTTGTGATGACGAGATCGTATATTCTTTCTCGGATCTCGCGAGGTTATGGATCAGGACAGCAGTCGGGCTGAGAGGAATAGAAAGAGTTACCCTGAGTGAGCCTTGAGGCTCATTGGAGCCAAATGAATGAGCTTCATAGAGGTTTCTTTGCATAGCGGAGGTGGTTCGCGGCTTTGTTGAAGACGCGAAAGGTCGAGAACATACACTACTCGACTGGCAAGACTGTAGTTGATCTGACAGAGACGCACGCTGCTCCGTGTGTAGCTACTTCAAGTCAAGTCCGGAAACGCTCTCATTACTGAAAAGACCTTTGATTGTGTACTCAGACCTGTCTACCTAGACCACTCTAGAACCCAATCACCATTTCCCCCACAAGCCAACTACCACGAGCATGTCGCAACGGCAAAGCCAAGAAAAAGCAGAAAAGAGAAGAAGCAGGGTCCCCTGAGACCCAACCACCTTGAGATTTCCAACCGGAAAAATCAAGAAAGAGGAGAAAAGAAAAAGAGAAGGTCGGCCCAGACCATGAAAAATCTGGCTCAGACATCCTTCTGCTGTGAACCCTTGAATCGGGCACAGTGTGGTCGAAGGTTTGTCATATCAAGAGAAGAGCATTGAAAAAGGAAGCAAGTTTCACAGCAACTCCGGCGCTCCTTAATCACACCAGACCGAATCCAGGCCGAGAAAAATTGCTGATGAAGGGTAAATCCGGTGCTAGTGAAGCGTCTTAGGTTGTATACTGGATCACCAACACCATTCGCCTTCAAATTCGCATTCCGGTTGTACCCAAATGTCTCTGAATTCTTCGAAAACCTCTTTGTACTGCTTCCGGTGTGGGGTATCCTCAAGGCCAATGTAGATACCCTCGTATGAAAATGCTCG
The DNA here is from genome assembly GCF_038021145.1 of Phyllosticta citriasiana. Lineage (NCBI taxonomy): Eukaryota > Fungi > Ascomycota > Dothideomycetes > Botryosphaeriales > Phyllostictaceae > Phyllosticta > Phyllosticta citriasiana. The sequence continues at coordinate 424,368 of NW_027117295.1, forward strand.
ATCGTCGTACATGCTGAGTGCAGGGTCTTCTGTTTCGTTGGAGTTTTCTTCAGCAGCCTGAAACCGCTCCGTCTCCATGTCGATTTCGTTGATCCGCCCCCACAAGTCAACGCTTGATGCTTCATCGTCAAAGTCCGTCTGCGCGTCATTGTGTCCAGGTTGTCCGATTCCCAATGGAGGGAAGCATGCCTCGCAGTTGCAAACCATGTCTGGATTACGGTTGCAACCCTCATTTCTGGATGTGAGCCAGGTCTCAGCTTCCTTAGCCCGTTCGTTGAAGAGATCCATTGTTGGTTCGTGCGAACCGCGGCAGCATTCGTAGACGTAGAATTGGATGGTGGCCTTTTCTAGGCGATGGAGGCAGTAGAATAGACGTAAGAACTCACTGATTCCGGAGTTTTGTTCAACATGTGGACATTGCCAAGCGCCTCCCCGAATCAGAATTGAAACTCTGAGTATTCTGAGGTTTCTACGGCTGCCAAGATAGCTCAAGAACTGTTTCAACTGCGCTCCAAAACCTCCGTCCTGTGCAGTGGGAAGATGGTGGTGATATTCTGCTTCTAGCAATTCTGGAAGCTGTTGGTCTGAGTAGAAGCCGTACTTCTTCAGGTCATAGTACGGGGTAGGAGCGAGGCTTGTATCCGAACGAACCAATTTGGCTGCTGAAAGCTGTCCGCCAGATTCAACGTAGCGAACAGAGAAAGGTTCATTCAGAGTTTCCCTCGGCTTCGATGCAAAGCGACACGAAGAGAGTTGAGTGACATTCAACCAGAGGTCGAGATGGCGTACTTCTCCAAAATTGATGCGTGCAATGGGGGCCGGGCCGTGAAGGTTTTCTATTGAACAATCAGTCATTTTCACCGAACGATCGAGAGAAAGAGCTCACAATTGGTTGATCCTCGCATGCAATCATGTAGATCTCGAATGTGGCAGTACGACATACTCTGTCAACGAACTCTTCTTGAACTTGCTTGCATGCAGTGGCCAAGGGTGGCAGACATTCGAATGCCTCTCTCTCATGAGGGCAGCGGTGTTCAAATGCGCTCCAAATTGAAACACTCCACGGCTCGAAATCTGGATGGGTCCAGAACCGACCATTGCAATACTCGTACTCAATGATCAGGTCATAGATCATGTCGCGAATTTCCCGAGGGGTCTTCTCTGGATCGAGAGAGATGCAAGTTTGGAGTGGGCGAAGATACTCTGTCGGGAGAGGAGCGGACATGGTGCTGAAAGTTGAAGTGAGGTTGTAAGCCTCGAGATCATAAAGTCTGGATGTTTGGGAAGCTTACGTGCTCTCACCAGTGGTGACAACCGTAGAGATTAAATCAGCGCTCATGGTGACCAATCTTTAAGCAATGGTATGAAGCGTTGGCTATGTGTCATGAGGTCAAGGCGCGAGGGTGGACGGCGTGAGGTGAGCGGTCGACGACAAGACGTGGCCAAAGGAAGCGTTGGCGACTCGCTTGCTCCGAAGCCGAAGTTGCAAGGTGGAAGGATGGCGGAGGAGGATGGTATGGTGAGGCCGGAGTATTTTATAAAGAGGTGGTCATGAGCAGGTGCGTAGGCGTGTGAGAGTCAAAGCGCTAGTCCCAGAAGGGCGTTCCCATCGACTCACAAGGTGCAACATTATAGCGCTATACATGAAGGCCTAAGGCAGCATGATCTAGGGTGGCCAAGCCGGGCTGACTTCACTTTACACTGGTAATAGATCTTTTAATGTAGCCGTCGCTCGTATTTGTATGGGCCGTCACTTGCTTGTCTTTAGCAGCACACTCCTCAGGGCAAACATTCTGCGGTGAAAGCGCTGCTTGCAGCCAAACCGCAACATATTGAAAAGATTAAGAAGGCTCCTAGACGTGTGTTCGCGCAAAGAAGCATCAAAACACTCAACTAACAACCAGTGACGTCAATTACCACCCTACGCGAGGCGCACAAGCCTCCCCAAACTCTACCAAAACATCAACGCACGGACTCTCAAGCAACAAATCAGCTTTGCGCCTAGCTCAAAGAGACCTCAATCAGTCTGTCGACCAGCAGCTTTGTCGTGGATCTAGAGGCGAAGCGTGGCTCGTCGCAGGTGAGTGCCCACACAACAACGAACTTTGTCACAAACCAGCCGCAAAGTTTCTCACAGAACCCAGCAACCATACAAACAGACTTTTTGAGCCTTCTTCAGCTTACAGAGGGATTCTGACACGATTTCGACCACCTTAGCTGATGACCCCTTACCCCTGACGACAGGCATGACCATCCCGAAAAGTCACTTTTTCCGCTTGCATCGTCTATTTGTCCTACAAGATGCTAGAAACAGGCACAAAAAAGGGAAACGAAAGCTCCATGGTCTTCAACAGAGCGCTCGGTGTCGAGGTGTGGTCAATCGCAGGGTCGCACGTCGCTCGACGAGCAGCTTTCACGAGCAAAAGATGGACGAAATTGAAAGCTGGATGATCACTTTCTCAAATTCATCTCTGCATCCCAAACATCAGACATTCTTCTCATTCCCAATCATCCCATTGCTCAGAGGGTACAGGGGAGCTGTCTGGCGCGTCAAGTAGCGCAGGCGAATGAGAGCTTCCAGGCCCATCAGAGTTGACCGGCACAGCAGACTCCTGGGGTCCGTCTCCATCCAAGTCATCAAAGACGAAAGAAAATCCCGGTCTTCGGCGAGCACTTTCACCAGAGCTTTTCTCCTCGCCACAAGAGGCATCATCCAGCGACGGCCGCTCGAACGGACAGACGATGTTTGCGTCATCGACCAGGCGCAAACGCGGGTCACAAAACTCCTCCTCCGACAGACCCGTCGCTTCAAAAGTAAGCGGCGACACGGGCATGAGCGCCTCCGCCGCGGTGGTATCCTCTTCCTCCAGCGCAGTCGAGGCAGCAGGGAGACGCGGGAAGCACTCATCGTAAGACATCACGTCGCACCCGGGAAAGTCCACCAGGGCCCTCACCTCGTCCGAGTCTTCGATGCGGCGCCGTAGCCAGTTCACCATGAGCGCGTAGTCGAACCGTCGCGACCTCTGGTCGTCGTCCAGCCCGCCGAAGCCGAAATTCACGCGGACAGCTGGGATGGTGGGATCGAGGCGCGAGAGGAGGTGCAGGTGCGGCGAGGCGCCGTAGTCGGATCTGGTGAGGTGCGACGCTCCGTCCGACGTCGCTGGGCGCTGCGGCCTCGTGACGAAGTCTTGTCCGTAGCTCATGGTCACGAGATTGATTTCTAGATGTTTCAGGCAGTGGCCTTTGGCGGCCATTTCGTTGAAGAATCTGAACCATGGCTAATGGCGTAGGTCCTTGTTAAGGAGCTTTGCGTGTTGAGGTCTGACGGGACAACCGAGGAAGGCGACGTTTTCGAATGGCGTTGCATCCTCTGTCCAAATTTGATTTGGAAACAGCTCTTGAAGATCGTAGTCTCGGGCCAGAACGGACTCCGAAGAGCACGGGAGTCCAAACTGCATGAGGCTGTTGTCCTTCCTCGCCTTGGAACTTGTGGACTTGTTGTGATGGTCTTGCTGGCTCTGAAGCGCTGCAGTACTCCTTCGATCGCACGAGGGTCGCCTCCCGTGGCGAAGTCCAGTCATGTTTGATCGAAAACGGTTCCGCCGAGGGCTCTTTCCGCGCTCCATGGAAGACGTCGGGGTTCCGCTCACGGCACATCGGAATGAACACGACGAGCCGACTCAAGAGACGAAGGACAAGTGGACAGTGTGGGGCTCTCTGGTTCCAATCATCAGCCTGCGAAACGCTTCACCTCTCCAACACCAAAGGTCGCACATAGGGCACGGCGCATTTGCAGAGCGAACTGGAGTAAGTCCAAAATCAAGCTCGACTTCAAAGTTTCCGGAGATGTGGCTCTCTAGCTCTGCGCGGAGTTGGCTGCAAGTTTCGGCTATTGAGAGACTCTCATGTTCCCCCTGCCCCTCAAGCTCGCGTACTTGGTTGCTGGGATGCCAAAGCGTGACGTTGACTTTATTGTATTGGAGGAAACGCCTGCTGTCAATCTGCAACTTCAATAGCTCGTGGTACACAATATCCCGGAGCTCGCGCGGAAGTCTCAAGAAAGCGACCCTGTCAGGCGTATTGAAAGACTTCCCGGCTGCATCTGTTCCAGAGCGAGCGTGTTCCATGGTAACGACAGCGAGCAAAATTTTCGAGCAGATACAAGACTTGATGCTAGCTGGAGAAGGTTAGCTGGAAGGTGGAGGGCGCCTAAATATAACACACCCTCCAACCCTTCAATTCGAAGCGCTGCCCCGAAAAGGGAGAAACAGCGTTGTCAAACGCCTGTTGGCTGTCGCCCAACCAACAAACCCCCTCGCAGCACTAGATCTCGAGTAGGTGTTGGCTCTCTCTCCTTGGCGCCCCGAGGACTAACATCGACGCATTTCGACATTGTGAACAAAGCTTTTTTGAGGAGAGAAGAGAGTCTTGTTTCAAAACAATATCAATCAATGACGGCTAGCAAACTACCACATGAAGAAAAACGAAACAGTCAGCTAGAAAGCCAGAAATAATGCAAGCAAGCAAGCAAGTAAGCATGCATGCATACACGCGCCGAGAAAACGCCCACTTACCCACCCACCAGCCAGCCAAGCCGCTGGACCCATCCCGTCTGCCTGCTGCCATGCCGTATACCTTACTTCCACGCGCTATGATGCATGCCAGCGCCATCCACCATGCCCTTGTGATTCCATCCGGCAAAGACAAAGAAACAAAGTGATGAAGATGGTGAAGAAGAAGGAGGAGAAGAAGGAGAGAAAAGGAGAGAAGAGCGAACGCCGGACCAGCAAACCATGATGATGAGCCCATCCATCCAGCTAACAAACCAGGCGGCCATATGTATGCAAATGCACGCACGCACGCAAATGCTCAAGAAAGAAAACAGAAAGGAAGAAGACTACAAACCTAAACCCCTAACAACAACCCACAGCACAACAGGCACAACAACATTATCATTACCACCCGTCAAGACAGCCTCCATGGCGCTCGCCACAGCGCCCGCGAGCAGCACTTTGCCCGTCCCCAAAACACCGCCCTCCACCTCTCTGCCCCAACCCCACGCGCCCCACGCCCGCGCAAACGACAGACCCAGCGCGACGGCGGTCGCAAACGCTGCGCTGCCCTCGACGCTCTTTCCACCGAGCCACGGCCACTTGCGACGGCCGAAGCGGCGACCGACAAGCGAGGCGGCGGCGTCGCCCATGCCGACGCAGACGACGCCGGCGACGAGCGAAGGGTCAGCTTTGGCGGCCCACGAAGCGCTGGGGGACATGTCCCAGCCGGTCCAGGGGTGCTGGTCCAGCGACGACGACGACGACGACGACGAGATTGGCAGAAGCGATGCGCCGAGCCAGAGTGGGACTCCGCAGCCGACGAGTAGGAAGACGTGGCTCACGACTACCGGGCCCCTGAGGTCGCGTCCGTCGACAAATGGCGCCAGGAATCGTCCTAACCATTTGGCAAGCGGGGGAAGCGTGCTCGCGCGGAGCAAGTCCAGCAGCAGGAAAACTACGAGGACGAGCGCCGTTGCGAGCGTTGCGAAGTGCGGGTCGACGTACACGGTCGGGAGCAGCATGGCAACCATGGTGGCGTGGAAGATTTTGCGGCGCGTGTCGACGGCCACGGTGGGCGGGAGCAAGAACAGCACCGTGACGAGGCCCGCGCAGAGGACAGAAACGTCGTATACGGCGAGGGCGAGGCGCGTGTTTGCAGGTCCGCCGAGGACGACAAGGCGGGTGAACTCAGCGGATGGGAGATGCGAGGGGTCGATGGGATCCAAAAGGGGAGGCAGAGCTGCCCACGTGTCGAGTCCGAGCGAGAAGAGCTGAAAGCGTATGCGACGCTGGTTGCCAAAGAGGTAACCGATGGCCCAGCCAAAAGGTTCGTGGCCGTTTAGTGCGTATTTACCAATGTAAGAGCGGAGAGGGAGGAGGACGATGAGTGCAATAGTTGCGTAGACGTAGAAAGCGTAAAGCCACTTGCGAAGGGCGGCCTGGGCGGGGGTCAAGGAGAGGAAAGAAGAGGCGTATGAACGTGAACTGCGGCGTCGGCCTGCTCGAGCGGTCGACATGGAGTTCGCGACTGTGCTTTCTGAAGCAAGAGTCTGGATGGTGTTGCGGCGCCGTGGCTTGCTCAGTGGAGTACCATTGGCAATCCCAGAGCGCGAGGGCAGGATGGCTCCTCTGACCGTCTCAGATGCAGACGTCAACGCTCCGCTGAGGGCCTGGACAGCGCTCGATGCCGACACAATCGACGCACGTCTATCATCGTCGGAACAGTAGCCCGGAAGCTCATCCTCGTCGGCATCGCTGTCGCTTGCATGTCTGGTCCGGGATTGCGATGCCGGCCTCAGACTTTCTTTGAGAGTCTCCAGCACTGACATTTGCTGCGTCTTGACACGACCGGGACGTCTAAAGCGCCACTTGGGAATGCGCGCAAGGGCAACGCCCCAGCGGAAGACGGAGCCGCATAGAATGAAGAGGAGCAGACCTCCAATCCAGAGGATAGCGCTGAGAATCTTCATCTGCGGGCTCTCAGAGAAGAGGAAGAGATCGATGAGCGAGACGGAGAGAAGCTGAAGCTCCGACGGCAAGAGAGAAGTGGTGGTGAGGTAGTACAGCGGCGGCAAAAGGGCCTGATGCAGAGGAAAAAGCGATGCAATGATTTCTGGGTCGACGCAGTTCTGCGGTGCCTTGAGCAGGTACGGCCTCGCAGGTGCGAGCTTGGAAAACAAATCCGTGTGTTCGGACACAATTAGGGGAAGTATTGAAAAGAGCCAATGCTCGACACTGTAGCCAGCACCGCGGCCGAGCGAAGGGAATAGGCGTGGCGGAAGAGCCGCCAGACCCAAGACAATGTTCGGAAGCAGTACATGCTCCATCTGAGGGTATAATGACAGCGAGACAAATATTGGAATCGCAGCTGGATACAGCAGGGGCGCAGGATCAAAAGCAGCCGGCACGCGTATTCGGTACTTGAACGGGATAGTCTTGTCTTTGGTGGAGAACATCAGGCGAAGCGGATAGAGCAGCAGGAGAAACGCGTAGACGACGACAAAGGTGCACAGCTCTGCCAATACAACATGAGCATTCTTCCTGAATAGGGACGAAGAAATCATACCTCTGGACCACGCATCCAACGCCTTCTTTTTTGATCCCCCAGCAAACACAATTGCGCCAATGACTCCCAAAAGCGCAACCTCACACCCGCGCCTCAACAGCTCAGCTCTTCGTCTCCTCAACCATCTTTCCCTCTCCCTCCTCACTCCATCGTCCTCTTCAGCGTCTGCCTCGCCGTCGCCCTCTTTTTTCATTCTCGCCCTAGCCCGCTTCAATCTTTCTGCCAACCGCCTTCCCTCATCCTCCAGCACGCTCGGGGTCAACAGCGCCGAATCTTCGCCCATGTCAGCCGGCGAGTCGACGCCCAGACCCATGCCAGCGCCCCACGTCCTACGCCTGACAACCGCACCCTCTCCATCGGCCGCCGCACCATCTGCCATCAATCCCTTGTGCGGTCGATATGGAGGCGCCGGCAACGGCTTGACGAAGCTGTAGGCCTCGTCATCGGCTTCGGAGCCGGATTGCGATTGCGACTCGGACGAGTGCGGGGAGCGCGACAGCGGGGTCCGGCCGGAGAAGCCCAGCGTCGACGCGCTTTTGGTGGCGAGGTCGTCATAGTCGTCGGGAGAAGAGGCCGAAGCAGAGGCAGAGGTTGACGAGAGGTGCGCGAGTTGGACGGGGGCCGTTGCGGTGGTGTCGAGACGAGGACGCTGGCGACGCTGGCTCTGGCGGCGGTGGTATGGGTGCGGAGAGCGAGAAAGGATGCGCAGAGCAGAGGGATCGTCGTTCGAGATGTCTAGCTTGTGGAGTCGGTCTGTGGTGGTTATGGTGGCCATGTCAGGGTCAGGTCGGAGGAGGAGGTCCGAAACGGAGTCGCGACGAGGTTGGTCAAGGTCGGGGGGATCGTCAGCGTCGGCGGGATTGGCCATGGTTGCGGTGAAGTTTTAGAAGAGGTCAATTGAGGGCGCCTAGCATTTTTCTCGGTGGTACCAGGCAGCGGTGGAGCCACGGTGTCTTGTCGCGGTAGGAATCCAGGTCACAATGCCTTCACATGCCGGCGGAGAATGGTTGACTGGGGCGCAGGGCAGCTTCAGCCTTCAGCACAACGTAACATGGCGGGGGCAATGCACCTGACAAGGGGGGGACGGAACCTTCGAAGCCAACAGCGATTTCTCTCTCTCTCTCTTCTTAGGGTTCGGCCACTACGGCCACTACCTTAACCTTGACTCTGCTTACCTAGGTAGGTCAGGTCAGGTCAGGTCAGGTCCACATGGATATCGACCTCCTCGTCGCTTGACGTCACTCAGCCCGCCAAGCGTTCATGTTCCTGCCTTGACATCTTCACCAGCATCATCCCCCTTTACATTCAAAATTTTATATTTGCTGTTCAACAAACACTGCTTTTCGTCATCGTCTCTACATAATCCTGACCAATTGTACTGCCATCCTTACAACACCTACAAGTAGCCGTGCTGCTTGAGGAAAGCCTTGACGTCCTCACTGTCCCTCTCGATCCAGTTGGCCTTGGCGCGGATGGCATCTAAGCTCTGCGCTAAGCTCTGGTCGAAGCCCTTGGTGCTGCGCTTGGAGAAGAAGTCTTCAATCCTCGCCATTTGATCCTTGTGCGTGAAGCTCGACGTCGAAATTGTCACCACCGAGCTCAGCATCGTCAGACCAGGCGGCAGCTTCTTCTCCAGCTCTGCCCAGTTCTCCATCATCCACCGCCACAGCGCCTCGATACCCTCCTTGTGCGTCCGCAGAGCGCCAATCGGGAGGTAGACGTCCTGGCCCTTGACCTCGTCGCTGAGCGGCAGACTCAAGGTCCGCTTGATCAGCTCCGGCTTCTTGGCGCGTCCGATGGCGCGCAGCGCCGTGTTGCGCTTGTCGCTGGTTCCGCCGTTGCGGTACTCGTTGAGGATGGCGTTGTATTCCTCCTCACCGCCATAGCTGAGAACTATGCCATACACGCTACCACGAATGTTGGGGTGAATTGCCGAGTCGTCGCCATTCTTGAACTTTTCAAACATGTCAAACGCAGCCTTCTTGACCTTTTCGTCGCCGGCCAGACCTGCCGAGCCAAAGAGGAGTGCCTTGAACTGTTGCTCAATGTGACCATCGCTTTCCTTGAATTCCCAGCCGAGCTCGTGAGCCTTGTCAGCGACCAGCTCGAGCTGAAACTTCTTGAGCGCGTCCTTGACAGTTTCGTCCTCAAAGACCCAGGCTGCACGGAGGGAGCCGATGCGGGCCATGAGCTCGTCCCAGACGACAAACTCGCTCTCCGTCTTGAAGCCCTCGAGCAGGCTCAGTAGGCCAGACGTCTTTTGGTAGCCCGAAGCAGCAAGAGCACCAGCATCAGCAATCATGCCAGCACGGTCCTCGACAGAGAGCAGACCCTGCTTGGCAGCCTCGCCAAGCTTTTGCAGGCGCTCAGGGGCATACGAAGTGCGGTAGATGCCCGAGTGGTCTGCGTTGAGCTTGTAAAAGTCGAGGTCCTTGACCTTGATGTCGGCCTCGCGTCCGTTAAGGGTAACGTCCTCGTCGATGCCCTCTTTGGTGCGCAGACCCAAGAAGACGGGGAACAGAGTCTTGTCCTCTTCGGGCTTGACATCCGCAGTGCGCAGGAAGCGGTTCTGCTTGACGTGGATCGAGCTAGACTCGGGCTTTTCGGTGACGGTGACGACGGGGAAGCCGACGTTCTTTGTCCAAATGTCCATGACCTTTTCCACATCCTTGCCGCTGGCGTCGCTCAATGAAGCCCACAGGTCGCTCGTCTGGGTGTTGCCGTAAGCATGCTTCTTGAGATAGCGTCTGATGCCCTCCATAAAAGTCTCCTCGCCGAGATATTTCGAAATCATGCGCAAGACGCAGGATCCCTTGGAGTAAGAAATGGCATCAAAGATTTGGTTGATTTCGTCGGCACGCTTGACCGGAACCTCGATGGGGTGGCTGGAGCGCAGCGAGTCAAGTGACAAGGCGCTTTGGAGGTTGTCGGTGACGTAGCCCTGCCACACCTTCCATTCGGGGTAGAATTCGTTGCACGAGTACCATGACATCCAGGTAGCAAAGCCCTCGTTCAGCCACAGGCCATCCCAAAAGTCCATGGTCACCAAGTTTCCGAACCATTGGTGGGCCAGCTCATGCTGCACCACCTCGGCAACGCGCTGCTTAGTCGACGCGCCACTAGTCTTTTCGTCAAACAAGACGTCGACGACGCGGTACGTGACGAGACCCCAGTTCTCCATGGCACCAGCGCTAAAGTCGGGAATGGCAACCATGTCCATCTTGGGCAGCGGGAATGGGCTGTTGAACTTCTTCTCGTAGAATTCGAGCGTGCGCGCCGCAAGGTCGACCGAGAACTTGCCATGGTTGATATCCTTGTCTGGAGTCGCAAAGACGCGGACGGGAACGCGAAAGTCGTTGTTCTCAATGACATTGAGCTCTCCGACGATGAAAGCCAGGAGGTAAGTTGACATGAGGGGAGTCTCCCGGAAGGTGACGGCCTTTTTCTTGCCGCCACTCATCTTGGAGTCGACGTCCTTTTCCGCGACGGCGTCCATGTTGCTCAGACACGTGAGGTTCTTGTCGGCGACCAGAGTGACGGTAAACTTGGACTTGAGAGCCGGCTCGTCAAAGCATGGGAAAGCCCTCCTCGCGTCGGTCGGCTCCATCTGCGTCGTGGCCATGTGCTTTTGCTCTCCATCAGAGCCCGTGTATGACGACCGGTAGAAGCCCGCCATGTTGTTGTTTAGGGTGCCGGTAAAGGTCTGGGTGAGGATGGCCTTGCTGCCAGCGGGTATCGTCTCCTTGAAGGAAACCTTTGTGGTTTGGGTGTCTTCATTGTAGGAGAGGTCGGGGTTCGAGGAGATGGTAGCGCCGCCAGAGGATACGGTGGTCGAATTGATCTTGAGGTCGAGGGTGTTGAGGGAGATGGAATTGGAGTTTTCGGCGACATCGAGTCTGGGATGGTTAGCTTTGCGCGTCGTTGGGAGAGGGTTGCCTACTCAATGACGACCTTGCCCTCGTACTCGAATGTCTCCAGGTTGGGTTCAAGAGTCAGGTCGTAGTGGATTGGCTTGACGTTCTTGGGCAGGACCTCGCGGCCCTTGGTGATGTCCAGGTTGGAGCCGGCGTCGAAGTGTTTGCACATGTTTCTTCGGTGGGAGCAATACCTGACGAAGCGGGGGAGGGATCTGGGAACGAGACGGGTGGTGGGGCGAGAGGGGGACGGGGATGAGGAGGAAGAGAGGTGGTGGGTGGTTATGTAGCTCCGGTTCGCGGCAGCGACAAGGCAGCTAGTCAGGCGCGCGTGCGGCGAGAGAGCCCAGCGCAGCGATGCAGCGCCACGGTTGGCCACGACGCGTCGAGAGGACCACATTCTCGCGCGACGACCGGGACGGAGGACTGGAGGTTGTGCGGGCTGGCGAAGCAAGAGTCGCGCCGAGGGTAGAGCAGAGCTTGTCTCGTTTAAGCTCGTCGGTCTGGATGTGGACGATACAAGTCTACAGGAGCTCTTTCATCACGAACAAGTCTGCATCGTGGCAATCGATGGCCGTCAGTGATTCTTGCTGCGCCAGGTCTCTAAGGTACGAACAAACTTTGGTAGCGGTCAACAGCATCAACGGGACACACAGCACAAGCTTCAGTTAGGGCTCCGGCTAGCCGCTGAGTGGTGGTTGACGCACGCGCCGCCCGCTGCTTTTCTTTTTGCGCTTGGCCGGCCGCAAACTCTTTTCTCCTCTTTTACATTCAACAGCAAGGAGTCCTCCCAGACAAGTGTCCACCGCGACCTGTCTGGCTGTCCTACATGATCATCTTGCGAGACGAAGCATGCCGTGCGTTTGAGGAGGGCATCACTCGAGTGGGTGCTCATCCATAGGTTAAGCGGCACAAGACGTGCAGGATTCGTCTATTTCTGCTGGTAGACAGGCGCATCCATGCAAACGGAGGCCAGGAATGTCCATGTCATCCACGCACCGGCGGTTGCCAGCAATGTCCTCATTGTCACAGTACATGTACGGCAGATCATTGCGCTCCCTCCCATGGCATGGAAGAGACCGCACCCAAGATCCATCGCTGGAGGCTGTTCTCCACTCGACAGACGGTTTCTGTTGTCATGGGCGCCTCGGACGTCGGTGACGACGGGTACCTCCAAATCAGAAATGCTTTTTCGCGAGCGTTGGTTTTTTGCGTTTGGTTGAAGAGGAGAAGTGCTGGCGGCGAGCGCGGTGGCTATAGAAATTGGATCTGGCCATCACGTGACTTTCGGGCCGGCTGTGCTCCGGGCGGATGGCGGGGTCCTCTGTGTTGATGCCTTGTGAGGCAGAAAAGTGGCGTAATAGTCCAGACGCCGCCAAAATTCAGACTCGAGTCCACGGCACGGCATCGACTCTTCAGAGATCACGTTGCTCCCCAACTCCCTCCCTCCTCCAACAATGGCTTCCGAAACTTCCCAGAAGAGGGGTACGTGCTCTTCGGCCCTCGCCGCCTCCCGCTGCCGCTGACACATACAGCAGCCATCATCAGCGTCTTCAACAAGACTGTGCGTCTGCCCCGCCGCCGCACCCATCCGACCTGCTGTTGACCAATTTGTACAGGGTCTTTTGGACCTCGCCAAGGGTCTTGTAAAGAACAATGTCAGGTAAGCGATTCTCTTTCATGCCATTGGCCTCTCTGGAATTCACTCTAACCATTTCAGGGTCTATGCCTCTGGCGGCACCGCCAAGATGATTCGTGAGGGTGGTTTCCCCGTCGAAGACATCTCGGCCCTCACAAAGGCCCCGGAGATGCTGGGAGGCCGCGTCAAGACCCTTCACCCGGCCGTCCACGGTGGTCTTCTTGCCCGTGAGATTCCCTCGGACCAGCAGGACCTGGTGAGTTGTTTTATGTCCATCACTACCAACTCGCACTGACCTCCAAGGCCGACCAAAACATCCAAAAGATTGACTTTTGCGTCTGCAACCTGTACCCCTTCCAGGAGACCGTCTCCAAGGTCAACGTCACCATCCCCGAGGCCGTCGAGGACATTGACATTGGAGGCGTCACGCTGCTCCGCGCCGCGGCCAAGAACCACAGCCGTGTCACCATCCTCAGTGACCCCGAGGACTACCACGACTTTTTGATTGAGCTCGAGCAAAAGGGCGACATTTCCGAGCAAAAGAGGCAGCTCTACGCCCTCAAGGCCTTTAGCCACACGGCCGACTATGACACGGCCATTTCCGACTTTTTCCGCAAGCAGTATGCCGGCGATGGCCTCCAGCAGGTCACGCTCCGCTACGGTACCAATCCTCACCAGAAGCCCGCCGCCGCCTTTGTGCGTGACGGTCACCTCCCCTTCAAGGTTCTGGGTGGTGCTCCCGGCTATGTCAACCTGCTCGACGCCCTCAACGCCTGGCCGCTGGTCAAGGAGCTCAAGAACGCCCTGGGCCTGCCCGCCGCCGCCTCGTTCAAGCACGTCTCGCCTGCCGGCGCTGCCATTGGCGTGCCCCTGTCCGAGGCTGACCGCAAGGTCTACATGGTCGACGACATTGCTGGCATCGAGTCATCGGCGCTCGCTCAGGCGTACGCGCGCGCCCGCGGCGCTGACCGCATGTCGAGCTTTGGAGACATGATTGCCTTGTCGGACGAGGTCGACGTGCCGACGGCCAAGATCATCTCGCGCGAGGTCTCGGACGGTATCATCGCCCCCGGCTACGTCCCCGAGGCGCTCGAGATACTCAAGGCCAAGAAGGGCGGCAAGTACCTGGTCCTCCAAATGGACCCTGAATTCGAGCCGGCCACCATGGAGCAGCGCACCGTGTACGGCATCAGCCTGACGCAGCACCGCAACGACGCCAAAATCAGCCCGGCGACCTTCTCCAACATCATCGTGCCGCAGTCGGCGTCGTCTTCGACTCTTCCCGAGTCGGCCCTGCGCGACCTGACCGTCGCCACCATCGCCCTCAAGTACACCCAGTCCAACAGCGTGTGCTACGCGCTCAACGGGCAGGTCGTGGGGCTGGGCGCGGGCCAGCAGTCGCGCATCCACTGCACGCGCCTGGCGGGCGACAAGGCCGACAACTGGTGGATGCGGTACCACTCGCGCACGGTGGGGCTCAAGTTCAAAAAGGGCACCAAGCGGCCGGACAAGTCCAACGCCATCGACCTGCTGTGCTCGGGCAGCGTGCCGGCGTCGGGCCCGGAGCGCGCCGACTTTGAGCGCATGTTCGAGCCGGCCGACGTGCCCGCCAGCTTCACGCCCGACGAGCGCGCCGCCTGGCTCGCCAAACTCTCCGGCGTCGCCGTCTCCTCCGACGCCTTCTTCCCCTTCACCGACAACGTCTACCGCGCCGCCCGCTCCGGCGCAAGGTACGTCGCCGCGCCCAGCGGCAGCCAGAACGACAAGGCCGTCTTCGAGACGGCCGAGAAGCTGGGCGTCGTCTTTGTCGAGCAGCACATTCGCTTGTTCCACCACTAAATCAATCAGGAGCGGCGGAATGAGGAGAGCGTGAGGTGGGCGAGTGGGTGGGTGGATGGGTGGATGGGGGCGGTTAGCGCTTCCGAACAAAATTCTTGACATGTCATCACTCAGCCTGTCTGTGTCTGTTGCTTGCTTGCTTGTCTGCTTGCTTGTCTGCTTGCGTCGAAACATCATCATCATCATCGTCGTCGTCGTCATCATTGTCATTTGAGATACACCTACCTGCCTTGGTTGTCGAATAACAAGAACAACATCATCACAGCAACAGCGAACATGCTCGCTTCGCGTCTGCTTGCTGTGACGGTTTTCTGATGTTTTACTGCTTGGCACTGACTACAGTAGCAACGGAGCAGCATGAAACGTGAGAGGATTTCCAGTTGAAAGGCAGCTACGCAGCACTTGGGAGGAAGAAAAGAGAGAAATAACTACTTTCGTCAGTGCAATAAGGCAAAGCAATGAGGAGTGTGCGTAGCACCTGTACAAGAACCAGATCAACGACACCACACCCAGTCACACAATAAACAAGTCATCCCATCGATATGGTATTCATTCAGTACATCTGCCTCAAGCAGCGAGGCAGGCAGGCAGGCGATTAAAGTCGAGTTGAAACTGAAAAGGACAGACAGACCAGACCAGACCAGACCAGAACAACCCAGTGCATGCATGCGAGTGAATCATTCCGCTCAAGCCACTTTCGATAGTGCTATAACTCCTGCTTTGAAAAGCTTCCGCCGCCTCGAGTGATCTTGGAGAATTGAAAAAAACCTAAACGCCGTGACGCCGCTGGTCTTTGTGTCCTTGCCTGCTGGCGCCCGCTATGCTGAAAATTTGTGGAGTATCGGGAAGAGTTGATCGTGGTTGTGGACTGGTGCTCTTGCAATGGACGGTGACGTGTAGGCGTTTTAGGTGTCGTTGCTACTCGAATGAGGTATTGCGTGTAGGATTCGATGACGAGAAGCCAGGAGGACGTTGGTCGACATGGCTGTGGCCAAGGGCATCGCTAGTTGCCGACCAGATCCACGAATCTCGAGGCCACAGATGACCACGTCCAAAAGTGGCTTGCACCGCAAGAGGCCTCGCGCAAAGTGTATGCTCGCTTGCGAGCCCGTCGACCCGCTCATGCCTCTCCACCAGCCTTTGCAATCTTCTTGAGCTCCATCTCCTTTGTGAATTCGCGCGAAAAGACCTCGAGATCCTGGACAACGTCGCGACAGGCGTTGATGACAGCGTCCTTGGGCGACACGGTGCCATCGGTCGAGACGCGGAGCTTGAACGACGCAAAGAGCGGGTGCGGGACTTGGTAGCCGCTGAAGTTGACGTAGCGGTACTTGTGCAGGCGCTGCGCGAGGAGGTTGCCCAGGGTGTGGTCTTCCTTGTTGAAGGTGAAGATGGCCGTGTTGGGGACGCCTGTTGCATGCGTTGGGGTCAGAAAGCGTTCTTCCTCACCGCTGAGCCGTACTTACGCGTGTCGTGCTCCCAAGAAACCTTCTTTTCTCCCGGACCCAGCAAGAACAGCTCAAACCTTTGGGATTCGTTAGTATGGTACTGGCGCGGGTGCTCAGCGGGCGGTTTTTTCTTCGTCTGGAACGAGTATTTGTTGTATGAGGCGTGGAGTTCAACCGAAGTTTCGGGCTGGCGACCCTTGCCATCGAGCTTGCGGTCGCGGTTGAAGGGGAAGTTGCCCGGGCCATATGGGGTCAGGTCGAGGTCAGGTGGATCCCTCTCGCGCGGCGACTGTTGGTCGATCAAGACCACGTCTCTGAAAGGCGAAGCCATGATACCGTGCGACGCTGTTCAGTTTGACTCAACAAACGGCGTGTTGATGTGGAGAGGTAGAGGTCGCGTCGAGTCTCGCGATGGGCGATTTAAAGGCCATGAACGCACTCCGTGACTGCCTTCTGGTGCCCGCCAGGCGCAGAAATCGATAACCCGCCAGCAACCGTGGTGATTGCATCGCTCCGACTCGCCGCCCGCTGAGACTTGCAACTGAAAGGGCACAATGGGCTGAATGAAGCACTCACCTATCCGGGGCGTTCATTTCGTCAAGGCTGCCTTTGGACGCAAAAAGTATTCCAAATGCAAAAAGAGGGCGACAGGATAGATTGCGATATATGGTAAAGACGGCGCCGGTGGGAGTTGAGGAAGGCTGGGTCCTGTCACTTTCAGAAAGAAAGTTGTATGTCGGAAGAGCTGCAGCAGCGATGGACAACGGGCCGGGACCTCGACCTGCCCGCCCGACGGCGGGAGCTGACGTTTTTGTTCGGCTGAACTTCGCCGCAACACACATGCGCTAACCCATTTAGTCACCATCCACCAAAATGTCATCGATTTGGGCAAATTGTTTTCTTGGACCAAGTGCGTGGCCGACTGTTGAGCTCAAGTGAAATCTCAGTTTAAGGGAGTATTATGGGAATCTAGGAAGTTAAGTCTCAAAGTTTAAGTCTCAAACCATTTGGCACATTAACAGGGGACAAACGCTTCGCTAATAGCACAATCACAGAATTTATCAGGGAGAGAGTTTGAATGAGAAATTTATAGTAAACTGCCAACTTCAACAATTCCAACTACACAATACACCTTGCTGCTCAAGCGAAGGAGCGCCCCCAATTATTCCACCTCCGCGTATGCCAAACAACTTTGTCTTAAAGTCCACCACCAAAAGAGCTAAAGGAGTAGTCGTGAAAGCGTCGAAGATCGTAGAACGTGATATTTTGCGCGAAAAGACTCGCTGAACCAGGAGAAATGACGAGGGAGGTCGAAGTCGAAGTCGCAGTCGAGGGAAAGATCAAGAAGGGGCGCACCCGTGCGACGAGTTATTTACTGGATGGCAATCTTCCTAGCCTGGGGCGCCTTGGCCTTGGGGACAGTGATGGAGAGGATACCATCCTTCAGACTAGCCTTGACATTGTCTTGGTCAACGCGACCGGGGAAGCTGAAGGAGCGGTGGAACTCGCCGACCGAGCGCTCCGTGACCCAGTACTTGGCCTCGTCCGAGGGCTTGCCAATCTCCTGGTTCTTGTTGGTGGTGGTGACTTCGGTCGAAGTGTTCTTGTCTTTGGAGGACGACTCCTCTTCAACTGTAGGCTTGTGGTAGTCCTTCTTGTGTTGTTCGGACGCCTCACCCTCCTCAATGAAGCCCTGAGGCCGCTCGCCGCGCTCGGCGCGGTGCTCGGTGCGGCCAGAGACGGTCAGGGTGTTGCCATCGCTCCACTCAATGTTGATGTCCTTTTGAGCGATGCCGGGCAGCTCGCCGTGGAGCTCATAGGCTTCCTTCGTCTCCTTGACGTCGAACTTGGGAGCGAAGGAGCGGATGGATTGCGGCATGTCGCGGAAGGCGGAGCGACTGACGCGGTCGTAGTCGTCGAGGAGGCGGAAGAGAGGAGAGATCTCCTGAGAGAAGGCGCGAGGAAACATGGACATTGTGATTGGTGTGGTGTGAATTTTGGAGATGGGAGTTTTGGTGATTTTGAAAGCTCGTGGGAGTCTTCGAAGTGTTGGTCGCAGTGCTTGCATGTAGTGCTTGATTTGATTTGTTGTTGTCTGGTCTGCTGAATCGTAGTGGTCGAGGACTGCTATATACTCGAGCGCTCCATTCTAGAAATGTCGGCGAGGGGGGTGACAGCATCACAGTGTCTCTACGATTAGCAAATTCGAGAGAGTTGTGGAAGCTCGGCGCAGTGGCATGAATCACCACGAGGTTTCTACAAGATGCGATCGCCTGATGATCGTCCGGGGGGCTGGCCAGCGGGGCATGGGGTACCGAAGCCATGGGACGCGCGAGCACCCTCTAGCATCTTCTATCACGTGATGCGATCTTTTCGATGTCCCCAGCTCTTTGCCTGACAAATGAATGCTCCATGTACATGTCGCTATGAACTGACTCTACCGATGAATGTCTCGAATGCCCGGGTCCTCGTAAATCTCTAGTTGTCTATGGCCTTTGCGAAGCATGTACTCGATGGCGCCAAAGTCGCGTTTGCCAATCGACATGTTCTTCTCAAACTCTTGCCTGCGTGCTTCTCGTTAGTTCCATACACTTCGTGAAACGTTGCAGCGGGTCGAGGTCATGCTGCGCCAACCTTGCAAACGCCTGCCAGTTCCTTCTCGTATCCTGCTGTCTTGGTCAACATCCTGTTTCGCCTCCAGCGTCGGGCTCCACTTGCCTCTGGCTTCTTCCTCGCCGCTCGTAGGCAATTGCGGTAAAGTGACAGGACATCTCGCTGCAAACCTGAAAGTTTTGGCATCCTTGACTTGTGCCCGTGTTGAGCGTGTTTGGTAGCGAGTGGCAAGAGACATTGGGAAGCGTGGTCGTCGGTCGGGATTGTCTGGGTCGGGTCGGCGCGGAATCGGGACCGTGCTCGGTACCGAGGACCCGGATGGATATATCAAAAGTTTATGGCGACGTCTTTCGTTGCTGAAGACCAACATTCTCAATTTGGTTTTATCTAGTCTATTGACCCTGTTGGATCTTGAATAAATCGTCCCATTATGGATTGAACAAAGATTACATGCGCACATCTTTAACAAGACAAAAGCAAAGCATGCATACAACGCACATGGTCGCTGGAAGAACACAAACAATGCAGACGACACTTTTATCCCGCCGAAGATGAGTGTGAGACCTTTGGAAAATTAAACGCTGCTCAATGACCGTAAGTCAAAAATGCCGGAACCTGCGGCGAATTTCGTGAATTAGTGGCAAAGTGCTTTTTTGTTTCTTGGTCTGTGATGTTGGAATCGGTGGCATAGGAGGATGGCATAGGGCTCCTGGTTAGTTTCGTGGAAAGTGGACTTTGATTCCAGGCACTAATCCAGGACTATGGCGCGTTTGCAGTGCGATCCAGTCCAGAGAGATAGTCTCCTATGCGGTATGGGAGGAATTTCGATCCGGAGCCACATGAATGGTAGCCCTTGGTGGACACTGAGCCATCAGCAATGCGAGACATGCTGCCAGCTTGCCGCTTCAGACCTCGCGGCTGTCAGTTTTGCTGCCCATAGTGTCAATTAGAGCGCATATTGTATGGCGACCACGGTTGGTTAGACCCTTTGAGATATTCGGCCATTGTGTAGTCCTTGACATTTTGAGTGGTGCCTGGTTGACTAGCTTCACGGCCGCTGACGATCCCATAAGACCGACTCTGTTGCTTTAGACTGTGACGAGAGTCTGCGTGATGCGAGGAGGGGGGTGTGAAGATGACGCGAGAAGCTGTGGAATCTGTCTCAAGTCAGGCAAGTTGGAGGTACCCTTGAGAGAATACATACTCGTCCGCTCAGTACATTTCGCAGAAGGCGGGGCGCGCTTCGATTCCTGAGGCACAGAAGAGCCTCCCGCTTGGTAGGACAGTCCAGGACCAGGACCAGGGGTGCGTGTATTTGAGAAACCAGTGTTGCTTGGAGTTTCCATGTGGCTAACTTCTTGTGGTATATCAAGCTCCTGGGGGTATTCGCCATACTCCTCGAGGTGGTTATCTGCCCAGCGGGCCATGAAGAGCAGATCGTAGCACTCGTGGCAACGGCAAGTCGCTGGAGGGGCTCCGCGGGCCTGGCAGGGCATGGTTTCGGGTGCTTTCAGAAAATCGGGCGCCAATTTGGATCCCAAAACTCCCACCGGTGGTGGACTAGGGCCACCAATTGAGTCAACCGGGTGACCGAGGTGCTTGGGAAAAATACAAGACAACGCATAGGATGGAAGACTTGGCCGACAAGTTGCCTTTAGACGCTACAGTACTGGCACTCCAGGCGAGGTCGACTTTTTGTACAGGACACAATCCAGTAAGACTTTTCTGAACTTTGGCGGGCGGGGAATAGGCGGTGTTGTTGGTGGTACGGCTCTAGGCTGATGTAAGCGGGGACGCCGACGTAGTAGGTGAAAAGCGTGGGCGCAGGGAGAGACAAATTCCAAGTGCAGGCGCGGACCGTGGGGGAGTATAAGTAAGAGTGGAGTACAAGTAACAGACGTAGACTGAATGCTCCTTGTGGTCCTCGTGTTGCCAGTTAAACGTGCAGCTACGCGGGCACGGTAATTCGCCACTGGTTGACAGCCAGGAACAGGACTAGGTAGACGGTTCGCACTTGGACTCGGGGTGGTTGTTCTTCTGTGCGGTGAGGCTGCCAGGCGATTTTCGCTGCCATCGGGGTGATAGGAACGGGACAAGGCAGCAGGACGCGCCGACAGCGCCTCTACCAGTCAGCCAAACTGATGCATGGTCGTACAAGATGCTGTGCAGGCATTTTTCGATGTTGGATACACCACTCACGTAGAGTATCAATAACTACACCGTTGGTTTGGAGGCGGTCGCGAAAAGAGATCATCGCAGCAGTCTACCGTCTCCACGGAGGCTTGTCGCCCGTCTGGGGTTCTGATTGAGCTCCGGTCTGGCTCGGCCGGTTGTGAACTGCGTCACAGGCCAGATGGTTGGCCACGTATGGTGTCCTTGAAGAATGGCAGGGCACCATCAAGAAGCCCTGTCGATCATCCAGACCGCCCCTTGTCTTTGGTCCGCAAAGTCGAGAGAAGGCTGTGGTGGGCAAGAGGGCATGCGCCCGACTGGCTTCCCCGCCTCGCATGATGTCGTGTAATCACAACCTCTCGTTCTCTTGGCTAGGTTGACTGCGGTCCGTTGGTGATCGCATTGCGCACTTGCGCAATTCGGTTACGACGACACGATGTTTGTTCTGCGCGAATGGCCGCTTTCGCTCTGTTTTGAAGATGAAGTTACGGCCTTTAGATTCGAGCGCTACATTGAGCCCGCCGATCTGGATGAATCATTACGTGCGTCCTGCAGAAAACACTTCGTGGTCAGCTCCAACACCCATGCTTGTCTTGACTTGCCCTGCAGCCGCTGGTTTGGAACCTCCGTAATCAGAGCCAAAACCAGGCCAATTATCTAACAACAACTTTCCCTTTACCTGAAGGCTTCGTACTGGAACAGAAACCCGCAGATCTCGATCAAGCTTGACCGTGGCGTTGTGGGGACAAAAAGCAAGTTGATTCTGCACACCACTTCGCATAGACCGACAAGGTTGAGCCAGGTGACCGAATGCTTCGAGGATGCCAAGTGGCGGTCGAAGAGCGCCATTGCAGCGATATTTCCGAATCCGAAGTGGTCAAGCTGTTTTTGCTTATTTGTCAGGGAATGCGGCTGCAGCCAACTCACGGTTGTTAAGCCACAACAGCTTGTTGCAACTGTTGGCCCGCCATGGAGCTGCAACCTGCATGGGCGTAAGCACTTGGCTCAGGATTATGCTTGGACTGTGGGCGTCTGTCGGAGTTTGGATAGTTCCTATCATGGAAGGTGTTGGTGGGGGAGTGGATGGCAGAGGATTGAAAGCGCATATGCGTTTCGAGAAATATGTTCCGACGCAAGCACTGGATGTTCCCAACTACTTCAGAGTTGATTTTTTCCCTGGCGGATCTTCCAATTGCATACAGGGTGCATGATGGCCTAAGGGTCTCCATCAAAGTAGCATTCCGCAGTCGCATTGCAAGGCCGACGGGCAGGAAGATCTCTTCAGGTTATCTCGGGGCATGACGCGGCCAGACGAGGGGTATCGGGGTGGTAGCCGAGGGGCACAAAACGAAACATTCGGTCCAATCGCAGATGCAAAGGACGCTCCTGGGAGCCAATAGCAAGAGCTATTCTTAAGAGCCGCAAACGTCAGCAGTTGACTGGAGCAGGGGCACTTCATTCGTCGACCCAATTGCCGGCCTGGTTGCGCATGCTGCAGAGTCTGCTAAGCCGGACAAGGGCTGTATGGATTTGGACGCGCAAATGGCGTGGTCAGGTGTTATCCTCGAGCGATGCGGCTCTTACAGCCCAATTGACTCGAAAGAACCGTTCTCTTCACGAACAGAGCAGCGTGAAACCTGCAGGCTCCCGGCATGTCGTGACTCTTCACCTCTATGCGTTTCGGTCATCGTTTCATACGTAGCTGATTGTACGCCGACGCGTGTAAAGCATGAAGTAGTATTGCGCAAGACGATGTGAGGTCGCCCCATTTTTGGGGTTGTGGGCTGAAGACGGGACATGGTACAGCGTTCGGCCTTGCACACGTCGCGGCGGCCGACCTACGCGACGTTGACCAATGCTTGTCGCACAACTCTGGAGACATCAGCGTTGAGGGCTTCCCCAAGAGCCGCATCCAAGTCTAAGGATCCCTCACCTGTGGCGGTGCACGCCTTGGGACTGCAGATACGACTGGCATCAAAAGGATGAAGATTTGACCGCAGCAACGGAATCATCGGTGTACCATTGGGACCTGCATGCGCAGCGCCACCACGAGCGATGCCCCAGAAGCGGGCGCAGCGAGGTCGTTCGACTTGTTCACAGCCTCTGCCGGGCATTCTGTATAGTCGCCACCCAGGAAAATGGTACATGAAGCGGAGCGAGGTCGGCCTTCCCGTGTGGTCGTTTCAGTCGGCAACGCCAGCGATTAGCTCGCGCATTTGTCCAGATTGGGGAAGAGCATGGGTGATGGGCGCGCATGTTGCAGCCTCCCGAACATGCAAAATGCAGAGGGACCCGCCCGACTTAGTGACGTCCGGTTGTGGTCCGACTTCTTCTCAAGACCCCGGAGAATGGTGGTCTAAACGTGGTAGTCATTCGTCGCATTGTGAAGGAAATCATCAGGCTGAGACATGTGGCATCGATCCTCTTGCCCCAAGACAAATATACAGCGAACGAGGTCAATGGGGTAGCCCTGAACTCCACGTATCTGTACGACCTTTTCGAGTCAGCGGGGTCAAGATGGTGAGGGCTGGCTCTGATGCTGTTAATGCTGTACGACCACTTGTTGCAAATCAGCGACACGGCGACGCGGGGAAATGGGTCACGTGTCTAATTACGTTCATTCATCGAGTGCTGGTGTGTGCCTCTGGCTTGGACCGCCGCATGTAGCCGCAGCTATGCCAATTTTACTCACCCACCAACGCCAGTGTATTGATTTTGAAGACCCGACCAAAAGTTTTGAGTGACCGTTGTCCGAACTTAGGCTGCATGGAGAATTCAAGCATGGTCATTGGAGGCTAGAACCTTCTGGCGCTGTTGCACAGCGGTTGCCAGCTCCTTGAGGACATTTTCCGTGTCCTCCCAGCCGATACAAGCGTCGGTGATGGAGACACCGTACTTGAGGCCGTCCTTTCCTTCCTTAGGCATCTTTTGGCTGCCTGTAAACATGTAAGTCGTTGGCTTATCGTAGAGTGATTGGAAGGCATACCTTCGTTGATGTTGCTCTCAATCATGACACCCATGATGGCATCCTCTCCAGCGGCAATCTGCTCGGCGAGGACGTGTGCCACCTTGGGCTGATTCTTGTGGTTTTTCTCCGAATTGCCATGGCTGCAGTCGACCATGACGCGGGGGTTAGTGCCGGCCTTGAGCAAATCGGCCTTGGCTTCTTGTACACTCTTTGCATCGTAGTTGGTACCCTTCTTGCCTCCACGCAGAATCACGAAGCAGTCCTCGTTGCCAACAGTGCCAACAATGGCGACGACTCCAGGTTTTGTGACCGAGAGGAAGTGGTGGGGATGCTTGACAGCGCCGATGGCGTCGATGGCGACACCGAGGGTGCCGTCGGTGCCGTTCTTGAAGCCGACGGGGAAAGACAGGCCAGAAGCAAGCTCGCGGTGCAATTGAGATTCGGTCGTGCGGGCTCCAACAGCACCAACGCTCAGGCAGTCGGCCAGGAACTGCGGAGAGATTGTGTCCAGCATTTCGCTGGCGATGGGCATGCCCTTCTCCGTCAGGTCCACAAACATTTGACGCGACACCCTCAATCCCTTGTTCATCTTGAAGGAGTTGTCCAGGTCAGGGTCATTGATCAGACCCTTCCATCCCACCGTTGTTCTGGGCTTTTCGAGGTAGGCGCGCATGACGATGAGCAGCTCATTTTGGTACTTGGCCTTGAGCTGGTTGAGGCGGTCGCAGTACTCCAATGCCATCTTGGGGTCATGAATGGAGCAGGGACCAATGATGACCAGCAAGCGGTGTTTGGGGTCACGGCCCTGCACGATCTCGACTGCTTCGTTGCGGCCATTGATGACGGTGTCTTTGGACTTTTGTGACTGGGGGATTTCGTGCTGGAGGAGATCGGGAGGAGTGAGGGGGTTGTAGCCGCGGATGCGCCAGTCCTCCGAGTTGGCCTTGTCGCCGACGTTCTTGTTTTCTATAAAGAACTGCAGCGCAATGTTAGTAGTGCGAAATATTGTTGGTCGGCAGCGGGGAAACGCACCTGGCCAGACATTTTGGGTATCACCATTGTAGAAGGAAGAGAGGACTGAAGGGGTATTTGGTGAGAAGAAGGATTCTTTGTGAGAGAGAAGTATGAGTGCAAACGTCTCGACTCAAAGGTATGAGTAACTGGTGGTGCGCACGGACGCACAATGGTGTCCAAAAAGTGGCATGTCACCTTATCCCTGTCGCACCTCCACCAACCCGACGCTCTTCTTTTGTCACGAACACGCTCGCCTCCGTTATCCCACGGAAGACGCTCCATTCGATCCATTAATGCGTCGGGATGGTCTGCTGACGTCGCGTGGAGCCTCAATGCCCCGCGTCAAATCGCCATGTATAGGTACTCCGCACGGTTGCCGCTTCCCCTCGATGTTTCGATGCCTTACGTCACTGTTTGGATGGCAAACTGCCTACCTATGAACTCATGATGAACAGAGGCATGCTCAAGACCATATCAAGCTGCCGTTGTCCATTCACTGCTACACCAACTACGTTCGACCCGACTACTGCAACATGACTCTTTCAATTGATACCCTACAGGACGTTCCCGTTTCCTACGCCACATGCTCCATCGGCTGCAAGCCAGAGCACACGCTCCCTAAGAAGCTGGATGCCATTGCCAGCGCAGGCTTCACCGCAATCGAGCTCTCCATGCCAGACATTTTGGCCTTTGCTTCCGAATTTTTGAAAAGGAGCGTTGAACCAAAAGACTGGGATGACCTCTGCACCGCCGCTAGCACAATCAAGACGCAGACGGACGCCAAAGGACTCAAGATTATGATGCTGCAGCCGTTTGCCAACTTCGAAGGCTGGCCGGAAGGCTCGCCAGAGAGACAGGATGCATTCGACCGTGCAAAAGGATGGATCAGAATCATGCAAGCATGCGGGACAGACTTGCTGCAGGTGAGTACTTCCACCACGTTTCCAAGAGCACTGCTGACCAGCGCAGGTGGGATCTTCAGACAGCCCGGCCATTAAAATTGGTCATGACCGAATCCGCTTTGTTGAAGACCTCCGCGAACTCGCCTCTCTCCTATCACAATCTGGCCTCCGCCTCGCCTACGAAAACTGGTGCTGGTCGACACACGCACCGGATTGGAAGGACGTTTGGGACATTGTGCGGCTGGTCGACCGGCCAAATGTTGGTCTCTGTCTCGACACGTTCCAAACCGCTGCCGGCGAATGGGGAGATCCCACGACGCGGTCTGGCTTGGTCGAAGGCTACACCAAGGAAGAACTCCTCGCCAAGTTCCACCGTAGCATGCGCGAGCTGAGCGAGACGGTCCCTGCCGACAAGATATACCTGCTGCAAATCTCGGACGCATACAAGCCCGAGGAACCATTCAGCAAGCAGCAGGATGAAAACGGCCTGCGTCCGCGCGCTCGTTGGAGCCACGACTTTAGACCCCTTCCTTTCCAGGGCGGATACCTGCCCATTGTGGACGTGGCAAAGGCAGTCTTGAAGACGGGATTCAGAGGCTGGTTCTCGTATGAAGTATTTGATGGCGGCCCAGACGGCAAGGGTAGGACTTACGACATGCATGAATACGCCAAGACGGCCATGCACTCTCAGAAACTGTTGCTGGAGGCATGCGCGGAGGATTTCGTTCCTGTCATTTGAGTGTCTGATCGGGAGCAAATCCAGAGCGCTGGTCGCTCGCTGTAAGACAGCCTAGCACAGGTACAAAGCTAGTAATGTTCAATCAATAGGACTTCAATACGAACAGCTCTGCATGGTATTACCAAATATTCAACCTATTCACTTCTCTCTCCCACCCCTCGAGCCCCACAGCCACCCTACTACATCTCAGCACTCCTGTCCAGGATACGGACAGCCCGAACTCTTCCCTGTGGCCGTCGGCGTCTCCTTGGCCTTGCTCGTCTCCGTCTGCTTCGCTCCACTCGTCGACGTAGTCTTCTCGCCAGACGCAGAAGACGTCGCCGTGGTCTTGGGCGCGTGGCACCGCTCTCCCGGGTACGGGTACGGACAGTGCTTACCCCTCGAGAAAGACGACGAGGTCGACGAGGGCGCGGACGATTTGGCGGTGGTCTTTGCCGTCGTCGACGACGAGGAGGACTTTGTTGAAGTCGTGGCAGTGGCGTTGGAAGTGCCCGTCTTGTGGAGGAGTGTAGATGTAGCGGTGCCGCGGCGAGCTGAGGCGCTGCTGGTCTTTTTGGTACCTCCTGGGTGGTTGCTGGCAGTTGGTGATGCGTGGATGGTGCGGTTGGGCTTGCTGGTGGTTGTCTCGGGCTCATCGGAGTCTGGCTCTGATGCTGGGGCTGCGCGGCGTGCGAAGGGGAAGGAAAGGTTTACGGCGAGGGGGTTTAGGGGGTGAGCAAGGTGGGTGGAGGATGAAGGAGCCGTCGCGGCGGTGAGGCCGAGAGTTGTGAGGAGCGT
This sequence comes from Phyllosticta citriasiana, assembly GCF_038021145.1. Classification (NCBI taxonomy): domain Eukaryota; kingdom Fungi; phylum Ascomycota; class Dothideomycetes; order Botryosphaeriales; family Phyllostictaceae; genus Phyllosticta; species Phyllosticta citriasiana. Next base: position 451,512 of record NW_027117295.1, read on the forward strand.
GAGGGTGAGGGGGATGCGCATGATTGCAGTCTTGGGTATGGTAGATGTGTTGAATGTTTTGAACTTGTCTGGCAAGTAGATGGTTTTTCTGCGCTTGGTAGAATGGAGCTTTTGGAGACAGTCGAAGCTGAACGACGGGAGCCCTTTGTCAAGTTATATGACTGTGATGACGGGAAAATGGGCAAGTGGTGACAATGGTGGACATAGTCATGAGGCTGCTGATCCATAGCTTTGTCTCTGCTCTGTCCCCAGGCTTTGTGATGGTTATTCTGGTCTTTGAGGCTTTGTTGGAGACGAAAAGTAACAAAGGAAATTGCGTAGACTGTAAATTTGGACATGATTGAAGAGGACGACCTTTGTGATATAGACATCGCTTAATGGTGAAAGAAAGTATTCAATGGTTCATTCAAACATGTGAAGTTGAGCCATGGAAATTTGGAAGAAGCGTCGGTGGAAGGCTGTGACGTTTTGATCTGCGACACTATCACCCTATGTCGATAGAGATGACTGACATTCTGAAACGGTGTTCATCGACACGCTGTAGAGGGCACACCAATTGGAGTGGCGATGTTAAAAGAGTGGGTCGCTCTAGGGCTGTGAAGAAGTAGAATTGCCCAAGCGGGTGGCGGCGTAGCCGAGCCACCGCGGAAAAGGGTGACAGGAGCTAGCACGGCAACTTGGTGTTTCGTTTGGATGCCGCTACAGTTGTCATGCAGGGTCTCGGGCACAAAAGTGAAGGGATCGTATAGTGCCAAGGTGCAGTCGTCAGTCGGCGCACTCCTTTGAAGGCCGCTTTGTGTCTGGAGGATTGCCGTCGGCGTGTCGGTCACATCAGCAGAATCGTCGCAAGCCTGCGCAAACGACGAGCAGCAGTAAGGGAGATGGCGGACACTTTTCCGAGCGAGGCCGAAATATAAATGCGACGAAAAGGGTGTAGGGTGGTGTTGACGTATCGATCCAACGGGAACGAAATAGGCTCGAGCTGTCAGCACGACTCTCATTGGCTAAGCGCGCAGGAGCGTTCTTTTCCTCTGATCCGCCTTCAACTTGTTGCAGCTCCGATATCCGCGAGCCAACACCACCCATTGCTTCTCCCCTCTACCTGCAAATCCGTCGCCGGCGCGCCGCCAGCTTCACATCATCATGTTGGCAAGGTCAAGCCTCCGTTCGGCACGCTCCCTCGGCGCCTCTGCTCGCTCCTCGGCCAGCAGGATAGGCACGGTACGCTCAACTCCCATTCCATCAGCTACGACGACGCCCTCCATCGTTGCCATCGACCTCAATGGCTCGAATCGGGACATCTGGCTGACTTGTTTTCTCTAGCGCTCCGCCTCCAGCGCCAACGGACCCGCTGAGGAGGCCGCAACCTGGAAGTCTACCTTTGCCGCGTCTGCCGCCACGGCCGTTGCCATCGGCTCGATTGGCTGGTACTACCATCTCTACGGTCGCAATGTTCACGCCATGACTCCGGCGGAAGAGGGGTGAGTTTCGTATACCACAGGACGGACGGTGGATGGACTTTTGGCCGGCCGGCATAGGGGCCAGCTCAACCATCCAGCGCGCCGGTTTTTGGAGGGGTATTCATTGACGGCTTAACTTGGACAGTCTTCACGCTACTCAGTACCCCTGGGAGCACGAGAAGTGGCACAAGACTTTTGACCACCAGTCGTAAGTACCATGTTTTCGAGGCGGGTGGGTCTCGGGCTGATTTTGACCAGTCTTCGCCGCGGCTTCCAAGTCTACCGCGAAGTTTGCGCTTCCTGCCACTCGCTCTCCCGTATCCCCTACCGTGCTCTCGTCGGCACCTTTATGACGGTCGATGAGGCAAAGGCCCTCGCCGAGGAGAACGAGTACGACACGGAGCCCAACGACGAGGGTGAAATCGAGAAGCGCCCCGGAAAGCTGTCCGACTACCTTCCCTCTCCCTACAAGAACGACGAGGCTGCCCGTGCCGCCAACAACGGTGCTCTGCCCCCGGACCTGAGCTTGATCGTCAAGGGTCGCCACGGTGGCTGCAACTACATCTTCAGCTTGCTCACCGGTTACCCCGAGGAACCCCCTGCGGGCGCCGTCGTCCAGTCTGGTCTCAACTTCAACCCCTACTTTCCTGGTACCGGCATTGCCATGGCCCGTGTCCTGTACGATGGCCTCGTCGAGTACGACGACGGCACCCCGGCCACGACTTCTCAAATGGCCAAGGACGTTGTCGAGTTCCTCAACTGGGCCGCTGAGCCCGAAATGGACGAGCGCAAGAAGATGGGATGGAAGGTGCTGGCCATTACCAGCGTGCTCATGGCGCTCAGCATCTGGGTCAAGAGGTACGTCGAGGCGAGAGATTTGTGGCGGGCGAACGCTGACGGAAATACAGATACAAGTGGTCCACGATCAAGACGAGGCAGATTGTCTACAACCCGCCGATTACGTCGAGCAGGCCGGCGGCGCCTCGCCCCGGTGCGAAGCAATGAGTTATCGGACGAGATCGAAGGGAATGGAGGGCACCTAGAGCCAAGCTATCGTCATAGTCTAGGCACACAAGTGAAACGTCTGGTTGTACAGCACAAGACACATGAGCGTCTTTTTTTTTTCCTTTGTTTCGTGCATTACCTACAAATTAGTAGTAGAGGACGGGTGGGGGACTGTACTATCAATGGATTTGTTTTTTTCCAAAGCATGACATGGCATGAGGGGGGGCCTGCATGGAGTGGAACATGAACCGGGGAGGCGAGGAGGTTGTGGGATGCCAGGGAGCCGTCAAGCCGTCAGCTAGCCAGAGACGGCAGGGAAGCTGTGCGAGACCCAAGTTTGGTGACCCGGCGTCGTGGTGGGCGCGATGCCGAAGGGCGTATGGATTGCTGTGATGTGCGACCGGGATGGCGAGGGCACCGTGACGATGGCCACCGCTCAGGAGATCCAGAGCTATGTAGACGTCCATCTACATACATACATACATACATACATACATACAGTACACCCACCCTCCGTGGCCGTCTCACCCTCTTGCACTCCTCTCCCGACCTCTCCGCCTCAGGTCAGGAACCCGCTTCACACTGCCAGGCACCGCCACACCATCCCAGCCGCCATTTCGTTTTGCCGCGTTTCTGAGACTCCCTTCCCCTCCTCCGCCGCCAGCTCCAGCTCTGCCTCGACAACGCGCATCCCCACAGGCCTTCATGCCGCTCACTTCGACGTCCAAACAACGAAAAAGTATCGCGACTTATGCCCCCCGTCAATGTCAGAAGCCAGGCCGAGCTGCAAGCCCAGAGGAACAAGGTCCGCCCCCCTTCCGCCCGACCCCGTTGCGCCCTCGCCCGCTAACGTCTATAGCTCACCAATTCCTACAATGACCTCTTGGGGTGAGACAGTGTTTCTGCCTTTTGTCTCGTTGCTCTAATTCTTTTTCAGGGAATTCTCCTCCAAGGACCTCCGCACCGTCGGCAACTATCAGCTCGGCCGGCTCATAGGAAAGGGATCTTTTGGAAAAGTCTACCTGGCGTACCACAAATTGACCAACGGGTCCAAGGTTCGTGCCGTCAAATTTTGTGACGACGCACGCTGACCACTCAGGTTGTGCTCAAATCGGCGGACAAGAATGATTCCAACCTCGCCCGAGAGATTCATCACCACCGCCAGTTTCTGCATCCACACATTGCCCGGCTGTACGAGGTAATAGTGACGGAAACACTTGTTTGGCTTGCGCTGGAATACTGTCCTGGTCGGTTCACCATTCCATTCTGTGGGCACGGCTGACGCGGACACAGGAGATGAATTGTACAACAAGCTCCTCGAAACGGGACCCATGGAATCGGCCAAAGTCCAACACATCTTTACTCAACTCGTCGGCGCCGTTTCCTACGTCCACAGCAAATCTTGCGTGCACCGCGACTTGAAGCTGGAGAACATTTTGCTGGATAAACACGGCAACGTCAAGCTGGTCGATTTTGGATTTACCCGCGAGTACGAGGGAAAGTCAAACTACTTGCAGACTTGGTGTGGGACAATATGCTACAGTGCGCCGGAAATGCTCAAGGGTGAAAAGTATGCTGGAGAAAAGGTGGACGTCTGGAGTCTGGGTATCATTCTATACGCGCTACTGTGCGGAGAGCTTCCCTTTGATGACGACGACGAAAACACAACAAAGATGAGGATTCTCAAGGAAGAGCCAAAGTACCCGGAGCATATGCAGGAGCAGACCAAGGAGCTCGTCGTCAAACTCTTGTCGAAACGACCTCTACTCCGGCCTTCGCTGTCCGAACTGCTCCAACACCCATGGCTCTCTGAGCATGCACCGCAGCAACAGGCGATTCTCAAGCTTCAACAACCACCGCCATTCACCACGGACCTCGAAAAGGAGACCCTACAACGCATGCGGAGTGCGGGCGTTGACATTGATCAAGTAATTGAAAACGTCTTGGCTCAGCGCTGCGACAGCTTGGCTGGATGGTGGGCCCTCCTTATTGAAAAGGAGGAGCGCAAGGCAAAGAGACGGGAGCGCAAGCGAAAAGAACGCGAGGCCGAAGCAAAGAGTTTGCGAAGGCTCAGTGCCGCCAGTAGAGCAAGCAGCAGACTGGATAGGCTTGCTCCCACCATTCGGGAGGTCGATGAATCTGCAGTTCCAATTCTTGGTGATCCTCCCAAGAGTAGAGGTCGGAATAGGGATCGAGGTGCATCCCCGACTTGTGAGTATGATGAATACTGTCTGGCTACAATAGATTTGACCGTATTAGCCGCTACGCCCGAACTACCACTCGTCCCTGAAGCATCCAACACTCAAAAACCTTTGCCTCCGGAAAAGGATCGGAGAGTCAGCTCATCTCGGAGTAGGCCAAACCTTCCACCAAAGGAGTATACCAGGTCCAGGAGGAGTAGCATGCTGCACGTGGTTACGACAAATCCGGAGCTCCTCAGCACCAATGGATATGTCCCGAAAAGGAGAAGGAAGTATCAACAACCATTCTTTGCCCAATTGGCATCTCTCAAGCATTGGTTCAAAGAGTCGGCCAAGCGCGCAAGGTCCAAATCACCAGGTTCGAAAAATAGCAAGTCTCCGAAAGTAAACCAAGGCAAGCTCACCAAGTCAGACGAGGAACGGAGACCCTCGGCACCTACCAGCGCAAACACGGTCAGGCCTTCGACGCACCCCCGTCCAGATACGCAGCCGCGTGCAACCTATCCTCAAAGGCCCAGGGTTTCGACGCGCGCCTCCAGCAGCTCCTACAAAAGAACATCCATTTCCCCGTCTCCCATGACACCCCGATCGACATCATATCGCCGATCTTCGGCAGGTCTGCAAAGCAGAAAATCCACATCTTCTTCCGTGTCATCTATCCGCACCATTCACCATGCACATACTCATTCCAAAACTTCATCCACCTCTTCAGCTTCCATCAGTTCTCCTTCTGTTTCTAATAGGACCGGCCGCAGCCCCCACCAGTCTGTCAAGGTCCTCCCCAACACCCCTACGGGCAGCACGTTTCCTTCGGATATTCGACTCGTCCGCGGGGCTGCAACGGCAAACAGTGAAGGCAATGCCGCGTTTGGCAGTCTTCCTCTTCATGGACCGGGAGTATTGTTTGCCAGAAGGAAACGCAGTCCGTTCAAAGGTCCGGGCCTCAGCATGGGAATACACCACGGCAGCCCCAATGGCTCCAGGGTCAGAGATGCAAGCGGTAGCCGGACGAGCAGCGTTCAAGGAAGACGCAGCGGTGAGATGATTATTCAAGAGGAGGACGAAGATGAGCTCGAAGACGTTGAAGAGGTAGAGACGTTTTCACCTGTATTAGAACCGGGTACATATCTTGTCGAGGAGCCGCCGGAGATTTCTCTCTCGGAGGAGATCCCACAGAGTCCCACGACCGTTACCACCACGTAAAGAGGGCTGGAGTGGGTGGATATTTGGATTCTTTGTTTGGATTGGTTGCTTGTTTAGTTCTTGGTGGTACTTGGGCTGATTCTCCGTTGTATACCCGTCACCAACTATTTCCTTGTTCAAATCTGCTGCAAATACATGGCCAGGCTTGGCTCTTTCGTTTGGGGTGCTGCAGGCGTTGACAGGAAGAGGTCAAAGGTGTAGAATCTCGAGGATCGTGGGCATCAAGTTATCGCGCATAATAAGTTTAACAGGTGTTTGCTGTAAATGATGATATTGAATTGTCAAGGTGGTGGTGGCGTTGAGCCACGACTTTTTGCACCGAGCTTGGGCCTGGTGGGAAATTCCGACGACTGTGACTCTGACTTTGTGCACGCAACAATAACCACACCCGGACACCATCACACGTCCACAACTCGTCTGCCTCGGCGCCACCCCGCATCGCCCCTCTTCCGCCCTCGTACATCACGCAAGCCGCAATCATGGAGTCGGACTCGGACGTTCAGCACGACGAGACGCTCCAGGAGCACGAATCTGAAGTCGAAGAACAAACGGAGCAGCAAGACAAGAAGAAGCCCAAGTCGGCACTCAAAAAGTCGGCTCCCGTGCTCGCTGCGCCAGCCATCCAGCGCCCGGAGCTTCCTCCTCAGCCAGAGCCCAAGGACCTCGACGTCAACTCGCTGAACCCCCTCACCGACTACATCATTGCGCGCCAGGCCACAATCAACATTGGTACCATCGGCCACGTCGCACACGGCAAGTCGACCGTCGTCAAGGCCATTTCCGGTGTCCAGACGGTCCGTTTCAAGAACGAGCTCGAGCGCAACATCACCATCAAGCTGGGATACGCCAATGCGAAGATTTACAAGTGTGACAATCCCGAGTGCCCGCGGCCGACGTGCTACCGGAGCTTCAAGAGCGAGAAGGAGGTCGACCCGCCGTGTGAGCGCGATGGCTGCTCTGGCAAATACAGGCTGCTGAGACACGTCTCGTGAGTGGAAGTCGGATATGATGGATTGGATCGAGCTGACGAGACAGGTTCGTCGACTGCCCTGGTCACGATATTCTCATGAGCACCATGCTTTCTGGTGCCGCAGTCATGGACGCTGCCCTGCTCCTTATTGCAGGAAACGGTATGAAGCCACTTGCCTTTTGGCGTGCAGAGACTGACGCGTGTAGAATCGTGCCCTCAACCCCAGACCTCGGAGCACTTGGCGGCCATTGAAATCATGAAGCTCAAGCACATCATCATCCTCCAGAACAAGGTCGACCTGATGAGGGAAGAGGGCGCCGAGCAGCACTACCAGTCGATCCTCAAGTTCATCCGTGGCACCGTTGCCGACGGCTCTCCCATCATCCCCATTTCCGCCCAGCTCAAGTTCAACATTGACGCCATCAACGAGTACCTGGTGACCAAGATTCCCGTGCCCATGCGCGACTTTACGGCCAAGCCTCACATGATTGTCATTCGTTCGTTTGACGTCAACAAGCCGGGTGCTGAGATTGAGGATCTGAAGGGCGGTGTTGCCGGTGGCTCGATTCTTACCGGTGTTCTCAAGCTGGGCGACGAGATTGAAATCAGGCCCGGTATCGTCACCAAGGACGAGCAGGGCAAGATCCAGGCCAAGCCCATTTTCAGCAGGGTTGTCTCGCTGTTTGCTGAGCACAACGACCTCAAGTTTGCGGTTCCTGGTGGATTGATTGGTGAGTTTTGGCTATACGAGCATCTCGGATTTGGGCGTCTCTGACTCGAACAGGTGTCGGAACCCGCGTCGACCCGACCCTCTGCCGTGCCGACCGTCTGGTTGGATTCGTGCTTGGTCTCCGCGGTCACCTCCCCGAAATCTACACGGAGCTCGAGGTCAACTACTTCCTGCTGCGCCGGCTGCTGGGAGTCAAGACGGCGGATGGCAAGCAGGCCAAGGTCGCCAAGCTTGCCAAGAACGAGGTTCTCATGGTAAACATTGGCAGCACAGCAACGGGCGCAAAGGTGGTGGCTGTCAAGGCGGATGCAGCTCGTCTGACGCTGACCAGCCCTGCGTGCACGACAATTGGCGAGAAGATTGCTTTGAGCCGAAGGATAGAGAAGCACTGGCGTCTGATCGGCTGGGCCAATATTGTTGCGTGAGTATTTCCCCGCAGCAGCACACGTCGTACGCAGCTAACGATGATGCAGTGGTTCGACGCTCAACCCAACGCAGGACTAGGCGATGCGGGGGGGAACAGGATAATGCAATGGCTATGCATGCACAGGATGACTGATATGGATATGGCAAAAGTTTGTTTGTTGTTGTGGGGGGGGGGGGGGGGGGGGGGGGGGGGCGAAGGACAGGTGTTGGGTACCAGGTAGAGGGCGATACCCTGCAGTGTTGAAGTTATTGGAGCACGGGGCCGGACGGAACCCTGGCGATCTGCCCGGCTCCCGCTTTCACATGCTCCCCAGCAGCCGCACCCAAAAACCATCGTCTACAACCATCTCCGCTCCCTCTCGTGCTCCCAGGTCATCATCACCACCACCCTCCCTCCCAACGCCCACGCCCACGCCCACGCCCACGCCCAACCAGCTAACCGCTAGCCTCGCCCTGACACTCCATCCATCGTGACCCCCGGCCTGGCCTGGATCGCCACTCACGTCCACGCCCGACGTTTGCCGTCACACGTCGACCCGCCGCCATCCGCTCTTATTGCTCCTTCGACCTCGTTCCCAGATATACAGTCGCTTCCCGTTCCTGAACACAGCCTTCTCCCACCTGCAGAGCCGCAAACACCATCTACCCTGAAAACACGTTGCATAACGAGAAAAATGACGGCAGGCCCCAACGGTGATTCCCACTCGTCCAACCCGCCCATTCTTCGTCCTCTACCGCGACGGCCCTTCGAATTGAACCTTCAATCTGCCTCTTCGTCCTCGGGCTCGTCGCCTTCGCACCCCCCTACGCCTCCGCGCCTCTCAACCGACTTTTCTGCCCAGCTCGAATCCCGCCTCTCTTCCCAACAGCAAAACACAAGCAGACATGGCCCCCTGCGACGCAGCAGCTCCAGGCTCAATAACACACTCGACGCGACCTACTCGGACGACGCCGACTCGCCGTCTGCAGACGTCCCACGCTCGCGGTCCACGCAAAATTTGACCAGTAGCACGCTGTTTGGCATTTACCAACCCACCATGGCCTATTTCAACGGCAGCGGCTCCGGCGACATTAATCGCGACTCTTCTGAGCCGGCCACGCCTTGGGGCACGGGCGCCGAGACGCCGTCGTCGACCTACTACCCAGACGCCTACGCGTCGAATCCGTATTACTGCAGTCGCGCGCTGGACATGGACAAGCTGCGCGCTTCTGCAGAGGCCGCGGGGCTGGGGTCGGGGTATGCGGGGTCTGGCGGCGTCGATACGACCGAGAGTGGAGCAAAATCATCACGCGGGGGAATCGTTGGTGGCGCGGGGGCATCACTAGGGGGAGTCGTGGCGCCGCCTGCCGACGCCAGGAGGAACAGTACCACGTCGTCCGCGTCGTCGTCGTACTCGAAGTCTCGGCCGAGTCGCGACCACCACCGCCGAGCCTCTCAGGATTACCTCCATCTCCACCAAAAACGCGCCCTGCCTCTGCTCGTCCGCGGCGCAGCCCTCTTCGTCATTGGCGTCGCCTACGGCGTCATCATCTCCCACCTGCACGAGAATATTCACATTTCGCATGCTCGTGTCGCTGATGGCATCGACCGCCGCAACTGGCCGTACCTGCTGCTGTGGGGATGCGCCGGCGTCGCTCTCGGCAGTGCCCTGCCCTGGGTCGACTGGGTGTGGGATGGGGACCGGCGCCGTCCAGTCGCTGGCAGAAGAAAGAGCGAGGCTTTTGGAAGAGATGCCGCGGGCAGCGATTGGATTGAGGCCGTGAGGAGCATTGGCGCGTTTGTCGGGATAGCATTCGCCATTGTAAGAGAACCTCCAAAAACTTGCCGATGAGAAGGAAAGCTAACGTCGACAGCGCAAACTCCCATGGCAATCGACCCTCCAAGTCTCGCTCACCCTCGCCCTCGTCAACCCAGCCCTGTGGTACCTACTCGACCGCTCAAAACCCGGCTTCACCCTCTCGTCAGCCGTTGGCCTTGCCGGCACCTTTGTCCTGCTGCTACTGGGCGAAGCGGCGCCCGTCGTCATCCCCGCCCCGCCCATCGTCGGCGCCAACGTGTCTGCCTCGTCCAACAACGCGCCGAGCACGACAGGCCCTGCGGCGCTGCGGTGGCGGCAGTCGATGGGCATGAGCAATGGCGGCGGTGGTTCTGGCAAGGAAGCGCTGCTCTTTGCTGCCGGCCCCAGCTACGAGCAGCTAGGCACTGCGACTTGGTTTTGGAGCGTGTTGTTTTGCAGTTGTGTCTGCTTTGGCAATATCGGGAGGAGGCTGTTTGTATCGACTTCTGCGTCGACTTCTCCGGCTGCTGCTGCTGTCGCCGCTGGGAAGGAGTAGGAGGAAAAGAGGAGAGAAAGGTGGCGCATGGTACCTGTCTGAGTGTTTGTTCGACTGCTTGTCTGTCTGGCCGAGCAGGTGAGCTGGCCGGCTGACTATGTCATCGTGGGTGGTCCTCTGACATTCTTTGCAAACCGTCATTTCAACCCTTTCCTGCTTCCAATGGCGTCGTTTGGAGTCCGGTGTTTCGTCTTTGCTCTGCCTTTCCCACTCATTGTGAATCTTTCTTGAGACTTGTCAACCCGCTTTGCCCAATCTGTTCTGTTCTGTTCGCACTTTGCCTGTTGTCAGACCTTACTGCGCTGCACTGTCAGCCTACCTGCCTGCCTGTCTGCTCTGCGCATATACCTATCCATCCATCCTTCCATCCTTCCATCAACACATCCATCCTTCTGTCCTTTCGTCCATCCATCCATCCATCTATCCTTCCTTCCTTCCTTCCTTCCACGCGACGCTCATCATCTATTCAACATCAAGATACATTACTATCACCACTGCAACCTGCACAGCTTGCCAAGACTGCCGTCATATCAACACCATCATCAAGAATGAAGAGAAATACAATAAGAAGTAAAGACAGCCACCGCGTCCATTTGTCGTTCTGGGTACGTTTTTGCGTTTTTGGCTGCTCCACCTCCTTCTTTGGTCTGTGTTTTCGGGCGCTTTGCTCGCCCACGCGGGTTGAATGGGGAGGGGAAGGGGGAGCTGAAGTTTATATTCTGAATGGAAATTACCTCGTCGTCTAGACATTCACGTGTGAGAGATTGAAGCGCGGTGACGCGAGTAGTGATACACGGGATTTTTCGTACGCTTAAAAATGGCAGCAAAGGTGGAGCATCCAAATCCCGGACGGACAATTTGCGGACCTTTACGATTGGTTATGCTTGTGTGTGTGTGTGTGTGTGTGTGTGTTGTCACCTTGCCTCGGACCCGTCAACAGCTCGGAAGTTCTCTGTCACTGATGCCCGTTCCGTTTGCATTTCGACTTCGGCGTTGTTGATGCTGCTGCTGCTTACGCCGCCTGAGGTGCTTTTGTTTGTGCTGGTCGTATCACCGCTGCTCTTCCTCCATCCTGTCCGCCCACTACCAACCTTTGTCCATGCACAACCCCCACATGTCCATGGACAGGCAGTCATGGCCAGCCGGGCTGCAGCATGTCCCCCCATGGATTCCCAAATGGTGGCGTCAGCGACGACAACGACGACGGCAAAAACACACCATTTCGGCAAAACGACAACAAGATGCGCGGTAGAGAGCAGCAGCAGCAGCAGCAGCACTCATTCGAAGAAGAAGAAGAAGAAGAAGATGAGCACGAACCCGCCAACAAACAAACGGCAACGCAAAGGAGAAGAAGTGCAAGTGTGTGTGTATGTAGCTTCCATCTTCCACACCCCTTCAGATCTTTTTCCACCCCCACCCGCACCGCAACATTCTCCCATGTCCTTTCACTTCGTTGGCAAAGACTTGATTTATTTAACTCTCTTCTCACCATCCACGTTAAAGGCCCATGCTGCAACTGCATGCGTGCAGACCAGGGCACCGGGCACTGGCAAGACTGCCAACACTCGTGCCGCGGTGGCAGTGGTGCACGGCGGGTTGGCGATGGAGAGAGAACGATTTCGATCTCATGGCGGCAGCTGCCCTGCCAGCAACGATTATGATGACGGGCGCATCATTGATGCTGCTGATGCTGATGCCCGCGATTGACGAAATTCCTTGGGTGCTGGAAGGGTGCATGTGTTTGATCGTCGGGACCAGCGGCGCCGTCGTTTGTTTTTTTGCATTTGAGTGCTCCTCGTGGTTATGACGACGACAGCAGCAGTAACCAGAGCGGTCATCCACAGTGAAGAGAGAGAGAGAGAGAGACACGACAACTCAGGCCCGCGAAATCACTTCCCTGCGCCACGACCTGTAGCAGCAGCGTACCGATGAGACTTCTGTACTACGCCAGCAGCTGAAAACAGCAGCATGACCGACCGGCACATGATCAATTTGCGAGCAGGGGTTCAAGATAGGTATTCAGCAGCACTTCATGCATTATCTTCAGCAGCAGCAGCGATGACAACAACGACAAAATGAGGACGACGGACATGAGGAGGACTTGGAATGAGAGGGGGATTGAAAGTATGTACACCGCTAAACGTTCTCGGTGATCTGGTTACGCGCAAGTAGCGCCTACTGATGTGGATGTTCTCAGCGTCTACGGACAGACGGACAGATGGATGGTGGGAGCATCAGAGCGATGTCGCTCGAGCCAGCCAGACAGATTGTACCTACCTACCTACCTACCTAACCACTTGGGAGCACACGGGAGCATCCATGCATGGATCTTGTCTTTATCAGATATATGAATGAAGCTTTCTATCCAGGGTTCGCCTCCTTTTCCACCCAAAACCGTCACGTCACGCTCTTGACCGCAAAGCCACGAAGACGACAATCGCGAACCCTCGATCCAGAGATCTCGAACCTGCCTCATGTACGTTCGCAGTCATTTTCAAGTAGAGTCCGTCCGTCCGTCCGTCGGTGGACTTGGTTCAACTCAATCGACCACGATCGGAGACCCCCGACCCTCTCCTCCACTGCCCGTATTCTCCCCCTCCTCCCCCTCCTCCTCATTCTCTTGCTGCTGCCGCCGCCGCTCCACCAAAAACGGCAGAAAGCTCTGAACACCGTCTTGCAAATTCGCCAAATCCTGCGCATGCTCCCTCTGCTGCCGCTCCAGCTGCCTCCTCAAGTCGGCAATCTCGTCGCGCTGATGCTGATTCTGCTGCTGCTGCTGCTGCTGCTGCTGAAGCTCTTCCCGCAACTGTCTCCGCAAGCTGGAAATCTCCCTTTCCTGCTGCTGGCGCTGCTCTCGCAACTCGTGGCGCAGGGAGACGAGTCCTTGCGCCTGCGCCGTCACGGCTCGTTCGAGTTTCTCGGGTTGGGCGTCCTTGTCTTCGAGCCGGGCAGCGAGTCGGTGGTCGTTGTCGTCGTCCTTTTCTCGTGACAGTGGGCGAGCAGTGCCACCGGTCTGACTGCCGTGAGAGCGTTGCCGGCCGTGGTGGTGGCGGTGGTGGTGGTCATCGTGGTCGTCTTCGTCGTCGTCGTCGTCATCACTACGGGGAGCGTTCGAACGACGGCGCTGGTGGTCCCGGTGGTGGTGGTAGTGGGCGCTTTCCATAGAACGTCGTCGTCGTCGTCGGTCCTGGGAAGCAGCAGAATGCCTGCAGTCGTCGACCTGCCGCGTAGAAACGTCCATCGCTCCGTCACGAAACCATTGTGCACCGCCGAATTCCTCGAAGAATCTGAAGCCCTTTTCGCGACACCAGTCGCCCGAGTGCTTTCTGCCGCACCAGTAGCACGTATGCTGGCAGTCCTGCCAGTCGCCATGCTTGGCTCGCATGCAGCAGCAGCATTTGCCCTCCATGTACTGCTTGCTGACGAGGGAAATTAGACAAGTCTTTGCAGACAAACGGGTTGAAATTCTGTTTTGGAGACCCCAAAGAAGCATGGAAGATGCCGCAACTTACAATTCTTTGCGTCGTTTGTTGTCGCGTTCGCCTTCGTCCTCGGTTGACTGCTGCTCTCTGCCGCGTTTGCTACTGTTTGACCGAAACGGTGAGCCACTGCCGTCACTGGTGCCGCCTGGAAAAGCATCTTTTTGCAGGTAGGGAGACGTGCTGGCCATTATTGCATGCTTGTGGATGTGTGGGTGTGCGTGGACACTGATGCTGAGTGGAGATGAGAGAGGAGACGATTCGACCGACACAAACAAAAACAGGCCCAAGCAGCAGCGCCGGTGCCGAAATGCAAACGGCATGATTTTTCAAGGACTTCTGAGCGACACCCTGAATCGGCTGGAGTAATACTTCGGAGCATCAGTGTGTTTCTCGTTTGCAGGTACGGAAGGTTTTTTGGTGTCTTCTGCAGGTTTTGCGGCTTGGTGGCCACAAATACTTCACCATGAAGGTCCACAAAACCCATGCCCGAGGTTTGGATGCTCGCTTTTACAATCCTGTTCAGATGCTTGAATGCTCCTCATTAGCTCCCAGTTCAAGTCTACAGTCCAGGGTGAGCCAGATAATCCCATTGACATTCTGTAAACTGGCTAGTGATTTCCGCCCGAGGACGCTTCCTCACTGGTCATAATCGTAGAGGGAGAACAAGACCACAAGGAAGACGCTGAGCCAAATCGAGAGTTGGCTCTTCATTTTCGCCTCAAGTTAGAGAGCGCCGTGGCTGTCAAAGAGAAGAGACGAGGACCACGTACTGTCTGAAGATGCTGAGGCCATCTTTGGACTAAGAGATCATCCTCCGACGCTGAGACCGTCCGTGGACGTTGAGACCATCCGCAGATACTGACGACGTTCGCGTCAGAAGATGCTACTTGCGCGTGATCAGAGCACCGAGAGTGATTTGCGGTGGCCCTGCTTTCAATCTCTCCTCTCTCATTCCAAGTCCTCTCGTCACCGTCCTCACTTTGTTGTTGCTGCTGCTGCTCTTGCTTCTGAAGATAACTCAGAATATGTTGCCGAATGTCTTCATATCCGCTTGCAGATTTTGAAGCTGTTGGGCATGCTGCTGTCGCTGCTGTTCGTTGCCGCTCTGGCGAGGAGGAAATCGGTCTTACCTCTCCCGGGAATATTGACGAGCAGGGTCGGCAGTACCGGTGTGGCTTCCATGAAGTGAGCTGCCGAAGTCATCGCGAGGAGCTTCCACACGGGGAGTCCCAAAGGACGCCTTCTGCAGAACGTCGGTTCTGAGAAGCTGGTGCATCATAAGGAGGCTGGTAGTTGGCGCGGTTGAGTTTGCGTGAGTGTGGAGAGTTTCGGTGTGCGAGGTGGCGGAGAGAAAATGGGACCTGGTTTGTGGGGGGGCGACCAGGCGGCGGGTGAGGAAGAAGTTGCGGTGGCTACTGCCCGCACTGGCTCTTTGCAGGACGTGCTGGCACCAACTTCTTCAATGAATTCCATGAATTGTCAGGGCTTTGAGTTTCCATTTGTCTTGAATAAGCAGCTACTTCTCAAGCAAGCTTTCTTGCAACCCGCAGTTGAATGCTCCTTGTCTGAGAATGATTCTGCCAGACCGGACGCCAGACCGGACGCAGATTTAATAAATACATGTGCTGTCCCGCGTCTAAATCGTTGTCTCCCCTACTCTGGCCTTGTCCATTTGTTTTCCACCTGAGTTTATTGCTTTTCTTTTCCTTTCCTTTTTTCATTTTTTTTTTTTTTTTTTTTTTGTGTCGTGGGTGCGGCGGAAACCCCTGCTGGCTTTTGGTTTCGGCGACTTTTCACTCACGTTTGTGCAGCTGTTCCTGAGACAATTCAAGTGAGTCTCCATCGATTTGAGCCTTTTATGACTACGGGTACAAGCTTTAGATTCGCATCAGCCGTGGGTTTTCTGAAGACGAGGACGTGCCGGGTTGACTTGATCAACGGCTTGTGGATGGTAGTCTGCAGACAGCTCCATCCACAGCTTGGCAATAGCCACCTGAAAATCAGTGCCCATAGTGGCAGCTTGATCAATGACTTGGTAAGTGCGGCAGCAAAACTGTTTCCGCTTCTCATCTGCTCACTAAACAATATGGCAGTCCGAAACTGTCTGCTGTGCCTACTGCCAATTTGTACGCCAGCTCTCCGTCGCATCGTTGGTGATGCGCTCTACCTTCTACCCGCATTTTGAACCACAGTATAGAATGTTCGACGGATTCGCCTCGGGACGCCCGGGCAGTTCGCTGGGATTGTGAACTCATCGCCTCCATTTTCTTGGCTTGGAGGACCTTCGCAATCTAAGAAGCAAGGGTATTCTGATATTGAAAAGGGGGAGTCAGTAACCTAAGCAGCCTTTCTGTGAATGCTTGCATGCAGCGTTGGAGTTCCTTGGTCATACGTGAGGTTGTTGATTGGGCAGGGCTTGTGTCAATGGCCGGAGGGGCCTAGGGGCGTTGGCAGAGCAACGAGCAGACGGTTCGACGGCCCGTTGGGCCGATGAACAAGTGCACAACCCTAATCGAACATCTTCAATCCAGCGTCCTCTCCAGCGAGTATGCTTTAGCCCGCCCAGTCTTGATTCAAGTACAGAAGTTTAGTCGAGTCCATCTTCATTCGGTTGGTCGAAGAAGTCCTCGACGATGGCGTGGGTATCCCGCTTCGACGGTCGCTTCGGACAGTGTGCTTAGGACGGTGAGCAAGGCTTGCGAAGGCCCATTGTGACCGGCAGCAGTCTTCAGATAACCTCCAGCAGCAAGGGAAAATACGTCCGAGCAGTGCAGAATGCGATCGAAAAGAGGCGTCGACAAGCGAAAGTTGTAGGTCTTCTCAAGCCAGCCGCTACACGTGGAAGACTGCTAACACGAGCAACAGAAAAACAGTGGCAGTCAACACAGCCGCAGCCGCCACTAAGCCAAATAGAGGAGGCCCCGTACAACCCCGGTGGATCCAGTGGAAGCAAGCGATTGAATCACCAAGGTAAGTTGTCGAGTGTATCCGTGACAGCGCTCTTTGCTAACTTGTGATTGCAGAACTGATCGAAATGATGGTCGAGTTCCTCCACGCCTCCTCTCAACCCGAAAGGCGGGGAAGCCTGCGACGCGGCAGTCAAGGAAATTAGGAGGAGGATCAAGTCGCACAGCAAGAGGCGCAAAAATCAGTCTCTTGATCCAGTCCCTTCCTCCCTGCCATCCCTCGGCGGCCCCATCTCTCTTTTCGATGCTCCTTCGGGAGGTTCCACTGCTCCCTCGGGAGGTTCAGAACACGACCCGTCTCACTCTGGTGTGTTCCAGGCTCGTTCTCAGATTACGGATGTTTCTCTGATCCACAAGAAGTCGTTCGCGGAGGGGGGTCTAGTCCACAACCTTGCCAGCACTGCCGCCAATTCCTTCAAGAGCCAATTCTTCCGCCCAGCTTCAAGACTTCCCACGACGGAATGTTAAGAAGGAATCACCTTTTGCTCCGGCAACCGGTGGTAGATCCTCGATGAACGCTCCCGCCAGAAGCCAACTCCAAAGCTCGAGGAATGCGACTGAAATGCCCTCTGATGGGACCAGTCGGCCACTGGTCATGTCTCCCCTGCCTTCTCCCACAACTTATTCAGGCAGAGTTCCCATCAGTCGCACCAACCAAGACGAAGCGATTTGTACTGTTTTTGCTCCATGCCCCCTCGCGGGTGACGGAGGCGACATCGACTGCTCCGTTGGTCAGCCCTGCGAGACGGTATACCAGCTCGTCTGACGAAGCCGACGCTTTTCTCACTAGCTTTCCCCTTCAGCCCTCAAGCGATGTGGAGGTTAAGTTGCCCCTGACCGCCACAGAGAGCTCAGTCTCGAGTACTGGATCGGGCAAGAGAAAAGCAGAGGGTGAAGACGGCCCCGCCGCAAAAAGGTCCAGGATGAGATAGGGCTTTCTTCATTTTTCACAGATTGAAACTGGAAGCAAGGGCAGGGAAAGATGTACATATGAATGAACAAATAATTGGCTCCATTACCACAACAACTTCAATCTTCGCAGCTGATCTATGTAAGGTGCTTGCACCCATGGTGAGCTAGAATTGAGGTGAAAAATCGAGACACTGACGTTTGCCATTATGCATTCGATTCCGGACAGCAGCATCCGCTCTGGTATGCGAAGAGACCGCTGGCGAGCCGGTCGGCGGTGGGCGGTGGGCTGACAGATCAAATGAACCGCAGAGGCCAGAGTCGATGCTCTCTACGACTGGGCGGCAGCGAGGGGGATCAAGCTCATTCAGGCATCTCCTCACCAGCTTGCCGACCCAGAAGCAGAAGCGCGGAGGCGGACCCAATACGAGGAAAACAAGCTCAGAATCCGAGCTTACACAGCGAGACGTCAGTAAGCCCCGAGTATTCTCGGGAGGGTCCCGACGACTCTTCCACCTTTCCCGTCTTCGCCGCATCTTGCGTTGATGCTAAGCTGTGTTAGTAATGAGTAGTGATGGTGTTGCGGAGAGCCCGCGTGAAACACTGCGAGTGCATGCCGCAATGATTTCATCGGCCGCGAGTCTCCCGACAAGGAACTGTGCTGCAAAATGACCACATGAAAGCCCAAGTGGCCCTGGAGAGGCCGAGAGGCAAACAGTCCCCACAAAGGCTGATTTGCAACGAGTGTTTCGCGTCCCGAATGGGGCAATAACGAGTAGAGAGAGCCAGGTCCATGTGGACAGTACTTGGTGAGGGAGGAAGGCGGAGGTGGGTAGTCCGTAGGGGAAAGGATTGAATGTAGTCGGTGCATAGCTGCATTTGCGGTCAGTCTTGAACTCTTCGTGATCACCCAGACAGACTTCGATGCGTGAGATGGAGAGAAGAAGTCGCGGCTTCCCTCCTTCTTTCTCGCAGTGTTTATGGTGGCCTTGAGGAGTCGCCCAATGGGCACGATGCGGTCTCCGACTCGCCATTCAATGAACTCTGGCGGACGATCCACGGGCTCCGGTGTGCCATTGACGAACAGCGCGAAGAGCGCAAGGCCCGCGAGGAACGCATGGCGGCCGTCGAGAGACCAAACTAGCAGCTTCGACATGCTCTTCTTGAGGAGCGCGAGGCTCGCTAGGCTGAGACCGAGCACCATCTGTCTCGTTCGCTCTCTGAAATTGCTTCGTTTCTGTGTCGCCCACCGACCACTCTTTTCTCCACGCACAGCTAAACGATCCTACGCTCAGCGTGACTGCAGTGCTGGCGCCACGCGCGGAACCAAAGAGCAACAAGAGAGAGAGATACGTAGGAGCGTTCGATATTATTAGTGTAGATAGGTAGGTAGGTATTCTACTTTCTCCATCCTGCGCCTCCTCTTCCCCCTCCTGCCTCCTGCCTGCTACCTGTCTAGTTTGTGTCGAGTTCTCGAGTTCGAGTCGTACCAAACGTACGCGGTGCTGCGTACGCGCGTGAAAGCCGTGGGTCGTCGTAAGAAAAGAAGTAGGAAAGGGGGAAAAAGGTGGAGGTATCGATGCCAAGACAAAGAAAAGGAATGTGGCAGTGGTGGTCCCAGGGGTGGTATCGTCGTAGTCCTCCTGTCTCCTCCCCCTTTTTTAATCGCCAATTGCTCAAATCAAGCAAGCAAGCAAGCAGACATCGGCATTTAAGCATCAGCTCGAGCCCACGAGAGCGATCCTATTCGCTTGTGCGGGGTGCTCTTTAATCCACGGGGGCCCGCCCCGCTCCACTGACGCAAAACGGTGAGCTAGCAGAGGGCAAGTGTTGTACGGGATCCTCTGAGTCCCGCCTTTGCCCTCCTCTTGCGCCGCCGCGCCGTGATGATGCCTCTTCTGCAGTCCGTGTCGGTGAATATGATTACTAAAATGATTAAACCGATATTTTTTCCTAGAGCTTCTTTCTTTTTCATGGTTCAGACCATGCTATCGTCTGGCTTCATGGGCCAGTTTGGCCCGTAGTTCTCGTGGTATGCGGGAGCCGACTCGCGGACCGAAGTGACCTGCACGCGTTCCGAGATGTGGAATCCGTGAGTGTTGCTGTCGGCCGTCGTCTCGATGATGTGTTCTTCGGAGCCATGCTCAGACACGTTTTCCAGCCACGACTTGTCGCCGCTGGTGCCGCCGTGGCACGTCATGGTAGTGGTGGAAACGTCGGGCCGCAGCGCGTCCAGGTCGTGCACGTCGTCCGGATTTCGCAGGTAGCCGGGGCGCGATTGGTGGCTCTTGGAGCCCATCTGATTGGCAGAGCCCCAGTTGGGCGTAAAAGGGTTGCTACTGTGGGTGCGTGAATGCGTGGAGAGGCCGGTACGATGGAGGATGCGTTGTAGGAGAGGGCGCAGCGTCGCGATGCAGGCAGCCGTCATGCCGACACCGGGCTCAATCGATGACCAAATGGCGACGTCGGTGGTGTTGTCTAGAATCTGTTAGTAAGTGATGCGCTGATTGGCTGGTGCCAAACGTACAGAGAAAATTTCGCTCGCTCGTCATTGACCAAATGTAAGGAATCCGAACAAGCGTCGCCGTGCTGCCAATGGCTGCAAAGCTGAGAATGCCCACCACGACGACCTTTGTGCGATTGTTCATCTGGAGGTCCCATACGATGAAAGCGGGCAAAATGCCTGGAAACTATCAACATGTGTCACGAAAATCCTGCTCTGAAGTCACTCACCATAGACCCAGTCTGCGCAGGAAGAAAGTCCTGAAGCAGCATATGTAAAGGCTACCACGGTAGTCGGCGCTAAGCAGTGTTCATTGTTTGGCGCAATGGTCCAGAATGTCTGGACCGGGCTGCATTGCAGCAGGAACGCAAGAAAGTAGGCCATCGAAAAGACACCGACAGCCGCGTTGACAACGTAGATGATGAGGACGTGGATCCTCTTGACGGCTATGCGCAACAGGAAAATTCCGACGGCAATCTTCAAAAGCATGGAGCCCACTGCGTAGAAAAGTTCGCAAAAGAACCAATACTGCCGAGAATTAGATGTGCGGAATTAAAAGGGAAGGGCACATACTCGAAGGGCTTTCATCTTATTCTCTGGAGATAAATCATTGTCTAGACGTCCTGTCCCGTAATAGACACCACCCAGCTGGCAGACCAGGTATCCTGTGATGAAAAACAGGGAAGCCAGCATGGTCCAGTCATCGGAGCCGAATGAGTTGACAATTACCGCGCGTGTATACACGCGGAGGCCGACTGAGATCCAGCATAGGCAGAGGAAGACAACTCCAACAGCCAGGATCTGCTGGCTCCTGTCTTCCATGTCTGGGGAGACGGCGGGCCTTGGGAGAGTGTGAGAGGGATGGTAAGGGTCATTCAGCGGTGGTGCCAAGCATGCGGGTTGAAGGTGGCGAACAATGCGGAATGGCTCATGGAAACAAGATGGCGGGACATGGGATAGTATAGGTTCCTTATTCTCGGGCAAGAAGGCAGAGTATGGGCCGGGAGATCCAAGTTGTTTCCAAGGGAAATGATTGACAGAAGCGCAATAAAGGGCACTAGTTTTGCAGGCGGAGCGGCACAGCCGGGCAACGATATGGAACCGTGCGGGACAGCGTCCGCGGGCCACGAGCCCGCAACGCCCTAAGGAGCAGAGCAGCGGCTTGCCGTTTCCACGATGGCCCAAGCTACCGAGTGTTCAAAGCAGATCAGACAAGAGCGAGATAGGTCGCATAGCGAGCCAACCCAAAGCGGGCGAATGACCCGCAACAACGCACGTATCTCAACGCTGGTTGGCTGCGAATCCTAACGGACGGAGGCTGTGGCCCGCTGGCACCTGGACTTTGCCTTGCAAGTTGGGCAGGAGATTTCGAGATGGAGAATGTGTCAAGATTGCCGGCTGTTGCGGCTCCTGCTCTTGATGATGCAGTCATCGAGCAGTCCCTGATTTCGAAACGGTGTGCAAGCGAAGTCTCTCTGCATACATCAAGCTCCTGCATGCTGAAAAACTGGACCCTCGCTCACGTCTGTTACCGGAGACTTTTGGTAGACGAAGTGCATAGTCGAACGACAGCTATTTCGAGTTGTGAAAGGGACATGGATCAGCGCGTCCAAGCGCAAAAGCCCGAGTCTCGAATGACTCGGCTACGGGCTGGGGAGAATTTGAGCGCAGGATTTCCCGGACACGATCTCGAAGCTAGCACCACCTTTGCTTGGTATCGAGCTTCCGACTGGACGGTTCTCATGGAATTTGTGGAAAGCAAACGTGGAAGAGCAGAGTTGAAGAGAGCGGTGTGATAGTATGATGCAGCAGGATTGGATATGGGTGATCCTTCAGGCACCCCAGCCCAACCAGCGGCAGCAAAGATTACTTCTGGCCCTCTCTTCCTCATCCAGCGTGATCTTCCAGTCTTGTTCCCGCTTGGCTCTGCCGTTCCAAGACCCTGTGGCTGTCACTTGTCCTATCCCCTGGCTGGCGGAGTCGTCACCGCGGTTTAGGTTTGCTTTTTGCTGTGCCGCATGGGCTGTTTACATATAGCTTGGGAGCCTTCATGTGCACAACCGTCGATGCAGACTTTGGGCTTTCGGGTTTCTCCACAAGTTATACAAGATCGGAGGTCGCCAATAGTGCAGCAAATGTCGTCCGGGGCTCACAGGGGTTATCCTCGACGCGGTCGCGGGCTCTTCGCGGCTGAACGGCTTGCGAAAAGGGACGGCCCGAGGTTCCGTCGTCATCTTAGTAGGACGCCCGCGGATTCGCTGCTCGCCGTGGCTGCGTAGTTGGACATGTTGCGAGCTGGAGTCAAAATAGAGGAGGCTATGAGTGTGGTGCTTGGTATTCTAGAAAGTTTGACGCGGAGGCAGCGGGACAGGCCGAGGCTAGCCACGTGGCGCCAGGAACATGAATCGGATTCATCAATCTCGACATCTTCCCAAATCCGGACCCTTCTCCGTAACTCTCGCGGCATTCTCTCGTCCAGACTAGATACTGTTGATTTTGATTTGCAAGCAAGCGTTACTTCCTGCCCGAACCGAGCGAGGGGAGGTTGATTACGCGCAGCTGTTTGTGGCGTTGGAGGCTGCGGCACGTCTCTGCTCCCTTTCAAGCTCTGGATGCGCGTCATCTCGCTCCAACATTCCTGTATACCTCCTTCCTGAAAGAGCAGTCCCGTGCCATCTTGCTGGGCCGCTTCCAAAGTGCCGGACGTCCAATATCACCTCGATCATCCCACTTGTTCGGAAGGTTATCCATGTGCAGATAAGCATGTCATCCTGACTGGTACGGCCCGCCAGTTTGGAACAAGGTCCGAGGAGATGCTGCTTTGCTGGAATGCTGCGAAATGCCGCACTCTTTTCGATGGTTGCTGAGATCACCGGGTTCCCAACGATTGCAATTTGATACCAGGAGGACAAGCGGTTGCGAATGACATGCGGCTCACGTAGTTAGCACGTCTAGAGGCTCCTTTGCCCTGCCCTGAATTTCCATGGATTCTCTCTGATCGCCTGGAGACCTCTCGAAAATGCTCGAATGATTTTGCGCCATTCCTGGAAAATGAAGAAGCAAGGTTTTGTGAGGCGGCTATTCATCGCCTGGGCCTGAAAAGCTGACGAAGAGGCGACACTAAGGGTCCGACGCTTCAGGAGATCTGTGTCGATGGCAAAGACTTGAGGATTTGAAAGAATTTTCGCGTGAAGTAGAAATGGAAACAACAGGCACGCCAACACACGCGACGCGAGCTGCGTGACGCGCCGCGTCCTCAGAGTCATCGAGCTCGCGCCCCAAAACCATCTTTGCGACAAAAGTGCCCCCCGAGCAACCGCATTTCACGTCCTTCGCGAGAATGCTTCCACGATTTCTGCTGATGCACGGCTTCAGGACTTTCGAATTCTTCACCATTACGGGCTACATCCAAGGAGCTGTCATCCACAGCCACGATCGGACTTGACTTAGGAGCTGTCATTTCTCTAGTGCTGCCGTGCCAGCGAGAAACGCGGAGAAAAAGACGTGAAACACTTGCGACAAGAATGGATCCACAAACTTCAAAATGCTTTCGTAATTGACGTCTCCACTCGCCTGTCGCTCCCGATCGCTAAACCCAGCAAGTACCACTACATACCTCTCGCGCCCCCCAACTCGTCGACATCCAAGAGATAGAAATGCGATGACCAACGACAAATGCTCCACCGTAGGTCTTTCTCCTTGTCACGCTCAGGGGCGCCACGAGGGCATGGTATTGGATGGATGGCAAGCGAGCCAAGGCGTTGGCATCAATCAGTCCCGATCGGCTTGCCAGTACGATAAGTAGCCTGGGGGGGGGGGGGGGGGGGCACTTTTTGGCACGGCCAAACGGCAACTTCCTGGCAAAAAGTCCTGTTTCTCGAGAAGTGTGGATAGATTGCATCAGGCTGAGAGCACATAGCACACGCTTGCTTCAACGCTGGGTGCTGACATCAAATCAACGGGCCGTTTTTGCTCCTCCTGTTTCCATCGTGACTGCTCCCTCCGTGCTGTACAGTACATACAGCCAACTTCTCGACATCCTCTCTGTCCTCCATCTCCAGCCATTAGTATACCCGAATTCCTCGCCCTCTGCTCAAGCTCAACACATCCCCCATACCTACCTACCTACCTACCTACCTACAGGGCAGCCCGTAGCGCCCAGACAGCCGAGCCGTCGAGCGGAAGATTCGCCGAAAGCGTGCGGATCATCAGACCCGACGGGAACCAAGGCCGAAATTCGGCTCCGACCACACGTGGAAGACGGGGAAGAGGGAGGGAGGCTTCACTTTGCGGGCTGGTCTGCGGGCCCGGTAGGAAGGTAAGGTAGGTAATGTATATTCGCCATCATCATCATCATCATCATCATCGTCGTCGTCGTCGTGAGCATACGCCCTTTCCCCTTGAGCCACGGAAGTCAGGTCCTGCCGCCGGCCGGGCCGGCGGTTCGTGCCTTGGTTGAATATCTCGCCAAGCACCATTGCCAACAAGTGCCGGCCGGATATGTGGCTTGTGATATCCGCGAAGGGGTTGGCAGGTTTTGACAGTGCCGAATGCGCGAGGCGAGGCACAACATGAACGGGACTTTGTTAGTTGGTTGGTAAGATGCCTGGATGTGTCAAAGGGGGTCGGTCTGGTCTGTCTGAAAGATGGATGGAAGCCCGCAGCAACAAACTTTCCCCCAAGTTCACTTTTACCCCTGAGTATCCCGCGTCCGCTGCAAGAAGCGCTCCACCGAAACGAATCTCGAAGGATTCGACCAGTAGAGAGAAGACGCTGATCCAAGATCATCATCACCCTTCTGTCGTCGTCGAATCCGATTAGCAAGGCGGTAGGTAGTTCGCGTCATTTCAATTGCGTTGGTCCCATGGCTACCTACTCTACGCATGGCGGGCGCCGAGGCTTCCGCTATTCTCGATCGATATACTTAGATTGAGCAACGCCGCGGAACCGCTCCCGCTTTTCCGGTATTGCGGATCATGAGCGATCAGTTGTTGGTCAAAGAGGCTAGGCAACAGTGGATGTCTTTAGAAATGATACGCCCTGAGTCGAGCTGCGTAGAGAACGACTGCTCCATAGGCGCGACCACAGCATTGAAAGAATCCCCCCTGTTCACAACTGTGGCAACAGATGAACCCTCCCTAGCCTCGCCTCACGTTTTAAAGCCATACTTCTGAGAAACAGCGGCAGTACCGGGAAGTCTGATTTATCTTGACACATAACGTGAGGCCAGAGACCTGTTCATCACGCATGCGAAATCTCTTTCAGCTACTTGGCACGGCAGGTCTTTTGCTTCAACAAGTGTGTTATACCTCTATTCTGCTGAAGCATACTCTCTGTCTGATGAATGAGCTGTCTCGTCCAGGTTCGGAGGAGCAGCTGCGCCAGCGTGAGGGTGTGGACGATGACCGGCGCTGGGTGGGTGGATGAGGAAGGCGCGCTGCAGGTGCACCTAGGGAGGCTCCCTCCGTACGTCTGCTCAGCATGGTAGGTAGTGGGGAGACTCCATGTGTGGTGTAAATGATGCCACCGCCGTTTGGCTAGGGAGCCTTCGTACGTCTGGTGGTTATGATAATAAGGAGGCTTCTTGTGCGGTGCAGTTGATGCCACGGCCGTTCACCTGGGGAGGCTCCGTATGTCTAGTGGGCATGGTAGTAGGGAGGCTCCATGTACTTATCATGCAATTCCACAGCCGTTTACGCGTGGTGTTGCATTATCCTGACGAAAGAACAGTCTATGTAAAGTATCCGAGTCGTGAATTTGTGGTATCAAGTCTTTCAATCCGACCAAAACGCCGTAAACTCCATTCCCAATTACACGATCCCAAAACACCATCAACCGCAAAAGACCAGCCAGTCTCGCCGACAAAAGCTCTCCGCGCCGCATCATTACCTACCTAGGCGAGACCTCGCTCGTCGTGTTGCCGCCCCAGAACCACGCCCAATCCTGATCCAAGTCCATGGCACCAGCGCTCAGGCCCATGTTGACGTTCGAATTCATCCATGGCGCGCCGCCGACCAAGTTGTTCAGGCCGTCCTCGCTTGTGGCCCAGCTCGCTGATGCACCAGCACCATGGCCGCCAAAACCTGCTCCCATGCCGGTGGAAATGTTGGCGTTGGCGTTGGCGGTGGTCGTGTTGTGATTATGAGCGCCGTGTAGTGTGGTCATTCCCGGTGCGCCGGGGAAAAACCACTGCCCTGTACTTGGGACGAACGGGTCATACGCGACCATGGGGTTCGGGGGCGTGCTTATGGTCGAGTTGCTGGGGGTTTGGCCGGCGACATTGTTTGGAATGGCGGGAGCCGCACCTGGATAGGCGGGAGTAATGTCAAAGGCGTCGGGGCCTCCAGTTGCAGTGGCCGGTGGCGGCATGTCGTTTAGTTGTTGTTGAAAAGGACTTTCGTTTTCGTTCGTAACGACCCGGGTATCCTTGCCTTTGGCGACGTGATGAAACTGCTTGCCTCGCTGCACCGAAATGGTGCCAAAGTATGGAATGGCGACGCGCTCGTAGTAGTTGATGTCTTCGCCGCTCATAGTCAAGTTGCGCACCTTGCTGAGCTGCTGCAGGACGCGAAGGGATTGCGCAGCGACTTTGCCGCCTCTCTCGGTCGACGCGCGTTGGAAAATGTCCATGGTGATTTCGATTATTCGCCAGTCGCTCTCGTCTTGAACAGCTTGTGCGTGCGCGTCGCCCGTCTTGGACTCCAGCCGGCGGTAGCCCAATAGACCGAGAAAAAGTAGCACGGCGGCTGTAAAGCCAACAAAGTCGATGACTTTGCACTCGTAAAGGGGTTGCCCGTTGCTTGTCCGGAGGGCCTTGTAAAACTCCAAAAGTTTGCGCGAGGCGCCAAAGCAAGCGGTTCTGCTGTATTCGAACTTGGAGCAGCCGGTAGGGCTGGAGCTGGACGAAGCAAGCTTGAGCATAAAGGGAAGATGGAGATACATGCGGAGCTGATGGGAGCAGATTTGTACCAGTAAACGCTCGCGCATGGTGACCATTCTCTTGCAATCGGGGCTGCTACCAGACAGCGGAACCTCCTCGTCGCAGTACTCAGGCAGATTTGACGTAATGGCATCAAGCTCATCGTCTAGCTCAAGAGCCGACGCAAAGGAAAGATCTCCTACACCCTGGGTTCGATCAATGACCTTGCCAGCAAGGACGGCCAGCTTTCCAGTGGATTCTTTCAAGTCTTCCCCCTCGGAATCCGATGGCACGATCGAGAGGTCGCAATGAGCATCCGAAATGCCGTACGGGAGGCCCAGGAGCAGGCTCAAGAAGCGATCAGACGTGTACAAGGCCCACCAAATGGTGTTCCACTCTTGGGACGTGGTGTGGCTACGATGCAAGCCCTGCGAGCTCATCAGTCACGTCCTCGCTAGTAAGCACGGCACATACCAGTATTTGCGCGTACGCGAGACCTTTGCGAATCGCAATCCAACCTCGACGTGGTTGTCCGATTTCAGAGTAGCATTTGGACATGAGGATCGTGCACTCTAGGCCTTGGAGCGTTGCGCCGTTTTCGTCGTCAGAGACAATCAGAGCGTCGATGAGAGCAAGCGAGGCGTTGAGGTCGTCAGAGTCCAAAGCGATGCCGACACTCAGCAGTAGGACCGCAGCTTCAGGTGGAGATCCGTCTGTTATCACACGACGAGCGAAATTCTGCAAACTGTCGCCGCGGGCAATGCCCGGGATCTTGTAACGCCATAGACGCCACCAATCGTCGTTAGTAGTAAGGGCGATTTCGAGCTTCTCTCCAGTTGGAAGACCTGAAAGTAACGTCTCGCGAGTCTTTCTAGCTTTGGACTTGCGGCCTTCGCTCATGGTGTCGTCATTACTGGGTGGCGCACCGATGCCGGTGAACTCAATATCATATACCTGCGTGTTTTTTGGCTCAGCAGGTTGACAGGAATTACAGTCGTGTTGTGCCTCCATTGCACATGTAATAGTGCCCCTGTCCTCGGCTCGACGCAACTACGTTCAGGGTCAGCATGTGTCGAAAAAACGGACGAAAAGAGCGCACCACGTCATTGTTGAACATGGACAGGAAGGGAGCAGGATGTTTCTGCGATCCTTGGACGTGAGATGGACCATCGGAAGATGGCGGAGTGATGGTGATGTCCTTTCCAAGAACTCGCAGTGCTTCGGCGGCGTGTTTGGGGCCCTTGTTTTCAAGCAATGCCTCGACCAGAGCTTCAAGCTTTGCAACCCTCTCCCGAAGGTTTTTGCGGTTGTCGACAACGGCATCGCTTTCCGCATGCTCTTGGTCTACACACTTGGAGCCACGGGCAAAGCATTCCGTGCACTGACCTGGATGGTCATCGGAGTAGATGCAACGAATCTTTCGTCGACGGCCTAGCCACGATTAGTGCTGGTCGCAAGGGGATGCCTAAAGAGGGAAACGCAACACAAAAAAGGGGACAAGTTCGTCCATATTCGCCCGTAAGTTGAGAAGAAGGGCAGAACAGTCACGGCGACCTACATTCAAAACAACTGTGGGTTCCCTTGCGCATCCTCTTTCGGATGCCACCTTCGCGAACACGGCCACTGTCGGGCGTCGCAGAGCGGGCCATTTCGAGAGCTTCAATCCGCCACCGAAATCAAGACAAACAATTGTAGAGAATACAAGTGGAAATGGACTGCTGCTGAGAAATGGCGGACGAAGAGGAAAGTAAGTGGTGAGGGCGAGGGGCTCAGG
Organism: Phyllosticta citriasiana; assembly: GCF_038021145.1. Lineage (NCBI taxonomy): Eukaryota > Fungi > Ascomycota > Dothideomycetes > Botryosphaeriales > Phyllostictaceae > Phyllosticta > Phyllosticta citriasiana. The sequence goes on from NW_027117295.1 coordinate 480,394, forward strand.
TGGTAACACAGTGAGACGGCTGGGTCCGATGGATTTCGTCCGTGGCGTTGGTTTACTAATTCCGGGGCGGCGTCGTCCTTGACAAGCCGCCGTTGCGTCTTTGTCATTAAGAGACGCGATGCCTGTTCCAGAAATTGACTGCTGGTCGATGAACGGGCGTTCTCTGTGCAAAATGCCTGCCTTCGAACATGATTGCTCGACTTTTCGACGACTCCACCGGTTCGGTCCCTTGTCTGGTCTTTGAGAGGACGCCTCGACGATCCAGCCACCAACACCGCCCGACCCACGAGAGTTCAACTTGATGACGATCGAAAGAAGACATCTGGTCAATGGAAGATGAGCAGGAATATCAGCTTCATGACAACAGCGCGAGGCAACCACCTAAACCATGACTCGGTGGTCAGACGCTGGAGGCAGCAATCGTCAACCGAGGACTTGGTGGACGCAAGGGAGTTAGGTTGGCACCAGCTGCAGCCACTCGATGCATCAGACTCCATATGAAAGTTGACAAGAAGAGACGGAACATGAGGTGTCTCGACCCTCTCGGGTTCGGGTCACTATCGATAAAAGCCGAACTTGACGGGACTCAGCCCAGCCCAGCCCAGCCCAGCAGGTCCCCCAGCTGCTTAGGAACTCTGACGTCAAGCCGCTGACTTCAAGTTCCCTCATGTTCCGTCCGTCTGCAGCACACCTCAGCAGACCACTGCCGGTGCCAGCTCACTACCTTACCTTCCTGTACCAAACAAACATCACCTCCTACGCGCAAATGATGCAACCTTCGTCTTGATTGTGTTGCACGGCTTGCATTTCGGTCCATCTCATCGTCAATCGTCATGTCGCACGCCCAGGTCCTCAACACCCCGCCTACAACTCCCTCCAAGCGCAAGAACAAGAAGACGCCCGATCCATTCCTGGACCTAGCCAGCGCACCCGTTCCATCACCTTTGCCATCGCCAGACGAGACTCGAGACGATTCGGATCATTCTGAGTCGACCCTCAAGAAAGTCTGCACCCTGGTGCTTCGGCCTGTGCACTGCTAACCAAGCTCCAGGTCATCCTGACCCCAGTCCTCTTTACCTCATTCCTCATTTCTCTCTTCTTCGTCCAGCGCCGCGACCGCGCCTACCGCGTAGCCGAACATCCGTCTCTTGTGTCGTCTTGGAGGTCCAAATTTTCGCCTTGGCAGTGGTTGGACCCCGAACCTTATCAGGACCCGACCGACTCGACATGGCAGAAAGCACATGCCGGCACTTCGGGCGGAGGTGACGGAAGCATCCCTGGCGTAGATGGCCAGATTGAAATGACCCGGCGCAATGGCAAAGCCCAATGGTTCACGAGGAAGAAGCACCGTAAAATGGCAAAGCTCCACTTTACCGATGCATTCGACATGCAAGGCAGAACAATTGTTGCAATAATCTTGACTTGGTCATTGGCGCTCTGGGGTCTCTTTTGGTCGGCAAAGAAACTGGCAACAATGGTGTGGTAGACGGGATACTGGCAGTCGGATCTAGCCGGTCGTCTTGGACGGAGAAACTTTGCCGAGCGTGGGGTTCCTATATCCTATGGGGTTCATACAAACCTACACTCAGATACAACTGCTTACAAGTACCTAGTCACGGCTCAGGAGATCATTACGTTACCATTTGAGGGGCAAAGTCACCCCGTCGCCAGCCACGGCCTTTCGTTCGAGCAAGCCTGCGCAAAGCACGTCGACCAAGACTTCAGGGCGTCAAGGGTCTACATACTAGCTTCGGGAACCCTTGCACGGACAACATATGTCACTCGAAAACTCCAAGAGGCGCTGGGTGATAAAGTCGTCGGTGTTCAGGACGGAATGACGCCACACACTCTGTGGTCTGAATACATCGAGGTTACCAAGGTGACGAAAGAAGCCAATGCCGATTTGCTCATCACTCTTGGTGGAGAAAGTCTTATCGACGCTGCCAAAATCGTCTCACTGGTACGCCCTATCACATTGGGACTCTGCGACACTCTTTGTAACTCATCCTTTACTTGTAGGCTCTTGCCAACAACGCAACCGATTTTCCCTCCATTCTCAACCTGACCAACAACCACGACCCCTCCGTCCTACGGCCCGACCTTGCCAGCCCCACTGTCCCTATCATTTCCATCCCTACTTAGTTATCTGGCGGCGAGTACTCTGATCACGCCGGTGGTACCAATGATGAGACTCATCACAAGTACGGCTTTGGCCATGCTGGCGCCCCTCTCGGTCCTCGCCCCGCGATTCTCGACCCCAAACTCGTCAACACGATGCCTCAACGCTTCTGGCTTTCGTCCGGCGTTCGTGCCATTGATCACTGCGTCGAAACCATCTGCTCGCCCTTTTGCGCTCCAAAGCTGACCCAACCGATCCAAAGGCACGCCTGCAGTGTCAACTCGGCGTCGTAGACGCAATGGCTGGATGCAAAGTGGGGGCGCCGCTCTGTGCCAGGCACGGCATTGGTCATCAGCTTGGTCCTTTGGGCGTTGAGCACGGTGAAACAAGCTGCATTCTCCTGCCTGCCGTGTGTGCTTTCAATCTCTCCCATGCGGCCGAGGGTGTCCCTGGCACAGGGCCAGACCAGTAAAGCGTTGAGCCTCTGGTCGACATTCCCGCCAAACAGCACATTGTTCTCGATGTGCTGTGGGGATTGGACGTCACTGCTCGACTTTTTGATCAGCATGGGCTTCGTCAGGGCAAGACACCATTGGCAAACTGTCTCGACGTGATATTTAGGGGACTGGGGATGCCCCGAAGATTGGCAGATTTCGGCGTAGGAGGGGAGAAGCAGCTCGACAAGATGGCAGAAAGTTCGTTGAAAGATAGGTGGCGTGTGACTAATGCAATGCCATCGAAGTCGAAGGAGAGAGTGAGGGAGATCTTGGGCTTGTGTCCCCCCAAGTTGGTGTGATGTCTTGAGGCGAGGGTTCCAAAATTGATCACAAAATGTCTATTTCATTCTTCCAAAACCCAGCCACACATCATTCAGACCGTGGCCAACATTTGGCTATGATCTGCCAAAAGGAAAAATTGCAAAACGTACAACAGCCGGGATTCGCTGCTGGTCACCCACGCAACTACTAATCGGCCGCAAGGTAGCTTATCTATGGAAGAGCGGACGGGGTTCCGAGTTTTCTACCTGCTATGGTCGTACGTGAAAGAAGTGCCGAAATATGTGATTATATTTTGCCCTCCAAGCATGGCGGAGCGAAATCTTGGAGACACAGGTCATGGATTAGATTAGACAAGACAAAGCTGGGTTGGCGGGGCATTTTGAGTCACTTCAGTCAACGTCCTCCACCCCACTACAACCACACACAATGGCGACGACCGAACCGATTCTGCCCCAAGAGGGCAAGCGAAATATCCTCATCACAAGCGCACTTCCTTATGTCAACAACATCCCTCACCTGGGCAACATCATTGGCTCTGTGTTGTCCGCCGACGTCTTTGCGCGCTTCTGCAAAGCACGCGGCCACCCGACTCTTTACGTGTGCGGCTCCGACGAGTACGGCACGGCGACCGAGACCAAGGCGATTGACGAGGGCCTCACTCCTCAGGAACTGTGCGACAAGTACCACAAGATCCACGCCGAGGTGTACGAGTGGTTCAACATTGGGTTTGACAAATTTGGCCGCACGCCGACAAAGGAGCAGACCGACATCGCACAAGACATTTTCCTTAGACTCTACAAGAACGGATACCTGGAGGAGAAGACTACGGTTCAGCCGTTTTGCGAGAAGCATGGATCGTTCCTTGCAGACCGCTACGTCGAGGGCGAGTGCAGCATCTGCCACGACCTTGGCGCGCGCGGCGACCAATGCGACAAGTGTGGCAATCTGTTGGATCCGCTGGAGCCCGAGCCGGAAGCAAAGGCGCCTACCAACGCGGACGAGCCTGAGCCTCCCGGTGAGGTCAAAGCTACCGGCTTCCTGATCAACCCTCGGTGTAAGCTCGATGGCGCGGCGCCAGTCAAGCGCGAGACCAAACACATTTACATTCGCCTGGATGAATTGAAGGACAAGATTGTGGACTGGTTTGGAAAAGCCAGCACCGAAGGCAAGTGGTCGGCCAATTGTATCCAGATCACGCAGTCGTGGATCGACAAGGGCCTGAAGCCTCGAGGCATCACGCGCGATCTCAAATGGGGAACGGCAGTGCCTCTTCCCGGATTCGAAGACAAGGTCATGTATGTGTGGTTTGACGCGTGCATTGGCTACGTCTCCATCACGGCAACATACACGGATCAGTGGGAGAAGTGGTGGAAGAATCCCGACAACGTCAAGCTGTACCAGTTCATGGGCAAGGACAATGTTCAATTCCACACCATCATCTTTCCCGGCTCGCAGCTCGGTACCGGAGACAACTGGACCAAGGTGCACCACCTGTCCACGACCGAGTACCTGAACTACGAGGACACCAAGTTTTCCAAGTCCAAGGGCATCGGCGTATTTGGAAACAACGCCAAAGACACGGGCATTCCTTCTGATGTTTGGAGATACTACCTCTTGTCCAGGCGGCCGGAGAGTGGCGATGCCGAGTTCAAGTGGAACGAGTTCATCGACGCCAACAACAACGACTTGTTGAAGAACCTGGGCAACTTTGTCAACCGTGTCATCAAGTTTGTCGCGGCCAAATACGACTCCGGTAAGTCTCGAACGTGGATGATGGGAACAAATCTAATGCAGCGTAGTTGTCCCCGACTGGACCAAGTACTCGGACGAATACCTCGAAAGCTACAGCAAGGAGCTCAACACGCTTCTGGAGGCGTACAACAGTTGGTTGGAGAATGTCAAGCTGAGAGCCGGTCTCGTGAGCGCGTTGCACATATCTGCCCTCGGCAACAAGCTTTTGCAGGACAACAAGCTTGACAACAGACTTTTCACAGAGGAGCCGGAGCGCTGCGCCGCGGTCGTTGGTCTGGCCCTGAACCACATTTACCTCCTCGGCAGCGTCATCGAGCCTTACATGCCTGCAACTGCACGAGGTGGCATCAACGACAAGGGCGAGCCGATTCTGGGCATCTTCCAGCAGCTTGGAGTTGACCCGGTCCCTCACATTCCCGACGAGTGGCAGGCTGGCATCATCAAGCCTGGCCACAAGATTGGCAAGGCATCGTACCTGTTTAGCCAGATCAAGCCGGAGAAGGAGCAAGAGTGGAGAGAGCAGTTTGGTGGCGAGGAGGTCAAGAGGCAGAAGCAGATCGAGGCCGAGAAGAAGGCAGCAAAGAAGGCGGCCAAGGAGAAGGACAAGGCGAAGAAGGCGGCCAAAAAGGCTGCTGCCAAGGCCGCTTCAGGTGTCGAGGGCGCAGAGAAGAAGCAAGAGGCTGACCGTGCGATTGAAAAGGTGACGGAAGCCATGTCCAAGGCGGAGGTGCACACTTCGTAGCGGAGCATTTGAGGAGTTGTGCGAGAGATGATTTTAACGCAAGCGCAAGGGAGCGGAGTTTTGAGGTAGAAAAGGAATTCAACGCGAGAGCAGAGGATGTCGTCGAATTCAATGCAAAAGTAGAGAGATGATGTTGGTTGAATAGAGATACCCTTGTACCTGTGGTTGCATCGTGCCAAGATGGGATCAGCCAGTGAAAGGGCCGCCATTACTCTGGAGCTCTCCTCCGCCATCGCTCCCCAGCTCGAATTTTTGGACAGTCAACGCCCACGCAACTCGCTCGCCGACAAGTCTCCAATGGCTGCCCAGCTAATTACCATGCGGGCGCAGGCCTTGAGGGCGGCCAGGCTCGCAAACGCAAAGGCAAGAAACTCGTCGCACCAATTCAATCGCCACTAACGCGTCCCAGTCCTCGGCCGGCGTGCTCCCCAGCAGAAGACATCTCGCAACCGCCACCGCGCCAAAACCTCCCCCGGGGTTCGACGTTGCCTCGCGCACTCCTCCCTACCCGAAGCTTCTCAAGAGACTGCACGAAGTCCGCCGCGTCCTCGGTCCCGAGAGGCAGCTCACGCTCGCCGAAAAGATTCTTTATTCGCATCTCGACAACCCCGAGGAATCGCTTTTGACCGGAACCAACAATGGCAAGGATATTCGCGGAATCGCAAACCTCAAGCTCAAGCCCGACCGTGTGGCCATGCAAGACGCGTCGGCGCAAATGGCATTGCTGCAATTCATGTCGTGCGGCCTGCCAACGACTGCCGTCCCGGCTTCGATCCACTGCGACCACATGATCGTTGGAGAGCGTGGCGCGGACACGGATTTGCCACGCTCGATCCAGGGCAACAAGGAGGTCTTCGACTTTTTGGAGAGTGCGGCCAAGAAGTATGGCATCGAGTTCTGGCCTCCAGGCGCGGGCATCATTCACCAAAACGTCTTGGAGAACTACAGTGCACCTGGTTTGATGATGCTGGGTACGGACAGCCACACGCCGAACGCTGGAGGTCTCGGTGCGATTGCCATTGGTGTTGGAGGTGCCGATGCCGTCGACGCGCTCGTTGATGCTCCGTGGGAGCTCAAGGCACCAAAGATTCTTGGTGTTAGGCTAGAGGGCGAGTTGAGCGGCTGGGCAAGTCCCAAGGACATCATCCTGACCCTCGCGGGCAAGCTCACCGTCCGTGGTGGTACCGGATTCATCATCGAATACCACGGCCCTGGTGTCGAGTCCCTCAACTGCACCGGTATGGCGACCGTGTGCAACATGGGCGCAGAGGTTGGCGCAACGACGTCTTTATTCCCCTTCTCCTCTGGACATGTTCCCTACTTGGCCGCCACCTACCGCGAATCCATTGCCACCGCTGCCAGCACGATTGCCTCCTCTCCCGGTCCCCACAACCTCCTCCGCCCCGACCAACACGCCGAATACGACCAACTCATTACCATCAACTTGTCCGAGCTGGAGCCTCACATCAACGGTCCCTTTACTCCTGATCTTTCGACGCCTCTAAGCAAGTTCAAAAACACTGTCGAGGAGAAGGGATGGCCCAAGACGTTTGGCGCTGGATTGATTGGCAGCTGTACAAACTCGAGCTACGCGGACATGACCCGTGCGGAGCATCTGGTCAAGCAGGCCCAGGCGGCTGGCTTGAAGCCCAAGGCCGACTTCTTCATCACCCCCGGTAGCGAGCAGATCCGGGCAACTCTCGAGCGCGACGAGACCCTCGACACCTTTTCTTCTGCCGGTGGTGTCGTCCTCGCCAATGCCTGCGGTCCATGCATCGGCCAGTGGAAGCGCACCGACGAGGTCAAGAAGGGCGAGGCCAATGCCATCTTCACCTCATACAACCGCAACTTTCCTGCCCGCAACGACGGTAACCGTGCCACCATGAACTTCCTCGCCTCCCCCGAGCTCGTCACAGCCCTCTCCTACGCCGGCGAGACCACTTTCAACCCCATGACCGACTCTATCCCCACCCCCTCGGGTGAGCCTTTCAAATTCGCCCCGCCAACTGGCGTTGACCTGCCCAAATCTGGCTTCGAAGTCGGCAACCCCAACTTCCTTCCCACCCCCGGTGAGCCTGACCCGTCCGTCGAGGTCCAGATCGACCCCAAGTCGTCACGTCTCGCGGTCCTCGAGCCATTCGCGCCCTTCCCAGCCGGCGACCTGTCGGGTCTGCGTGTGCTGTACAAGGTCAAGGGACAATGCACGACCGACACCATCTCGGCAGCCGGACCCTGGCTCAAGTACAAGGGACACCTGCCCAACATTGCGGAAAACACGCTCATCGGCGCCGTCAACGCGGCGACGGGCGAGACCAACACGGCATACGACTTTGACGGCTCCTCGTGCGGCATCCCCGAGCTGGCCAAGCGCTGGAAGCAGCAGGGCGCCGAGTGGCTCGTCGTGGCCGAGCACAACTACGGCGAGGGCTCGGCCCGCGAGCACGCCGCCCTGCAACCGCGCTTCCTGGGCGGCCGTGTCATCCTGGCCAAGTCGTTCGCCCGCATCCACGAGACCAACCTCAAGAAGCAGGGCGTCGTTCCCCTCACCTTTGCCAACGAGGCCGACTACGACCGCATCGACGCGTGCGACGAGGTCGCCACCAAGGGTCTGTACGACACGCTCAAGAATGGCGGACAGGGCGAGGTTACCCTGCTCGTCAAGAAGAGAAGCGGCGAGAGCTTCGAGGTCAAGACTAAGCATACTCTGAGTCGCGACCAGAGCGCCTTCATCCTCGCGGGCAGCGCGCTGAACCTGCTGGCTGGCAAGGCGAACAAGCAGCCAGAGGCATGAGGGAGACGTTAGAGTTGGAGTAGCAGATAGATGGCGGCGGAAAAAACAGGACATCATCGCGAGATTGATTCACTGACTTACAGATTAGGCAGTTGCTCTTGATGTGTGTATGTATGTACATTGGCGCTGGGGCGAAAAACGAACGACACCTATCGAGGGAGGGGACTTTTGCTTCTTTTTTTTTTTTTTTTTTTTTTCCCTGTACGAATGCGATATCAAAAAAGAGAGATTCACTTGTTTAGATTCTTGGAATTGGATTACGAATGCTTCTTTTTTCGCGTCGAGGACCAGTACAGGCTATGAGCGGCACTAAATTCGCCAATACCCAGAGCAATGGATAGAAGTGCCGAAGCATGTCAAGACATTGGATCGTGGTCCCCACCTCAAACGCTGGAAGAGTTGGACACAGACCAAGAGCAAACAGTGCATGCACACTTACATCAAGCTCAAGGTCAAACTCAACAGTGAGCTCTGGAACGACGACAAGCCGCATAAATAGAAGTGTCAGCAGTGCGCCCCAAAGAGGGGACTTCTGTGTCGTCCTGGGCCAGAACGCTGACGAGCTCATTGTGGTGCCGAAGTTGAGCTGAGTGAGCCCAGAAAGACATGCTGTTCTCTGAGGAGCGCCTTCATCACATTACTGTGGTGAGGCGGCCATCTCTACATCTGCAGAGGCGCTGTCTGAAAACGACGCGAGGCTGAGATGAAAGCATGTCTTTTTTTCTCAGAAGCCCACATCACGCCTTAATGGTGGAGGGATCTCGCGTGCGCAAGAGTGACGACTTCGTCGAGTATATTCTTTCGGGGGAAATGATTTGTTTTGCTCAATCGCCTCGCCTTTTGTGTGTTGCGCCGTCGGGAGTTTGCTTCGGCGCCAGAAATGGCAACCATGGGCTGACATTGGCACAGTTTGATTCTTCACATGAATAGACTCCCGTCCAGATAGAATGTCTTTCCCCATGTCGAAATGACCAAAGTATCTCGGACAGTTCGAAGAAAGTGAGGCGTCCTTGTTGAGATGATGTCAGGCGTGATGGCTGGCCACCAGTGAATCGCAACGTCGCCCGAAGACTTGCCAGATGACTGACTCCGCTTGACTTGAAATTCGAATGGTTGGTTCTACGGGTTGAAACCTTGTGCACCAAAATCTCAGGGTCAGAAAACAATATGCAAAGCAGAATCCTCTGGAATTTTTTCTGGGCCCTTCGCGGTCTCTTTTTGGAGCGTCAGACAGCGGACGATGCCCTCCTGGTCCGACTGCTCCCTCATCGCGACATTGCCTTGGTCCCATCTTTTATTCTTCCGTTCCCTTCCACTTGTCATTTCAAAACCTCGGTTGTGCCCTGCCACCAACTGACAAGCAAGAAACTCCAATCGACGCCATCCGAAAGACCAAAACAGATGGCTGAAGGCGACTCAAACACCGGCCCATTATTGATCCTTTGACCCAAAGGGTTAAAACAGAAAAAGTACTTGAGCGGTTGACATTTCGCCGGCCAACCTGCAGGCAAGGTGGACGAGGGACGTGCTTGGTTTGTCGATTGGATGATGGTGTTTCAGCAGTGAATTTGGATTGTATCGATGGGGGAAAAAAAAATAATCCTGCATCAATTGTGGCGTTTGATAGTCGTCTGATTTGGATTCTCAAGCGAGTCGAGGCAAGTTTGTAGTGCCCCTGAATGCGACCCCTGAAACCCCTTGACCGGCGATGTTGGGAATTGTCGCCGTCGCTTGTGTTCGTCCGAGTCTATGTCATTGATACATGATAATTATAAACAAGGCCATGTCTGGGAGGCCAAATGCTTCTTGAATGAAGGCGCCTTGCGACGTTGATGGCAAGTTTTGCATGATCGTGGCGGCGGGCGAGGCGTACTGTTGGTCCTTTTCAGACAATTGATGAGGCTCCTATCAATCTCCGAGCCTTTTGGGCCATGTTGGATGTCCTTGTCGGTTCGGAAATTCAGGGGTTTGACACGTGCGACTTGCGACAGGGGGAAAGAAGTCCGCGGCTGCATGTTTTCTTTTACACTTCCTTTCAATCATATCGACAGTGTCTCTGAACTGCTCACTGAATGTCTCCTTCATCTTGCATCAATGACGAATAGCATCATTGATTCCGCCCAACGGATTTGCAACCCCAGACGAGCAGTGGTCGGCCTGCCTTCCCCCCAACCAACGACAGTGAGGTCATGATAGCCGACTCCCAAGGCAACAACCTTAACTGTAGGCTTGAGGCATTTCTTTTTTGCCCCAGTCCCGGACGACCAACGTCAATGACCGTAGCAACCGAACGACGTGCGGCGGCGAGGCCGCATGTATATACCTTTCGGCGCAGCGACCCACAGGCGTTGTTCAAGCCCTGCGGCCACAAGGTCACGACGGACGACTGCTCCCCATGCGTCGGTCACAAGCCACGACTGGGACAATCGACTGCTGCCCATGTGCCGGTCACAAGCCACGACGAACGACTGCTCTTCGTGCGGACGCACGTGCTGCCGAACACGGCACCTGTCAAGCACTGTCGACGGCCGCGATAAAAGCCGACCTCTTTCTTCCACACGCTGTTTCCTCCTGTCAACAACAACGACGACTCTGCTTGGCTGGACATATCGAGTCCATGGTACCAGCTGCTGACTGCGGCGCGTCGTTCCTGAAGCCCCGTACTCTGCGTGTGTCTCTTCGTTTTCTGTTTTCTCGTTTGCTGTGGGAGGATTCGAGGTGGCGTGAAGAAAGGGAGGGAGGGGGTGATGGCGTTGCTCAATACCATTGTCGGGGAATGGTGCCTCCCGCCAGCGTGGTGCTAGAGGTTGAACACAGCGGAATGCTCAAAGAGCGTGCCTGGAGCTCCTGGTCCCCCCCAAAAGTGTAAGGTAGAAAGCGTTGGCATTGCAGGCGGACGCAGTATGTAGTAGGAAGTGCTCCACCGCTGCTCTGATGGAGAAGTTGAGAAACCATACCGCTCAGCCACACCTTTTATAGTCCGGTCGACGACCCACGTGCCCCATGCGTCCACAAGCCAAGCCGAACCTCCCTCTATTACGACACCACATGCCAACAGCGCTCTGTCACCGACATCGGCAGCAACAGCAGCACATGCTCGTTGACCGACGCGCGCGTGCCCGTAGGCTTCCAGCTCTAGTCGCGCGCGCTCGCCGCCGCGGCGCTCGTGAAGCCATCTGCCTCCGCGATTGCTCCCTACTTCCTCTCCCTCTTACCCTCGCACAACCCACAGACCGCCAACGAACGCGTTAGTCCAAGTCTAGCGGTATACAGCATAAAACCCCCGCATCTCCCCCCGCCCTTCTCTCTCTCTCTCTTTCTCTCCACTGACTTCCTCGTCAAGCTTCCAAGCCGCACAATTGATTGGGCTCCACCGAGCAGCAAAAATGCGAGCTCCTTTGTGGATCAATGCGGCGGCTGGTGGCTGGTCTCGCGCGACTCTGACCAATTCCACTTTGCTGTGGGTTGTGGGACGTGAGTCGTGGGGCGTTCTACTCTCCTTTCCTCGCTATTTCGGCTCTGTGATTTGCTTCGGACGTCCATGGATCGCGTGTGTTGGCGGACAGTGATGAGTAAGTGATCGGTTGGATAATGATAGGCGGCGTTGTGTGGTATTAGCGGTGGTTGTAGCAAAGAAGGGGTGGGCGGGCCACGGCATACTTACGGCATGCACAGCACAGCGAGCGGCTGCCCAAAGAAATGGTGGCACTGGATTTGGGCTACCGAAGCCTCTACACGAAGACTTTCCCGGCGACCTTCGACTACCGATGTCTAGAAGGAAACGCCGCACTGTCTGGCCGATACGCTCTGACAACCAACAGTCGTTTCTCTGGTTTCTTTCGGGAGAAATTCCAGCACGTCGATCGAATACTGGAGCTACCGTAGTTGAGGGATGGAGAGATCCTCTTGCGCTGATGAACACCTTTACGAGGCGACAATGTCTTTACGCGGCGTTGGGCTTCGAAAATGGAGACGTTTTGCGGAAGCGCTGTCAATCATGGCGAGCCGGATCGCTCACTGCTGCGTCGAGTACAGAAGACGACTCATCCAAAGTAAGGAGCTCTTCCACTTCATGGCGAACCATCGACCAGACTTCCAGGCGTCTTGCGTCGAGAGGAGAGTTGAAGCGCGGAGCAGTTGTTTAGATAAAAGTGCATCTATCAGAGCTCGTGAGAAGTCATGCTGCTACGCAGGTGGCATTTGTCAGTCGTCAGCCCCTTTGCCATCACTCGTGACTAGTGCGAGGTCTTTACTCAATGTGCGAGTAAACAGGAGACATGTCCTTCTGGCTCTTACCACACCAATCCTAGGTCCAACGGCGCAAAACCTCATTCATCGCTTCATCGCGACATGAGAGGTGACTTTCTATACCACTTCTCCCTAGGAAATGTTGCCAGTTGAGACTGCTATTCCACGTCCAAGAAACGAGTCCAGACGCTTGGCTCCGAAAGCCAACCCCTCTGATCCAAGTCTCCAACATGACACAATGGCGAAGGTCTTCCAGGAACAGGAATCAGGGGGCCGTCAAGGACAGCGCCGGATTTTCATGAGGTAAGAACTCAAAGCGTACTCTTTGCGTCGCCGTGAATTTTGAGGCTCGCATCGAACATCGCCCGCTGTCTCGGGGACGAACAGATTGAAGGGCGGTTCCTCAAACATGTACCTAGCGGACATACCCCTAAGACTGAGGGGGAGAAGCGTGATTTGATGTCGCTTAGAAGTCACGAGTTGGCATTGTAACCGAAGCTTCTTTTTTCGCTTCCCTGTGCGGAACGAGAGCAGGCCGTTTGTCTCTTCCTTGACTCTTTGTTGGGCTGCCTCCGTCGACGGCGGTTTCCAGCTGCGAATCCACATTCAACATCTGCATTACTCGGTCTTTGGTTTCGATTTGGAGGCGCGGAGTGACAGATCTCTGTTGTCCTTTCGCGGTGAGCGTTGTAGAGGGTGGACGCGAAGACGCGCGAGCGACGCGCGAGTTGAAACTCCAGATGACTCGTCGAGAGTGGGATGCACATGGTGAGTTGTTTGTGTCGAAGGCGGTAGAAGACGAAGTGGACATGTGAAGCTGAGGCCGAGGTCCAATGGCAGCAGAGGGAATGTCATGACGTAAGCGACTGGCGGGTATTGTCGATCATCCGGCGACGATACCCTGGACTCGCCGAAACCACGCCGACAGACGTTGATGCATCCTCTCGATCGATCGCCAGGGAACCACCACGCGTGAAGAAAGTGGACCGGAGACGACTGCACTTGTGAGTCGATGGGCTGGCTGGCTGGCTGGAAAAAAGCAGTTCTCGCTGCTGAAGAGGCTGACCCGTGCACTGTAGCTACCCTTGTCAGCAGCCCCGGTTCAGCCGAGTCGCAACTCATAAAGCAACAAAGCGCTGTGGACCTCAATCGACCATGACGACCGGATATCTAAGCCGAGGGCCACCACCCGAAGCCAGGCCCGCGACTCGGGACGGCGGCCGTTGGTGAGTAAGTGACGGCGTCCGGAAAATATCAACGGTTGAAAGCCCAGGGATCCGAGGGGTAAAGACAGGGAGAGTCTGTGGAACGCGCCATGTGCGACGCGCGACGGTGGCTGGATGCTGTGCCTTTCAGCCTTCTGAAACAGTACACGAGCTTCCTCTGGCGCCGTTGAGCTCGTGGCAGCATAATCGAACTTTTTGGAAAGCCAACGGGGCCGTCTGTATTGGAGCTCAGTCAGCGGCCAAGGGCTGGAAGCAAAGCCCGCGTCATGCTGGGAATCACTCACACGCCATTGGTGCCCAGACTGATGTCTGTGTGTACCAGCCGATCGCCCCCCCCCGTCCATATCAACCCACTCCCACGCCTTTGCCCGGGATATAAGTCAATCTGTCCTCTTAGCTGCAACCCTCTCCGCATTTTTACCCCTCTCGAGCTGTTCAAATATCCATTGTGTTTGCTTTACATCTTTTCCTTGTCTTTCCACACGAACAATTTCTCGAGCTAGCCGTCACACATATCACACCATGGCTTCCGCCGCGAGATCGCTGTTTGCTCGCAACGCTGCCCTGCGTTCCGTCTCCTCCTCTGTCAAAACACCCGCAACGCGCTCTCCACGCATCGCCGTCCCTCGCCAAGCATTCCGCCAGCAATCACGACGCGGCTACTCATCAGAGGGCGGCTCCCCCAAAAAGAGCAACAACAACGTTCTCATCGGGGGTCTTCTCGCGGTGCTTGGTGGGGCTGGATACTATGCTTACTCCACCAACCCCGCATTCGGCGCAAAGTCTACCGACTCAGCGTCGTTCGCCAACTTTACTCCCAAGTACGAGGACTACCAAAAAGTATATGACGCCGTTGCCAAGGCATTGGAAGAGCATGATGACTACGACGATGGAAGCTACGGCCCGGTCGTGCTCCGTCTAGCATGGCACGCCAGTGGAACGTGAGTTGCTCACCAATTTTTCAATTTGTGCCTCTTGATTGACACCTTCCAGATACGACAAGGAGACTGGCACTGGCGGCTCCAATGGCGCTACCATGCGCTTCGCCCCCGAGGCTGACCACGGCGCAAACGCGGGTCTCAAGGCTGCTCGCGACTTTCTCGAGCCCATCAAGCAGCGATTCCCCTGGATTTCATACTCGGACCTGTGGACGCTTGCAGGTGTTGCAGCTATCCAAGAAATGCAGGGCCCCAAGATCCCGTGGCGACCAGGCCGCTCTGATCGGGACGTGTCGGCGTGCACACCCGACGGACGCCTCCCTGATGGCGCCAAAGACCAGAACCACCTGCGTGCCATCTTTGGCCGCATGGGATGGAATGACCAAGAAATCGTGGCTCTGAGCGGCGCTCACGCTCTGGGCCGCTGCCACGCCGACCGTTCTGGCTTCGACGGACCATGGACCTTCTCCCCTACGACGCTGACCAATGACTACTACCGCCTGCTGCTTGACGAGAAGTGGCAGTGGCGCAAGTGGAACGGACCCAAGCAGTTTGAGGATGTCAAGACCAAGAGCCTCATGATGCTGCCCACCGACATGGCCCTCATCCAGGACAAGAAGATGAAGCCTTGGGTCGAAAAGTACGCCAAGGACCAGGAATTGTGGTTCAAGGACTTCAGTAACTGCGTCATGCGCTTGTTTGAGCTGGGCGTGCCTTTCGCGAGTGGCGAGGACGCGCGCATGACCTTCAAGAGCGGTTTTGATTAGAGGTTAGGGCGACCTAAGCCAGCACTGATCTTTCCTCTTTGCTCAATTGATCTTGTTGAGTTGCGCTTTCGATCACGCCCAGTTTTTGTATCTTCCATCACTTCGCATTCCCAGAGCTCTCGGCGCTCCTTTCGGTACTGTCTTTGTATCGGCGGCTTTGATTTTCCTCGTGAACGTCGCGCTTTTTAACACCTTCAAGAGGGCTAGTGAAGAAAATTGAACGAGACTGGCGGGATAGATAAAAGATCGGCCACCAGTAGACAGACGATTTGAAGAATGAAACAGATTACCCTCCATGCTTCCAACATGATTAGCGCGTCAGAGTGGATGCAACAGAGGGAAATGACACCTCTTAAGGCGCAGTCATTGACCGCTGCCAAAAATTCATGCTCGGGCAGCCAGTCAGCTATTGCCCATGATTGCAGCTAGAATAATCAGGAGGCGCCTTCATAGGTGCAAGAGAAGGCAAAGGCCGCATCGTTTCCAGCCACATGGACACACCACATTCGTTCCCATTTGATGGACTGGCTCGTGACTGATTCTGTGTTCCAGTCAGGATGACATGTTGAGAGGACGTGTGTGCATTTTGTCGGATCAATCAATCATGTATTGCATGTATGTCTGTCTGCAAAGGTTCAGAGGGAGTTCACGCATGTCGGAGCGAGCGATATATATATGTACAAGGGTATTTCATCCGCTTCTCGTTCATCCATCCATTCATTCATCCATCCATCCATCCGAAAAGGGAAACCCGTGATGTGATACAAAGGAGATGCGTGTATACATGTAACAACCGTTTCGCGTTCGTTTATAGTTACCGTTTGTCCCATATCTCCTCCTACTCGAGTAAATCCCCGGCGGCCGAATGCACTCGGTGATTACTCACATGGACCTCCATGACGACGTTGATGCGCTCCGACCCATCAGCGTCGCCTTTTGATCTCCTCCTCCTCCTCCCGCCGCGGCGACCCGTCTCATTTTCGTCATCGTCATCTTCATCATCGTCGCTGCGACCATCATTTCCGCTGTCGCGTTGCTCGCGCGCGTACGCCCTGGCGACCGCCTTGCTGTGCGTGACGACCGCTGTCCCTGGTGCGCTTCTGCTGCCGCCGCCGCCGCCGCCTCCGATCGCGACGCCGATACCGGCCGTGCCATTCTCCATCTGGTCGAGCTGGTGCTGCTCGCCGAGGCCGACGGTCGGCATGCGCTCGAAGCCGCGAGTCGAGGCGTTGCTCTTGACGCACGTCTGGCCGAACCACTGGCCGACGACGCCGCCGGCGGACGACGAGCCCAGGGCGCTGCGCCGGCCGCCAGTGCTACTGGGCGCGGCAAGCGGCGGAGGAGGTGCGTTGTTGTCGTTGGGCGTGGCGCCGCTGCTCGTGCCGCCGACGCGCTTTTGGCTCGACGAGAGGTAGCTGATTGATGACGATAAGCGGTTCATGACGATGGAGAGGAGCGGACGGATGGCGGGGATGCAGGCGTTGGTGATGGCGACGGCGGGCTCGACCGTGGACCAGAAGAGGGAGTCGACGATGCTGTAGGAAATGTTCCACAGATCGATGCGGGCGAGCGCAATGGCGCGGAGGATTGTAATGATGGTGACGCTGGAAACGTTGGCCATCTTTCGTCGACAAGTTGTGGGAGCACTTACGCGATTCCCAGCGCAAACATGACGTACAGCCCAATCTTGGTGCTGGTGTCTATTTGCAACCTGCGGATAAAGGGGACGGGGAGAAACATGATGACAAGATCGGTGAATAGGTTGATGACGCAGAGGGCGACATAGGCCATAACGATGTCTCCGCAAACCCGACTTCCTCGAGGATCCCAGCTTGCTTGTACGGGTCGACAGATGAGGAATACTTGCATGATGGCGCTCGCCCACCACAGCCAGATGATGATGGAGCATGCCATGACCCAACGGCGAAACTGCCGTTGTGGAAAGATGCGCGAATAGAAGCAGAGGTACGACTGTTTGGTAAAGGCAATGCAGCAGTAGTAGATGCACTGATCCATGACGAGGTGCTACATTGTGTTGGTATGGTCAATTCTCAGGGGTCGGGAAGCATACCTTGCCTAGAAATAACTGGTTCTCCAAGGGAAGCTCTTCGTAGCGAATACCATATCTAGCATAGCTAATTTGCATTGCTTGCATTACTGGATTTGAGTGAGCAAGTAGTCCATCTCCAGCAAGACCTACATACGGTATGCAAAGACCTACAAATGTCAGCAAGGTTCACCTATTTCTTATGAGAGACTTAGGTTACCAGAGCAGCAATTATCCAACCATCGTCCCACCACACCTTTTGTCTGCGGAAGCATCTTGCTACAAATCGGAGGCAGACAAGCACTGTTGCAAGGGACATCAACACAGCACATGCTATGATTTGATGCTTGATAAGTGGAATGCCAAATATGGGATACTTTTGCAGAACCATATCTTAAAAAAATCACCAAGGGCAATCCTGTTGGTTGAACATTGGAGACAAACGAATGTAAACAATAAAAGAGTAAAGTCGTCCACAATCGTTACGAATTGCCGCAAAAGGTCATTGAAAAAGTCAAAGGAACATGTCCAGAGAGGTGAACGGGAGGACTGGGAACAGGGAAAACCGTCAAGATTCTGGCCCAAGTTCTGCGAAAAGGCGATACATGACAGTGTTGCTCGCCTTGCCAAGGATAGCGTCGCACCATGGCCGGCGCCTTGACGTTTCAAAGTACCTTTGTGAGATAGCCGACAAACTGGTAGCCGTGAAGATGGGATTTGGACAAATCAAAAGGCTGCTTTCGACCAAAATTTTGACTTTGGATGGCCGTTTCTCGGCGAGCATCTTCAAGTCCACGGCTAAGCTCGCGTTATCGGTACCCAAGAAGTTCAAAGCTGTCGATCCGAGAAAACCGCTCGGTTGCGAATGGGCTCCATCGAGTCCGTAGGGCCAATATCTTGTGGGGTCGTCGATGACACGCGTCTGGGTAAGCAAATCCGGAGAACCTCCACCCGAGTCAAAGTCGCATGGCTCGCGTGGGACTTGAGTGCTGGGAGAGCGGAATTTTTTCAAGCTGTCCATGTCAACTACCAGTCAGTGGATTTTGAAAAAAACATTGATGTGTTACGTCCAAGGTCCTTGTCGATGGCACATGGCAAGACCCGGTAAGGTGATCCTAGGCTTTCCAAAAATTGGACTACAGCCGAGACAGACGTGCGCAACCTCTCGAACCGAGACCATGTCATCAGTTTATATCGGAAAACATCAAATCGTAAAAACGAAAGAGAAACTCTTGCTGGGAACGAGCTGAAGATAAAGTCGAAGGTCAACAAGTCTATGTTGATGAGCCGATCCTCGCAGCCAAGAGAAATGTCGACCGACTTGGTGAGATTGCTCGGACCGACGCCGCGGTTTTCAAGGCGCCACCGGATGGACCCAGCATCAGCGCACGGTGCTGGTGGGGACAGCACGAGGGTGGCTGTCTGAAGAAGAAAAAGAGAACCTGGTCCTGACGATACCGCCAGTCTGGTGTCTCGGTCTCTTCCGATCGCTTATGCACGCGAATTCCTGTGTGTTTCTCGAAGCTGCATCCCATGAGGCAACCCCGGCAGTTGGGTCGACATCTGCTTTGCCGCAACACCATGGACCCTTCTCTCCACATGAAAACGTTGCAGCTACCAGCGGACCGCTCGCCACGCGACAGATCTTCTCTCCACTTGATAGGTCCCCTATTTTTTCTTGAAAGTTCCCCTGTATTGCCGCTTGGAATGTCAGTTACATCTCCAATTGGAAGCTCAACTTTGCCGCAAAATGGGGATAAGTGCCCCTATACTCCACCCGAAAGGTCCACCGGGAACGAATAAGCTTACTCGATCCCCTGCACGCAGTACCCAAAGCAGAAGTTACGGTCAGTACCGAATGATCATGGTAAACGCGTTGCCATGAAGAAATTGCCATCTTCAAATCGTTCTGCAGGGGAGCATCCACCGTCTCCACCGAACAGCTGTTCGTCTTCTCTGCTGTGCCGCTGTGGATGTTGTGTGTCGACTATAAAGTTGTTTAGCATTCCTTGTAGAAGTCGACATCTGCAAGAATGGGCTCCCTACCTGAACAAACGACCGTGACATCCGTGTCTTCCCTTCGTTTTACCGACCCTGATTTCGTCGTTATTGGCGGCGGACTTTCTGGGCTGGTCGTCGCGAATCGACTTACTGAAAATGCAAACACAAAGGTGCTGGTTGTCGAGGCCGGTGCAAACCGGATGGGAGATCCTAGGATCGACACAGAGGGTTTGATGACTACTCTGTACGGAGACCCCGACTATGATTGGGACTATCACACTGAGCCGCAGGTAAGTAAATGTCAGCCTAGGATAAATGTGTTATCAACAGTCTCAGACCCACTCAAATGGGAGGCAAATCCCGCATCCCCGAGGAAAGGTGCTGGGCGGCTCCACTGCCATCAACTTTGGTGTTGTCGTCTATCCGTCCACAAAGAACTTCGAAGCATGGGAAGCCCTTGGAAATGACGGATGGTCTGCCAAAGATCTCAAGCCGTACTTCAAAAAGTGGCAGACTTTTACGCCGGCGTCCGAGGATGTCAAGAAGACCTTGGAGATCAACTACTACCACGAAAAAAACCACGGCACGGACGGTCCAGTTCCTGTCACCAACGGCAACAACTACGGTCCATTCAACGAGGCTTGGGTCAAGACTTTTGACAAGCTTGGTTGGTGCAATGATGATGATCCAATTCTTGGTGAGAAGCTGGGAGCCTTTACGAACTCGCTCTCGATCGATGCCATAACCCGGAAACGTGGATACGCGGCCGAGGGTTATTACAACAAAGAAGTCGCAAAGAGACCAAACCTCCAGGTGCTGACAGAGGCCCTCGTACACAAGATCCTCACAGAAAAGAAGGAGGATGGTGTAGTCGCGAAGGGAATCAAATTCGAGACCAACGATGGCGGAATCCACGAAATCCTGGCTCGGAGGGAGGTCATCCTGGCGGCTGGAGCCATGAATTCTCCTCAGATTTTGGAGCTCTCTGGCATCGGCCAGAGGGAACTTTTGAACAAACACAACATTCCGGTCGTTATCGAAAGCCCTGGCGTGGGAGAGAATCTTCAAGACCATGCAATCTCGCCTCTGAGCTATGAAATTGCAGATGGCCAATTCTCCGCAGGTAAGAAGCTGGTGTCGTGTTTCGGAGCTGAAGCTGATTTGAACAGACATGTTCCGCGATCCAAAGCTCATCGGTGTTGCCATGCAAGAGTACCAGGAAAAGAAGAGCGGCCCGTTGGCCAACATTCCCTTCAGCGTCGCCTACCTCCCATTCAGTGACGGCAACGGTCGACTCAGCAAGGACGAGATCCAGGAGATTTTGAACCAGAACGCAGACGACCCCAACATCTCTGCCGCCCAGAAACGTCAATACGAGTTGCTGCGCAGTCAGATGCTACACCCCAAGGATTGCCCGGCTTACCACATGTATGCGCCCATGCAATTCAACACGAAATCCGCTGGGCGCGATCCATTGGCAGAAATCATTGCGCCAACCAAGCCGGGCAACTACATTACCATTCTGGCAACCCTCAACCACCCCTTCTCTCGCGGAATAGTCCACATCAAGTCGAAAGACCCCAAGGAGAAGGCGATAGTCGATCCCCGATACCTCTCGCATCCTCTGGACCTTGAAATCTTGGCCAGACACACGCAGAATATCGAGTCATTTGTCAAGACTGAGCCATTTGCCTCGCTACTCAAACCTGGAAGCCGTCTGCCAGAAGACGGCGACACATCAACCCTCGAGTCGGCCAAGGAGGTCGTCAAGGCCCGTCTGATGAACACGTTCCATCCGACCGGTACTTGCGCGATGATGCCTCGGGAAATGAATGGTGTGGTAGACAGCAGGCTGAAACTGTACGGAGCCAAGAACTTGCGAGTGGTTGATGCTAGTGTCTTTCCCCTGGAGCCATTGGGTAACATTCAAACCACTGTGTATGCAGTTACGGAGAGGGCGGCGGATATCATCAAGGAGGATTAGAAAGCGTAAATCGATGTTGAAGGGAGACGGCTACTTTGTCTTGTTCATTGCTTGGGCAGTATATTCGTAGGTGATATGTCGAAATACACAAGTTCAAGTGAGTTGAGGGAAAGCGTGGACAAGGTGACACGGATGAGTTCGGTTGGCTATAGGTGTCCGAGTCATTCGGCATCAACTTCCGCCCCCCTCTGACTCTTGCGTCCAGATCCTTTACCATCCCGCAAGTCACTCAACATCCTCTCACCACCCACCTTGCCACTGGTGTTATGCTGCGCTTCCTCGCAGGCATCATGTCCGGCTCAACCCTTCCACGCGTTCCCATCCCGAAAAATGGTGTCGACTACCGCCAAAAGGTCGTTCTCGCTCCTATGGTTCGCAGTGGCGAACTTCCGTCGCGCCTACTCGCCCTCCACTATGGCGCCGACCTTGTATGGGGCCCTGAAACCATCGATCGGGCCATGATTGGCACTACTCGTCGTGAAAATCCCATTACAAAGACCATCGACTTTACCCGCTTCTCGAACAATGGACAAAAGAATGCGACGCCCAAGGAGGATCAAAAGGAGAGCATCATATACAGGCTGGACCCGCAGAGGGAAAAGGGCAAGCTCATCTTCCAGATTGGAACGGCCAAGCCGGAGACGGCCGTCCAAGCGGCCAAGCTCGTGGCAGGAGATGTGACAGGCATCGACGTCAATTCGGGCTGCCCAAAACCCTTTAGCACATCCGGTGGCATGGGAGCGGCACTTCTCAAGGACCCCGACCGGCTATGCGCAATCTTGGAGGCTCTGGTGAAGGAGGTTGGAGAGCCGTTTGAGATTGGCATCAGCGTCAAGATTCGGATCCTGGCCGACCCAGAAGACACCAGGGCACTTGTAAGCAGACTGGTCAAGACGGGCATCATTGGCTTGACGGTACACTGCCGCACCACGCCCATGAGGCCTCGCGAGCGGGCGATTCGCGACCAAATGAAGATGATTCGGGAGATTTGTCACGAAGCCGGCGTGGCCTGCTTGATCAACGGCGACGTCGAGGACTACGAACATGGATTGAAGCTCATGGAAGAGTTCGGCGTTGATGGCGCCATGATTGCGACTGCAGCCGAGGCCAACCCAAGCGTTTTCCGCCGCGAAGCCAATGGTGGTCGGGCACCTTGGGAGGAAATTGTGAAAAAGTACATTACCTACGCCGTCGAGGTCGACAATCGATGGGGCAATACCAAGTTTGAGCTGGCCCAGATTTTACCTGGAAAAAATCCGCTTTCCAAGAAGTTGCCTCAATGCCGCGGCTACTCCGACCTAGTCGATGTTTTTGGATGCCCTGAGCTCAAGGAGAGGGCCGAGGCGCTCGACGAGAGAATCGGGCTTTCCCAAAAGCTGAAGCTTACAAAAGCCGAGAAGCGGGCGGCCGCAAGAGAAGATGCAACGGTGGAAGAATCGAGCAAAAGGGCCAAAACGGAGCACGAACAAAAACCAATCGTTGGCGATCAACAGGGCGAAGTGGCCCTGGCTCAGCACACTACCATGTCCGAGACGGCTCCAGTGGTTGCAGTGTGAAGAAGCGTGTTGCCAGAAGAAATACAAAGATACCATGTCAAGATTCAGCCATGGGCCACCATAGACGATGGACTTGAGTCGGAGGAATGAGCCAGCTGAAAAGTCAAGGCTGCTGCGAGAATGTCATTCCGCAGTCAAACCGCTAGCCAGCGTCCCAAGCCGTTCGCCATGTCGACTGGCAGAATACAAGTTCAACCAGTTGCTGATGATCAGGTTTGGGAGGAATTGGCTTGACCACATTCTGTTGACGAGATGGAGCAGGATGAGTGGGATAGTGTCTGATAGACAGGCAGCCAATCAAAGGTCCTGGACTGGGCAATGCTTCGGCCTCGCGCATTAGATCAAATTGGCTGTCTTGTATGCTACAAGTACAAGCTCAGATGGCGGCAACGGATTTATCAAATTGATAAACATCCCCTCACGCGATAAGGTCGACACCCCGCTGCATTCAATAACCTTTTCTATTCCGCCCGTATCTACAACACCAACTATCCAGCAGTCTTGTTTTCATCATGACGACCAAGTATTTCAGCAAAGAATCCACCATCAACGTCGATGCGCCACCTCCATCGACCACCAATGCCCTCACGCTGGCCTATCGCACCTTTGGCGATCCAAAGAACCCCGCAGTTTTCATCCCCACGTGCTACTGCGGGCGTCTTCCCAACACCATGACGTTTCTCTACGAGCCCGACAAGAAGGGCAAAGCGCCCGTGCTCGCCAACTACTTTGTCATCACGTGCGGGCTGCTGGGCGGCAGCGAGTCCAGCTCGCCGTCCAACACACCCGCAGCCATCCGCGGGCCCAAGTTCCCCAGCGTCACGTACGAGGACAACATCCGCATGCAAGTGGCCCTGTGCAAGGCGCTGCACGTCGAGCGGCTGCACGCCTACATCGGCTTCAGCATGGGCGGCCAGCAGGCGTACCACATGGGCGTGCTGTACCCGGACTTTGTCGAACGCATCGTCGTCGTGGCCGGGTCGGCGCGCACCTCGTGGCACAACTGGTCGTTCCTCGAGGGGCCCAAGGCCGCGCTGACCAACGCCGTCGACTGGCACGACGGCAACTACACGGCGCCCGTCATGCGCGGCACGGCGGCGTTTGGCCGCGTCTACGCGACGTGGGCGCTGAGCCAGGCGTGGTTCCGCGAGAGGCAGTGGGAGGCGGCCGGCTGCGCGTCGCTCGACGAGTATCTGGTCCAGCACTGGGAGCAGGCCATGCAGACGTGGGACGCGCACGACCTGCTCGCCATCATGGATACGTGGCAGCGCGGCGACGTGTCTGCCTGCTTCCCCGAGGACAAGGGCGACTTGGCCACGACGCTGGCCCGCATCGAGGCAAAGGCCCTCATCATGCCCGTCCGCACCGACTTGTACTTCCCGCCCGAGGACAGCGAGGAGGAGGTCAAGCATTTGAAGCGCGGCAAGTTGTGCGTCATTGAGAGCATCGGCGGCCACATGACGGGCGGCGGTGGCATTTATGAAAGGGATAATGCCTTCATGTCGGAGCAGATTAAAAGCTGGTTGGAGAATTGAGGAGTGTCGAATATCCAACGATCGATAATGTACTTTCGAATGAAACGACTTTGTGATTTTTGTTTTTTCGAATCCATTCCAGATGGTATGGCCTCGCAGAGGGAAAAAATTTTTAGATACCAGACCATCAAACTTCAGCAAGATTTCTGCGGTCTGCCAAGCGTCTTTTGGATCAGACTTCCGCCCCTCTCGCCACACTCGACCCCATCCTAGAACCATCAGGACTGTCCACTACAAACAAAAACGAGAGAAAAGCAAGGTAAGCAAACAAACCAAAACTAACGACTCAGAAAACAAGAAGCATTCAAGAAGAAGAAAATCCAACATACATCCTCCCCTCCTCTTCCCTCCCCTCTCACTCACCCCTTCCTTTCCCTCCCATCAAGCGAATTAATCAACGACACAAAAACCGCCACCTCAAACACCACAAACGCACAAACCAGCACCAACCCAACGACCCTCCGCCTCGACGACGACGACGACGACGACGACGTCGACATCATCAACGAAGCCGAAGAAACGCCAAAACGGCGTCTAACAAAGCGCTTGAATTTAGAAGCGGCGGCGCTGTAGCGGTGGCGGCCGCCGCCTCGGCCGAGAAGCGGGCGGTCATCGGCGTTGAACCAGAGGCCCGAGTATGATTCCGAGTCCGAGTTCGAGTCGCAGTCGAGGTCGTAGTCGGAGGCGGAGCCTGTCAGCGTTGAGCCGGATAGAGAGCTGTGGGGGCTGGAGTCGCGGTTGCGGCTGTGGTTGGGGTAGCTGGGGTAGATGGAGGGGCGCGGCGGCGATGGAGGCTGCGGCTTGTGTAGTGCGATTGTTGTCCAGAGGGAGGGGAGGTGGCTGGGGCCGGTCATATTGTCGTTGGTGTTATTGGTGTTATTGTTCATGTCGATGGCATACGGGTTGTCGGTGGGCTGTTGTTGCTGCAGATGATGGCTTGCTGGCACGAAGGAAGGTTGAGGCGGCCGTGGCAGGTCGGCGAGAGAGAGGAATGACTCGTTTGCCATTTTGACGGTTTGTTGGTTTTTGATTTTGAGTGTGGATATCAATGGGAGGCACCTTGCACAGAGGCCAGATGACTGCCTTTTTGCCGTAGACGCGAGAGGTTTGGTCGAAGAGGTTGAAAGAGATGGATGGATCAAACGATGGGTGGTGGGGAGGAGACAGGACATCAAATAGAGCACTGGGAAGGGAGGATGCTACAGGCTGTTGGGTGTAATCCTGTGATAACCGTGGTGGATATATGATATCTACCAAGGTTGAGCAAATCAAAGGGATGAAGTTGGGACTGCGAACCACTTTGCAACCAGTGCGGACATGCTGTCACCAAGTCAGGTATCCTTACTGAGCCATTACAGTTCTCGGAGCAAAATATGGGTGCCGCTCCCAAAATGGGTGAGACTTTGGGAAATGTTGAAGAGGTTGAATCGGGAATTCTTTGGCTCCAAAGGATGGACATCTCCTTGATAGGACCTCGGTCCCACTGGAACACAGGCACAGAGCAGCCGGAGACAGAAATATTGACAGCGACCAAGGTGTCATTCAGCCATGACTGACCGACTTGCCATCGTGCCGAGAATTTGGTCGCTTGGGTAGATATAGCGGGCGATGAAGGAAGAAATGGAGCGAGCGATGTCGAGGCAACTGTCTTGTTGTTTCAACGTGTCGTCAAGGATGAGAGCTGTGTGGTGTTGAGGTCCTTTTTTCAACCAAATGGGTCGAGCATAGGTCTAACCGTGAGTAGCCTTTGACTGGCTGACTGCGATCAGCAAGAAAAGAGAAACATGATTGGGAGAGTTGCCAAGTCTCGCAGTACAAGTAAGTATCGGACTTGATCAACGGCGCTTATGCGGGCAGCCCTGGTTGTCGACTTGGCAGCGGCAACACTTTTCAGGACTTTTCATCTTCTTTCTTCTTTTCCCCAGACTGTCTGCCAACCCCGAACCCCAAGAAATCCTCCTCCTCTTCCTGCAAGTGGTCTGTGCGCCGAGGTCTATTTCCTGGTCAAATCCTTCTTCACCTCTGTCAACCTTTTTACTGACATCTGCGCAGCCTTTGGTGGGACGACCTTCCTGATCAAATCGGCCTCTCGAGCGGATCGAACGGCACGGTACAAAGACGCTGCAGTCCAACAGACTATCGAACATGGCACGGTCGGTTCGTATGCCTGTCGAATGGCTGTTACCCTGTTTAAAGTTTGTCCGCATTCAATGGTCGCTCGGTACGACTCTCACGCTATCGACTGCCGTCGCAGCGTCTGTTAGCTGGGCAGGTTGGCCCGGCGAGCAGTTGACAGCGACCAGACGTCGAAACATGGTGGGACAGGGTTGCAATCGTGGCTGAGGGACTGCACAACAATGTGGCTTAGTGCCGCTGACGCACACCAGCCCGGACCGCAACACTGCTGCGCCACTTCATCTGCTGTCCGGAGCCGAACCGATTGGGCCAACAGGAAGAGAGAGAGAGAGAGAGAGAGCGGCAGGACGAGGAGAGCGGAGGCGGGCGGAATGGATCGAATCCTACACAAGGAGGGTTCGCGCGGCTCACTCGTCGCCCAAGACAACCCAACAGCCCAAGACAGAACAGACCCACGCTAGCAAATGCTTGGCCACACACATCAAAAGCTTGTCGGCGAAGCTACTTGACTCGGTTCTCCCCGTCGCCGTTGCTTGCCGTCGTCGTCATCAGCCTGCTTCGTGCAGTTCTCCAGTCTCCACCTTCTCACTGCTTGGCCAGTTTTCTCCTGATTTATTCTGAGCTCGCCCATGTCATGTCTTCTTCGGCCTCAACCAGCTCTGCAGCCATGACTGCCCAGGACGACTCCCTCGCGCACGACCGCGATGCCGCTGCGCAGCAACCCTCTCAGCCCGAGGGCGGCTACGACCCCACACCCATCCCACATGCCCCGCCAGGCTTCACTCTGAAATTCACCATCCATAGCGCCCACAGCCTACCCATTGCCGACATTGGCACCTTTTCCTCGGACCCCTATGTCCTCTCCGAGCTGCAAACATCGCTTCCCACCCGGCACAAGGAGGACCCGAAACTGCAGATGCGCACGCCCACCATCACGCGCTGCACCGACCCCGTGTGGAACTTTGAGTGGATTGTCGCAAACGTCCCAGCTTCGGGCTTCCGTCTCAGGGCCAAGGTCTTTGACGAGGACCCTGCCAACCACGACGACAAGCTGGGCGTCGCAACCGTCGACTGTGATCGCTTGTCCCCCGACTGGGCTGGTCTCAAGGAGCAGAAGATCAAGGTCAAGAAGCGCAGAGGGAGCAAGCGCGCATACACCATGCACGCCATGACCGTCGCCGCGCGCAAGGCCGAGAGCATGGACCCGTGGGTCGTGATAAGCGTCGAGTTGCTCGGAAGGACCCCAGGAAAAGAGGGCGGCCGCTGCTACACCATTGGACCCTGCTGGTGGACCAAGCACTATTCACCTCTGCTCGGGATCCTGGCAAATCGCAAGGAAGATAAGGACGATGGAGCGGGAGACTTGCAGGTTGACAAGCATGGCAAGAAGATTCAGCGCTACAAGTATGTTTCACATGGATTTGCAAATCCCGGGTGCTAATTGGCGCAGCTTCCAAGCAAATCAGCTCCAACTGCGTGGACCTACTCCACCGGAGCTGTATCACCGCTACGTGGAATTCAGACCCTTTGTCAAGTCCATGTATACATCTTCTGGCGTCAAGGGACTTTTGCTGCACAAGGCACTGCACCACCAGCACGATCGCGTCTACAATTTTTCCAGGACCACCGAATGGGGTCAGTTTGATGAACCCTGCAAAGACATGACGTTAAAGTTTTTGGACCTTGTTCACTGGGACAGGGGTGGTCGGATCTTTACCTACGTCATTACGCTGGACGCCCTATGGCGCTTCACGGAAACAGGCAAGGAATTCGGCATCGACATGTTGAGCAAGCACACCATGCACAGCGATGTAAACGTTTACATTGCATTTAGTGGCGAGTTCTTCGTTCGACGCCTCAAGCACCCGAACAGGAAGACGAATGAAGAGGAGGACGAGGGCAAAAAGGGCATTTCGCGCTTCTTCCACCGCCACAATTCCAACAATGAGACGCATCCTCCAGACGACATCGGCGGCGGTCCTCCCGAAGATGACCCTCCCAAGGACCCACGCTACTACGAGCTCGTCATTGACAACGACTCCGGCACATATCGGCCAAATGCCAAACTTTTGCCCACGCTCAAGGCCTACCTCCAGACGCAGCTTCCTGGACTGCACATTGTCACGCTCGACTGCCAGGCCGACGCGGACAAGATGGCCGAGATGAAGCAGGAGCAGCGGGACCGCAAGGCTGCAGAGGGCAACACTGTTGTCTATCGCCAAGTCAAGGACGACAGCGACAGCAGCAGCATCAGCTCCTCCGACGAGGAAGACCTCGAAGATGCGGCGCGCGAGCACGAGGCCCGGACCCGCGACGACCACGTCATGCACGCCCTCGGTCACCAGGCCAAGGAGCACAAGACTGCCAAGGTGCATCATTTCAAGGATCTGCTGCACAGGCCGAAGAAGGGCGATTCGTCGGCAGGAGGCACGTCTACCCAAGGCAGTGCCGAGTAGCTTTCCTTGTGATCTTTATGCTGCAGTCTCTTGGGTTGGTTTTTGTTTTGGATTGTTTTTGGCGATTTGCGCTCTATCCTTTGATACCCGCGTGTCATGGACGCTTGATAATACATGCATAGACTACACGTCGTAATGATTGACGGCAACAATTGTTTTCCATTACAACTGTCTTCCCAAATCCAGCCAGGCCAGGATGATGGCCGTCGCATCAATGCCCTTTCCATTCCATCCTCTCGACATGCCTTCCCAAACGAACCAACATGCCAACCTCCACTTGACAAACGATCGTCTCCATCTGCGCTCCACATCCACACCAGCAAGACCGCCCCTGATCGAGAAACAAGACCCCGTCAAGCACCTTCCCTTCCGTTCCCTTCCCTTCCCAGCTCCTCGTGCCTCCCCCCAGCCCCCACCAACCCACGACGCAGCAAGCGAACATCAGCGTCGCAAGCCGTCTATCTCTATCTCTATCTCTTTCTCTATCCATCTTCTGAGTCTCCTATCTACCAACATTAACTTCCCGCGTCTGCGCGGTCCTCCGGCGCGGGGATACTTTGACTTTTCCGTCGTCATCGTCATTGTCGTCGTCGTCGTCGTCGTCATTGTCGCTAGCCGACGCGCTGAGTTTGTGATACAATGACTGGAACGGCGGGTGGGTTTTTGAATGGTGATGGTGATGATGATGATGGAGAAGAAGAAGGAGGAGAAGAAGAAGAAGAAGAAGGAGAACAACAACAAGAAGAAGAAGCGCGCGATGGGGCTGGTTGGCCGATTGGTTGGCTGATTGGTTGGCTGGTTGGCTGGTTGGCTGGTTCGCTTGGTGTGAGAAGGAAGAAGGAAGAAGGCAAAAGGGAGAAGAGAGGAGACGGCACTACGAAGCCGGATCCAACCCAAGGCCTCGAAGACACCATGATGGAATAAATGAAGGAATGGATTTGGCTGGAGAACCTGAACCTAAGAAAACGCTGACGTCTTGAGGGAAAGGGGACGTAGAAAGGAACGAACGGACGGACGGACGGACGGACGGACGGAGCATTCGTACATGCGTATGTGCACGCCATCTATTTCTCTGCGAAGGGAGAGGGTTTGCTTGGTTGTTTGTTTATTCGTTCGTCTATTTGTTTATTTATTTATTCGTTCCATTCATTCATTCATTTGCTTATTGTGATAAGCGACAGAACGACAGCAAACAAGTACCCGCGTTGGAACATGCCCTTGAATGGCCCAGTTTCTCGCTCCGTCCTGCGCCTCTACACACCATGAAAAGTCGCAGGATCACCCAGTCTAATGAATCATGCCACTCTTCGCCATCTCCTCCACACAATGCACATACCTGCCCGCGCTCTCCCTCCTCAGCCCCTTGCCCCACTTGACCATGACCAAGAACGTCAGACACTGCGCCAGGCCGACAAACGCGGCAGTAGTGAAGCACTTTTCCAGCCCCATGCCGTCAACCCACGGCGTGATGCCGTAGCCGATGGCGAAGCTCATCGTGTTGCGCACCAGGATGACGGTGACGATGCTCTCGCCGCCGAGCGCGCGGTAGCTGTCGATGGCGTAGGCGACGCTGAGCGTGATGCCGACGGTATTGGTGCACGCGATGGCGCCGGCCGCGAAGACGAGCCCGAACCAGTGCACCGAGTGCGCGGCGCCGACGCCCCACAGGATGAGGCCCGCCGGCAGGACGACGAGCGACGGCGCGAAGAGCCAGAGCCGGAATTCCGGCTCGAGGATCCCTCTGTTTTTGCGCGCTCGCCACAGCACGAAGACGTCTCCTATCGGCCCCGTGTAGAAGGATGCGATGACTACGCCGATCAGCGGCGACAGGTACGACAGTCCCACCATGGACGCTTTGAAGCCGTAGTTGGTGCCGAGGATGAGCGACGTCGTCGCGTTGAGCACGTTGAACCAGATCAGGTTGGACCCGTACGTGAAGCCTGAGAAGAAGATGACGGGGAAGGTGGCGAAGATGAGGGGTCGCCGTACCATGCCGAGCAGCTCGTTGGGCTTTTCGAGGTCAGCTTTTTGCCACAGTTTGACTTTGTCGAGGTAGTTCTTGCGTTTGCGCGCTGTGCTTGGCTCGCTGGGAGCCTCGCGCGAGTGGACGGTCGGCATGGTGGCCTTTTCTGGGTCTTCTTCTCTTTCGGGAGCTGGAGTGGTGATGATGCCAGGAGTCTCAGGTGGCGTGCCCGTAGTTGAACGCCGGTAGTTCGTCTCTTCCATGAAGAAGAAGAGGATGAAGAAGCCAATCAGGCAAAAGATGGCGCTCCAGTACAGCGTCCACTGCCATCCCTGGCCATCGTTGATGAAGCCACCAAAGACGGGCGCCAGATAATTGCCGCCCGCAAGCAGGAGAGCATAGAGGCCAAAATATCTTCCTCGTTCATGCTGGAAGCTATCATGGCGTCAGCACAAGGTTGGAGGTCATGACTCGACGAAGCAAGATTTGTTGAATTACTGGAATAGGAAGGAGAGATGGCAAGGATCCTCTGCCAATTTTTCACAAGGATGACTTGTGACTTTTCAACTGAAAGACAAGAATCGATTTCACATACTAAATGTCTGTTATCGAAGTCTCGCAAAGACTCTCGATCGGCGCCAACAGGAAGCCTTGGAGAATCTTGTTGGCAATCCACTGGCCATTACTCCTGGTATACGGTGCCCAGAACTGGACGGCCGCACCAGACAAGATACTAAACAGGTAGACGGGCCTCTTGCCGTACTGTAGAGCTATGGGCTGCCAAAACAGACAGCCCCAGCCGGCAAACAGAAACATGTATCCGGTGCCCGCATTCAGGTCACTCAGAGTCAAATTGGTGTCATTGCTGATGGGCTCGAGCACCGAATAGATGATGGCGCTGTTGATGCCCGTCATGAGGGTGTAGACGCTCATGCAAAAGGTGCTGAGGGCCTTGCGCCTCGGGCTCCAGTTGAGCGGATCGTCCGGGTCATCCGAGGGAGCGGGAACCAGGACGATGTCGTGATTTTTGGCGTCGCCGGCATGTTTGGCCCTCATGGTGCCCTTTGGAACCGTCAGTTGGTAATTGAAGAGATGGTCCAGAGTAGCAAACCTGCAGGTCCACCAGATGCACGGTGCCTGGGACTGGAAGGACACCCGGTTCTGCATCCGCATCTGCTTCGGCCCCGTGCATGCTGGCGGCGGGAGCCATTCTCGTCGGCTGCTGCTGATGGCGCGCGGCAGGGGCAGATCAGGGCCAAAATGCCGTTTTCGTTGCAGGCTCGACTTGGAGCCAGGTGTTTTTTCAGCTCGGCTGTGCTTTGAGGGAACACACAGCGTTGAGCTGACCAAATGCTTGAAATAGCAAAAGCAGGCCAACCCCACTTACCGTGGACAGGCATTGTGTCTCAATTCCCACGGTTGATAACGCTGCCCGCCCGCGTTGCGATGCTTGGAGAAGAAGCCTGCATCGTCATCACGTCGGCACCCGCAGCCCTAGCAGACGCTGCTGCATTGCATCGACGGCGCAGCCAAAGGCGATTAAGAGTGGCGGCCTCGCAGCGTGAGACAGGTGCGGACAAGTCGTAGATTGGGCGTGTGGCGATAAGACAGAGATAGGCTGATAGGAGTGTTTGCTTCGGAGTAGCAGCAGCAGCAGCAGCAGCAGCAGCACAAGGTTTGGGCTAACGTGAAGCTTGGGTTTCTCGTGCCGCCGCGTGGTGTCGTCTCGCTCGGAAAATGGCCTTGCACGCCGAATTGATGCACCTTGACGTCTTCGATGGGCGGGACTGTGCATCTTGACGGGAGAGCTGTTGGATCCGTCGTGGCGGAAAATGGACGAGAAAAATGTCATCTGGAATGTGCATGGCATACTCCCGGGAACCCGATCAATTCCTCTGCTCGAGTCCCAGCGATGGCATCCCGCGTCTACGGAGCCGGACGACGCAAGAATGGGACGAGGCCATGGATTCCTAGCATTCCAGCACCGTCGTTGGCGTTGTCGTCGTGAATGACAGCCATCATTGGCTCCGGCGTCGACGAGTCGCTGCAGCTAGAATAGTCGAGTCGGACGGCGATCGTCATTGTGCGCGGTGGCTTCGAAATTTATACGAGAAGAAGATGGAGACCGACGACGACGGGCATTCAAAAGTCATCACAAGGCGTTATCAGCAACTGTGATGGAAGTAAGTGCGTTTGTTCTCTCGTCTGCACTGGCCACGGCGGCTCGACACGATGGCTACACTACGCTCGGACGCCCCGATGCACGTGGGCAGCCAACAGCACTCGAGCGCTTGAGCACGCGCCAGACCCCAACACCGATCGCTATGCGTCTCTGCTCAATTGGCCTTGTCAATATTGCTAACCCACATGGGCACTCCCATCTGCACACTGTTCTCGCCGCTGCGTATGCGCAAATCTCTTTTCAGATGGCCGACTCGTGCAATCAGTTACAATTCCTCCGTCAACACATGCATCCCGATACCGCTCCGTAGATTTTCCTTCGGCGCTCGCTGCCAGTATCATACAATCCTCCATTCCCGCCAGCTAGGACGGCACGTGCGAAGACATGATCCACATTGCAAAAGACCCTGTGTCCTTCTATTCCCTTCCGGGGAGGTCGTTCAGGCACTGCCGGCCGATCAGGGAAAGGATTCGCTCCGCGCCAAGTGGGCCATGTCGACTATTCGATGATAAAGTCCCAGGCCAGCTGCGCGATTACCTGTGCGGGCAAGTCGACAACACGGTAGAAAATCTCGGCTCCTGGAATCACCGTGACCAGGGACACGAAGAGGCAGAGAATGTTGCATGCCCCCGTCGGCCAATTCTTCTCATGGCGCAGGTGCAGGAACAACTTGATGCCAGCCGTGTAGATGATGATCGACTGGATGAGGAAGTAGCCTGAACGACTCGTTAGCACGCTGGAATACGAAGAGCTCGCGACGACTCGTTTAGCCGATGCCAAAAGGGGTCAACTCACTAAAGGAACGCCGACCAAGGTACATGAAGACGGGCTGCTTGAAGATGTTTTGCACAACTTCGTACGTCTCGAGCATCAGCATGAAGGCGACGATGATGAGATAGTTGTCGTCGCGGGCCTGCGGCTGGGTGAGATCGGCGTTGTCGTTGAGACCGCCAGTCGTGTACAAGCCAGTGTGGGCGCGAAGTTCGGCATTGGCAAATGAGGGCCTCCAAGCAACCCACAGGTACTCCATGATGAAGCCAGCCAGAGCGATAACGGCGGCAATGGCCCAGGTGGGGCAACGCCAGCTGCCCAGAAACGGAACCGTCACCTTGACGCCGCGCCTCGATTTGGCCTTGAAGTCCATGTTGATGACGACGTCTGCCAGGAGAAGGCCGGTGGCCGAGTACCAGGCCCACGATTGCACCCACCATGCGGTGAGGATGTAGAGCACAAAGGCCTTGACGCGCCACGAGTTGCGCGTATACGGAATGCAGATCATGGACATGTAGACGGTGTAGCTCTGCAAAAAGACGAGGCTGACGATCCACAGCGTCTGCGAGGGGTATGCCAGGCTGGCCTTTTGCTTGGCAAAGTCGTGGACGACCCAGAAGATTTCAAAGAGGGAATTGAAAAAGTTGAGGAAATTGGGCAGGTCCTCCGGGGTAGCAACGTTGGTGTGGCCCGTGCGGGTCTTGAAGTCGTCAATGTAGCCGGTGCCAATCTGATTGAGGATGAGGGCCGCCATGCCAAACGAGACGGTCGTGGGGATCCAGAGGCGGATGCCGCGGCGGAAGAGCTGGCTGGCGACAACCTGGCGGACGGGATTCCTCAGGAATGGCACGCAAATGGTGCGAGCGGAGAGCAAGACGATGGACGAGTAGATGAGCGATTCGTTCCAGAAGAGGACCGAGAGGACCTTGCGGAGGATGGTTTGGTAGTAGGGTCCATCGGTGACGTCCGTGTCCTTGACGGCCGTGGGAGCGAAGACGGTGAGAAAGACGCAGAGGAACGACTGAAT
Organism: Phyllosticta citriasiana; assembly: GCF_038021145.1. Taxonomy (NCBI): domain Eukaryota; kingdom Fungi; phylum Ascomycota; class Dothideomycetes; order Botryosphaeriales; family Phyllostictaceae; genus Phyllosticta; species Phyllosticta citriasiana. Next base: position 515,414 of record NW_027117295.1, read on the forward strand.
GACCAGACAGCCGCGGACTCCAATGAGATAGTCATGGTCGGGAGCAGGCGAGGTTGACGAGTGCAACGAGGTCAGGCGTTGGATGGGCGACTTTTCCTCGGGCTTGATCGAGGATGAGGCGTCAAGGTCGACGGCCTCGCTGTTGAGATTGGGGACAGGAAGACCCATGGTGGGAGGGAGTTGAAGGTTGGAGTGGCTGCTGAAGCCGGCGGGCAGCAGAAAGGAGCTGCAGGAAATGTCAACGTCTGACTGACAGTGAGTATTGATTGTTGTTTGACCGCTCATGCTGTTCTTTAACAGGTGCCACGCCCGGACGGCCCAGCTCGAGGGCGGCGTGCACGGCTCTGGGAGGTGCGCGTTGCGGCGCAGTCATCTGTACGGACAATCAGAGCAGCAGCAGCAGCAGCACCGCCACCACCAGCAGCACCACCACCACCCACAGTGTCGATGGTGTACAGATTACGGACGCGGCAACCATGGCGCCGACGGGATTAGTTTTAGAGAGGCTATGTGGGCGAAGCCAGGCAGGCCCCGACAGGTGCAGAAGGGCCTGGCTCCCCGTCAGCTTCAGGATTTCTGGTGGGTGGGTGGCCAGGCATGTCTGTAAGGGCAGGGCAGTGGGACGCCGCGGGCAACGTGTTCGCTACCCTCGGGCATTTTGCATCAGACATCAGACCCAGCAGCCAGGACCACGACACCGGATCTTACTTGGGTGTTGTCGCTGCAGTTGCACGGCCAAAGGGGCCAAGACACCGAGATGACGAAGCCACGATGAATATTGATCTACGTTAGCATGTAGTAATGTATGTAGGCATACACAGCGGGAGCGGATGGCGGCGTTTCAGCCCGTCGGCCACGCTAATGTGCTGCACTGCTCTCATCCCAAATCGTCGATACAAGCTCTCTCGGCATGGCTGAAGACAACGGAGGCATGCATGCTCCTCGGCTGCTGTGTCGCCTTGGTCCCTTCCTGTCTCTTCTCCTTGTCGTCTCGTGGTCCATGGATCAAGTCTCAAGCCCGGAAACCTGCTGCAAGCCCGCCGTTGTCCTTTGTTTTTCTTGAATTCCTTGACGCCACTTCATGTCTCTCTTTTTTTTTCTCGCTGCACCTACCCTGCAATCAGCTGCGTCCAGAAATTGGGACAAAACCCCATCTGGTGGGTCGCTGGTGTTTCACGGCCCCTTGGTTGAGTGTAACCCTGCTGGAGATCCACGAATGCCGTGTCCACTCCCTAATAATTAATAACAACACCATCAAGTCACACGGCCGCGAGAGAGCGTGGGAGCGTTGGCTTGGCAATTTGACCGCTTGAACAAAACGGCCGCCTGTCTTGTCTTGGTCCTGTCAACCCCATGTGTGTGAACAAGCCCCTTTTTCGCTCTCGGTCGCACACGGACGGCCTGGCAGGCGACGACGACGACGACGACTACTCCGAGTAGACCTGGCTGTCGACGTGAATCGTCACGGAAAACGTCATGACAGGGTTTGGTCGTTCCGATGGGCCAAATAAAGGTCCCTGTGAAGCTCAAACGGCGGGGATGATCCCATCAGCAGCAACGTGTCCGTGCTGCCCTGTGTTTTTTTTTTTTTTTTTTTTTTTTTTGTCCTTTTTTTCTTCCGTGAATTGCCGTCTTCTGTTTTCGATTTCTTGTCGTCTTTTTCCTTTCACGAGGCCTCCGCTGCGGGGAGCCTAAGGTTCCTTGCAACTTCAAGACAAAGTGACATTGGATGACGGTCGTGTCGTGTTGTGTCGTGTGGCAGCAAGGAAATTTGGCAGCCTCGAGGACGACCGACGCTCACCTCGACCCGTGCGTGCTTGAATGCCACACGAGGATTTCGTCACAAGGGCGCCCATGTCAACAGACTGTATGTACACGTTCCGGCCGATATAGTGCCACCATGAGACGTTGTGGCATGGGGGGAGGATTATGCCATCGACCTGCCTGCCGTGGTTAAGCAGAGGTGATCCAGGGGAGATCTCGAGAAAATCAATAGGACATCGCGGTTGATCAAGGGCCATATCGACGGTTTGTTGTGGGTGGTTGATCAACAGAGCAGCTCATCATCTGCCAATGCCGTGCCAGATGGACAGCAGCGCTATTGGCAAACCAGCAAAATGCTGCGAGGGACAAACGTTTTCTGCCTTTAGGTTGCCACTATCGCATTGCATTCTGTGCCTGTGCCTGCCTGCTGTATCCGATGTATGTTGCCCAACGCGACCGCCGACCAACTCACAACACCATCTCCACCATTACCACTACCACCACCACCACGACATGGCTTGCGGCCAAATCTCCGCCTCTTCCTTTGTTTTCCAACATGCCAGTGCTGCTGCTGCTGCTGCTGCTGCTGCTGCAACCACGGCGAACATGGTTCCGGGGTCATGACATCACCATGATCTCCGTCAATGCTTCTGCTTCTCTCGCCTCTCGGTGCGTCCAAACTCGTCGGTGGCTCCGTGGCCCCGCGCAGTGATCTGCCCTCTTCGCTCCCACAAGTGCGATCGTCCCGATTCGGTAATTGCGCCACCTGGCTTGCCGACGTCGTGAGGTCGTGGTCGTTCTTCGGTCTGGCCGCAGTGTCGTTATTGTGGTTTGTTTCCTGGGCCGTGCCGCACACCCATCCACCCACCCACCCACCCACCCGACACACCTCAAACTCCCAGTCGCTGCTGCTGGACGGCACAACCCGTCGGAAGAAACAAGGTGTCGTTTTTGCTGCTCGCTCTCACCGGCGACGCCAGTCTTTTCTCTTTCTCACCGCCGCCATCCGCCATCCACGCTCCTGGTCTCATCTCCCCCCTCTCTCGGTCCACTCAGAATGGAAAACTTGCCAGTGCTGCTTCTTGGCAGAGCAAAATGACAAAATCGGGCAAAGCGAGATTGCGGCCACAAACACACGCGCCGGGCCGGGGCGCTTGCTTGCTTGCTTGCTTGATTGCTTTCCTGTTCTCTCTCTCTCTACCGCGGCGACCAGGAACGGCACGCCTGCACGCAAGCCATTGGCATGGTCATGGTCCCGAGGGCAACGGACACGGCTTGGGAGATGAGATGAGGACCGGACCGAACAGGCAACATAGGCGAAAGCAAGCAAGCAAGCAAGCAACAAGGCTGATTTGACATCAGTCGTCGGGCTGTCTTTTTCTTGTTGTTCATCATCAGTAGCCCGCAGCATTGATTGACTGCTGATTGATTGTATACCACAATCATAGAACCTAGGTGCTGTGGTAGATAACGGGACGGAAAAGCCGACCGACCGACCGACCGACCGGTCTGCTAACTAGGTAGGTGACTGAGACGAGACGAGACGGCCGGCTCGCCGGGGGGGAAAAAAAAGCAAACCGGCAGAAAGACGCTGCATGCCATGCATCTACCCATCATCATCCATATACCTCAGCTGCCGCCTGCCCGCCTCGGTCGGGCCAGAATGAACGGATTGACGCATGGAAGCCGGTCCGTGGCGTTGGAGTAGGCATCTATCTACCGTACCGTATTCTATGTACCTGGCGCAGCGTGCATGGGCTAGGTACATAGTTAGTTCAGCCTACCAGGGCTGAGAACTCACCATCCATCCATCCATCCATCCATCCATCTACAACAAACCAACCCCATCATCTCGTCTAAAATCCGTGCCTGCAGTAGCGGCTTCCCGCTGGCCCGGGCGAGCCTAGATCACGAAGCCCACTACCACCGTCATCGTCATTGAGCATCGCCAACAGATTGACAGACAGACGTACCCTGTCGTCTTCTTCCTTGGCTGCCATCTTGGCTGCCGCTGGGGCTGCCATGTGCGCATCTAGCCGCTGCGCAGACGTCGGGCGCCGCCTTTCTCGGCTCATGGAGGCGAGAACCAGCAGCCAGCGGCCAAAGCTTAAATCTATCCGTGGATGCAAGCGGACCGGTGGCTAATGTAGGTACTCAGCCCCCATTACATTCTACCCCATCCCCATGCTGCTGCACGTGGCGAAGGTCTGCAGTCTGTCTGTCTGTCTATCTGTCTATCTGTCCATCTCCCTCCGAGTATTTTTTGACGAGGACATACATGTCTACGACTGTACATCGGATGGCCCTGAGATAGACAGGTAGCTCGCTACATGATTGCGCCGAGTGACAGGCTAACTGACGGACGGACGGACGGACGGACTGACTGACTGAGTCGACGCACCAAACGAACGGACAACAGACGGTACCTTGCTAGGTAGGCAGGCAGGCAGGCAGGCAGGCAGGCAGGCAGGTAGGTAGGTAGGTAGGTACCTTCGTACCTGCCTATTCCTAACAGCCAAGCAATCGCCCACCTTAGCACCATGACCAAAATCAGAAATTCATTCATTCCATCCTTCGTTTTCCCAAGTTCGCTCGACTCATGTCCGTCAACCTCATTCGCCTCGTCTCTCTCCTCAATTTAGGTAGCAACCTTATTTCCCGTTCACCCTGTCCTGTCCTGCCCTGTCCTGTCCTGCCCTGCCCTACTACCCTTTTTGCTCCCCTGTCCCTTATCCCCCTGTCTCCTATCCCCCTGTCCCCTGCCCGTCTACCTCTTTCCTCCTTTTCTCTCTCTCTCTCTCTCTCTCTCTCTCCTCTCTTCCAAATAATCACCTCATTTCACACCACCACCACCACGACCATCATCTCGCAAATTTTTAATTTGACCTTGGCGAATGGCGCATCATATCGCGTGTCGCGGCGGCGGCGGCAGCGGCGGTGGCGGCAGCAACGCGCGGACGGGTAGACGGGCGAGGTAAATACGTTCAAATGGGGGACTCGCTTGCTTTTGGGAGTGTGTGTGTGAAGGGAGAGGAGGGTATGCGCATGCATACATGTACAGACAAGATGGGGCATGTATGCGATGCGGCTAGCCGCTGCAGACAGATGTTGGACAGACAGACAGCAGATAGAGGAGGAGGAGGAGGAGGAGGGAGCAAAACGAGGCGTTGATTTGACGTGCGGGCAATGAATGAACGAACGAATGAACGAACAAACAGCAGCGGGAAAAAGAAAGCATAATTGACAGAGAAGGTTTAGAATTAATCGAGGTGGTAGAGAAAAGCCAGGTACCTCGGTCCCTGGCTCTCTACTTCGATTGCGGAAGATTGTGGTGGTCGTGTACATGCGAGACGAGAGCGAGGGCTGGATTGCACGTTCTTCGCTTGATCGCTTGATCGCTTGGCTGTGTGTGGTAGTGGCAGTGGCAGTCTGGTAATCATTACCTTGATGTACCCAGCTGGTAGCGAGCGACTGGGTGGGTGGGTAGGTAGGTAGGTAGGTAGGTAGGTAGGTAGGTAGGCAGGCAAGCAGGTAAGCAGGAGAGTAGCGAGACAATTGGCCATGGCACGGAATGAAAGGAGGAGTGGAGGAGCGGTCACGCTGGCTGGCTGGCTGGCTGGCTGGCTGGCTGGCTGGCCGTTAGTGTGCTCGGGTAGGTCTGGGTCTGCTTGCTGCGGCGGCGGCAGCAGCAGCAGCAGCTCGTGTCTTGCTGAGCTGAGTTGGGTTGCCGTGTGACGCTGCCCGCCCGTGGTGAGGTATGTATGTACGTGGGTACATGGCTACATGTGTACATACGTTGGAAGGGACATAAGAAAAAATGTACATAGTTTATGTGGATGGATGTGGTGGATGGATGTGTTGACAACGACTGAGACAAGAAGGCCGACAGGGACAGAAAGGCAGGCAGGTAGGCAGGCGGGCGGGCGGGCACGCAACACAATGGGAAGATCAAGGGAAATCGCCAGCCGCTAGCTGCGAGATGAAGCCATTGCATGCGTTGATGATGCGGCGGCGCAACGCGCCTGTATGTATATGCAGAAAGACAGACACACCCATAGATATGTATGTTTGCATGTATGTACCTCTTTCATCATTCCTCCTCGCAATGGAGACGCCGCCACTGAAATCCTCTCCTTCGTCGCCGCCAGCCAGCCAGCCAGCCAGCCAGCCAGCCATTTCTATCCCGGTCTTTTGTTCCCATAACATGATACATTAAAACAGAGATGCGAAATAATACTCAAATCTCTCGTGCGGATTGATAAGTGTTTGCTCCGGCAAAGGGCGGTCGGTCCGGTCCGACCCAGCTCAGTCCAGCGAGCAATACGTTGCCTGAAAAGAAGACAGGTAGGTAGGTGGCGCAATGCGGGGATGGCAGCGTGTGGCGGCAGTGTGTGGCATCGTGTGTGTTCTAGCAGTGGCAGGCAGTGTTGTCCATACGAGTCGCACGTCGGTCGATTCAGTGCTGCCATGCGCAAATTTCCCCAGCCCACCCGGCCCCCAACCATGTCGCTCGCACACGTAGTACCTGAAAAGGAGTGCGAGCGTGGTGCGAGAAAAGAAAGAGAAGACAATTGACAAGAAGGGCAAGTTTTTCGAAAGCCATTAAGAAAAGAACACATTTACAAGAAGAGCAAGAGCAGCGGAAAATGCTCTGCTTTGCTAGCGCATACATGCATTCGGTGTGCGCGGATGCAGGGAAGCGACTGCAATCATAAAGAAGCGGAAAAGATGGTTGGTCATGGTGATGCATGCATGCAAGGCGCAGGGGCTCGACGGGTTGATGCACCGTGGTCGTTCTGGTGCAGCACAACGTGCGTCCAGGCCGGCAGCCAAGCTGAAATCTTTTTGGGCCGACGGATGCCCCCCCCATGCTGACTGCTGCTGCTGCTGCTGAACTGCAAGTGGTGGTGGTGCTGCTGCTGCCATCTGCCGTCGCCCGTCCGTTGGCACGACACTGGTTTTTTTGTGCTAGTCGACCTGGTAATGTAACTCGGGACTGCAACTGCGCGCTCTCCGGACCAGATTGGGTGCGCGCACAGCTCCTTTGCAGCCGCTTACGACCGCGCCGTCGGATTCCAGTTGCTGTAATTGACTAGCTGGCGGGCGTTGCCGTAGATTCCCATGGTTGCATTCAGCACCAGGTAGAAGGGGTAGAAGAAGGAAAACATGATAATCTTGCGGCGATTGACGAATTCGGACCGAACCATTGCCGTGATCCATAGAGTTGCAATGAGGCAAAGCACCCTGTAATTTCAATTGTCAATAGACTGTCCTTGGCCAGCGCAAGGGACTGAATACTCACGTGATGACGAAGAACCAGACGGAGACAGGGTACTGGAACCAGATGAGCTTGGCCAGGCCCATTGGGTTCTTGGGCCACTTTGTGATGATAAAGCCGGCGACCATGCAGGTGTACTGGGTGACGAGATAGTACGAAACCTCGCGAATTGCCAGAAGCTGCATGAGACCAACGCGGACCTTGAGGCGGCGGGGTGTTCCATCGGGAGACTTGTTGTAGGCGAGTTTGACGTGCTTGATGCTGGCCTGAGTCCATCCTTGGGCCCACCGCAGACGCTGCTTCCAGAAGGACTTGAAGGTGGTGGGCGCCAGCTCATACGAGACGACGTTCAAATCATGGACGGCCTTGGCGCCGCGCGAAATGGATCGCAGAGCCGAGTCAATGTCTTCAGTGAGCATGTCGCCGTCCATCTTGAGGTCGCGGAGCAGAGAGCCACGCCAGTAGCCGTTGGAACCGCAAAACAGACCAAAGTCCCACATGAGGGCGCGGCCAGGGTGAGAGACGGCATAAATCTTGTCAAACTCGACAGCAATCATGCTGGCAAGAACACACTCGTCAGTGTTGAAGACGACGCAGCGGCCTTGGACAATATCGACCGTGTTGTCCTGACAGAAGCGCTCGGCAGCCCAGCGAGGACCGTACGGGTGGGGGTAGTGGTCACAGTCGTAAATGGCAACAACGTCGGCACCCGTGTCGAATGACAAAAAGTAGTTGAGGTTGTCGGCCTTGCTGGTCGAGTTGGGGACTTTGATGACGCGGCACTGGGGATACTTGCACTGGAGCTCGCGCAGCTGGGTCTCCAAGGGCTCAATTGGCTTGGGAGTGTTGTAGAGGAGATTGATGCGGATCCTGTCAACGGGGTAGACGATCTTGGTGAGAGCGTGGAGAGCGCGTTCCATGATGATGTCCTTTTCGTTGGGCAGATAGGCGACGATGAGAATGTCAATCAGAGGCAGATTGGCATCCGGGGTGGGGAAGGTCCAATCCTTTTCTTGGACCTTTGTGACGGCCTTGCGAGAGTCCATGACGGGGCCTAGCGAGAGAAAGGCCTCAACGACGGTCGAGGCGGAAATGTAAAAGTTGGTGGCCAGGTAGAAGAACCAGAAGATGCCAATGGCCTTGTGAGTGGCGACCATGTAAATCGAGACGGAAAAGACAAAGTAGGAAAAGACGAGGCCAAAGGGAGTCCATTCGGTGACGAAGGCCGAGATGCGCGGCAGCAGAGGTTGTTTGGCAGGCGCTGCAGGAGGGGAAGGGGGAGGGGGAGTCGTCGAGGCAGAGGGACTGTACGAGACCTTGGGACGGTCATCGTCAATGTTGACAGAAAAGTCTCTGCTGTCGGAGGGAGACGACATTGTGGTGGTGGTGGTGGTGGTGGTGGTGGACGAGGACAGACGTGAACGACAGGATAGAGCCCAAGAGCTCTGGAGTGGCAGGATATAAGACCCGTAAGGAGCGAAAATGGGGGAAAGACAGCGGAGGAGAGGTGAATTTTGTGAGAGAGCAGCTGGAGCAGAGCAGCAGAGCAAGGTGGGGTGGGTCAGTTGCCGGTGGACGTGGGACCTGACCGGAGGCGTTCATGATGGGCCGTGGTCTGTGGGTTGCCTGGGCTGTCACAATCAGGTCCACGACGACCAGCTACCTGTACTGTACACTCCCGCCCCCGGCATCAGCAGGGGCAGGACGCATGTGCAGCAGCAGCAGCAGCAGCAGCAGCAGCAGTAGCATCAATATTGGACATGGAGCAAACACCAGCGAGGGATGATCTGCATCGGATGGAGGTCAGGTTGTCGTAAGGTAGGGAACAAGAGGCGGGCAGTGGTGGCCATGGCCACTCTACGGTGCCTGGAGAAATATCCATGTCATGCTGATGCCGGGTAGAGGGCTTTTTCTGTCTTGGTATCGAATCTGGCATATTGAATGAAGATGGGGGAGAGAGAGTAAGATGTGTCGGTCCCTGTCCATCTATCTGATCGCTGCCAAGAATCGGCCCGACACCACCTCCTCCGCTGCTGTGGAACCCGACGACGACACCTTCATTGCCCCCCTGCCTGCTCCACCTCACCTCCCCTCCCCCCCTCCCTCTCCCCTCCATCCGGACCTGACAAGCCAACCCGCCGTATGCACATGCAGGGACCGGGGCAGGGCATGGCAGGGCATGGCAGGGCAGGCCAGGCCAGGCCAGGGCATCCCAGGGCTTGAAATGCTGCAATGCTCTTTTTCCATCATTCCATCTCGCCAGCATTCGCAACCTCGCCGCTGCCCGCTTTTTGTACTCCAAAGGGCCGGCGAGTCCTCGCCTTTTCGTCTCTTCCCAGTCGTTCGTTCGCTCTTTTTCACCATGTTGCTCCCAAAAAAGCTCCCCTCCCTGGCTGGAGCTGCCCTCGTGCTGGCCCTGTCCTTCTCCCACCTCTCCGCCGCAGCATCTTCCGACTGCTCTTGCGGCTTCTACGATGATTCCACCGGCAACCTCTTCACCGAGTCTCTGATTCAGTACTTCAACGAGACTTCTGATTTGAGCGAATTCGTCGTTGAGGACTTTGAGCACAAGGTCGAAAAGAGTTGGAATAGCAAGTACCGCCAGGGCGCCTCTGCAGACAATGTCGTCGCCAATGGCACCTCTCTCGAGCTCTACTGCGACCCCTCCACCAGCCAGCATCTCGTCAATGGTGCGAGCATCAGGTCAAAACGTCGCGACATTCTTCATGGCACCTTCCGCTCCTACATTCGCGGCCCTCAGTCGGGCATGGGCGGAAGCTCCATGACCATGCGCGTCCTCTTCAACGAGACCGAGTCTCTCGAAATGAACATGATGAACACCGACTCGTACTCGGACGCCTGGGTAAACACCCTCATGGAGGCAGAATGGCCTGACCGCTCCCTCGGCATCAACTACACGGTCCTCGCCAACAGCTCCGTCACCAATGGCACCGTGTGGCCCTACGACTACATGGAGTTGCGCATGGATTGGACCGAAAAGGAGATTCGCTGGTGGGTTGCTGGCAACAACAGCCGCAATGCGACCAAAAAGGAAGATGGCAAGCTTCCCATCACTCCTGCTCCCTTGTACTTTCGTCATTGGTCCACGGGCAACACCTACACCATGGAGGGCCCGCCGAACTGGCGCTCAGTGGCCAATGTTGGCTGGTTCCGTGCCTTTTTCAACAGCTCGGTAATGACTACTGAGCAGCGCGAGGAATTCGACCAGCGTTGCACCGTCCAAGATGCTTGCTCTGTCGATGACATGAGTCTCCGTCTCATTTCAAACTACTCGACCAACTCCACCCTCAAGTACAAGCACCACGAAGCTAAGGGAGGTCTGTTGACTGCACCCATCTACATCTCCGTCATTTGTGTCTGCTTCTCAACATTGCTCCTGATTCACGCCTTTTTGCTCAAGATTGGGAGCAAGAAGCAGTCGGGTCACGGCCATGGCGCAAGCCAACCCAAGAGCGACTCTGGCTCCGAGACCGATCGCACCTCGTCGCCGGTCCCTCCATACCAGTCGACCGAGGGCAGCTTTGTGGCTTCGAGCGGCGTGACCCCTCACCAGACTAGGCCGTCGACGCCCGAAAGGAGAATGGCAGAGGGAATGCCTCGCAGACCTGATCTCACTCCGTACGGATCCTCTGGTCCCTCGACTCCACTGCCGCGCTACCAGAGCACAGAGTACATGCCACGATACACAAGCACAGAAAACATTGGCAGGTACGACGAGGATGTCATCAGTCCAGTCTCGTCGACGCACACGTTGCATGGCACACCCTCGACGCAGACACTGCATGGCGCGCCCGAATCCGGGGCATCCTCCATCAGGAACCCGGTCGTCTACACCAATTCGGCCCTCATGTCCGACTATGCGCTGTCGGGGTCTGCTCGCGACTCGGCCCAAACCCTCGTCCCCAAGACTCCCCTCAGCCCATTCTCCTCTTTGCCCAAGTCCCCAATCGCGCAGCCATGGTCGCCCAAAAGCAGAGAAAGGTTGTTTGGCGAGGCCAAAATTAGGGAATTTCAAGAGAAAGAGCAGAAGGAGCACCCTCTTCGTGCAACGCAAAATGCCACAACTGACAGCAAGGTCGACAAGATTCCCACCGCAAAGAAGCAGCGTGTCGACTATCTGGCTGGTCTGGTCGCCCTCTGCTCCCTCTTCGTCACCCTCATTCACTTTCACTTGACCTATGTCCCAGCTGTCGTCATCCCCGGTGCTCCTCAGCACTACAAGAGTGAACTATGGGCGCAAAAGCTCATTTCTCCATTCATCATGAACCAGATGTGGCTCGGCGTCTTCTTCACTACCTCGACTCGATTCTTGTCTGCTCGCTACTTTCGCGAGGGCAAACTGGATGTCATCGCGGAACGAGCCGTCAAACGCACTCCTCGTCTTTTGATTCCCGTAACTGCCATGGTCCTGTTTGAGTACTTTTGGATCGATGTGGGCGCCACCAAGTACCTGGAATACGTCCCCTCCATCTCATGGTCGACGTGGGCCTACGTCTCCAAATTCCCTGACCCGGGCCACTTTATCAGCGAGGTATTGGAACTTATTTACCTGATCCCCAACGCCGTCCCACAACTCACGTACAACTACTGCACCGGTGTGCTGTGGACCATTGCCGTCCAGCTACAAGGTTCGTGGGTTGTCTTGCTCGGTGCCGTCTTGGTCCGCGAAATCAAGACTCCATGGAAGCGCTTTGGCTACTACCTCTTTTGTGTTGTCAACAACTGGTATGCGCGCAATTGGGGCACCTTTTTCTGGCTCGGCCTCATGCTCACGGATCTGGACATAACGTACAAGTGGAGAAAATGGCTCTACCCCCGCCCGGCCGTTTACTATCCTCTCATCAGCTTCTGCGTCATGATGACCTGCGCCGGTTTCCTCATGAACTTGCTGCCGCAGTGGTTCTCGTGGAACTTTTCGACGCACGAAAACGAGATTCACCCTGACCAAGAGACGGGCAAGCCTCTCGGCGAGACGGAGCGTGGCGGGTACCCCAACTACTACGAGCCGCGCTTCAACATGTTGCTCTTTGCCGTAGGCATGCAGGCAATTGTGGAGCTCAGCACCGTCGTCCAAAAGATGCTCTCGTTCAAGCTGCTGGTGTGGGTGTTTCCGCACATCTTCACCATTTACCTGATCCACGGCTTCATTTTCTGGAGCTGGGGCAGCTGGGTGCTGTACGAGCTGGCCAAGCTGTCGCTGCCCTACTGGCTCATGATGCTCGTCACGGGCCTGACGTCGTACGCGTGGATCTTTCTCTCGCTCCCCATCATCACGCCCGCCATTGAGATTCTCGGCCGCGACATTACGATCCACGTCTGGGAGGAGGCCGTCGAGAAGCCGCCGCCACGCCGTGCTACCCTCTTCCCCTTCGCCAAGGACTACCTCGGCGTTGAAGAGTCGGCTGTTGTAGCCGCCACTGAGGCCACGACAGCGGCGACAACGGCTGCGCCAAGCGAGAAAGATGGCCCGTTGAATGAAAAGCATGGCGAACTTGGTGAGCGCAAGATGATTTGAGTCTGTCAATCTTCAATCTTTCGGGGCGGCAGGGCACGCATATAGACTGGCTTGGGCGTGGGTAGGCGTGTCGTCGATTTTTTCTGTAACGGTATTTGTCTTCTCTCGTGGCATCATGCATCGGAACACACCCTTTAGCTTTGCTCTTTTTTCACTCACGACTTGGTGGCTCATCTGCCTGTCGTGTCGGCCGTCTCATGTACCTATGTATCTAGGCATCTTGCCGACTTGATGCAACGAATGCGCTTTTCCCGTACGTAATATATTTCTTAACATTGAGCACCGCTGCAGTTTTCCTTGACTGCTGCTTCCTGTCACTGTATTTTGACCCATCTGCTCAGCATACCGTCAATTGTCTATTTGCAAGGCGCTTACTTGAGAGAACTACCGATTGGCCGAAGGATCTCTTCCACACCCATACCTTTCCATCCACTGATTCTCGTCGAAATTCTGTCACGGGCTCGTTTGACTCCTACCCAGGAATCATCATTCCATCAGCCCGCCTGCATGCCGACTAGTCTATCCAATCTAGTGAATCAGTGAGTATAGAGGCGAACGAAATAGAAAAGAACCAATTCGGAACATTATGCGTTCTCGTCGAGCTGCATCCAAAGAGATCGCTGTCTACCCTGTCATCGGTCATCCCAGCCACACTGACAGCCCCGACATTGTCCTCTACTATTCATTGACACAGCCAGTATCGCCAACCACACTCCTGGCTCACTCGCTCCCTGACACCTCAACAAACAGACCCAGACACACATATGCAATGAATAGGGCCTCACGAATCGGATCGCCCGCCCATTGGCGTCCAGATATCATTGAAAGACACATACGAAGGACGAACGAACGAAACTCTTCCGTTTTATTTTCAGCATCACTGCATTGCACAGCCACTGACGCGAGTCTGGTCTGTATGCATGATGCCCACCTTGGCTTACCCGCCACCACTCAACACCACGACCTCAACATCCCCACTTCCCCACATCTCAATGAGCGCCGACCGGTGCTCCACACTTTTTCTGCACGCATCTACGCATGCGTGCATGCGTGTGTGTATGTATGTATGTATGTATGTATATACGCGCAGCGCGACGCAGCCCCATGCAACCAACGTCTGTCCATCCATCCATCCATCCACACATCTACGTACGTGCGGCTGGCTAGGCACCTAAATGTATGCATGCACATCGCCAGCAGCCAGCAGCCAGCAGCCAGCGCGGCCTCCCAGTCGGTTTATTCTTAACTCGACCGTCATCGTCTCCACAGCCCACCCATAGCCAGCCCACAACCCACATTCAGCATCGTCAACGCCATCTCCGCTTGCTCGCTCCTTGCACGCACGCAATGTTTGCAAGACGACATGACCAGCCAATCATACGTCCATCCGTCAATCCAGTCGTGCCGGCCGTTGCGCGCCCTGAATGACGACACCTGGCTCGCCCTACATACGTAGGTGAAATGACCAACCCAAACCGACCTAAGGTGCGTGGGTAGGTCGGCAGGCACCCAGCCAGCGAGCCTCCAAGGCCAGGCCACCAGGCAAACCAATCGCCAAAAATAATCCACACCGCCCGCACGTCATTTACCGGTTGGCCATCTCGCGCGCCTTGTTGGTTCGGCAGCGCCGTCGTCTCGCCTCGTCTGCGCGTCTGTGGTTGGGAAGGCGCCTGGGCAATCAATGCATGAATGCGTGCGTGCGTGCGTGCGAGTGAGTAGGGCAGACAGTGTGGCGAGATGAGTCGCCCGCGCGTCTGGAAACCGGTTGGGCTAGAGGAGTTGGGTAGTGGAGAGGTGATTCGTGGATGGGGAGGAGGGAAGGAACGAGACGATGGGGACAAGTGATATCGGTCATTTCTGGTGTGGATGGATGGATGGGTGGATGGATGGATGGATGGATGGATGGATGGATGGATGGATGGATGGATGGATGGATGGATGGATGGATGGATGGATGAAGAGATGGGTAGAGGGAGCGCGGAGCAGCTTGGGGGTTTATTCGGCGCTCCTCGCTGCTGCGTGCCTTGTGCTGAGGCGCCTGATGAGGTCTGTCGGTATCGGTGTATAGCAGCGCTGCCTCTGTTACTATCTGGACTTCCCTTTCCGCCTCTTTTTTATTTTCAGAGAGCAGTACTGTGCGCACTTATCTGTGGAGGTAGGGATGCACTGGCCATAGCATAGGGCTTTGGCAACCAAAAGGAAGATAGAGAATGCATATTTTCATGCCCAAGCTGTCTGTCTGATTCGGGTCGTGAACTTTGCGTTTGAAAGACGAGCTGATTGGGTGGCATCTTGCGGGAAGGAGTGGCGTGTCTGTGGCTGAGAGATGGACATGCGTGGTATAATCTGACGAAGCCCGATGCTCCCAGGGTGAATATGTGGAGTATGTGATCCAGGACAGACTTAAGGACTTTCAGAAGACATTTGCCACGGGAAGCTAGCTTGGTTTGGTTGACTTGGCCGGGGAGCAGGTAGGTACGTGCTGAGCATTTCAGCTCTACAAGAAATTCATAGGACATTGAAGAAAAGATTATCAGTATTTACTCGCGTGGTGCAGAGAATGCACGTGGCCAAAGGAGAAAGGGGGCCAAGGTTGCAAGAGGCAGTGAACTGGCACGTCGAAATGTCAACACGAGTCCCATCACAAGGAGCCCAGGAACTTCAATCTGGGCACAAGTCTTTGATGGGGAGCGGAAAGTATTTGACGCAATAGGGAAAGTTTTTGTCCAAAAGCCAGGCATCAATGCCACGGTGAAGAGGATGGACTAAAACGAAAGGGAAGATTGTGTTTAAAAGAAACATGGAAGTGATGCAAACCTGAACAGTCCCAATTCAGTGGGCTCTTGCATGCTCTGAAGCCAGAAATCTAAAGCAGCCTGCATGCTTGAATGTAGGTAATCTGTGCGCATTTTCAGACTTTCCGGTCAAGCAGAGTGGCTCGTCTTGAAGGCTACGACAAGACGTCGAGTCTCTCTCTGTGCCGGTCCTGTTGATAGAGCCTGACATATCCATGTGCGCGGGTGGTGAGGCGTAGACGGCTGTTCATGTCAGAATCACGCTGGAAGACGTGAGTGCTTGATTCCATGTCTTTTGCTCCTCTCTCGACCTTGACTACCCCTTCTTCATCCGATGGCTGGTGGTTAGGTTGAATACCACCCGCTCGCAGCTCTTTCAACACTCTCCGTGCGATGATTTTTTGTAGTAAGCCAAGGACATGGCTTTCTGCTAGCCAGAGAAAAAACGGACACAAAATTCAAGGAAACATAACACATGCCCCTGTGCTCGGCATCCGTTGGATAAATTTTGGACGTCTTGAATATGTCATCACTTTCTTGTCAAGAGACACTGCAGGCAAGACTTGAGCGACTCTGCATTTATCGTCGGGATCCCCAGTTGTTGAGTTTTCAGGCCGACAGGTGATATTCTCGTGGATTGTTCGGAACATGTTTGGTCCAGAGATGGAGTGCATTCAAGGTTTGGCGGACGACGGAGGAATCCACTAGCGTTCCAACCGACAGCTTGACTACCGCTCACCCGGTTCTCCTGCTAGTCGAGAGGATGGTCGGTTGAATGAATGCAAAGTGATGGCGATGGCGTTGAATGAGTCGCACCGGACAAAGGACGTCATCGCGCCGAGGACGGAGAAGCGACGTCTCAATCTCGAAACTCCAAGATTACAAGAAAATTGGGCAAACGAAAAAAACAATCAACTGGGAAAAAAATCTTGACAGCAGTGATGGACAGGAGTACTGAAGAATGCGGCTCGGTCGGGCGGCGAGCAATCCGCGTGGCCGCGATCAGTTGCCGAGTGGTGGCCGAAAGCGTCCCGGGACATGCGCTTGGCTGCCCAGCTTTTGCACACCTTCAAACCTGCTATCAATCTCCGCCGCATCAATCACTCCAGCACCTTTTTACCTCCCGCCCTATACCATCTCAAAATGCTGGCTCGGAGCTCTCACCGGACGGCCCAGGTCAGTCTGCCATTATGCTGCGCTTGCGCCCCATTCGCCAACCAAATGCTGACGCGCAGCCTTTCTTCAGACCCTCCTGCGGGGTGCTACGCCGGCCACGCGCACCTTTGCTACCGTCCAGTCCGACATCTTCAAGCCCACCAAGTTCGGCGGCAAGTACACTGTCACCCTGATTCCCGGTGACGGTGTTGGTGCCGAGGTCTCCGAGTCGGTCAAGCAGATCTTCAAGGCCGACAATGTGCCCATTGAGTGGGAGCAGGTCGATGTGAGCGGCATGGACTCCGGCAACAAGCAGACCGAGGAGCTCTTCAGGGAGTCGATTGCCTCGCTGAAGCGCAACAAGCTGGGTCTCAAGGGTATGCGCCCCCACGGTCGAACGGAACAAGCAAACGCTCAGACACCTTGCTCTAGGTATCCTCCACACTCCCGTCGAGCGCTCCGGCCACCAGTCTTTCAACGTCGCCCTGCGCCAGGAGCTTGATATTTACGCCTCGATTGTCCTGATCAAGAACATTCCCGGCTACGACACCCGCCACAAGAATGTTGACCTCTGCATCATCCGTGAGAACACCGAGGGCGAGTACTCTGGCCTTGAGCACCAGTCCGTCCCCGGCGTCGTCGAGTCGCTCAAGATCATCACCAGGGCCAAGTCTGAGCGCATTGCCAAGTTTGCCTTTGCCTTTGCATTGGCCAACAACAGGAAGAAGGTCACCGTCATCCACAAGGCCAACATCATGAAGCTTGCCGACGGTCTTTTCCGCAACACCTTTAAGAAGGTCGCCGAAGACTACCCCACCCTTGAGACCAACGACATGATTGTCGACAACGCCTCGATGCAGTGCGTTGCCAAGCCCCAGCAGTTCGACGTCATGGTCATGCCCAACTTGTACGGCGGTATCCTGTCCAACATTGGCGCCGGTCTCGTCGGAGGTCCCGGTATCGTCCCTGGCTGCAACATGGGCCGCGAGGTCGCTGTCTTCGAGCCTGGTTGCCGTCACGTCGGTCTCGACATCAAGGGCAAGGACCAGGCCAACCCCACTGCCATGATTCTGTCCGGTTCCATGCTCCTGAGGCACCTTGGTCTTGACGACCACGCCAACCGCATCTCCAAGGCCGTCTACGATGTCATCGCCGAGGGGTAAGTAACTTTTCGAACATACAGAGAACATGCTAACAGCCCGACAGCAAGACGAGGACGCACGACATGGGCGGCAACGCCTCTTCGCAAGAGTACACGCGCGCCATCCTGGACAAGATGGACAAGCAATAAGCACGTGCAATTGACCCGATAGACAAAACTAGAAGTTCGGCATGGCGGGCTTTTGGAAAGGTTGTACTTAGAGCCGTAAATAGCTTGCTTTCTTTGCGTATGATATCAATCCCATTATTCCCTGCGCCAGTCCCAACGCCATACAATGCACTCGGGTATAGTTGGTCTAAAATGCAGTCTTTCTTCTCCTGCCCGTGTATTTGGAGGTAGCTTTGACGACCTTTCCTTTGCGCTCCATCTGGTCCTTTTTCTTCAAAATCCAAGCCTTGCTGCCCTTTTTCGACTCCGCCTTCTTTTGTTGCCTCTTTCTCATTTCGACAACGTCGACGTTGCTCATGCCCTTGACCACGCCAGTAATGTCACCCTCGAGCTCACCACCACCGACTGTCAGGACGAGGTATACCTTGACGCTCTTGGTGCCGGGGTCGTCTTCGAGTAGACCAGCGCCGAAACCTGCCTTCATGGCAGCCTCGGCAATCATCTTCTTCTGCTGGTCATTTTTGGGGTAGAATTGGCACACGGCGCGGCCACCTCTGCGCAAACTAGCATACAAGCCGTTGAAGAATCGGGACAGCCTTCCCTGAGCAGTCTCCTCTGCGCTCTCCGCGTTGCACAGCCATTGCACCGCACTGATGCTGATTGCCGCGTCAAAGGTGCCCGCTCTGAACGGAATGCCCTGGCCTGCATCTGCGAGAAAGAGGTCGCCTTCGACTTCGCGCTCCAGCGCCACGCCAAGCATGCTGCCCGAAATGTCCATGCCGATCCACGTGTGCGGGCCGCCGTCGTCGGGGTCTACGGCGGAGAGGATTTGTCCAGAGAGGCCGGAGCCGCAGCCAACGTCGAGAATGAGGGACGGGTGTTTGAGGTCTAGCAGCTCGAGGGCGCGGGTCGTCATTTTGGCCTGGATGTTTTGGATACGTGACGACGTGGTGTATTTCTTGGACTCGAGATCATTGTAGAAGAGGTCTGGCGGGCTTGTGACGGTCAGAATGGTCTATCGAAATGCGCAGCGGAAGTCTTACAGAATATCTTCGGGGCGCGACATGTTGACGGTTGGCGACTTGGCCGACTTGTGCGCAATGCGGCAGGAGAGGCGATTCAATTGCGATAGAGCAAGAGGTCTGAGAAGCGTGGAGAGACAAGTGCGGAGCGATGCTGGAGCCCCAAAAGTTTGGCGTTGGACTGATTCGCAAAGTGTGGATAAGATAGTGCACTGACTCGGTGCGGCGGCTTCCGCTTGCGACGTCAGACTCGCTTCCGACAGTGAAGGCCACGGCACCTCTTTCCAACTCTCCCTCCTCCTTTCCAACACGGCCTTCAGCAATCAATCATGTGGATATTGCCACTCGTGGGCTACCTTGGGGTAGTCCTGGGCTTTGGATTCCTCACCTTGGCCATCGGTACCGCCCCAGGAATCTCCGCAAACCGACCGCGCGTCAGCTAACACGCGTCGCAGCCTCTGGACTGTACTACCTTTCCGAGCTCGTCGAGGAACACACCGTCTTCGCCAAGAAGCTCCTTACGCGCATGATTTACGCCGTCATCTCAATTCAGCTGCTGCTATGGCTAGTCGACAAGTTCCCCTTTAGCTTGAGCTTGTTGAGCGTGCTGTCGCATGTCATCTACGCTCAGAACCTTAGGCGCTTTCCCATTGTAAAGCTCTCGGACCCGTTGTTCATTCTGTCCTGCGGTATGCGCCATTCCCCTTCCTCTTTTGATGCGCCATTCCTTTGGTTCAGGCATTGACCCCTACAAACCAGTTCTCGTCATTGTCAATCACTACTTTTGGTTCCGCCACTTCTCCGCCCCTCCTCCCCGCAAGAAAGACTACTACTCGTACTACAACACAATGAACGATAGCGACATGCCCAGCTTCACCGAAATCGCCTCGTACTTTGGACTTTGCGTCTGGCTGGTGCCATTTTCGCTCTTCGTATCCCTGAGCGCCGGCGAGAACGTCCTACCGAGCATGGGCAGCGAATATGCAACAGGGGAAGGGAGCAGCTTTGCCTCGCCAGGTCAGGAACTGGGCAGGGCAAAGGGGCCCGCAAATGTAGGAATGGCAAAGGCGCTTGTCGATGGCGTCAGGAACTATGTCGAAGAAAGCGGAGAAGCGTTGGGTGTGTGGATGGGAGACAGGTCAAAGCGGTTCTGAGGTATGGAAAAGTCTCGAGCTCCTGCGCAATGTACGTTTTTGAAATTTAGCTACTCTCCATTTATTGGTCAGGCTGTGGAGCTCATGGTCGCGTTTCTGCATAAGATTATAGCTAATGCAGGGTCGATTTGGAATTCAAAAGGCCTCCTCCAGCATCTGGTCCCGAATGCATGCCAGTTCCAGACTTGGGGTGGGACCGATTGGCTTGGCGGCGGGGCGGGACGCTTCCGCTCTCGACGCGCATCCCACTTTCGTCATTTACGCTTTTCAACCGCCTCAGGGAAACTCAATGATTTCCGACCCCTCCGTCCCAATTTCAGTTACTGCTCTGAACATCTGCCCTTCAGTTCGTTCGTCGAAGACGGTGTCATTCCTCCTCCAACGATCACCATGCGCTCCAGTTTGCTTGCCGCGGCCGTTTCTCTCTTCGCTGCCGTCGTTTCAGCGGCGCAGATCGCGTTTCCAAACACTTTCCAAGTGTCTGAGCACAATGAACCAGATCACTTGCTGCCACTGCCAGCTCTGCACGAGCTCCTCACCCTCCACAGGGAGATGATCAAGATCCCATCTCTGACGTACTACGAGTACGGCCTCGGATGGTGGCTTGTTTCTTATCTTCGCGAAGCTGGATGGAATGTCGAGACCCAGAGGGTCGGATGCCATAACCCACGTAACGACAGATTCAATATTCTTGCGTGGCCAGGTAATTTCAAGTACACTAGGATCCTACTGAGCACTCACTACGACACTGTAGGTGGAACTTGGCTTCCCTATCCGACGTATCACTTGCTAAACTCGAACAGGTCCCGCCCTTCATCCCGTACTCCTTCGATGCTCAGGATGGTATTGTTTATGGCCGCGGCAGTGTCGACGCCAAAGGGGCTATCGCCGCCCAAATCATCGCAGCCATGGATCTTCTCGGGAAGAAGGACAACCCGATCAACGAGGACGACATTTCGCTCCTCTTCGTCGTTGGCGAAGAGACCGGCGGCGACGGCATGCGCTACTTTTCCGAATCCGACTTGAACCCCGGCAACTACAGTGCTGTCATCTTTGGAGAGCCTACCGAGAACAAGCTTGCCAGCGGCCACAAGGGGAGCTTTGGTTTCGAGCTCAAGGTGACCGGCAAGGAGGCACACAGCGGTTACCCGTGGCTGGGAATGTCCGCCAACAATGTCCTTGTGGCTGCCCTGGCGAAGTTGATGGCCTTGGAAGCTGGCGAAGTCAAGGGCTTGCATCTCCCGTGGAGCGACAAGTACGGCAACACGACGCTCAACATTGGCACCATCAACGGCGGTGTCGCTCACAACGTTGTGGCAAAGAACGCGACGGCCTTCATTTCTGGCAGGTTGGCTGCGGGCACACCCGAGGACGTCAAGGCCATCATCACTGCTGCACTCGCGCCGTTTGTCAACGCAGTTGAGGAAAAGGGCGGCCGCCTTGAAATCGACTTTGGATCTGACGGCTACGGTCCTGTTGACGCCAACTGCGGCATCCAAGGCTTCGAGTGCATCCCGGTCAACTACGGCACCGACATCCACTTCTTGAAAGGTGACCACAAGAGATATCTCTATGGACCGGGAAGCATTCACGTTGCGCACTCGGACAATGAGTCTGTCAGCGTGTGGGACTTGGAGAAGGCCGTGATTGACTACCAGAAATTGGTTCTGGCTTCATACTGGCGCGAGAAATGAGTATTGATATGGAAGGGCCAGATTGACGAGGGATCTTTTGTCGGCGTTTGAGTATTTTGAATTGAAGTCAGTGGGACTTGATATCACACAGGCGTCTGTCGGAGTTAGCTGGCGTCTCGGTGTTTTATGATAAAAATTTTACGTCTCTATGTCTATGCCTTGGAGAGTATCACTGAAAATAAATACCTCATCGAACTCAGTCCAGCCCAGTGCCTATTCGTCAAAAAGTATTTTGTGTTGTTGAAGACCATCTACCAAACAGATCATCGAGTCAAGCTCCGCCCAACCGCAAAAGCGGCTGACTCGCGGACCCTGGATTTTTCCTCTAGTGCATGCACCTTTCCCCTCGACGATTCAGATTCAAGCTGCAAGCATTCCGCGCGCCACCTGGCCGTTTTCGACAGTTTTGAACAGAGTACTGCCCAGAATCAAGCCTTTTGCGCTAGACCGTTGCCACTCCTCGACCGCATCGACCGCCAGCCAGCCAGCCAGCCAGCAGCGCCTCACGACACACCCAACAGCAGCAGCACAGCTCGCCCACCACACGACGACATAGAGCGACTAGGTTGCGCCAGTCAATCTCTTCGTGCTCCTCCCATCCAACCAACCTACATTCGGAAAGGAAGGAAAGGAAAAACATGCCGCCCTCAAACAAACGCCAGCGCGTGTCGCGGCCGGAAGAAATCACGTTCGACGAGGCGGCGCGCGCCGAGTGGCTGACGGGTTTCTCGAAGCGCAAAGCAGCGCGCGTCAAGGCAGCGCAGGAGGCTGCGGCGGCGCGCGAAAAAGCCGAGAAGAGGGAGCAGAGGGCCGAGGTGCGTTGTTTGTAGCCATTCATTTCCAGGCCGCGAGTGGTGCGAGCTGCGGTCAACGCATCTCTCATAATTGTATACACGGTATGCTAACGTCTACGTTGTCGAACTGTAGCTGCGCAAACAGCGCAAAGAGGACCTCGAGCGGCACATTTCCGAAGTCAAGACGGCCATGCGGCAGATGAACCCGGATATGGCTTCCTCTTCCTCTGATGAAGACGAAGACGGCGAAGAGAGCGAGGACGCGGAGTGGAGCGGCATACAAGAAGACGCTGACGACGGCGTCGTCGATCGCGAAGACGAGTACGTCGACGAGGACAAGTACACGACGGTGACGGTCGAGACGGTCGACGTGGGGCGTGAGGGCTTCACCAAGCGCAAGGCGCCGGGCAGTGATGATGACGACGACGACGAGGAATCAGACGATGGGGAGGGTGAGGACCAAGAGGCGAGCGATGAGGAAAAGGAAACGGCAGCGGGGAAGACAAAAGACGGCAAGAGGGTGTGGACCAAGGAGAAGCCCAAGTCGGACAAGCCGAAGAAGAAGAAGAAAAAGTTTCGGTACGAGTCAAAGGCCGATAGGAAGGTGACGCAGTCAAAGGTCAAGGCGAAGAAGAGGGCCCAGGGCGAAAAGTTCAAGGCGCGGAGAAAATAGCCATTTCCGTAGCGTCGTGCTCTGCAATCATTCACAATGGACACCCCCTGATTGGACGATCAGCTACCCCTTATGACCTCATTCACGAGCCAAAAAAATGTACATCACAGTCAGTGCCCAGAGACCAATAACTCAGGGGGCAGAAGGTTGCCATGTCATCGAGGAGCAACTACCAACAGGAAATGTCAGGGCCAGCACCCCGTTCGTAGCCATGTACCGGTACCGCGCACGCCTGCAATGTCCTACCGGAAAGAACAGCACTTTGCCAACCATGGAAGCCTGGATGAAAGGGAGAGAAGGAAACAACTTGGCGGAGCCCAAAGGCTTAGATGTTGCCAATCTCGTTGACAAAGTCGTCCAGCTCCTTCTTGGTGTCGGCGTACTTCTTGGCCATCTCCTCGTACTTGGCCTCCCACTGGTCCCGCTCGGCCTCGAGGGCCTGCACCTTGCGCTCGTAGTGACCTGCCCGCACGTCGGTCTGGCGGAGCCTGGAGAGGGACGACTGTCAGCCATGTTTCAAACAAGAGCGGAGTGGATGGTTTGAACAGCGGCGGGCCGTTTCCGAAACGACTCGAAGCGACGCACGGGAAATAGAAACGGTTCATGGGGAGAAAAGTGACATACTTTTCGTTGACCTCGCGCAGGTTCTTATCCGCCTCCTCGGCTTCCTCCTCGAGCAGCTGCAGCCTCCGGGTGAGCGACTCGTTGTGGGTGCCGGCCTGGGTGCTCTCCTCAGCCAGAGACTTGGCGTCCTTGAGGCCCGTCTCAAGCTTCTCCACCTCGGCCTCCAGCAGCTGGTTCTTGTGGGTGAGGGATGTGATTTCTTGCTCCTTGGCCAGGTTCTCCTGCTCCAGGCGCTTCTTGTCGGCGGCGAGCTCCTCAACCTTGGCAGCGGACTCGTCGGCCTCGATGCGGAGGGCGTTCATGCGCTGGCAGAGGGATGCATTAGCACAGGGCTGCAGGCGCGGGGTCGGATGATGGTTGCGGTGGCGTCGAGCAAAGGCGACGTGACGACAGGGACTCTGGAGGGGTAGTTGAGGGGCTCACCTTCTTGATGGCGTCCATGGCGGGCTGTGTGGATTGGGAGTAAGATGCGAAGCTGGAGAGATGGAGACGGGGGTTAGAATTGAGGTGGAGTTGTCGCGTGGGAGCAGACGGCGATGTGGAAGAGTGATGAGAGATGTCAAAAGGCAGCCGTTGGCGGTGACCTGGAGCTGAGTGAGTGAGTGTTGGAGCGCGACAGGGGCTGCAGCTGCCGCCCGTGCCCGCCGTGCCAATCCCTGCTCCAGTCCGTCTCCGTCGCAACCGCGCCCACCTCTTGTAAACAAAAACCCAACCACTCCATCCATGCCACTTTCGCATCACCACCCACCATGCTCGCTGCCCATCAAGATCAGGAAAACCTCGCCGCCTCCCATCACCATGCGGCCGCCGCCAAACCTCTGAACCAAGGAATCAAGGGCTTCGCCGGCGCAAAGACGCCCGCCAACAAGGCTCCCAAGACGCCCTTCAAGGTGCCATTGAATGACGAAAATGGCGCCACAAAAGCCGGCAAGAATTTGCTCAAGACTGGAGGCAAAGGGGGCGAAAACCAGCTGGTCCCCACGGGAAAGAAGCCGGGTGCTCCAGCCGACAACAGCGCCTTTGTTACACCTGCTGGTTCGTCCCACAGCCCGCATTTTGGGCCGGATGCTGACCTAGAGTCTAGGTCCTCGGAATCGTGCGCCCCTGGGCATGAAGACGACCAACGCGAGAGCCAAAGCCTTTGTCACCCCTGCTCCTAAGACGGTTGAACCCGGTTCGGCAAAGACTGGAGCCAAAAACAGCGCCCCGCGACTCCAGCGCTCCAAGGTCAAGGTCCATCAAGCATCTCCACAGGCGCACACTTCTCAACATGAAGAGCGGGATGTAGAGTACATGCCACCGCCAGCTGTCCGTATGTTGTCGCTTTCTCGCCCAAAGAACGATAGCGATGCTAACCAGAAGCAGCCCTTCGTGATGACCCCGAAGACTGGCCATCCGATATGAAGTATCCCATGTTCGAGGGAAAGAACCTGATGCGCGGAATTTGGGAAACTTACTATGATCCCGTCGATGATGATGGCGTGCATCTTTCAGACAAGCGGGACGCGGCACAAAAGGCCAAACAAGACGCACGAGATGAGATTCTCATGGCCAAGTCGATTGAAAAGACTCTCGGACCTCTTACTCCACAAGAAAGGGAAGCATTCGGTTTTCCTCCAATCTCCGAGGCTGAGGATCCCAAGCCGAAATCATCTTCCCGTCCTGCAACTGCAACTGGCGGCGTCAAAGCAACGGGGGGCGTCCGCACTGCCCCCAGAACCCGTCCACAGAGCGCCCTCGCCGCATCTAAGCCCGCAAATCTCACCTCTCGCAACGCTGCTTCAGCACTGTCCTCGACCGACAACTCGACTGCCTCGATGCGTGCAGCCAACGCCCGCTCCCGCTCTGCTCTCTCCAACATTTCCTCTACAACCCAGAAGAGACCCGCCACCTCGTCTTCATCTTCTACTACCACTTCCAACCCCCCTGCGCGCCACCAGGCTGCCGCCGCTCTCTCGCGGAACACGCTTGGCTATGGCAAAGGCCGCGCCCTGGCACCCTCAGTCCGCAAGCCCCTCGGCGTTTCTACCTCGACACACAACCGCGCTGGGAGCCAGCCCAGTACAATGACTTCGGACGTCCGGAGCCGTAGCAACACAACTAGCACAGCACGTGGACGCTCCACAGCTCCACATGTTGCGCGCTCGCGTTCCGGATACTCGCGTGTTGGTTCCAACGCTGCACAGGTGGACGAGTCAGGCGTCGACCAGGAAAACAGAGAGCCGGGAGACGATGACGACTTGGAAGAGGAAGTCGAGCTCCTCAGTGCCATGCGGCTGCAAGCAGCGAGACAGGGAGACCGCGAGCTGGAGGAAAGCAACGACTGGTTCAGCCGGGGCCTCAGAGGCGAGTCTTTGGGCGACTTGGAGATTGGCGACGAGGAAGAGTTCAAGTTTGAGGTTCCAGCTGAGCTGCTGGAACTCTGATTTTCTTCAGAGAGAAGCAAGGGCCCCATTCGTTTGTCTCCATTGCTCAGCCCTGGCTGTTCTCCACTGTCATCATCATTCTTCCATACGTTTTGACGCCTTTGATGCCTGTTTCCCACTGTCATCATCATTCTTCCATACGTTTTGACGCCTTTGATGCCTGTTTCGTCATTCATTCGTCCGTTCATCAGGTGTTTCGGTATTGTCAACCGCAAGGAAGGAAGACATGGGATGGAAGGACAAGACTCACAAGTCGTCCGGCGTCTTTTGGGATTGGGTGTTGTTTCTTTGCTTAGATGAGACGGTAAACTATTGGCCCGTGGAGGCTGCTGGCTAGCTCGTTGGCTGCATAGTTTCGAATCGGTCTTTTTTCTCACTGTGCACATTCTGAGCCGTGAAGTTGATAACTTGCATTGAGACATCGACTGGTTGCATGAGACAACCTGAGGCAACTGGATAATATTCGTAAGTCGACTGTGTTTATTTTCTGTCTGTCTTTCCCACACTGTCCGTTCTCTCCACACGGTCTCTCTTCATTCTCTTCTCAGTCTCTCTATCTACTGGAATCTTTCGCTCTCTCGGTTACAGACGCAATAACAACGGCAACATCAACAGCTGGAAGTAATCTTCCCGAATCAAAAGCATACAAGCAAGCAAGGAGCAAGCTAAAAAGAAGCGCAGAACGCAAGATGGCGCACGCATACGCAAAGGAAACACACAGCTGCAGCATCAAGGTAAAGCAAAGGAAGCAAGTAATTGATCAAGCAGACAAGCAGGCAGGCTAATCAAAGCAAGGACATGCGTTTGTATGTGTCTGTCTGTCTGTCTGTTTATTCGTTTGGTTGGGTTGTTGGTCGGCAGGCACGACAACACAAACGACAGCGCCCGCCTCGCTGCAGACCTACCTGCCCGCCTGCCCGCCCGTTCGACCCAACCAACCACAACAAGCCAATCGACAAACTACACAACAAGACGAGAGACGATACAAAGCAAGACAAAACATCCGTATTATCCAAAAGCCGACAAACCGCAAACACCGAGCAAACCCACAAACCCACATATCGATTGATTTGTTGATTGATCCATCAACAAAGCCAACCACCCAGCCAGACACAGACAGATTAGAAATAGCTAGTTGCTACCCTTGTCGACGAATCGAGAAGATAGGACAAATGAGAAGTGTAGACAGCAGTGAGTAATCATTGAAACGAAAAGGCGCAGCACCATGGCAATAGGCAGACAGAAAGGTAGGTAGGTAGGTAGGTAAGTACCTATGTAGGCTTCTAAGAGGAACCCTTGTAAATAGATAGATCAGAGAGACCCTTGAGGAACCGAACAGAACCGAATTGAGCGATCAAGAAACGACCAAAGACAACAACACCGTAGTAGATCCATCCAACATAGTTCCCTTCCAAACCCGAAAATGTACCAAAGTAAACCAAGACGAAGGTCCCGCAGTAGTAGTAGTAGTAGTAGTAGTAGTAGTAGTAGTAGTAGTGGTAGTAGTAGCAGTAGAAACAGGTATTGGGCCAAGATTGTGTGAGAGAGTCTGTGTGTTGTTGTGTGCATTCTACCTGCTGCCCTTGCTCTTGCCGCCGCGTTCCCCGACCTGCTCCTCCTCCGACTACCAGACAATTTGACGATTGAGAAGGTGGGTGGATTGATGGACGATCCAATTGGAAGCAGTTCCTAGTGCTTAGAGCCGTACCAGAAAGAGAAGAAAGAGCAAAGCCCCCCAGCGGCTGACTTTGACTTGCTCGCACGCTTTAGACCAAACCACGAGCCAAGTAAGCAAAGAGCAGTAGCAAACGTTTGTGGGGGAGAGAGAGAGGGAAAAAAGGATAAAGAAAAACTCCTGACCCGTGCCAATCGCCATGCTTTGAGTATCAAAAGGAAAAAGACCTAGGCTCCAGTCCGGGAGTCGTCGATAATAGGGTTTATGATTCAAATGCAGTGTATTTTGTTGTCCGGTTTTCGTGTAGTCTTCATGCGGCGGCGGCGTCTGTAAGCGGCCGCCTTGGTCAATGCCTCGTATGTAGCGTGTAACTTTTTGGACGAGAATGAAAGCGGCGGTGCATCGAAGTGGGATGAGCGGGTAGGCAGTCCGTCACTCGTCAAGCGCGTACAGATTCTGGTTAAGAATCTTGTTCATGGTAAACATGTGCACGCGGTCTTGCTTGAAGACGGCCCGCATCGCATCGTCGCATCGAATCTGGCGCTTGTCGCTAGGATCTTGCAGGTCCCGTTCCTTGACGTAGGCCCAAATCTTCTTCACAGTCTGCGGGCGAGAAAGCTGGGTTTCGCCCAAGAGTTCTGACAGGGGCGTTGAGAGGGCCATGGGTTTCTGGTCCCAAGTCAGCAGAGGACGGACGTTGACAGTAACAAGGTGACTTACGTGGAAACCACCGGACCGCTTGACTTCCTTCTTGTCGCTGCCGCTGCCAAGCTCGCTGTCGTCGTCCGAGTTGACCTTGGTCTTGCTCTTCTTCTTGCGCGTCTCACCCTTCTTCTTGACCGGAGCCTTCTTCTTGGAAGCGCCTCCGCCACGCGTGGATCTTGCACGGCCATTCTCCTCGGCCTGCAGTCTGGCTGCAAAAGCCGCATCGTCCTCGACAGACATGCTCTTCTTGTGCTTCTTCTTGGGCGGCGTCGACGCGGGATCCGAAAGCTCGGACTCTTCTTCGCCGTCGGGCGTGGGGTCGCTGCGCTTCTTCCTGGGGCTGGACGAGCCGGACCCGTTGGTCTCGGTGGTCTCGGTCACGCCGTTGGTGTCTGGCGCGGCGGGAGCAGGCGGCTCGTCGGGCTCGACGCCGTTGCGCTCCGAGTTTGCCTTGTCGAAGCGCTCCATGATGAGGTTGGTAATGGCATCCTAAGTGAAGACGGCATCAGTCCGGGTCGGGATGGCGTAGAGTTGCAACCAAAACTTACCTTGCGGGGGTTGATGTCGTGGTCAACGCGCGCCTGGAGACCCTTGCGAATGCGCTTTGCCGAAACCGTGTTCAGGTCACTCGCGGCCAGAATGTCATCGATGATGACCGAGTAGGTCTTTTGAAGGTCGGGTGGTAGCGGTGCTGCGGCCATGTTAGGATGCGGCCAGGTCAATTGATGCGGCATGCCACGTACAAGACATGGCTGCGGGGAAGAAGCAATAAGGACGGACGGTCCTGGATCGGTGCTTCACCGTGCACCGGGCAGAGGAAAGGAGGGTCGCAAAGCTCCAGCAGAGCTTCGCAGCGAGAGTCGCGGGGTGCCGGGCAGAAGGACACGGTCGGAGGCGGCGTCGGAGGGCGACACGGCGCGGGAAGTGTGGGAGGGTTGCCGTCTACAGGTAGGGTAGAGTAGGGTATGTAGTGGACGAGCAGGGCGGTAGCGACGTTGTTTGTGACGGGGACAAGCTTGACAAGGCACGAGAAGCGACGGGGAGGATCTTGAATCGAAGAGGGCCAAGCCTCAAGAACAGAGAGCGTTTGCAGAACGTCCGACCTCAGTTACCGTTTGGTGGTGGATTCGGAAGAGGGAAGCTTCATGTTCGCATCGTGAGGTGACGGGATGCTGCCGATCCGAATGACTAAGCGCCACCTGAGACAACCTGCACTGGATAACCCAGCCAGCCCATTTTGGTTCCTGCAGAAACACGAATAAATCCTCCAAACGCCCCGTCGCTATGCTGCTACTACTTATTACATGACCAAACATCCAATTCCGTACATGGCCCTCTCCACGTCCCTCTTGACCGTGAACCAGTCCGCTCGCCGCTCCGCAAACTCGTACACCTCCTCCGTCCTAAAGATGCCGTGATATCTGTCCCCATCCGTAATCACCGTGGCAATCTCCTTTGCATCGTCTGCCGATATCAAGTAAATCTGGGACAATTCCCTGAGCGCTGTAAAGTACTGCGCCAGCGACTTATTCCGCAAGGTCATAATGTACTGGTGGTATGCGTTCATGTCACTGCCTTCGAGTCAGTTTCCAACCAATACACGGAATCATCTCCTCTCACCTGATCAGCTTCATCGCCCCCTCGGTGCTAATCCGCTGCCGCTTGATGTGCTTGCAAAGCGCCGTGAAGAGCCTCAACCCCACCTCCTGGTTGAAAACCTCGAGCATGTTCTTGTCTGTGCTACCCACCAGCATGTTGATGTGTGAAGATACCATGTCGATGATCTGCCTGGCCGTCTGCGTGGGCCCAACGTCCGCAATTTGCGACGCCCGGGTCCCAGCAGCCTTCGCCATGCCCGCCGCGTGTCCGTCTGGATTGAAGTCTGACGGTTGCTGCGTTGTTCCGCAAATGTATTCGACCTCGTCCATCAACGCGTTGATGCCCTTGTTAAGCCCCGCCGCAACGCGCTCATCGAGCATCTGCTCGAAACGCTTCTTCTCCTTGACTGCCGGGCTAACAAAGTCGTCGTTGTCGGCCAGCTTGGTCGCAATCAATTCTTGCGAGTAAAAGACGTCGACCATCTGCTGGATCAAGTCTCCCACGTTGACGAGCTCGAGGAAAGTGAGAAGAGGTTGCACGCCCTCCCGTGTGTGCCCGCCAATCTCGCGGGGGTTGTATTTTGAGAGATGCTCGATGGCCTTGTCAAAGCCTACTTTGATGTGTCTCTTGCCGAGAATTTCCAACAGCGAAACAAAAATGGCCTCGCACTGCTCTTTTGCCTCTTCTCCTGAATGACCACCCATGCGGACCAGAAGTGCGGCTCTCTCAATACTGGCCTTGGCGAGGTGGACAAGGTTGAGGGCCACTTCGATGCTGAACAGCGACTTGATGCCTTCAAGCCGCGAGTTCATGATTGCCGCCTTGGCGGCCAGCTCTGACGTGGGCGCATCGGGCCGGGGGCTATTCGAGCCATCTGTCGGATTGGGCGTAGACGACCTGGACGGCGTATCGACTCCGAGGTTGTCTCCAGATGCTGGTTTCTCCGCCGGTTTACTGGCGGCGCCGAACGGAATGACGTTGACAGGCATCATGATGACCTTCTTGAACGACGTCATAAAGTCCTTCTTGGCCGCGGTCCTGTTGACGTTGGACATGAAGAACGATACCGCAGAGGCTTCTTCGTCAAGCAGGCGTCTTTCCCAAGCCTCGACTTGGGCCGTGGCAGAGTTTCTGAAGTAGTCCAACTCATCTTGCAGATAAAGGTCAATGTGCTGCTCGAAGCAGTGAACTATGGTCCGATGTACGTCTTCCTTGAATGTCGGCTCGTTGACCTTGGGAGACTCGAGCGAGGCTGCGAAGCGCAGGCACTGTTCGAAAAGACCAGTCACGGCTTTGAGATAGGACTCTATGTTTCGTTCATGGGCTTCGTCTAGGATCGGGTTTATGTATTCAGATATCACGTCTTCTCCGATCCTCTCCAGGAATGGCGTCATGACATTAACTGACGGGGGAAAGACCTTGTCAATAACGATAGCCTGCTCATTGAGCCCTACGGCCAATCTCTTGAAAAACTCCTGCGCCGGCTTGAGGGAAATCTTGTCCGACAGACCACCGTCCAGGCACTGCAAGGGGTCCCCGAGCTTCTCCTTGTCCAACATTAGGGCATGGTTATGAATAAAAGTGTCGAGCGCGGCCGCTCCACCGTTGAGGGTAATCAGCACGTGGGCATATTTCTTCATGCGTCCTTCAATATCCTGCGAGTGGTATCCTTGCTCGAATTCGCGGAGTGCCGCATTCTCGAAGATGCCCATCATCGTATCCAGCTTCTCCTCTCTACCAAAACACCCTTGTGCAAAGTCACTCCTGGCAAACGTCTTGAGCTGCGCCAGCATTTTTGCCTGTAGCAGAGGATCTCGGTACACGCGGAACAGTATGGGATCCATGTGGCTCCTCGACCTGGCCAAGTCGAAATAGTACGGCGCCAAAGCACTGTATATCCTGCCGTACTCCTGGCGGGCGCGTCCTCGGATAGAACGAGCCTTCTCGAAGACGGTGAGCGCAACCTGCGGGTCTCTGTAATTTGTGGCCGCGTTGTCAATCTCGCCGAATCCGCTGTTGACTGTTCCAGCTCTTGGTCGAGAGGTCGATTCTTGCGATGCTCGCATCTTTGCCTCCTCGTAACCAGCGTCGAATAGCGTGGCGTTGCCGCCGCCGCCTCCTGCAAGGCCGTTTACGCTGCCATTGACCGCGGCCCCCGTGCTTTTCCTGTGCTCTGCCTCGCGTGCGCGCTGGGACTCGAGCTTTCTCCGCATGCTTTCTTCGAACCGTTGTCTTGCCTCGACATCATTCCAGCAGCCCATGCTCTTGAGTCGCAGTATCCATCGCGAGTCATCATAGACCATTTCCCGCATGCGTCTCGAGGCGCGGGCGAAGCGGAGCAGGTCGGGGACGGGGAGGTAGTCCAAGATGGTGGCGATGAGTTCTATGTCTATTAGGATTGTGCGGATGGCAACTAGTTCTGCGATTCATTTCGCACCTGCAGGAAGCACCGGCTTCTGGCTGACAATTTGCGTTGAGCGCAATGATGTCAGGACGTCCTGCCGTGACGCGCCCACGGCAGACTGTCGCTTGAAGGAAGACATGGTGGTGGGTTGGTGAGGTTGGTGGGCCGATGTGAAGCTGCTCAGGTCATGGTTTGTTGGGTCAAGCTTCGTCAGGCGTCGAGCGCGAAGCAGGAGAGCGAGCGGGGGTGCGTGTGGATGTCGCAGAGAAGGAGCTGACATCTGGAGACGCTCCGGGTGATGCGCCGCTCTCAGCCCCGCTGGGCGCTCAATGCTCCCCACCAATAGGAAACACAAGGGGGTCGGTGCCAATCATTCCAGTCCATGTGAAATGCTACAACTGCATCAATTATGCGCGATGCACCTCTCCTCCTTACTACCGAATCCGATCATGTTGGGACAATTGAACCATGGTACGTCTAGAAACTGCTGCTTCTTTGCAGCAAACGAACCCATACGACAAGCATTCTCCAGAGTCGAAAAGGAATCCCCTCTTGTTCAAACGAGCCTGTTGTCCTTCTCCTGTAAAGCCGCTTGCTTTCCCGTCATATCTTGCATCTGCCTCCGAAGAGCATTAGCCTTACAGCCAATTGCTCAGCCCAAGGATCGTCCTCTCCAGACCATGCTCATACCTGAACACCTTCAAAATCTAGTGACTCATGTTCGTCCTGCCCTTGGCCTTGCGCCTTGCAAGCATCTTGCGGCCCTTCCGGGTGCGTATCCTGCTCAAAAATCCATGTTTCCGCTTACGCTTGATATTGGAAGGGTTGTACGTGTCTCTGGGGCCACAGCGGACCTGGGTCGCAAGCACAGCAGGGTGAGTCGAGAGCTTGGGCATGACGTCTGGCGTCTCTGGTGCTGCAACGGCCGCGGACGTTGGTGTGGATTGAGGGATGCTGGTGGCCGTTGCTGAGAGAATCTGGGGTCGGCGCAGCGAGATTATGGAGATGGAGCGCGCTCTGGCATCCCAATTAGCCTTCTCTCTCCCTCAATCACCAGCCTGCCGTCGCACTCACTGCTGGGCCGCCGAAAAGCTGGGTCGTGACGCTGCTGATGATGCTGCGGAGAGCTGCGCGAAAGCAGGCCGCGTAGGGGCGCGCGCAAGCGCTCCTAAGCAACGGAAGCACTGCATGCTGGGCCTGTTGACAATTCCAGGCCGGCAACTTGGGATTGGCGAGCCAGAGGAAGATGTCGATCGAATGGTTAGAAAGCGAGCGCAGTTGGCACGCCGCAGCTCGAAAGCCGGCCAGTACCAAGGCGGTGGCAGAATTTTTACAGCGCTTGTCTCGTCGCCCACGAGAGGGAACGATCGCAACTTACCATTCACGACACGCAGCTACCCTCGTCGCAACAAGGCCCCGGTATATCGAACACGCCAACATGCGCCACTCATATCCACCCCAGTTCGTCCTGGCCAACAAGCCCATTTCGACCGAAGAGGCCCAGCAGGCCCTCGCAAACTACCTCCAAGAATCCGAACTCGAGCCTCGAATGCACCCGGACGCCTTACTGAGCACGGCTGGTGTGCAATTCGCCGCCGCCGGCGGTCCGCAGGGCGGCATCATTCTACACAACCTGCGGCGCGTCGACGCGGGCCTGAAGGGCGAGGTCCTCAAGCCCGACGACCCGGAGGACTTCACGATGATGGACATCGACGGTGCCGCAAATACGACTGCAGGAGCGCCGGCGGAGGGTCAGGATAGAGACGAGTGGGAGAAGGAGCAGGGTGCGGTCGATGACCCCGGAACAACTACTTTTGTCGCCGACGGCACCGAAGTCCCAGAGGTTGCAGTTGAAGACTCGAGCAAGGTCGACAAGGAAGCACGCAAGAAGGCCAAGAAGGAGCGCGAGCGGCAGCTTAAGCGAGAGAAAGAGCAGAAGAAAAGGCAAAAGGCGGACGCATAGTACAACTTTTGATCAACATAAAATTGGAGCTAAGGCGCAGGACCGGAAAATGATTGGGCCTGAACTTTTATTTGGCTATGGTATTGGCGTCAATGGGTCTCGCGTCTAGGTGACCGGTCAAGTTTTGAGAATTTTCCCACAATGGGTGAGTTCTCAATCTTAGACAGTCCCTCGCTTGCAGACGATAAACTAACATTTTCATACAGCTGCTCATCGTGAAGGGATTAAGGAGGGTTGGACGAAATACAGGCCCCGAGGTCTATATACTTTTCCAAGACCAGCACAGGGGAACCATCCAAGGCGAATCTACAACTCACGATCAGCAGCCTTTGCCGCCTTTTCATCGTCTTGATCCTTCGAGACCTTGCCCTTTTCGCCCTTGTACCCAATGGCCTTCAACCTTTCCGTCAGGATCGGGTGCGAGTAGTGGTAGCTCGAGTACATCCAGTCAGCATCCATGGCCGAGAGGTTCTGGACCTGGAGCTTGATCAAGGAAGCGGCGAGCTCTTGGGAGTAGCCTTGTCTCAGAGCAAAAGCATCTGTATTTTGGATTAGATTGATAGAGTTAGAGGGATGCCAAATAACTTACCAGCCTCATATTCAAATTTGCGCGTCAGAATGTTCATCAACAGCTTGATGATGGAGTCCGTAGGGCCCAGAACCTCGTTGAAGAGCATGAAACCAATCAAGATGGGGCGCTCGTTGTGAAATCCAAAAGACTCGTAGAGCGAGTTGTTGTTGATGAAGACGGAGAAGAGCGCAAAGATGTAGAACAAGTGGAACTGGCTTATGCCGAGGAGCTTGGTCGTGTGGCCCATCTTCCAGTGTCCGAGTTCGTGTGCTAAGACAGCGACGACCTCCTCGTTGGTGCTCTTCTCCAGAAGCGTGTCGTAGATGACAATCTTCTTCTTCCAGGGCAGACCGGTGAAGTAGGCGTTGCTGTGCTTGCTACGCGTGCTGCCGTCCATGACCTGAAGCTCGGTAAGGGGGAATTTGAGCTTGGCGGCGAGGGCCTCGACAGCTTCCTTCAGGGGACCAGGTTGCAGGGGAGACAGCTTGTTGAACAGAGGGACGATCAGGATGGGGTAGATGGTGATTGCAGAGA
This sequence comes from Phyllosticta citriasiana, assembly GCF_038021145.1. NCBI lineage: Eukaryota > Fungi > Ascomycota > Dothideomycetes > Botryosphaeriales > Phyllostictaceae > Phyllosticta > Phyllosticta citriasiana. The sequence goes on from NW_027117295.1 coordinate 551,050, forward strand.
TCTGAACGGCTAACATGAACATCCAAATGTAGTAGAAGAAGTTGGTGCCAGTCTTCTGTATGATGGCCAAGAAGGCGCTCAGAATGGGGACGCCAAACGCAACGCTCAATGCCTGTCCCTTGAGCATGTCCGTGATCCAAAGCTTCATAGTGAGCTTGTTGAAGCCAAATTTTTCTTCAAGTACAAAGTGATGGTAGTATGAGAACGGCAAGTCAAAGACGGTGTCAAGCAGGCTGAAGGCGTAGAAGAAGAGCAGCGAGTGGCCGATTTCTCCAGACAAGAAGGACGGGGCGTAGCGGGCGACGAGCGCGCCAGTCACAGCCCATACTTGCGGGTACAGGTTGTACTGGAGCGTAAAGAGGTTCTTGAGTTCACCAAAGATGGACGAGACGAAGCTGTAGCGCGCTTTGGCGCGGCCGTAGGCTTGACTGTTGTCGAACGTTGCCTGATCCACTTCGTATTCCAGAGCCTTGGGACGAATCGTTCGCTGGTAAACGCCGTACTGCCGGAAGAGGAGCCAGTTTTCGAGGACGAAGCGGCCGAGGGAGAATCCAATGACGAGCTTCTTCCACGGGAAGAACGGGCGGTCCAAGAAATGCGCCAGGCGCTACATTTGGCTATCAGCGGGGGGAGGGACGGAAGACACGGCACCGGCAAGACTGACCTGGAGCAACGCCTGGATCATTTTGGAGGTAAGTTGAGGTTTGAAGTGGGAGGTCACGTAGGCGGAAGTGGACTTCTAACGTCACCAGCTTGAAGAGGACACACCTTACGCTTCTCAGCCGCGCGAACCATGCATCGGATGGCCGGGCGCGCGCGAGTCAGAGATAATGCGCTACCACTATAAGGCTGATCTAGACTAGTCATTGCCAGACCCTACAATTCAAAAGGGACAGGAACACGACCTGGTAAGACATGATACGAAGTAAGTATTGAAACTTGATATTGAAGTCTTTGCGACCGACGTCAAGCAGAATCCAGAGCGTAAAAAAGATGCGGTGTTCGCAACAACTTTGACATCGAGCACTGCCCATCTCGACGCCGCGAGCGGCCACCTCTTCCGAGCACCACACTTCCATCCGTCAACCACCAAAAGGCAAAAACCGAGTCGAGCGCTAGCTATCGCATCTACCCCTGCGCGAAGACTTTTAGCTACTCAAACTTTAAAGAGACTTCATCTCAAGGGTTGTGGCGATCATCGCGTTCGACTGCATCGAGCAACGCGGTGTTGCTGGTGAAAGTAGTCCTGTCTCCAGTGCAATCGAAAGGCTTGGTGTTGAATTTGGCGCAGGCTGGCAATCCTCGAGGGGAAAAGCGAACACTCTGTGCACGGTGTTGAGTCGTGGGCGTTCGCATGAAATGGTCGCGTGGTACCAGTCATGGTGTGTTGATGGTGAATGATGACAGCTATCATAGACAACGCTCCAATCCGCTACGACGAAAATCAATCTTGTACATTGAAAATTGCTGGCTGAAGCATTGACGAAGCCATCTTTTCAACGGAGAATGCTCGCGGTCTAAGAGCGCTTTGAAGACGTGGGTTTTGGAGTTTCAATGATTCCAGCGCAGCGTCGCTAGAAATTTAGTCTTCTCGGAGAACGTCTTCCAACGTACAACTATGAATCAGACATACCTTTCTCTGCACAATCCAACCTCAAGCTGTTGCAGATGAAAACATCTTGAATGAGTGCAACACGATGGCTGTAGATGCTTTCCCCGCGCGCACCGTGAATTACTCGACTATAAAATACACTTCATGGATAGCACTTCTGATAGACGCCATGCCCAATCACGTTTGGAACAGGATGCGACGAGGTCCTCAATGGTGAAACGTGGGCCAGCATTGTCGTGTCAGCTAGCCAATCTCTTCCCTTGTTACCACATGTCCCGAACCCGGTTTTCCATGGCAGCATTGAACCGAGTCTGGGAAATGCTTGCAACTTTCACACTCACGATGATGAAGCGGCTCTTTTTTGGGAGTTTCCATTTTCTTTTTCCGGAAACGAAACAAACAAGTCGATGCAATTCAACCCCACCGAGCCGTACTACGACAGACGTGTCAAGGAAAATTGGAAGCCGTTGAGAAGAAAGAAACAAAGCCCAAACGGAGGAGGTGCATGATTGCCTACATTTGAATGCGCCCGGGGAAAAAAAGAAATCCTGATCAGCTCTAGAACAACAGGAGGCTCGTTACTCCGTGTCAATAAGCGAAAGACATTATACCTTGCCCGTTCCACCTAAGCCAGCTAAACCGATTGTCATGTCGCCAAACAAAGCAATCCTAGGAAAACAAGTTCAAAGTTGATATTGGAAAGGAAAAAAAGTGACCAAACGAACAGCACCAGACAAAAAGGGAAAAGTTTGCAATCTTGGGAGCCGATAGGCGGATCAGGATGGGTATAGTTGAAAAAAGGGACCCTGCGATGATCCTTGAGAAAACGAGAAAGAAGCCGCTCCCGGCATCCTCTGCCAAACAGCACGAGGCGTTGAAGGGACAAGAATCTATAACGGCAACTCTGGAAGAACAAGGAGAAGAAAAGACCTTATCTAAAAGGACTTTGGGAGACGGCCAAGTCTGAACAAAAGTGCAAATGCTTGATGCCTTTGTGGAAAAACAAGAGAGCAAGCGGCTTTCGACACTCCCTCCATCGGTAAGCCCGCGGTAGCTCCAAAGCTTGTGCATGGACCAGCCTTCGTAATGCGATGCGTAGGGGAAGAACCCCGCACACTAACGTCACATCTTAAGCAGCCTCAAGCAGACACGCCAGCCTGCGCTCCACCAAGCGACCGGCCTCCGTGCGGCTGTTGCTGTTGCGCAACCACTTCGCGCCCGTAGAATTCGACCAGCATGGTCCCGTATGCTTCCATTTCCTCGAGCGGTACCGCCAGGCGAAAGTCGTTGAGAAGGAGGAATTGCAGTTCGAGGTGGTTGAGCTCGACCAAGGGCAACCCGCCGACCTGTACATGCGTCAGCTTATTATCTATGCAATGCGCTCTTCAGGGCGAATGTTACCTTTGCGTATCGAGAGTTGGTGTAGAAGATGTCTGAAAAGAATTTGCTCGCGCAAGTGACTCCTGCAATAACCAACCGGTGAATGTTGAAGCTATCAACAACAAAGAACTGGGAGAGGCTGTATGGATCGCATTCCAAGAGAGGGTCCATGTGTTGCGGAGGCGAGGGGGGTTGCTCTTCCTTCAAGGCAGGATCGCCAGGCTTTGGCGGCTTGCCCAGAGATCCTGATGGAGGTGGTGTTGCGGCTTGGACTTGATCCGGCCGGCCAGGCGACGAGGTGCCGAGATTCGCGCCGGACATGGAGACGGAGCTTTTTCGACTGGCGTCGCAGGAGCCGCCAGAGCGCTCGAGTGATTGCTGATTGGCCTGACGCATGCTCTGAATGAGGCCAGAGTTGACGCGCTCGGTCATGCGGTCAAAGTAGACGAGCAAGCTGAGAAAGACTTCGTATGTGGTGGGGCAGTACTTGTGGATGCGGGTGAGGTAGCTGAGGATGGAGATTGTGGGCACATTCTTGCCGTGAAAGGCGAGGACGCTGGTCGTCTGCTGGCTGAGGCCCGAGGTGCCTTCGGGCGGAGGAATCTGGCGATGCAGGTGCTCATGCTGCCTGTCGTTGGTGGTGGTGATTTTGGTCAACAAGCCTGCCACCATTTCTATTATGTCGGAGACGGGCATTTCGCTAATTTCGTATTGCGGCCCGATGTCATTGGGGTTCTGACGGGCGCGCCTGGCCGCACGTGTTTGCGAAAACGGACTCGACTCATCATTGGCAAAACTTTGAATGTGGGAGAGGCTCTTGACTTTTATTCGGTGAGGAGGTGGCAGCGCGGGCCCGGCAATGGATTGGAGGGATTGAGGCGAGGCTTGGACAGAGGAGGAGCTGGAATTGGAGACGGCGGACTTTGCAATGGAGGAGGAGCTGCTGGGACCAGGCTGGATGAGTGTCCTTTCAGAGGATTGAGGTTTGAAGCGCGGACTGGGCGGGGGTTGCGAGGGCGCCTGGGCGGCGCCTGGGCCTTGGGGCGTCAAGCCAGGGTGAGCAGCCGAAGCGCGATGTTGCTGTTGCAAGAGGTGGTCGGATGCAGTAGAAGGTGCAGGAGCGTGTGGAACGACGTCGGCCATAGGCGTGTCGATGGGCTGAGAGGCGCGGGGCAAGGCGGATGAGGTATTTTGGTCGGCGTGAAGGGAGTGTTGTGGTCTGGCAGAGGTCGATCTCTGCGATTGAGAAGAGTCGTGTTGCTGGTGCGAGCTTGCACCGAACATGTTATTGAAGGGCTGAGGGAAGTGGTTGACCACGTCGCTGATCACGATGGATCCCATACCAGCGCGCTCGGGTCGTTGTGGTCTGTGGCGCAGTAAAAGACGAGAGGGACGAGGCCTTGGGACCTGACGGCGAACAAAGTGTTAACAGCGACAATCGAGAACGCTCGGTGGGGATGATGGAGTGTGGTGTGTGGGAGAGAGGAGCGGTCAGCGCTTTGGACGATGCAGGGGGGGTGTTTGAGTGGATTGCGCGAGCGACGGGTGGAGACAACGGAAAGGCCAAAGCGACGGGGCACGCTCACCTCTAGCAAAGGCAGAAAACAAGAGACGCGACACCAGGACCGGGGGGGGGAGGCGGTGGGCTGCGGATGGGCTTGGTGGAGGCGGAGGAGCCAAAGGACGACGGATGACGGACGACGGACGACGGGAGACGAGACAGACAGGAGAAAGGGAATGGATGGAAGCAAGAGGGCGGCCGAAGACGTGCGTGCGTGCGTGCGTGCAGCGTGGGATGGATGGGGAGGGATCCAGGGAGCCGCGTCGTCGGGGGCACGCCTGGCCTAAACCGCCAAGGTAAGGTTCTGTTGGCTGGTACAGTGTGAGTGCGGTACGGTGCGGTGCGGTACGATATTCGGCGCGATGGCGAATAGTCGTCGGGTTCTTCGTCGCTGTCGAAGTGATGATGTATGTGGGCGGCGCCTCTTTTTTGTTCCAGTTGTCGCGTCGCTCGAATCTCATTCACCATACCATCATCATCATCATCATCATCATCATCATCGACCTGAGTCGGCCGATCACTGCCAGCCAGCCAGCCAGCCAGTACCGTACCACAGCACAGCTAAGATACCTACGCCGGGCGGCAAGGAAGCCTTGGCCCCGCTGACGCTGATAGAGACGGACAGACAGACAGACAGACAAACACTCTCTTTTTCTACAATTCCCTCGTTTAAGTCGGCCGGACACTTTTTGTTGTTTATCCCGCATCACCCTCCCCCCTCTGCATCCCTCGCCGGCGCTTCGAGAGTCAGTCAGCTGCGGCCTGGCCTCCCTCCAGCCTGCTCCGGTTTTTCGCGCGCAACGGCGTCTCCCATCTCCAGGCGCCGTGGCGCCACAGCCCAGTCCGAGACCACCTCAGACTAGACCCTGGCCCATGACGCCAGAGCCCCCCCCCCCCCCCCCCCCCCCCCCCCCCCCCATGTCAACCATCATACCTACCCTGCCCTACCGATGCCGTCACTCGCTGTCAAGCACGCACTACATTGGAATGCTTTCTTGCCCTATTTGCCTTCCCTATAGTCCGCCGCCGCTCTCAACCACCTTAGGCTTTGTTCGGTCCAGGCCCCTCGTAGTTTTGGTCCGGCAAATACAAATGCCGCACCGCGCCCTTGCCCGTCAGCACCACCATGCGAATCACACCACCAGAGCTTCCATCCCACTTGATGGCTTCCCGCAGCGAGCTCTTGACAAAGGCCACGCCCTCTTCCTCCGTCATGCCCTCCTTCCAGTTTGCATCGCAGAATCCGTAAATGTACGTCGAGCCTGAGCCTCCAATCGCGTACGCCTGCTTGTGCAGCGATCCTCCGAGCGGAATCGAGTACACCTGTCCGCCGTGGCGTTCGTCGTAGCCAGCGACAATGATGCCCGCGCTGCACTTGGGTCAGCATCCACTTTCTGCTTGCCGTGCCTTGATCAAACCCACCTGAGCATGTCCTTGTTGTCGTAGCAAATCTCCTGGAAAAGCGCAGCGGCCGTCTGCGTCATTGGGCGCTCGTTGTTCATGATCTCATACATTCCAAGATAGTATTGGACAATGTCGGCCACGGCCTGCGTGTCGGCCGCCGAGCCTGAGCGGCAGCACCATATTGTGTCGTGCACCTGCGTGAGCTTGTCCGTGACGCGGTTGGCAATGTATGCGCCCGTCGTGGTCCGACTGTCGGCTCCGAGGATGACGCCGTCCTTGAAGTTGATTGCCATGCTGGATTTTGTGAGCTCATGGGACGGGGCAGCTGCGTGCATGTTTTGAGCTGGGGACGTACATGGAGGTTCCGAGGCTGATGTCGAGGTTAGTCGCGAGCTTTCAGAGGATGCAGGGAAGGGTACTCACTTGACCTCGCCTTTCTTGAGGTGGTTCATGTCCAGGTGGATGCCATCTGACGCCATGTTAGCTTGCGAGCTTGAACGGCAAGGTAGGCAGAGGGACATGCCTTCACCCAGCGCGCCCGTGCTTGTGGGAAACATGTTGGCAGAGTCGTTGGAGAGGTTAGAGTCACAGAGGTCGTAGATGGGAGCAGAGGGTCGGGTCGGGGGTGGTGGGCGCTGGGCGGTGATGGATGGGGATGGGTATTGTAGCTGGCGAGCTGCTGAGGTAGAGGTGTAGCTTGGACCAGGCACGACGCTCGCACGCGTCCACCATCAAACGCCGTCCAGTCTGGGTCTTGGCGCTTCGGTCCCGTTTCTATTATTTCCGCGCCGCAAGATTGATCTGCATTCCCTCAACCTCCTGAAGCATCGTCCCACTACTCGCAGCCCTCACCGTCCGCCCCGGGCTCTACCCAAAAACACAGTCTATCCATGTCTCTGTCTTGACCTTCCCTTCCCTGCCTTCCCGCCCTCCGCTCCCGCATTCCTCTCGCCCACCTTCATGAAGTTTCCCCGGTCCCTCTTCCACTCGTCGTCGTCGTCGTCGTCGTCCGCGTCTTCGCACTTGTCTCCGACCACCAGCTCTCAGTCGACCGCCTGCTCCAATCACATCCAGTCTGACTCGCTCTCCATCATGGACTCGTTCATCTCCTACCTGCGCTACCCTGTCCTCGCCTCGACGGGCATCGCAACGCTGCTCAGTGGCCTTCTGTACTTCAAGCAGAAGTGGGTCCTTTCCCGCTTGCGCCATTGTTTCCAATTCACGAGACTCATGTTTCGCCCTGTGCTCACTACACAAAACAAATCCACTGACCACTGCTCCACCTTAGCGAAATCATATACCCCCGCAACATTCCCCCAGGCGCCCGGACTGACGTTCCCCGGCCTACCCAGTTTGGCATCACCGACTTCGAAGAGCTCATGATACCGACCCCGGACGGAGAGTCGCTCAGTGCCTTTTTCATTCGTCCCTCGAACAAGCAGTATGCCCGCAACATCACTATCCTCATGTTCCATGGCAACGCGGGCAACATTGGATACAGATTGCCCATTGCCAAAATCCTTGAGCACGAATTGGGTTGCAACGTCTTGATGCTGCAGTACCGCGGCTACGGCCTTTCCACTGGCACTCCAAACGAAAAGGGCTTAACAATCGACGCCCAGACGGGTCTGGATTACATTCGAGAGCGCGCCGAGCTGCGCGGAACCAAAATCATTCTCTACGGCCAAAGTCTTGGAGGAGCTGTGAGCATTGGGTTGGCTGCAAAAAACCAAAAGGATGGTGACATCGCCGGCATGGTTCTGGAAAACACGTTCCTGAGCATCAAGAAGCTTATTCCAAGGTACACACTGCCGCAACGCCAACGTTGACGGAGCTAACGAGATCAGCGCCTTCCCTCCTGCCAAGTTTCTTGCACCTCTATGTCATCAAACATGGCCGAGCGAGGATGTGCTTCCGCAGATTCAGAACATTCCCATTCTGTTCATGAGTGGGTTGAAGGACGAGATGATTCCGTGAGTTGCTGGAAATTCGGAGTATTGTCTCCTTGCTGACCTGTTGACTAGGCCATCGCACATGTCCAAGTTGTTCGACATTTGCGTATCGAGAGGCAAAGTGTGGCGCGAATTCGCCAATGGAGGCCACAATGATACAGTGGCCGAGCCGCTGTACTTTGAGTACATTGAAGAATTTTTGCGAAGTCAAGTCATCAACCGTGATCTGGGCCCGCCAAAGAGCCCGAGTGCCACCGCAAAACAAGACGCTGGCAAGAAGGACAAGCAAAGCTAATTTCTAATATCCGTCCATCGACTTCGTTGTTCATATTCCATCACTGGGCGCTGTGCGCATATTCCATCAGCACAATCAGACACGCCAAAAAACCAAAGAGATGCGGATCCGCCGTCTTGGCCTCGCTGGCTCCAAGCTGCGCCACGGGAAGAATCGGCTGCTCTCCTGATTCCGATCTTCAGCGAAGATCTTCTCCTATCACAACTCGATACCATATGGATCGACCGCAACCACCACGTCTTGTTTGCAAGATGCAAGAGGATGTGCGTACCCTTGCGCGTGAGGGCCGTTGTGTCCTACGATTAGATGGAAACAAAACGAAATATTCCAGGAAGTAGAGCAAGACTCCATTGGGTGACGAGAGTGCAACCCGGCCCGGGCAGGCGTCGCCGAGCGAGCCTTTTCCTTCTCTACTTGTTCAGGCACGACGAGAAGACGCGGAGGAAGCAGTTTGCTGAATGCGAGGGATTCCTTTCATCCAAGTCTCGCAGGCTGCGAGCAGGAAACAGACAATACAATGGAAAAGATACCCGAAGCAAAATTTCAATACATCAGGAGTGGCGGAGGGGGCGTTCGCTTCCTTCCTGGACTGGCGAAGATGAGGTTTCCTACTTATTTTTTGAACGGTCACTGGGGTTCCCCTATCTCCCAATCAACTGGCGCGAAGGTGGATCAAAAGCCGTCATTTAATTCACTCGAATCATGGGAGGTTGTTCAGGTCAGTCAGTCAGACAGCCACGGCCAGGCCAGCTCTGCTGGCTCGGAATCTATTACTTCTCCTCGTCTGCTATTGCAGAACGGACTCCTATCAGAAGACTCTAAATGATTTGAACTCACTTACCTGCGCCCACTCCACCTCTTCTTGCCTGACGTCTTCTCTCTCACGAGCTTACCTTGCCTGCATTCTTACCTGCCTGCCACGCCCGACCTTTCTTTCTTACTCATCTCACAAAAACACCGCCCAGCCTATCCCCACCACCAACGACAACGCCGCACCTCCCAGCAGCACGCAGCACGCCCGCCACGGCCTCAGATACAACGCTGTACCCCGTCTTGGCCCAGCGCGCGTTCATCCACGCGGCCAGCGCGTCGGCGGACCCGCAAAAGTCGCGCCCGTCGTACTCGCGCACCAGCAGCTGCTGGACTGGTGCTGGGATGGCGGTTGCGTGGGTTGCCGTGGGGGAAGGGGGAGAAGGGGAGGAGGAGGAAGAAGAAGGAGAAGAAGAAGAAAAAAAAGAAGAAGGATTCAGGGTGGTTGTATCTGCGTTTGTGATCGCCTTTTGCTTTTGCTTTTGCTTCTTGGTGAGGCGGTGGCGGTTGCTGCTTTTCTTCTTACCTTTGGGCTGCTTGTTGTTGTTGTTGTTGTTGTTGTTGATGTTGTTGTCCTTGGGTTTCTTCTTGGATTTCGAGGGTTTGGTCTTGGGTTTGGACTTGGCATCGACTTTTGCGTTTGCGTCCGCTTTCGACGACGAGTCGGTGCATTTCGAGGAGCAAGGCTCGTCGTTGTCGGCCTTTGTGACGACGACGACGACGCCGCCGCCGCCGGGAGCTAGACCTTGCCGCGCAAGTGACGTGCTGATGTACATCAAGTCGGAGAGGGAGAGGCGACGGCGCTTGGCTGCAGACTGTGAGCTAGACTGTGATTGCTGCGGGCTTACCATTTTTGCAGTCGTTCTTCTACTGTAGTGACGTCTTGTTGAGGCAGGTTTCAATCTCTACAGCTGATGCGTCGTTGGTCGAGAGGTTCAGGGTCTTGGGTGGGTGAGCGGTCGAAGGCTTGGTGGAGACACAACTCAACAGCTGAAGAAGCTCTCGCACTGCGAGAACGGGTTCAGTATGCGTGATGAGGTCGGGAAAAGGGGTTGAGTTGGTTGGACTGGAGACAGGAATGGTCGTGTGGAGACCGGCGGGGTACATATAATGGCTGCCAAGAGCGCTTTAGTGTATAGAAACGAGCAGACATTGTTTACTGAACAGAGGGGGAAACAAGGGACAAAGGCGCTTGTCCCTAGAGTTGGCACATGCCGAGTCTCGCCCACTCAAAGAAGTGTGGAGAGAAAGGTGAATAGTTCACGAGCAGACAAAGAGAGCGGCAGGAATAGATGCGTTGACTTTGAACGTGTTCGATTGACCAGTAAACACCAAGAAAGGTTGCCATAATCTGTACCGCGGTAACAGGTATCGTGAAATTGCAAAGAAAAAGATTTGACCACCAACGCCTCGCTGTGCAATGTGCGACCCCTCGGCCGGCTATGCCTGACTTTTGACCATGAAGATCTGCCCGAGTCAGCATGTCATACTCAAAAGCACTGGGCTACTGGTACTCACCTCTTTAAGTGCCTGCGTATCCATGGACGCCATCTTCTTTTGCCGTATGTACCGCTGACGAACTGCCAGGCGGTTGCCAGCAAACGCTGGTCCCCCTGTCTTTGCGTCCGACTCCGTCGCTGGCGCATCGGCTTCTGACTCTGAAGACGAGCTGCTATCCGAATCTTCCTCCTTCTTGGCCTTTTCCTGCTTGCGCTTCTCCTTCTTCAATCTCCTGGCTTCCTTCTTTGCTCGCCTCTCGGCCTTTTGCGCCTTCTTGGCCTCTTTTCTTGCCTTTTTGTCATCCTTGTCCTTGTCCTTTCTCTCCGCTGCCGACGCGTCTTCGCTCTCAGACGACTGCGCCTTGTCCTTGGACTTTGCCTTTTTCGATTTTTTGGACTTGGACTTCTTCTTCGACTCCCCCTCGCTATCATCCGGGCTGGAAGTTGCAGAGTAGTCGGCCTTGAGATCAGACTTTCTCTTCTTCTTTTTCAGCTTGGGAGCTTCCTCGTCGTCGCCCGATCGCTTGCGCTTCTTTTCGGGCTTGCTCTCATCGCTCGGACTGCTGCTAGCTTGCGATTTGGAAGTCTTGTCGGCAGCGGCCTCATTCTTTTTCAAGTCCTCAATCTTGTCGCCGACCAGGTAGCCGCCGAAGACAAAGTGCAAGCCGGTGCCCCCGTACAGCTTGGATTCCAATCTCTTGCGCGCGTCCGATTCGGTCTTGAGCTCCGCGTCGCTCTTTCCATTCAAGCGGCCCAAGACTCCCTGGAACAAGCTCAACCCAAAGTTGTCGTTTTCAGCGCCGCCCTTTTTCCTGCCGAGCCCCAGCGTGTCGTCCTTGATCTTGACACGGATATGCGAAGCGTTGGCGGCGGTGTAGTGGTCAGAGTGGTTGGCATCTTTGGCACCGAGGAACTCTCCCGGGTTCCATCCTTGCTTGGTGAGAATCTTGTGGCCGAAGCGGTCGGTATTCTTGCTCCAAGTGGTGTTGTTCGGGTCGGCCGAAATCTTGAAGCGGCTTGAATTGGAGTCAGCCACGATGTTAGCCTCCTGACAGCTGGATCACTCACTTTTTTGGCGCTGCCAGACCCATGACGACCAAAAACACAGCGCTGCTGAGAGGCGGTGGAATTAAAGATCAAAAGATGCGGAGAACCAAAATTTTGGCCGCAACACACGCACCTGCCCAGGGCAGAACGGGATCGGCCTGCGCTAGCGACGGACTAACTGTAACCCCGCCTCCGGCCACTTTTTGTCTCCGACGCGTCCCACCGTCGCTCTCCGCGTCGCGACACAGTTGCTTGTGATGGCAAGAAAACTCTACATCAGCTCCCTATTGTGACGACTCATTGATCGCCTCTCCGTCCTTCATCATGTCTGAACGCCGGTCTGGCGCCAAGCACGTGCAACAGCGACTCTCGCCTGACAGCACGCGACCTGAGGCTCGATCTCGAGCAGACTCGCAGGCGTTAGAGTCGCCAGACATCATGCTCCTCATGGACAAGATGCTCAATGATGTAAGCCCAATGTTGGACTTGGGATCTTGCTTCTTTCAACGCGTGATTCCGTTGATCCCACCGTCACTAACCGCATGGGCGACATCGAATGCTTGCTCGTGGTCCGTACTTACCAAAATGAAAATAGTCCAAGAAGCGCAAGCAAGCCAAACGCCAGGCGCTTCAAAACGACTATGCCAAGCGTGCTCAAAAAGTCAGCAACGACATCAAGGCAACCATCGTTGAGCACGAAAAGCAAAGGTAAATGAGGCGAAATTGGTGGCTTTGCGCGTGCGGCTCACGATTCTAACAAACCTGACCAGGCAGGCAAGGCAAAAGCAACAGGTTTACAGGCTCATTGAGCTCCTCAAGAAGCGGGACGAAATCGAGCGACGCATCGAGAAGAGCGTCAAAAGACTCGAGACAGAATACGATGCGCGCGTCACCGAATTTCTGGTGGTGATGGATGACAAGATCGTGGACCTCAATTGATCAAAGCGACGATGACAAATGGAGGGTTCGGTGGATGGGTTCGGTTCGGGTGCGGGCGGGCGCGGCCAACGATCACCACCGGTCGAGATTATGCAGATTTGCGGTGGGCAACACGAATCCTTTGTCAATCAGGCGTTCAAGCATCCAACCGACATGTGGGGCAAGGAACGGCAGGGGAGGGACACATGCAGGCGCCTTGGTTTGCCTTTGGCAGATCGACGCCCCACCGCATCCCATCATGTTGATGAATGTTCCCAGGTCCCTGGTCAATTGCATGTATGCAGGGTGAAAAATGTCAGAAGGAATAGAGAGTGTGTTTGCAGCGTCGACAGCGTCTGTGCTTTTGGGGGGGAACGGTGGCGCGTCTCCAGACTTTTACGAGGCGTTGTTTGCAAGAGGCATTGATTGACCGACTCGGCAGGTTGATCGCAACGGCATTTCGTTTGGGCAGCCTTGCATCCATCTGCGAGTCCCAACTGGACGTGGAAGGCGATGGCGGAGCAGCAGCCGCCGGGCCACCCGTGCTCCAGAGCATTGAATCGATCCAAGGTGCAGCAGAGAATGAGAAGGAAGAGCGAAAGAGTCGGTCGGTTCGGTGGTGCAGAATGTATCCGGACGGACGGAAGCGCGGGTTTGAGGGCAAGTGTGCGAGGGAGGGAGGGAGGGAGGGAGGGAGGGAGGGTTGTGTACCGTACAGTAGTACCCGTAGCCGTCGGGTCTGGGGCTCAGGGGATGGATGGATGGATGGAGGAACCGAACAGAGGCGGCGCTGGCCCCTGCCCATGCGCTTTCACATGGGATTGTTGATTTTCACCATGTCGGGCGAGTGGTCGGGACTTGCTCCGTGTCGTGTCCGTCAGTGCCTGAAGTAGTGACAAAGGTTTTCTTGTGTCCAGTCCCGTCTGCGCCCCGCAACGAGGCCACCCGTCGGCCCTGCCTCGGGATCCACACGCCAGCCTCAACCAACTGCTTGACTTGACCCTGACACCCTGACAACGCCACACTTGCAACTCTGACCGCACATCATCTTCACTTCCTCTCCGTCGTCGACTCACTCCACCACCCAATCTTTGCCCGGCTTGTCGGGCCATCTGTCCCAAAACTCTGCCATTGCTACCTACATGCGCCACTCGCAGGCAGCAGTTCAATTGAATCATCAAACAGGGGCCTGTGGCTGTCAGCCATCCAGTGTTTTTTGCCCCCCTCGCCGTTGACTGCAGGTCGTACAGCCTGCAACCTCGTGCCCGCCCCGCTGGGATGCTGCCGCCGTCTAGAACCGCCGCGTTACACGCCTGCCGCCCCGTCATGCCACACGCATGCTGGCTGCTAGCTACGTCGCTCGTCGGCTGATGTGGCGCTCGGGGGGCAGCAACCGTTGTCCAACTGTCTCGTCTTGGGACATCGTTGATGGATAGGAAAGAAAGAAAAAAAAGAAAGGAAAAAAAACCAGACTGCGTCAGCGTCTGGCCTTGTGCCTCGACAATGGGAAACATGTCGTTCGATTCCTGTACATAGACAGACAGACAAACGAATGCTCCTGCGGAAACCTCACTTCATTCGAGACAAGACACGCACGTCACGTCGCCTTGCGCAATCCAACCGGGTAGTTGTCGACCCTAGCTCTTGACAATGGTACAGTGCATATTCGGTGCCGTGCCGACCATGCCTCGCCTCGGTCAGACCCGACGCTCAGCATTAGCAATGCATCCACTCGGCAGGGTCCTTTCTGTCGTCCGGGCAGGCAAGCGAGCGAGCAGTGTACAAACAAGCCAACACCCAGGGTAGACAAGAGGCGCAAGGGCGCACTGTGCGCATCCAACCCAGAGAGACAACAGATGAGAGCCCAACGAGTGCAGACCAGCGGGCCGTTTAGGCCACCGTTCGTCCTTGCGCTGGCTGACTGGCTGCCGTTCTCCTTTGCGAGAGCAAAAAAAAAAAGTGAGGCGCCGCGCCGCCACTTCGTCAGGCCCTGACCCCCAGTGCCACTCATCGCTCGCCCCGGCCCCTCCCACCGAGTCCACAAAATCAAATTTCCAGCAAGTGGTTCTGCTTCGCTTTGCTGCTGCTGTGCGTTTTCATACGTGGACACTTTGGATGGTGGCGGTGCCGTTTGAGGGTAGGTACCTACGCACACTGACCGACTGTTCAAGCCGGTCCCTCCGGCTGCGGCTCTTGTCTCCGGCCATTTGGCTTTTTCGTCGCCCGAGTGGGGACCCTAATTTTTTCGTTGGCCGTGGCCCGCTGGTATCCGTGTCCCATCACTATTTGCTGGCCAGCCAATTTGGGGCTCCCGATTCTCGGTGGCATGGAAAGGGGGGCTTGCTCGTCCAGCCGGAGGTGGCTCAGCAGCAGCAGCAGCAGCGGTAGTAGCAGAATCTAGAGCGTGGATAACACGCCTGCAAAGACGAAAAGTATTGGATAAAGCAAAAATAAATTGAAAAAACGTCGTTGCGTTTGCTCGACCGTCTAGACGCACGTCCGGCTGCGTCTAGACCTTTGAGGAACGACCGACAGGCAGACACGGGAGGGCCCGTCCTGAGTCACTGGATAACAGGAACGTTGTGCTTCCCCAAGCACGCGGCATTCTCATATGGGAGAATCGACGGACTCAGACGACGACGGCGGCAATGATAGCGATTGAAGGAAAGATTTGAAAAAAAAAATAAAAATAAAAAAAAGAGGTTCGACTTAGAAAATAGACTAGTTCCGTACTGACATACGTTACATGGACTAGGCGCCAGCGCAAGGCAACTGCCGGCTCGCTCGCTCGCTCGTGACCTTTTTGCTTTGTGCCCGGACATCAATAATAATAACAACCAAGCAGCGTCCGGGGCCTGAAGCAAACAGGATGGATAGACTTACCTCATTCGAGGTATACTGATCGAATTGGGACGAATATGCCAGTACGACGAGACTGCGCCAAACACGATGCAGGATGCTGCAAGATTTGAAAAAAGGGCTGACCCGTCTCAGATGTGAGGGGAGGCGAGCGCTCAAAACGGTCGCACCTGGAGCCCGCCTGTCTGACTGGGCATCTGCATCTGCATCAGAGGCATTGTGGCCGGAGGTCCAACAGTCGCAGGCCCCAATCTATGAAACATTTGCACCAGCCGTTTGCCGACGCTCGTCTCCAGCTCGGTGCCGTCGCGCGCAATCTTGACCTCTCTATTGGCGTTCCACGGGTTCCGCAGTCCGCGCGTGCGGTAGAAGGGCAGCCGGTTTGTCGAAATCCACTCGACCTTGAACGGCTTGCCCCAGGTCTGCGCCATCTTGGCCGCGTCGGCTGCCGCGTCCGGGCTGTCGGTCGTGCGTCGCTCCGGCTTCTCAGACTCTTCCTCGTCGTCAGATATATCAGCCTCCCAGAATATCGTCCCGCGTGCCGAGTCGTCTATTATGCGTCCCTTGGGTGCCCACTCCGTCGCCGGTGTCATGATGGATTTTGGCGTGTCAACTGCCTCGGGTGCCTGGGATTCGTTCGCCGAGCTGACAAGCTCAATGCCTTCGTCCGTAATTGGTGATGCCATGCGTGCGTATCCAAAATACTCCCCCGACTTGTTCGCCGAGAAGATCAAGTAGACATTTTCCGCAGACTGCCAAACGTTAGCGCAACGGAAGAGTTCGGTCAACATGGAAAGACAAAAATCACCTCGTAAGCCTTGTTAAGAGCCTCTTCGTTGTGCGTTTGAGTCGCCCAAATTCCGTTCCGAACACTTAGCTCCAGGTCCTGCAACGTCAGACTCTTGACAATGAAGAACTTTTCGTGCACCTTGGCCGGCTTCTCTTCCGTCGGCGGAGTTTCTTCAGGGGCCGAGACGCTTGGCGCCTCTCCCTCTGTCCCTTCTGAGATCGAAGACGGTGGTTGGGGTACCGCCAGCTGAGGCGGCGAGGAACTCGGAGGTCGAGGCTGCGCCATGGCCAAAGGACCTGTGGGTACCCCTGACGCGGGCGTTGCACTTCGGCGCAGTCTACAAACCAGCCGGACCCCATGAAACCGAGAGTCATGGAATCTATGCATGGCGGCGGTGCACGATGCCTCAGTCCGGTAGTTTACAAATGCGCAGTTGCTCTTCGAAATGAGAAACAGGCTCTCAATGTCCTTTGTGGCTTCGCGGGAAAAGTGGTCTTTGAGGTCGGTCACGGTAGTGCCCGGCGGGAGATTTCCCACCCACAGCGCATGGCCTGACTGTCTCGGTTTTCGAGGTGGTCCGCGAGGGAGAGAGCCAAGACCGGCGTCAGAACTGCTTCTGGGAGGACCTATTTGCTGGTTCAGCTTCTCAAGGGCGCAATACTTGGCGGTTAATCTCACCTGGCATTCCGCCAACGGGCATGGGCACATTTGGACCATAGTCGCCGCCCATGGCCTGAGCCATCGGATTGCCCCCCATGCCGACAAAGTTAGCCGCCATCATGCTAGGGTCTCTTCCCGCGGCTCCTGGCCCCGACGCAGTGTGGAAGCTGTCTCTCCTCGAATCGCTATCCATGCGCTGAGAGCCATAAGCAATGGGTGCCTGAGTCATGGGAGATTGGGCTGGGTAAGGAGTAGAATAATACATGTATTGCTGGGACTGGAGATAGGGATTGTATGGCTGCATCTGGCCTGGTCCAATGTTACGCTGGGGATTGGGAGCGTAAGAAGGGTACGAGCCGTACTGAGTGGGTGCGTAGCCAGTGCCGTAGGAAGCTTGAGAGGGGTAGGCCACAGTCGCATGCCCGGGATAATGAGGCATCTGAGGATACTGATATACAATTGGGGATCCAGAGGGCCCAGCAAATCCGCGCTGAGCCTGGTGCTGGGGTTGTAGAGTACCCTGGCCAGGCATGCTGGGGTTGTAGTCGGGAAGAGCTCCACTCACGGCCCCCATGTTGAAGGCCGAGGGGTTTTGGCCATGCATCGGAGGCGCGTGGTAGGCATAAGGAACTGGCTGCTGCGAAGTACGCTGCGACTCTACGGGGCGGTTTGGAGGCGGCGCTGCTTCGTACTGGGCCTGCAAAGACGGATTGTTTGCTGACGGAAGGGGATCGGATGGCGTATCGTTGGTTGGATTTTCCGGTCTGAGTTCGGTAGGTCGATGTGCCTCATCCTTGGTGGTGTCCTCGAGGGAAGCTGAGGGCGGGATGCCGCTCTCGTTGGATGCATCGCCCATTTGTTTCTCCAGAGTGACCGGCGACGGGAGCCAGTGCTGAACAAATGCGGAAATGGTGTTAGTGAAGGAAAGAAAATACAGCAGTGTTTGCGAACCACGCACCTTTTTTTTTTTTTTTGGTTTTTATTTACCGTCTGGTAGAGCCAGTCAAGGGGCGACAGTTGAAGGTGGAGGGGAAAGGATGGTATTTTTTGGCACTATGCCAATCGGTTTGTTGATCAAATGAGTGGATGGGTAAAGATAGAACAGAAAAAAATCGGACGGGGCGGCAGGGGATAGGCGAAGTGGGCAAGATCAACAAAAAAGGCGCATGCTCAGCGTCACCGGGAAGCAGGAAGCATGAGGGTCGAGAGCTGGGCAGCGGGTCGAAGAAGATCAATGGAGAGAGGGAGGGGGCAGGAGGATCTAGTAGGCAAAGGAAGGGCAAGTTGCGGTCAAGGAGTGGTGGAAGCGAGCGAGGTGACGGTTCGTCAGTCGTGACCTTTTTTTTTTGGGAGGGGGTTCCCTGACGGTCCCTGAGGCTGGCAAGGCGGATCAAATGCCTTGGCGAGAGGGCAAGCAATAATGGTCGACGGGGGCGAAGGGGGGGGGGGGGGGGGGGGGGGGAGGGAGACAGGTGGAGGAGGAGGCGGACGGACGGACGGACTTGTGGGCTCGGACTGGGGAACAGGTGGAGCGGCTGCTTATGAGAATAGTTAGACATTCAAAACGTGAGCTTTTTTTTTTTTTTTTTTTTTTTTTGGCTTGTGGTGGCGACATGAAGGTACGACGACGCTTGGTCTTGGGCTGCCCAGGTTCTTGTTGAAGCCGAGGAATGGATGGACACAGGGTAACTGTATCTTATGCCGGCTGCGCCCGCCGTGCCGTGCATATCGATGGGATGGATGGATGTTTCCATGCATGGTATCATGAGGTAATGGTCCAAGCCGACGGGAAGGATGCGAGATGCGGTTGATGCTAGGTAGTCGGCGCCGGTCCCAGAAGCCAGCCCAGACCACTGCACACTGGACCGACCGGCCGCCTCGAATGCCCTCTCGGCCGGCGATGGTGGGTGATGGACAATGACAGGAAAGAAAAAGAGTCGCGTCGCCAAAGAAGCTTTGTCTGTCGCCACAGGCCCCCTGCTCCCTTGTTCTTGTCCTTGTCCTTGTCCTTGTCCTTGTGTTGTGCAGGCCCGGCCATCAGCTCGCCCAGGTTCACTTACTTCGGTTGCTCTGGAAAAGTGTGGCGACGGGGCGGCGCACGCCAACGCCTGACGACCGACCGTTTCGCTTTGGCCGGGCGTGACTCCGGCTCTCGCTTCATGTGGCGTGTGAGTAGGCCGGAGAAGGTAATTTTTTGGAATTTCTCAATTTTAATTTTTTTTTTTTTTTTTTTCGAAGCTTCCGTTCTCTCTTGCTCTTCGCTCGACGTGGCGCGTGCACCGCCACTCGCCTCTTCAGTTGCTTCACCCATCCGACCGATTCCTTAGGTACCGTACGCGCATACAAGGTACCTTACCTATACGAGCACCTTACGTCACCCACGACCGTCTCGTCCCCTGCCTGCCCATGTAGGTTCCTTTCATTGTTGCGGTAAGGTGCCGTACTCAGGTAGTTCTCTGTCCAATCGACATGCGCCCGCACACGTGCCCGCCCAGCGACAACCTAACGTCTACCTTGACTACTTCTAGAACAGCCTGGACCATCTCGGCTTCTGCGCCTGCGCTACCCCATTAGACCAAGGCCTAGTCCATGTCCTCCTGTCTTACGTCGCCGACTCGCCGTCTGCGGGAATCCCTCTGAAAGAGACCAATTTCCATTCCGGAGCTATCCCCTCCACTCAACTGCCGACCCGAGCCACGAGCTCCCTAGGTCAGCCTCAGCGGCATTGTGCGTACCGGCACGGCGGAAACTATCCGTGTTGCTCATGCTCTGGTCTGTCAGCCGCCTTTTGCGTAGCTTTGCGCCGGCTTTGACCTAAACCTTCGAGGCATTGTCCCGAGCTGTGTTTGCGCAAATTGTCAAGCCTTCCAATTCAACGTCAAGCGTCTAAATTGTGGCAGCCTGATGCGGAACCGTTTGAGCTCATCAATCTGACAACCCAATTTTGTTCAAGTGCCTGATCAAAAACCTCTTTCGTGTTTACCTATAAAACAAAAAAACCCGAAGAGTATGCGCCAAAAGAAACGCCGGCCCTCGATGCACCTGTGGCAATGAAGGAAATTTTGCTTTGAGTGCGCCCACAGACAAGCAGTCGACAACTGCTCCCTATGTGCATCTTCATTGAATTGTTAAACATATTTTCCTAGAGCCCAGCGATTGTGCCAGGGGTTCTATTTCTAATAGTCAACATTGTGATTTGGGGGTTTTCCAACACACGTGACAACGCGATGCGTCGCCCTCGGCGAAAGTGCTATCAGCTTATCGATAGTTGTAGCCTAGCCTAAATGGGAGCTCAACTAGACAGGTCATGTCCGCGTCTCCATCTATCACATCCTTTACCACCTCCACTTCATCCACTCGACGCGCAACAATCTCCCCCAACCCATCATGACCATACGCACCACTGCTCGCGTACAATCCGTGAGCATATCTCACAGCAACAATCAGCTCGATGCCGTTCCGCTGCAAAATACCCTCGCGGCTCTTTCCGACTTGTTGTCGCCGCCCCAACTCGATGATCGCGCTTCGTCAAGGCCTCCTCCCGCCAAACGACGTCGCTTGCCCACTACTCCCCATCCTGACACAGATGATCGAGAGCGGCTGTCTCTTGTCAGGGTGATATTTGATCTTGTATGTGTCCTCTGTCAAATTTTGTCCCGGGTCAATTCCAAAAGTTCGCCTCGCAATCTGAGTCTCGGTGCCAAGATCCTTCGCTAATCCGCGAATTCTAGCCATCCCTCAAGACCACTCATCCGCTTGAAAGCCATGCCAGTTTGCCTGCTCGGTTGATGAGTGCCGACCTTGCTGGCGACAAGCTGCAGTTGACACTGCAAAATGAATCCGAATCCTCCAAAAATCAATTCCTGCTTTTGCTGGATCTCGACCTGACCACGGAAACGTATTTCCCCCATGTGCAGCACATCGCAAAAGCCTCGGGGTGGAAAAATTTACAGAAAAGTAATGAACCCAACGTCTTGATTCCAAAGGTTGTATTTCACAGTCAAAATCCTGATGGAGAAGTTCCCGCCCTTGAAATGGAGCTTTTCTGGGTCACCGGACCTACAGATGATGAATGGTTCGGCGGAAGAGCCATACGCCTGTGGCAACGGCTGGAGAATGACATCTTCTACTTCTATTTCTCAGGGGCTCTGAGCCCTGGCGCTGAAAACCCGGATCCGAGGAGGCCTGAACGTTGTAGATATCGGCCAGAGCGTCGCCCATGGACTGTCCAAGATTTCTACAACTGTGTACATGTCCCTTCAAAGCATGTACCAGTCTCACTGGATGTCCCTCGAGGTATCACATGCGATTTGTTCCCTTTTCAAAAACGAACGGTCCAGTGGATGCTTGCCAGGGAGTCCGCCACGTCCTCTTCCACGGCTTCAGATAATGGACCTGAAGATGTACTTCCACCAACCTTTTGCCGCACAACCAATCATGAGGGGCGATCCTGCTTCGTGAGCCTCGCTCGCCGCATGGCGTTTACCGACCGTAACATGTTGGAGAAGGAAAACTTGGAACGTGGTGGAATACTCTGCGAAGAGATGGGGCTCGGCAAGACTGTGGAGCTCATCACATTGATATGCCTGCATCGTCGAACGATTGACAAGAAGATGGTGTATGACCCCTACACGGATTCCAAGGTCGTAGCGAGCGGTGCTACCCTAATCGTGGCTCCCGCTGGTATCCTCGACCAGTGGATTCAGGAACTGGCCAGGCATTCACCACGTCTCAAAGTCTGCCATTACCAAGGCATGCCACCCCTATCCCGGAACAAGCCGGAGCCAGATTTGGTCCAGGACCTACTCAAATACGATGTGGTTCTGACGACGTACTCGGTCCTTTCGCGCGAGATCCATTACACTCACGACGTAAAAGTCCGTTCTCTGCGGAGAGAAAAACAATATGAGCCGCGACGCAGCCCGCTGGTCCAGATTTCGTGGTGGCGGTGTTGCATTGACGAGGCTCAAATGATAGAGAGCGGTGTCAGTCAAGCTGCCCAGGTCGCCAGTCGCATCCCCAAAGTCATCCCTTGGGCAATCACAGGGACTCCGGTCAAGAAGAGAATGGAGGACTTGCAGGGTCTCCTCTTGTTCTTGCGGTTTTGGCCTTTCTACAAGTCAACAATCTGGCCGCACCTCATTTCGCAAACGCTCGACGAAGTTTTCTCGAGAATCTCGCTGCGACACACCAAAGATCAAGTCCGAGAAGAGCTTCGCTTGCCTCCACAGAAACGGATCGTCATGCTGGTACCATTTACGCCTGTTGAGGAACAAAACTACAGCCAGTTAGTGCAGGAAATGTGCGAGGACTGTGAGCTCAATGCGGAGGGAATGCCACTTGACGACGGGGAATTCGAAAATGCCACGAGGGTAGAGAAGATGCGAACGTGGCTAACCAGACTTCGCCAGACCTGCCTCCATCCCCAGGTCGGAGGGCGGAATCGCCGAGCCATGGGCAGGCGCGCAGGGCCGCTTCGGACAGTCGAGGAGGTCCTGAATGTCATGATCGAGCAGAATGACGTTCTAGTGCGGTCTGAGGAGCGAGAGCACATTCTTGCTCAGATTGTTCGCGGTCATATTCACGGCTTCGCCAAGAACGATGTTCGTCGCAGCGAAAAGGCCCTCTTGATATATCGGTCTGCTCTACAACAAGCGGAGAAATTTGTCGAGGAAAGTCGTCGGGACGTTGCAGAAGAACAGAAGAGATTGGAGAGAGAAAGGGGCGGCGCTGCATTGGAAATCACAGACGCCGATGCCGAGGATGAAGAGAAAGAAGGCCGAGAGACTAGTCGCTTCAACTATCTTCGAAAGGCTCTCCGGGCGGCTATCGAAGTGCAACACGTCTGCACCTTTTTCGTGGCTACGGCTTACTTCAATATCAAAACCAATGAGGATATCACCAAGCCCGACAGCGATGACTTCAAGCGACTGGAAGAACTTGAAAACCAATGGTACAACACGGCCCAGTCAATCAGAAAGGAATTGCTTCAAGAGAGCTACGCGAAAGCTCGCCAAGAAATGGCCAAACTTGAAAAGACGGCTGATTCCTACGCGTCTACAATACCACTAGCAGAAGATCTCGGGGGCATCGAAAATCGCAGAATTCTGGACAAATTGGACTTGGTCATTGAATGCCTCAACGAGCAGGGCAAAAAGGTGAACGAATGGCGCAGAAAGGTCGTCGACATTCTCTCGTCCCCACTGGTTGACGCAGATGATGAAGACACCACGGGAGAGGAGTATGAGGCAAGCGCCAAGGCGCAAGACGAGCTCCAGGTACGTATTCCAAAGTCAGGATACTCAGCGTTAAAAAATAATAAATAAAAAAAAAAAAAAAAAAAAAACACATGCTGACCAGATGACCAGGTGTACATTACATTCCTACGCTCCGTGATTGCAGACAGGCGACGCCTTCTGACGGGCCAAGACGGTGGTGCATTGGCAGCAGTTGATCAAAAGCACGCAGAGCACCACGCCAGAGAAGGCAAAGGAGCTGCCCCAGAATTGGTTTTGCAGCTTGCCTTTGAGCGTCAGAAGTCCAAATCGGCTACAGAAGATGTCTCTTTGCAGCAAATTGTGGCAGAAATTAGATCCCTGATCACGAACTTCCTGGGTGGACAAAGCGGACGAGTAGCTGGGGAGTTGGCGATTGCCGAGAAGCAGCTGCAAAAGGTGTCTCAGATCCAATCACAAGAGCAGAAGAAGGTGGCAGAACTGGAGAACGAATTCGCCACATACACATCGTGTACAAACTTGCGAGTCGAATTCTATCGCCAACTTCAGCACCTATCGGACCAACTCAAGCCATACAAGGAGGAGCTGGACGATAAACTCGATACTGCGGCTCTCCAGTCACAGGAAGCCAGGGAGAAGAAGACAGCTGACCGACTGGTCGATCTGAAGAAGAAGAGAAGATTTCTGCAGCATCTCAAGAGCGAGTCGCAAGAGGAAGACGGCCCACGGCTCTGCGTCATCTGCCAGGAGAAATTCGAGCTTGGGGTGCTGACAGTCTGCGGACACCAGTATTGCAAGCCGTGTTTCCGAACATGGTACCGGCAGCACCGCAACTGTCCTCTGTGCAAGCGCAAACTGCACAATCGCGATTATCAGGACATCACCTACAAGCCGCAGGAGCTGAGGGCGCACGAAGAACACCAGTCGCCAGAGTCGGCGGGCTCAGATGACGATCCTGAGTCGCGACAGTCGATTTACACGGCGATGAACGAGAAGACCATGAGGGCCATCAAGTCGATTGACATCAATGGTTCGTTTGGCACCAAGATTGACACATTGGCAAGACACTTGGTTTGGCTACGAGAAAATGACCCTGGATCCAAAAGTGTCATCTTCTCGCAGTATGGCGACTTTCTCGAGGTGCTCGGAGACGCACTGCGGCAATTCCGGATTGGCTTCTCCAAAATCACGGACAAGGGCGGCGTGGAAAAGTTTAAGAAGGATGCAAGCATTGAATGCTTCTTGCTGGATGCCAAGTCGGACGCATCGGGGCTCAACCTTGTCAACGCGAGCTACGTTTTCCTCATGGAGCCGCTCATCCACGGGGCCATTGAGCTGCAGGCCATTGCGCGGGTGCATCGGATCGGACAGAAGCGGCCCACGACAGTATACATGTACATCGCGGCGGACACGATAGAAGAGAACATTTACGACATCAGCGTGCAGAGGCGGCTCGAGCACATGGCTGGAAGGGAGCATCAGGAGATCAAGGGCGCGTCTTCAGAGGAGACGTTGCAAGAATCGATTCTGGAGGCAGCCAACTCGCTGGAGATGGAGCAGGCGCCAATGTCCAAAATGCTGGTGGCAAAGAAGGGGGGCGGAGAGGTGGTAGGCAAGGGGGATTTGTGGAGTTGCTTGTTCGGCGTGCCTGGCAGGACGCGTCGGTCGAGGGCGGTGGCGGGGCAGGTGGAGGTGGAGCGGTATGCCAGGGCCGAAGCGGCGGAGAGCAGGAAGGAAGGATGAATGAATGAATGAATGAATGAATGAATGAATGAATGAATGAATGAATGAATTCCAGCGGGAGGTGAAGAAAGAAGAGACGTGGGTTGAAGAATCGGCTTAGCTAATTCTGTATGTAAGGAAGGATCCATGTGCCTTCTGTATCGGGAGTTGTGGAACGGGAATGCGCGACCCGCGCGATCGGCCATCTTGGCAAAGCTTGTGTCAGCGAGCGAGTATCGTCTGGCTGTCTGCACCGCACCGACTTCCGTTTCGCACTTGACGTTCAGGAACTTGCGCCCCACCACCACCACCACCACCACCACCACCACCACCATCACCACCATCCATCCGTCGCATCCGCCTCTTTTTCTTCCTCTTCTTCCTCTTCCTCTTCTTCTTCTCCATCGCCAACTTAATTTTCTCCCATACCCCTCCGCTCATCTTCGCCGTCGAGTCGCTCTCCTCTAGGTCGGCTCTTCCCCCTCCCCTCTGCGCCTCGCCCTCCGTCGCCCGGCCCGACGCGGCCCACGACGACCCTCGACGAGCCCCTGCGCTGCTCCACCATCCCACCTTGGCTGCCAAGTCCTACCTTTCTCTCCACAGCACTGTGCGTGGGGCTTCTCCCCCCTCTGCACTGCCCGCATTCCCCTCGTTCTCCGAACGCTGCCTTTCATTCGCATGCGGGCTGACTGTCGACGCGAGACAGCCTGCTTGCTGCTCCCCCCTGCGACCCCGACCCTCCTGCCGTCTCTCACGCTCTCGAGACCATCTCAAACGTCTGCGCAACGCTTACGCCACGTCCTCGCTGCGCCGCCCGTTCCGCACAAGACGCGCTCGCAACCTGCGCAGCACCTGGCCGCGCGACCGACCGACCGACCGACCGACCGCCTGTCCGTCGCATCCGGCTTGGTCCTGGCGCCTCCCCGCCGTGCTCTCCTCCGTTCTCTCCCGCCGCATGATGAGAGTGCTTGCACCTGAGCATGCCTACCAGTACGGCTCAATCTCCTCCAAGCTCATCGCAGACTCCTGCCCCCGGCAAGTCGCTGCTGTCCCGTATAAAGTCCCCCTTTGCCTCCAAGGCTCGTTACATTGCCGAGTACTACATCAAGCCCGACGACCCTCACCGCCAATACTCGCCCGGAGACGTTGTCAAGGGCAGCGTTTTCCTCAAAGTCCTCAAGGCCATACGCGTCACCCACATCGTCGTCTCCCTCCATGGATACGTCCAGGTCTACAAGAATTCAAACGCCGCCGGCGAAGGTTACCGCGCGCACTATTCATCAGTCGCGTCGGGCAAAGGCAGCCGCCTCGGAGGCTACTTTGGCAACGGGTTCGCGACCCTTTTTGAGGACGAGGTCGTCCTGTGTGGTGAGGGTCGACTCGGCGAAGGCACATACCAATTCAACTTTGAGCTCGAGTTTCCCAGCAAAGGTCTGCCGAGCAGCATCGACGTAAGTCATGAAGCTACCTGGCCGAGACTTGGCTGTACTAATCAATTGGCCAGTTTGAGAGAGGCACCGTTTCATACATGCTGACCTCGACCATGACGCGACCAACGACAATTATGCCCACGGCAACTTGTGACCGGAAAGTCTACCTGATCGAAGCCATTGACGTTGCGCCACTTCTCCAACCAAAGCCTCGGGTTGTTACATTGGAAAGAGTTTCGCGACGGTCAAAAACAAAATCCAAATCCAAAAAAGGTGTATCGTCCAGCGGGGATCAGTCCACGCCACAGACTACCGAACACTCGAGAAGTAGCAGGGTTTCAGAACTTAGCAGCCCAGCTGACGAGACCGAAGCACCAGGTAGCCCTGCGCCAAGCGACACTAGTTTCGACAGTCACTTCAGCAGCAGCAATGGGGGCTCTTCGAATGCCTCCGGTCCACTTTCAATCAGAGCAGACACCGCAAAGACGGCCTCGTCGAGCAAAGCCGCCTTGCATGATCCAAGCCCCATCACCGCGACCATTGAACTTTTAAAGGCCGGCTTTCTCCGAGGAGACAGCATCCCGTTGAAAATATCCGTCAACCACACCAAACATGTCTCGAGTCTTCGGGGCATCATTGTGACACTATACCGCCAGGCCAGGGTAGACATGCATCCCGCAATCCCAGTCGTGATGAATGCCAAGGGAGAGAATGTATCAAGCGAGGATTACTATCCCAAATCCAAAACGGGACTCGGAGGTCTTTCATTATCGTCGGCCGGGTCCAGCCACGTGTTCCGAAAAGATCTCTCCCAGTCTTTTGCGCCTCTTATTGTCGATCCTCGCACAAGAACTGCCGAAGTCAAGGCTTCTGTGCGTGTACCAGACGAAGCTTTTCCCACCATCTCTTGCGTTCCTGGGGCAATGATTAGTTTCCGATACTACGTCGAAGTTGTCGTTGATCTCCAGGGAAAGCTTTCCGGCCTTGACAAGTACTTTTCGAATTCGGGCATGATGATCACGCTGCCAACGTCCTACGGTCCCGCTCCAGGGCCCAACGGTGGTCCAGATGGGACAGGGGTTTTCTCTGCCTGGGGAGGTCATTTCCTCGACACGGAACCTTTGCGCCGCGACAAGGGCGTGGTTTCTTGCATTTTCGAGGTCATCGTCGGCACCAAGGATAGCGACAGGAGAAAAGGGAAGGGAAGAGCTGTCTTCGAAACGGACATGGAGCAGAATTTGCAGACGAGTGGCAGCCCGCATGGTCAAGTCGGACTTGAGCGAGAACAACGATTTCTGGCCGAATCTGGGTCTGGGCACGACCTGCGCGACTACGCATATCAATCTATGGAAGCACCGGAGTATCTAGAGGCCCCACACCCTTATGCTCATCCACTGTATCCCGTACCAGACATGGTCGATGAGGACAATCTCCCAGAGAAAGAGCGACTCCGTCGTGCAGAGGAACGTCTCATGCCCAGCGCACCACCGCCGCCCCCACCGCCCGCGGATGCCAGTACCTCGACACCTGGAGCCTTCGGTCCTTCGGCTCCAATTCTGCCGGACGAAGTTCGACCTGGCCTTGCAATTCGCCTTGGCACTCAAGCAGGCTCTTCTACCTCCGGTGTCTCCCCCAGTATGCCTTCGGCTCCTCCGGCTGATGACCTGGGACCCCCTACCGCTCCTCCCGAGACATACGAGCCTGGCATTCCCAACTACGAGGTTGCTTCTGGCTCAGCTGCAAACGGCCACCAACCTTCGCCAACTGACGACAAGCAAGAACTACAGCGCCGACGCCTTGAGCAAGAGCGCAGTGCACCTGAAACTTCCAGCGAAGGAGCGCCGCCGATCGGACCTCTGCCTGCCGACGTGCGTACTACAGCCATCTTCGTGCCGTCGGCGCCGGTACTGTCAGAAGAGGAGTATGTTTTCGATACAGCACATTCCGCGGATTTGCCACGCTATGAAAGATGAGAGTAAGGTTTAAGGGCGTTCGGGTGTTTCGGTCGTGGCAAGACATTCATCATGGGACACGACGCAGCGTTGAAGGAGTTTTGGGAGGATTGACCGAATGGATTTTGAAACGCCGCATTGAGCATGGATCTTGTCGTCGGCATATCTCGAATCACGTTGCTGCCACTGCATGTCATCACGGTGGATGCCGTTTTTATCTTGTCTGCCCACGTTGGCTGCAATCTTTTGGTTAACTTTCTTTTCTTCCCTGGTAGGAGTTGGCGTGTTATACCCTGGTGCAATACGAAGAGTGATGGGTCGGATACTGCTCAAACTTGTATTAGCAAGCAACTGAACAAGCAACTAGGCAGGTAAGCATTCTTTTACCTGGCCGGTAAAAGCACAAACAAGCGAAATTTCTCAGACGAGTCTCAAACCTTGTCGGTTCACTTCCTGTGTCGTCATGCAACCTTTCCCAGCCCCCACCCAAGGTCAACAAGAAATCAAATGCCAATGACTACACATGTACCCCTCAATCGACGAATGTCTCCATTCGAGATGGGGATGAGAGCTCCTGCCCCACAGCCAGTGCAGTCAGCCGGCGTCCGTCGTTTCCTCTCTCCGTACCTAAGTACAGTACGCGCCGGCCGGCTCGAAAAAAGTACGCATGTAACCGTGTACTATGTACTACACAGCGCATGGCATGGCGTGGCATGGCGGCATGGTGAGAAACGGCGGCATCAGACAGGATGAGGTGCAGCAGACGGAGCAGATGCGTTTTTGAGTCAGCTTTTTTCTCGTCTTGCCAATTTATCCGTTGATGGGTCCCTTGCCGTTGCGTCTTTTTCTTTTTTTTAATTCCTCTATTTATCCGTCATTGGGGATTGCGGCGGCTTATTCATTGGGATTGAGGCGTTCGGTTGCCTGGCTGGGGAGTGAGGGTGGAGAGGATCGGGAAGGTCCCAAATCATGACGATTGAAGGCATTGCCCAGCTTTGGCTGCGAGAAGCAGTGCCTGTACGGTCATTTCCATCTGATTTGACCATCTACTTTTTCTTCTGCTCCAGCCGAGCGGTTTATCTGCCTACACCCCCAAGCCCGAAACGCAACGGCGAACGATTCAAAAATTAAGGTGGCTGACTGATGTTTTGGAGACTTGCTGCTGCTGCTGATCCGGTTGGTTTCGTGTTTCGGGGGGTTTGGCTCCGAAGCGTCGAACCCCTGTGATGCCTCCAAGAAGGCGTTTTGAAGCGCTTCTGCGGTGGTCTCGCAAGCCTTGATGCTTTCTAGACGAGTCAACCGACAGATGGTTCTCCAAACCAGGCGGCCTAGCCTTCTAGCGTCCTTCTCCATATTAGCCTTGCCTGCAACATGCCCATGCCAGGACCCATGGCGTGTACCGCAGGCAGACTACGGAGCGACCATCCAGTCGTGGCGATTGCTGCAGCACGTCTGGCAGCGCATTCGAGGGTTGTGGTTGGACCATTGCCCACATTAGGCACTTCGAGAACCTCTAAGCGCCGGTTGGTCCGTGCGCCGTGGTCGCGGGCCTGCTCCCCTTCCAACGTCACCGTCTGATTCGCGGCCAACCGTGTTCCTGGACTGCGTGACGAGATGTGGTTGCAGCGCCTAAATGCTTGATCTTCACAAACGCAACGGGGCTTTGAGCTTGTGTCTTTTGCCATTGGTTGGCGCCGATGCCGTCGTACGGGAAGGTTGCAGATCTCTGGTACAGGGGTACCCCCGTTGTTAGAGACGCTGATTGCTTGGAAGCGCTTGTTCGATGCTGCGTTCCACGTGCTTGCTCCAGGAAGATGAACAGATGGTTGGACAAATGACCAAAGCAAAACAGTTGAAAGGTCAACGCCGCTATGAAGACAATCTTTCCCAATTAAAAGTGTATTGACTCAAAGTACCTGACACCCAAACACACGCTTGATATGCAACCCACCGTCTAGACGCCTCCGCTTGCACACTCAAGCCAAATGCCATAGACATGAGTTGATGTTTGTACCGGAGCCGAGATGAAAGGCCAGACACCGCTTCTGGCATATCATGAGACGAGGCCTCGTGATGATTCCTCGTCCTTGTGTCCTTGCTGAAACTTGGCATGGGGAGGGGATAAAGATGATGGGCTGCCGAAACCCCAAATTCGTAGGCACATGAATTCGTCGCCATGACATGGAAGAGAAGCGCTGCCGGTTGTGACAGCGGTCGAGCCGTGGGCGTCACCGGGACACTTGGGCCATCTTAGTTTTCCAGCGCATAACCCACCAAACCGTCACGGTCATGTGCCCTCAGCACCCAAGGCCAGAGACAGCGACAAATGACGGGGTCGCAGAAATGCCAAGTCCGAATTCTTGACTTCGGTCGAACCACCGGGGCATGGACGCTTTTTTTCTGATCTCTGAAACGGCTCGAAATCCTGGGAGACTCAAATTTTGAGTCTATTTGATCCGCCTCTTTTTGCCTTTGGGTGCTGGATCCAGGGTCGCGACGTTTCGTTCTTCAGTCGGTGTGCGCGAATACGTCACTGTCCTTGTGACGACCTGTCTGACGCTCACGGCACGGTTCGTGGAGCCATCACTATCCTTGCTCGCCATGCTCAAGCCGCTTGGGCTCAGCGCGACGGCATACGGAGAATGGAGTGATCTTACACTCATAGGCGATCGCACGCTTGCTGACAGTGGGCTTGGAGGAATTCGAAGACGTGGGGCGCGCGCGGACATGGGCCGTACAAATGGAGACGGCGGGGGAATAGTCACCCGCATCTCTCCTTTGGTCTTTGTTACTGTAGATAATGGAGCCGTCTCTTTGGAAGAGCCCTCTTTGGAAGAGCCATTCTTGTCAGTAGGATGGCCGGACTCTTGGACGGAAGTCGATTTTTGCGGATTTTCACTGGCTTCTGATGGCGCCGAAGTAGGTTGTGTCGAAGTGGAAGAGGCCGAAGTTGTCCTTGACGTGGTGGGTCTGTCGTCGAAATTGAACCTTGAGCTCGTGCTCGAAGACACGGGGCTCATGAGGACGGGAGAGAAGGTCTTGAGGAAGTCGACATAAGCGGCGGGCGGGGTGATGGGAGTCTTTTCTCCTTCCTCGTGCTTGAGGAGGGTGGGAGTGAGAACGGCAGGACTGCTGATCTCCGAGGGATAGGTGGCGGAGACGGGCGTCTTCAGGGCCAGCGTGGGCTTGGTGGTGGTGGTGGCGGCCATGACGGAGGCGAGGGCGTTGGGTTGCAAGCGGCCGAGGACGAGAAGGAGAATATGTATTGTTGGTTGTTGGTGGTAGCAGAGCGGGGTTGGTCCGTGCAAGCTGACACCGGCCAGCGCTTATGCAGATGGTGATTTTACTCGCTGTCGAGCGTGAAGCTCCCTGTGCTCTGCGTGCCCTCGAGGCCAATGACCGTCTCCATGCCGCCCGTGGCTCACGCGCCCACCATCTACGCGCGCGCCCCCTTTGCGACCAATTGTGACGCCCCCTCAACACCCATCTGCTCCACGACACACCGGGCGCACAGCGTCGCCGACCTTGACCGTGGCATACTGCGCCTGCCTTGATCGCGAATCGCCCAACCGCACATGACATGCGTGCTGCCCAAAAAAGACCTTGCCATTGAAGCGCCGTGTCTTTGCCAGCGTCACAAACGGCTCCTCATCCTTGACTGCCGTCTGCTGGTCGATGCAAACCATCTGACACCGGCGGCAACGGCCCAAAAGCTCAAAAAGCTGCTCTCCAATCTTGACAAACTGCCACTCGTCTTCTGCATATGGCTTTTCGCGCCCAGGCACGCTTTGCAGGCTCTCGGCTATCACCACATTCGCCCTGAACACCTCTGCTTCTGCCGCCTTGCCGCCGCTGGCCTTGATTTGCTCGTTCAGTCGATTCAGACTGGACCTCGAAATGACGAGGATTGGGCTTTCATTCGACAGAAGTATCGGTCTCGAAACGCCATTTTGCGAGAGCCCCTGGAGATGCACTTTGGAATGCCTCACGGACGCGCCTGCCCTACTGGCGACCGGGAAGCGTGCAAGTTGGCATTCGACACCAAGGGCGCTGCTGAAGAAGTCTGATATCTGCTCCGAGGAATACCGTTGGACCGAAATCGTATCTCCGCAAACCTTGGTCGAATTGGACTTTGGAAACTCGCTCACAAAGTATGAAGGATCCGCAGACAGAGGAACACTGATCTCTGGAGGCTTGAATGATCCTGGCATTTCGCCACAGTACCGCACTCGTAAGCAACCTCGTTCAACGTCGATGATGGGCAGAATCAGTGCCATCTTCGGATATCGCTTTTGACTCAGGGCGACTCCGGTACCTTGATGAACTAAGCACCACTCGCGATCCCAGACGAGTCCCTCCTTTCGAATTTCCCACTCTTGCCCACGCGGCACCTTCCAGCCGGCACAACTCTTGATAGGGTAGATGGTCAGACTTTCCACCGCGAATGCACCATGCTCCGAGGCGTGCTCGTGGGAAGGATCGGATGGCCCAACGGAAAGCAAAGTTTCGTCAACGAAGAACTCCTTCACAAAGTTGACGAAGCGGTCCACGTCCAGCTTCGTGCTGGAGGCTCCAAGACTGAGACGTATCATGCCGGTTGGTTTTCCTCCAAATATGTCATCTTCGCCGCCACATCTTTGACCTGCTGAAAAGTTGTCCCTCATCTCCCAGGGCGAGAGGCCTAGGTGCGACGCGATTCCGCCAGGGTTGCAAAGACCTCCCGTGCGCAATTGGATGTTCTTGATGGATGCCAACCTCTCGATTTCAAAGTTGCTGACCCAGGCTTCTTGGCTGTTGCGGATGTTGAAAGCAACTATTGGACCTTGGACATGAGGGTTTTCGTAGCTTTCGGGCGAGGAGTACATTTGACAGACTCGCGTCTGATTTGCGTGTCTAAGAGACGACAGTCCGTCATGCAGCAACTTTGCCAAAAACATCGCGTGGCTAGAAACCCTGTCCCAGCCACCAAAAATCTCATGATGAGTATCCAAAGCAGCATGAAAGGCCATGATGTTATGTAAAGGCAAAGTGCCGTCCTCGAGCTGGTCGTGCAATGCATCAGCCTTCCGAGCATGCCATTGCTCTTTCAAGCTGAGGACCATGTCAACCGTTCCACCTCCGAAGTATCGTCGATTTTCGAAAACGTGACCCGCTGCCTTCCGGACAATGAGAGCTCCGAGATCAGGGAAGCCAAATATTTTGTACAAGCTAAGCACCGTGAAATCCGGAGCAGCTTCAGCGTCACTGAAGTCCAGTGGAGTTGTGGAAACGTATGCAGCTGCATCAAGCAGGGTATAAGTTGCTTCATGGGAGATCCTTCCAGTAGAACGGGCCCGTGAGCACCATTCCAGCGGCAGACGACGACCGTTCATATTGGATTGCGCGGGGTACGCAAAAAGTTCGTGGATTTGGGCAACTTGAGGTCTCCTCTTCGGTCTGTCTCTGAGCCATTCGCTGACCTCGCTATCAGATGCAAAGCAATGGTGTTGGTTGGCGCACTCACGAACGCCAACCAAGCTCGTGTGGCAATCTGCATGGTACAAGTACGAAAATCCTTGGGGAAAGTCTCGGAATGCTTCCAGAACAAGCTTGATTCCAGAGGTGGCGTTGGCAGCAAAGACAACGTCAAAGTCGTCAGGATTGGCGTGGAACAGTTGTAAGAGTCGTAAGCGAGCGTCATCAATACGGTTGGTCGATCTTTGAGACGAAGTAGAGGCTGAGTGAGGATTCCCGTACAGATTGGACACCATGTCAGCAGCAAAGCGCTCTATTAGTGATTTTGGGTACAGCGCAGTACCAGCATGGTCGAGATAGACTGTGTCTGGACATCGGACGTGTTAGTGTTTCTCAGGGAAATTTTCAAAGTCTGACGGCTTACCACGTAGCATTGGGAATTCTCTCTCGCGGAGAGATTCCACTTGCGGGTTGTACATGTCGGTAGTATCGTCTACAGGTATGCTGGAGCGCCGGCCGGATTTTGGAGGACTAGAAAATTACGGAAACACCCAATTACCCGATCACCCACAATCGTCAAGGAAATTTGGAGGTCTGCGGAGGAAGATGTCCATTTGTGTGGAGCGATGGAGAAGGAATGCACCACGTTGAGACCGAGGGAAGTGGCAAGCATCGGTCGGGACCGAGAACAGGCGCAGTCAATGGGAGAGGACAGCCGCCGGAATGGGCACCGACGTCGGGAGGGCCGCGCGACGTATCTGGGACAAGATCGAGTCCAAAAGTGGTGGATGGGTGGAAACACGACGAAGGCCTGTCAGGAGTGGGACGCGCAGCGCAGCGGGTAAGGTGGCAGGCACAACCACCGCAGCTAGTAAAGCTCTTAGTAAGCGATTTAACTTCGATGAGGTACCTTAGTGGCCGTGCACGCTTCCGCTTCCGTCGGATGTGGGCCACGCCTCGACAAGCTTTAAAAGTGCAAATTCCCATTTCCATTTGATTTGTTTGTATATGCTATCTCCTTTTGAGGTTTGAGAGGAGAGTGAGGCTGCCCGAGCCATTCCCTTGATGCACTCGCCCATGAGTCTGGAGGGGTGCAGCACTCTAGGTACCCAGGCGTCGCTGTTCTCGCCATCGGCGACCTCCGCTTTCGACGTCTCTGCAAGACCCTCCAGCCGCATCACGTTCCCTTCAGCTCGAGCCATTGATATGAAATCAGCCAAGGGCCTTAGCTGTTCGACTGGGCCATGATTTGTCTTTTGCCGTCTCCTTTTTTTCGATTTTGCTTTTTAACTTGTGTCGTGTTGGTGTTTGGAGTGATGCTCGTGGTGATGGTGCTAGAGTTGAGTTGTGCCTTTTTTTTTTTTTTTTTTTTTTTTTTAATCTGTGCATGGGAGCAGTATGGTGAAAGGACTGGATGGGCAGCAGTTGTGCTTTTCATGATCCTTGTCTCTGAGACCATCAGGTCCGTGTCTCTTCAGTGGTGTTCTTTGAACCTTCCCCTGTAGATTCTGGTTCCGAGCAGGTCATCTCCACTTATGTGACCGCCGAGGTTGAAGCTAGGTTGCATGGCTTCGGTGTGCTTGTGGCGGTTGAACCTCGCGGACATGCCAAGCGGACCCTCGTGAGAGAAGATGCAGTCGGATCCATTGCGGCAGAAGCCTTGCTCCCAGAAGCGGCATGGAATGACATTGCTTTGGTGACATGGTCAGCATCATGAATACCATATTCCCAAGGTCATCATCAACTCACGTCTGCGGAGTGGTCGTGGCCCAGCGAGGAGCATCATCCTCAGTAGACGACTCTAGAGTATCCGGGCTGTCCATGGTCTCGCCTTGGAGCACCGTGTTGACTTGGTCTGCGACGGTTGTTTTTGTTAGCCTGTCAAGGCTGTGGCTTCTCCACCTAATCTTCGTCCACACTTCCGTGTACAAAATACAGCTCGGTCTTCGCCATCCAATGGTCCACCTCTTCTGAGGATATTACGCAGGAGGCTTCCTACCTTTGGTCATGGTGCGGACGACGCGAGCTGAGATCGGCCATCCGAAAAGACACTCGCGGTCGATCCAGATAGCAATGCGGCTGGCCTCTTGTTCACTCTGTGCTTCGACGAGCGCATAGTTGGGACGCGGGCCTTCGAAGTTGCAGACGCCGATATTCTCACTGCGAATCCAAAAATCAGAATATGATACTCCAACCTCGGTGGATCACGCACATAGAAACCTTCGCGCTGGCCTTGCTAACGAGCAAGTCGTGAATATCGGTCTTGCTCGTGCCTGGAGGAAGGTTGGCAAGGCAGACACGACGACCGGAGTCATCAGAAAAGCGTGCAATGCCTTCGTCGCCATTCTCAACAATCGCCTTCTCCTCTACGCCACGTGCAACGGGGACCTGTTTGTCTGTCTTTGGAGGGGCGGTCGAAACGTTTTCCTTGACGCTCAGCTTCACACCAGACAGCTCGGGCTTACCATTATCGGCGTCATCCTGCTTCTGCGGCTCGGAGCGGACAATCTTAACAGCAGGTACCGTGGCAAACCTCTCGGTGGAAGGCGCCTGATAAGTCTGTCCAAGAAGGGATTTACCAGCAGTCTTGTCTTGGCTGGCCCTGTTGGTGGAAGAGAGGTCAATAGCGTGCGCAACAGGTTGGCCCTCGGCCTTGGTGCCATTCAAGACTTCTCCTTTGTTGCTTGGTCCCTGGCTGGTGCGGACCAAAGTCACGGCCGGCAACTTCGCGAACTTCTCCTTGGATGGCGGCTTATATGACTGGCCAAGGAGAGAGTGGCTCGTCGGGGCCTTGCCGCTACCAGTCGGCGCATGAATTGAATAGACTGGAGGACTCATGGCTTTGGC
Organism: Phyllosticta citriasiana; assembly: GCF_038021145.1. Classification (NCBI taxonomy): domain Eukaryota; kingdom Fungi; phylum Ascomycota; class Dothideomycetes; order Botryosphaeriales; family Phyllostictaceae; genus Phyllosticta; species Phyllosticta citriasiana. Next base: position 587,478 of record NW_027117295.1, read on the forward strand.
GGTGGATGAAGTGGGAGCTCCAGGTCCGCGACCAGATTCGAAAGCAGAGTGAGCCTCCAAGATGACAGATGGATGCTTCGACCCTCCCAGCCGGCGACAGGTGTCTTCTTCACCCATGTTTCTGGATGAGAGATGCTGTGCAGTTCAAATTAGCTTGGTTGCGTCTATGATCTTGAGGGTCTCCGACATTACCTGCAAGGCGCTGGGCGACGCAGCAGTGTGCTGATTTGGAGATGTTTTGGCGCTGGAGTGGGTTGAGAGGTGCGGGCTTTGGGAAAGTGCGCCCACGTCGAGATCTGGGGAAGCGTGAGGTAGATGGTTAGCGAGGCGACTTCTCGATGTGGGATTCATGGTGGAGGAACGCACCTGAGCTTTGCTTGCGAGGAGTTCCGAAACCTGCAGGAACCCGTGGCCTATTTCCATGTGGAATCCGTGGTCGCGGCATTCTTCCTGGCAGTCAGTCTGACAGTGGGTTGATTGGCAAGGCGATGGAGTGGGTGGACAGTGGCTTAGAGGATGGGGGCTCGGCAGTGCGCGGCTTGCTTTCAACCAAATGGAGGAGTAGTCGAGGCACGCACGTTTCCCGATGCTTCTATTAGCCCTCAGCTTCTGTCGGCATGGACTTATGGCACCTATGGGCCACAAATTGAGCGCTGTGCTCTGGGATGCTCTATCAGGTTTTTCCTCCTCCTTCTCTTCTAGCTCCTAGGAGTTTCTGAAGTCAGTCACATCGATTCTTCACGATGTTGAATTGAACCCATTGTGAATGTTGTCATTGGCGGCTATGTCATTCCTCGGGGTTATCTCCTGGTGATATTGGGCCAGAGCCAAGGTTGGTAGTAAAACTGGCCTTGAAGTAGCTTAAAGTCGACGGCCTCTACAATATTTAACATTATTGTCAGGAGAGCATCAGACAGGTTCGAGGGCGTTGCGTGCTTCTTTCGCCCTTTCAAAAGAGCGTATTCGTGTGCTGTAAGGTCTAAGAGTGTCTCATCCTCCCGTTGGCCGCATTCAAGTTTCTTGTTTGAAATCGATAGGAAGATGTTTCTTTTCGTCTCTCCATGGCCGAGCTCAAGAAGCGCATGCCCTCAGCACCGAGCGCGGAACCGGAAATCGACGAGATCTCTGGAGAGCTTTCAAGGCGGCGTGAACACGCAAGCAACAGATCGGGAGGTCCACTTCCTTCAACTGCAACACATGGAACGCAAAACAGATCCATCGAAAAATTTTGAACGTGCCTTGATTGCGGCGGGATATCTCTACCGAAGAAAAGCGCCTGGCCCAGTTACTACATGACTCGCTGTGATACCGACCCATACCAGGTGCTTGACGCTCAGAGACTGGTCAACATATACTCATTGCCTTTTCTTCGACTCCTTGCCCTTCTTCTTCTCTTCAGCCGCTCTGTCCATCTCTGCGATTTCGGCGTCCTCTTTCCGTTGAGCATACCATTGGCCAGCTTGCAAGACAAGAATGCCAACAAGAACCAGCGCCAGGATTGTGTTGGAGGCCGCAAGAACTCGCAGACTGTCCTCCCGGCCGATGTATTCCGGATCCTCTGATCCAGCCCCATCGCTCTCGGACACATCACCTGGGCCGTAAGTCCCCGCAGTGACAATCCTCAGTCCCTTGACGATGTTGGTTATGTACACGATGACGCCGCACATGTACAGGACAAGGCTTGCGCCATCGAAAAGCATGTTCGCCTCGGATGGCTTGTATAATTTGGTTATGAACCCAAGCAATCCGGTACCGATGACAATGTGGAGAATGCGACTAATTATAGGCGGCGACGCGTGCAGAAATTTCAGGTGATTTTCGAGCAGGTTGAAGTAGACCTCGCGCGAGTCCGGAGGCTGGGGGACATGCCAGAGAACATTGTAGTCGTATGGGAAAGACGAGAAAAGGATGCCGAGGAAGAAGCAAGTGGCTACATGGAAGTTACATGTCAGTAGAAGAATATCGCACTTCAGCAGGCATTACTTACGGCAGACGATGAGGAACGTCGCAAACGAATTCGATTTCGCGCCCATGATAAGCGCGAACGGCGTGGAACTGGGGCGCGATTGGAGCGGATCGTGGCCGTAGAGTGGACAGGTTTGATCAAGAATCCCGCGGCCACGTCCAATGGGTAAGCGCAAGTGCGACGTGTGCCTCGGATTGCACTGTACGATCTGGAGAAAGAAGACTGCTGTGTTTCGACCGAAGATACGGGTGAGGTTAGAATAAGCTGCGGGGACGTGCGTAGCGTGAGCCCTAGCCCCATCTTAGTAACCCTAGCACCTCGTATGTTAGATAGACCCTATAAGCACTTATAGTAAATAAACTAGAATAAATTCTACTAGTATAAGATTTAGTACTATAGGGAGTTAAATTAAGTAATAATAATAATAATATATTATTTATTTATTTATTTAGTTTAACGTCCCTCTAGAGTTAAAGACTATAAGAGATAAGGGTCTAAGACCCTAATAGTCTAGTAGCTATATAAACTATAGTCCTCTAACCTCTTTAAAGAGAGAGAGAGAATCTATACCTCTTTAGCTTTTTCTTTATAGTAGAGAATTTAATGATTATAATTAGATAATTTAGGCTAAACCCTTATAGGTATATTACCTAGTAGGTAATATATAAAAGGAGAAAGGAGTAACTATAGTTAATAAAAGAGATAAAAAGAGAAAAGTAGAAGAGTAGTCTAGGAGGGTCTTCTATAGGTCTCTTTAGCCTACTAGTATACTATTTAGTATATAGAGTATATAAAGGATTAGAAGGGGGCTAGGAGGGTTTTTATAATATAAAAGAAATAGTAAGAAGAGTAGTAGATAACTTCTTCTAGAGAAGAGAGAGAGAAAAGAGAGGTTTTTTAAAGAGAGTATTACGGTACTAAGTAGAGTAGATCGTGCTAATTACTAATAATTAGTAGGTAAGGAGTAAGAGTAGTCGTTATAAGGCTAGCTAGTAAGTAATTATTACTCCTTAGCCTTATTATAGTTTCTAACTATTTATATCCTTAGATAGATTCTATAGTTAAAGCGTTAGGCTTAAAGTACTAATTCTCTATATATACTTACTTAGATTAGTACTTTAATCCTACTATTATAAGACTAGCTTACTACGACTAATTATTACTATAAGAAAGAAGTTAACTTATATACCTACATCTTAATCTCCTAATATTTAATTAGTTATTAATAAACGATAGAGTAGTAGTAGTAAGATGATTAGGCCGCCTAATAAGCGGCCTTATAGTAGTAAGACGATTAGGCTACCTAATAGGTAGCCTTATAGTAGTAGTAGGGGTTACCCCTAGATAAGTAGGCCTACCTTATAGAATAGGCATACTAATAGTAGTAGGAATGTAATACTATAACTAAGGCGGGGCCTAGAGAACTCTAACTAGGACCTAAAGGGGGCCGTACTAGGACCTAAAGAGGGCCGTACGTATTAGCGAGGATATATAAACACTCTAAGAGACGAACTCTTATAAACTAAGGTTTCATCTAATATCTATACTAAATACATTATTATTATTATTTACCCTTAATTCGACTCCCTATAGTGCTAAATCTTACATTTAAAACCTTTAACTACTACGGCTAGTTAAATTAAAAATAGCTCCTATAACTTATTTAGGAAGCATTAACCTAGAGAATAGCTCTCTAGCTATAAACTAGCTAGTTAGAGGCTAAGAGGCTACTAACTAGAGGATAGTCCTCCCCCTAGTTAATAAAGACGCTTATATTAAAATCTAGTCCCTAAATAATAGTAAGAGCTAGCTCTTAGCTACTCTAACGCCGAATCTATACGTTATAACTATTAATAATAAAATCACGGCGCTCTTAGTAACGCTTAATTCCGTAAATATAGAGGAGCTTACTAATATATACTAACGGGTTTAGGGGCTTTAGGAGATTAAACGAAGTCTCTTAGGGCTACCTATTATAACCCTAGTTAGGCCTAACTTACGACCTAATTTATAAGCTCCCTATTATAACCCCCTTAGCTCCCTTATTAAGGCCCCTACGCCTAAGCTTATAAGCTTAGAGGTAAAGAATATAGACTCCTAGTTTTAGGCCCTAAATAACGCGTTTAAGATATATAGCGCCTCTAAAGATTTAGGGCGTCGGTTATAATAGGCTACCTAGGGGTTAGCTATTAGTAAGGTAAACCTATACGATAAGGTATTTAACGCCCTTAACTTAAAAATAAACCCCCTAGTCTACTTTAAAGACTTCTATACGTTTATTACGGACTAGATCTAGGACCCTAATATATAGAGGTTTAAGATATATACGAAGTTCTTTAATATGACCTAAACGAAGGGGTAAGAGTTTAAAAGCCTATAGTCTATACTAGAAGCTAAGGAGTAACATCTTAAGTTTAAGATTATTAATAAGGAGTACCGTGTTATATACTAGTTCTTACGGGTATACCCGATCTTACATACTAAGCTAACTAAGATAAGTGCTAAGAGTCATATAAAGACTAAGCGCGATGTATTTACTAAAGTTAAGAAGGTAGAGGAGCTCCTAGGGTAGGCATCCCTAAAGGGTAACCCTAAAGGGGCGCTAAAAAGGGACCGGTTTAAACCTAGCTTAGTACCCTCCTAGGGGCTAAGGCCTAAGAAGAAACACTAGGGCTCCCTATCTAGAGGCACGGCTAATAAAGTAACCTAATAGGGGAGTAGGCTAAAGAACCGTTAGACTAGTAATTAGTACTAAAAGGGTAGTACTCCCTAGCTAAGAAGAGACTAACCGCTACTAACTAATAAAAAGTCAGAAAAAGGCGCGCCCTAGTTATATACCTAAGAGCGTCTTAGTAACTAGGGTAGGAGAATTAATAAAGAGACCGTTAAGTAATATATAACTTATTAGTAGTTCATATTATATGTAATATAGCTACTAGGATATACTCCCTAACGGCTCTTATTAATAATAGCGCTACCCTAAACCTAGTTAAGAGGTTAGTAGCTTAGGATAAGGGCCTAGTCCCTACCTAAGAGCCGCCTAGTTACTATCTAAATACTACCTTAGCTAATAGGTCTCCTCTTATCTTAGAACCGGCCTATTAGCTTACTATAACTACGTAAGATAATTAAGGTTAGAGCTAAGCCGTAGGCCCCTAACTATTCTAGGAGAGCTAAGATGCGGCGTTTAAACTTATTCTTAGCCTAGAATAGATTTCTAAGGCTAAATACTATTTTAAGTACTTCTAGGAACGTAGGCTATCTTTCTCCTAGGCTAACCTAGACTATAAACCTATAATTAAATAAGTATTATTAGAGGAATTAAGAAAGGAGGTTAGCTCTAAGGAATATATCTATAGTGCCTAGACCTATAGGTCTATAGTATAATAACCTTAGTAGGTTAGCTACCTAGGTCCTAGTAGGACCCTATAGGGCATATAATTACTAGTAACTACTAGTTACCCTAATAAAGGCGGTTACGCTCTATACCTAGTAGCCTATATAGGTGCTATTAGGAGCCTAATCTAGGGCCTCCTAGAGTAATACGCTAAATTTAATAATGTCTTTAACGGTAATCTTACTAGTATATTAGCCTAGAACTTAGTATATAACTACGTAATTAATCTTAAGGACGGTAGAATGCTACTATAGTTACCTATATATAACCTATCTAAGAGAGAATTAAGTATCCTTAGAGAGTACCTAGAAAAGGCGCTACGCCTTAGATAGATTAGACTAAGTAAGTTACCTATAGGGGCCCTAATCCTCTTTATACCTAAGGCTAATAGGACCCTACACCTTTATATAGACTACTAGGGACTTAATAAGGTTACTATTAAGAACTACTACCCCTTACCTCTAATTAGGGAGCTAATAGACCGCGTATTAGGGGCCACTATATATATAAAGTTAGACCTCCGTAACGCCTACTATAGACTCTAGATTAAGGTAGAAGATAAGTAGAAGACGGCCTTTAAGACGTAGTATAGCTACTATAAGTATCTAGTTATGCCTTTTAGGCTAGCTAATACTCCTATATCTTTCTAAGCGTACATCTACTAAGCTATAGCCGGGCTTCTAGATTCTATCTATATTATCTACCTAGACGACATTCTTATATACTCCTAAAATGAGGTAGACTATATACGGCACGTAAAGGAAATCTTATAACATCTATAGGAATAGAAACTATATGCTAAAATCTTAAAGTACGCATTCTATATAAAACGCGTTAAGTTTCTAGGGTTCGTAATCACCCCTAATAGCATCTAAATAGATGCTAAGAGGGTCTAGACTATTAAATAATAGCCGGAACTATAAAGCTATAAGGATATCTAAGTATTCCTAGGCTTTACTAACTTCTATTACCGGTTTATCTAGAACTACTCCGCGCTAACCTAACCTCTATATGAACTCCTATAGGAGGCTAGTTAGGCCCTAGCTAGCGCCTTATTAGACGCTAGGGAAGTAAAGAAGAAAAAGACTAGAAAGGGGCCTATAAGGTAGTACTAACCCTAGTACTAGCTAGAGGCCGCCTAGATAGCCTTTAAATAGCTATAAGTAGCCTTCCTAGAAGGCCCCCTACTATAGTACTATAATCCGAAGCGCCTACTAACCCTAATTATAGACGTATCTAACTATATATATATAGAAATACTCCTATAGCTAGCTATTAGTAGTAATAGGGCTACCTATTAGCACCTAATTACCTACTACTTACGTAAATTTATTACTATAGAGGTGCGGTATGATACCTATAATAAAGAATTACTTATAATTATAGAGTGCTTTAAGATGTAGTAGTACTACCTAGTATATATACCTACCCTAACGTGAGTCCTTACGGATTATAATAACCTCCGCTATTTTATAGATACTAAACGCCTAACCGTAAGGTAGGCTAGGTACGTAGAGTTATTAGCAGAATTTAACTTTAAGATTAGCTATAAACCTAGCTTAAGTAACCCTACTAATAGTTTATCCCGCTGCCCTAACTACGTAAAGGGTTTTAAAGAAGCGGATAAATAGCTAGTATTAGATGTACTATTACCTACTCTATAAAAGAAGCTCTAAGTGAAAGACCTAAAGGAGTTACTAGGTACTACTATACCCCTAGTTACTAGCTAGACGGACGCGTTACGGTACCTACTTAGAGTAGAGGTACTAGTAAAGCTGCCCTTAAAATAAGTCTAATAACGTGAGTAATACCCCCTTATAGCATCCTTACTTACTAGTATTAGCTTAGCGCTAAGTCTAACGCCTTACTAAGAAGTAGTAGTAGCTACTCTTAGTAAAATAGTATATACTAACCCCCCTAAGTCCCTCCTCTAGCTACTTCTAGATAGCTAGAGGAAGGACCCTCTATCTTAGGAGGTCCGTATAGATAGCATAATAGGGGTAGATAGTACTAGAGAGGGGTATTCTATAGACCCCTAAGGTCTTATCTACCGGAATAGTAAAGTATAGGTGCCTAATAGCACCCTACTACGCGGTAAGATCTTTATATAGAACTATAACGACCTAGTAGGCGGATACTTTAGTATTAAACGCATAATAGAGGTTATTAGCTGTAAATACTAGTAGCTAATACTAGCTAAAGACATAACCGCGTATATAGGAGACTATAATACCTACTAGTAAAATAAGCCGTAGCGGTATAAGCTATATAGGCTCCTTAAACCGGTCTAAAGACCTATAATACCCTAGTAATATTTCATAATAGATTTTATTACGGACCTTCTAGCCTCCTAGGACCTATTAGGATGTAAATATAACACTATCCTAATCCTAGTAGATAGATTTATAAAATACGCGTAGTACTTTCCTATATAAATAACTATAAGTATAGATAGCTTAGGTACTCTTATCTAGTATAAGGTCATTTTAGTAACTAGGTACCTAATTAATATCATCTTAGACTAGGGTAGTCTCTTTATAAGTAACTACTAGAGCGTATTCTACTACTACTTAGGAATTATCTAAAAGTTAAGTATAGCGTTCTACCTATAGACTAATAGGTAAACTAAGTACTAAAACTAGGAGCTAGAGGCATACTTACGTATATACATTAACTATAAATAATTAGACTAGGCCTTACACCTATAGGAGGCGGCCTTTACCTATAATAGTAAAGTCTACTTAATAATTAAGTTTACTCTAATATACCTAGCCTATAGCTAGGTGCCTAATCTCCCTAGTAGTATGCCGGATGCTATACCCTAGACGGGAGGAGGAACTAATAGGGCTACTATAGGGCACCTAATTAATAATAAAGGGGTTACTATAGACCCTAATGTTATAGCGCTAACGGACTCTAAGTAAGCTTAGTAGGTAGAGAGCTACCTCTACTAGCTAACTAAAACACGTAAGGAGGCTAAGAAGCGCATAAAGCGCGCCTAAGTACTCTAGGCTAAGTATACTAACTATTACTAATCGGATAAATAATTTAATATAGGAGAAAGAGTGCTTCTTTTATTAAAGAATATCTATACTAAATAACTAATAAAGAAGTTAGACGCCTACTATCTAGGTCCTTTCCCTATTATCTAATAATACGGCAGGCTAATATATAAATTAGACCTCCTACTAAGCATAGTAAGGATCTACCTAACATTCTATATCTCCCTACTAGAACCCTATTAGGGCCTAGCGGACGCTAAACCCTACCCCGTTAAGATTAATAATAAGGGTAATAAGTACTAGGAAGTAGAAACTATTATTAACTATAAACTTACCCCTAGAGGGGTATAGTACTACGTTAAGTAGGTAGGCTATAGGAATGAATTCAATAAATAGATGTATAAGGATAGCCTAGATAACTACTAAGAAATAATAGACGCGTATAAGTCTACCTATAATATTTTAAAAAACCCGGCTAAACGTAAGTAGATAGTACCTAAAGGGGTGACTAATAGGCTAGCCCTAGTAGGCCCTATAAAGTAAGGATAAGGATGACCCCTAGGATTCTAGAATAAACCTAAAGGAGTAATAGTAGTAGTAGGGAGCCCCCTTAGGACCCTAATAGACCCTAATAATACCCTATAGAAACTAGGAGATAACTTAGGTAATTAGCTAAGTAATAACATAGATATATTAACTTAAAGAGGAGCATAGAAAGGGTTATAGGGAGTAACGGGTAAGAGTAAGCGCTAGATAGGAATAAGTATATCTTAGAAACTATCCTATAGACTTAGCCTAATGTAAGTAGACTATTCTACTAACTATACCTATAAAAGACCTTAATCACTATAAGGGTATTAAAAAGGACCTAATAACTCTACTAACTAGACCCTATATAGGAACTAGTAATAATAGGAACGCCTAACTAGTATAAATAGATCCTATAGAAAAGAAAACCTAGTTTAGCTACTATAGTAAAGGGTGTTATAACGGGTAGGTATAATGTATATATATAATAGCTATAACTACTCTAGCTCCTTATTTATAATAATATTAGCGGGCTTATTAGGGCTAAAGAGACCGCTAGTATTCTACTATAGGTTAGCTAATAGGAACCTAAATAGGGTTATAAATGGTAATAACTTACCTTCTAATACTCCTACGCGGCGCGGTAACTTACCTAATAATAATAACCTAACTCTACTAGTATAACCTCTTTACTCTTAGTACTATTATCTATAGCCTTAGTATAGTTCTAAGCTATATACTCTAGCGTGTTTAAATAGCCGAACTATAAAGCTAAGGGACGTATAAATATGTCTTACTAGGCTAGAGTAGTAGTATCATACGTATCCTTATCTAAAAGCCTATAAGTATGATCTAGCTTAGCCTTAGAATAGGCCGCTAGTAGAGGAATAGTAGCTATACTACTAGTAGATACGGGAAGGGGAGATAAATAAGACGCCTAAGTCTAAGACTAGGTCTAGTAATAAGACTCTAACTTATTATGCGCTATAGCATAGTAAGCGTAGTTAATTAAGTACTTATGCTCCTCTAGTATAATATTAACTATGCGGTGAAAATACTTATTAATCTACTAATAACTAGTTAGTAATAAGCCTAAGTAGCACCTAAATAGCATACCTATTCATATTAATTAGCTATAGTAGTATAGTATATATACTTACTACTCCTACCTATTAGCGCCTTATAACTAATAAATAACATGCGGATCTAGGCCTAAATGATTAAAGGGTCCCTAGAATAGTTAGCTATAGCCATTTAGGAAATCGGCCCTAATAACTTACTATAAGTAAGCCTATAGCTCATAACTACTAGATAATAACGCGCTAGTATCACCCCTAGGAGAGCTACTAGGCGCCTTATACTTATAAGGAGAGGTCTATAGCTTCATAATAGGGGCTAAAGGGTTACCTAGTAGCACCCTAGACTAGTGGTAAATGTATTACGTATAGGTAGGGTGATCTAATAGCGGCTAAGGCTAGAAATAAACCGGGTAGCTATAAACCTCATTATACATAAGATAGAGGGGGGCTATAGTAAAAGTCATATAAAAGTAATAGTTAAAAAAGATAGATAGTAGGTAAGATAAGTAACCCTATTTATACGCTACTAGCTACTAACTCCGTACCTATAAGCTAATACCTAGGCACTTATATATAAGCTATAAGGCTAATAATAAAGTAGATAACTCTATAGACTTAAATAAAGAAAACCCTATTACTACGTAATGATGCTTAAGGCTATAATGATGCTAATTACGGGCTAGATATACCTAACGGCATAACTATACCCTTAGGCTAGATAACATAATAACCTAATAGGTAATGCTACCGCTTAACTCTACGCTACTTAGCGCCCCTAAGACGGCTACTTACTAATAGTCTAAGGATAGCCCTTTTAGAGGGGGGGATAGTATAATGCTATAACTAAGGTAGGGCCTAGAGAACTCTAACTAGGACCTAAAGGGGGCCGTACTAGGACCTAAAGAGGGCTATATATATTAGTAAGGATATATAAACACCCTAAGAGACGAAACCTTATAAACTAAGGTTTCGTCTAGTATCTATACTAAATATATTATTATTATTTACCCTTAATTTAACTCCCTACGGTACTAAATCTTATAAGGCGCTATCTTATAAAAGGGGGGAGAAAGTAGGAGGAATAGGGGTAGAAACTTATACCCCTTATATCTCCGTAAATATTGCTCTAATTAAGACGAAACTACTACTAAATAAAAGCGTACATTTAGTTCTCCCTATACTAATACTTATATCATTAAAAAACGTTAAGAACTAGAGCTAGAAGAGTAAAAATAATAAAAACCTCATTCTACTAAAAATTTACGGGTCCCTATATAGAGCCGTACGTTGTTTTAGAGCCGCACCTTATTTTAACCTTAGGTCACGTGACTAAAGTTGAAACTAAGCCGGAATAAGAAGATAAGAGTACCGTTAGAACTATCTTAGCGGGATAAGTATAATAGTAGTCTTAGAATATTTTTATTCTGCCGTCTTCCCCCTGAAAAACCCCCTTAACTAAGAAAATAAAAATAAAAAACGCCCGCTTTACTAGTTCTCTAAGTAACTAGCTCTCGCTAAGTGACGCAATTATTTATTTACGGCTTAGTTTATACGAAATAAAAGCCGGTAATTTCTTTTAAGTCTATTTAATTTTCTTTTTGCAGAAAGAGCATGGAAAACACCCCCTTACCCCCTCTAGGGGACCCCCCTAGATAGGAAATTGAACTAGACCAAGATGTAGAGCTAGTAGATGTCATTAACACTACTACCCCTGAACCAGAACCCTAAAATACCCCTAAAATAGCTATTAATCCACCCTAAGTAAAGGATTTCTCGCTCCATTTCTAACCCCCCTGTATAGGGGTTAAAAGGCCAAATTCAGGGGAAATTAATAGGCACGTAAACAAGTAAAGGCCTAATAGCCTGACTTATAAAGAAGTAATGAATTAGGTAAGATCCCTGCTTATAAAGGCAGCAGATTTAGCACCTACCCATGAAGAATAAATAAAAGTCCTAGACTTTATAGGACTATTTAGGGAATTCCTAGAAACTAGGAATGCTAAGATAATTAAGTTAATTCTATCTAGGAGTGCCCTAGATATCGAAAAAGTGGTTAAAACCTTAGGAAATAAGGCAAATTCCCTAAGTAAGCAAAAAGACGTTTTATAACTAACGGGTTTCGAACCCTTACAAGTACCCCCCCAGAATTCAAAAAATTTTAGCACTACTAAAAATAGTGCTATCTAAACAAAAACCGGTTCTACAAGTTAGGCTAGCATAGCTCAATCTAATAATACAGAAAAAACCAAAGAATTCACCCTTATCGCCAAGAAACAAAGAAATATACAAATATATAAGGGCCTAGGTACAATATATAAGGGCAAATACACTAAAACTTGCAAACCTAAAAATAAGGGAAGACGCCGGCCAATTCCCCTATAAAAATTACTGAAAGAAGACTTATACTAGTCCTAAATAGTACTTCATTTAGGACCCTAACCGCTAAGGAAATAAGGGATAAATTTAATAAGTCCTTTAAAAATAAGGGATTTACAAAACTAGTAATCTCACTAGTTACTGAATCCCGCACAAAAAAGTCAATTATCTTGATAATTACAGACTAATTCGATGCAGACTTCCTATTAACTAATAGGACTATATGGGAAAACATACTACCCATTTAAAAGGCCTCAAAAGATGAATCATGGCATAAAGTAGTAGTCCATGGAGTCCTAATTAGGGAATTCAATTCAGATGAAGGGCTACTTCTTATCCATCACGAAATTAAGACCTTTAATAGTCTTACTACTATTAGCACTCCATTCTAGCTTACTTCTGCGGAAAAACGGCAAACTCAACTATATGGCTTAATTATAGTCTCCTTTACAAACGAAAAGGACTATAATAAGGCCCTATTAACCCGGCTAAATATAGTAGGGTTAGCCCTACAAACAGAAAAACTAGTTCTTACACCTAAAACTTATAGGTGTGAGAACTGCCAGCAATTTAGACACCTAGAAAATAGGTGTAAAAATGAGACTAGTTACCGGGTCTACGCTCAGCCCCACACTACTACCTAGCATTTCTGTGGGAATAGTAGCTGCCTAAAAGGTCAAATTTACGCCTACATGGAACCTAAATGTGCTAATTGCGGTGAAAACCATCAATCTAGCTATAAAAGGTGCTCTAAATTCTTAGTAATCAAAAATAGCTCCCTATGAGAATACAGGAATTAAGGGTATTACAAATCAACGTTAATAAAAGCCGCTTAGCTATAGAAAGCGCTTTAAAGACGGCTATCTAATTAAATATAGATCTTATTTTTATACAAGAACCCTATTTAATTAATAGCAGAGAAAACCCTAAAAATTACCTTAACTTAAGGTCTATTAGTCACCCATCTTACGGTTTAATTCTCCCGGTTTATGGCAATCCCCTGGTTTACCCTAGAGTTCTAATTTATAAGAGAAGAAGCCTTCCCTTAGAAATTAACTCTAGAGAGGATATAATTAAAGATCTAGACCTTATTATTATTGATATTATAGGCCTAGACAATCCAATACGGGTCTATAATATTTATAACCAAAAAGGTCAAGATAATAACTAAGAAACTATTAATAGGTGCCTATATAACCTTAATATAGACTTACCTATAATAGTACTTAGGGACTTTAATGCCCACCATCCTTAGTAGGACCCCTATAACCTAGAAACAATAAATTCTAAAAGGTTAGTAGAATGGCTAGAGTCTAATAGACTATCTCTAGTAAGTACTATAGGTGAAGGGACCTTTTATAGGCCTAACCTAACTAGAGAATCTATTATAGACCTAGTATTCTCTACTAGGGATATCCTAGAGAAAATAAATAATTGGCAGACTATTAGAGATATAGGCTCTGACCATTATGGTATTTTCTTTATAGTTTCTAACTCTAATTCTCTTTTAGTAAGAAATCCCACCTATACGCAAAGATATAACCTTAAAAAGGCAGATTAGAATAAATTCTCATCCTAATTAATAAATATAGTAGAGAACAGTAATACACTAAGCTTTACTAATTTATTACGCCTTAAAAAAGACGTAAAGACTATGGATATACTAAATCAAAGCCCTATAGTAATAGAAGGCCTAGATAAATTAGCTGAAGAGCTAGGTAATTCTATTACCCTAGCAGCTAATAGTAGTATACCTAAGATATCTAATAAGCTTATATCTAAACTATGGTGGGATGACAATCTTACTAAATTAAGAAAAGAGTATAGAATAACAAAACGCCAAGTTATATACTCTAACCCATAGAGTATAAAAGCCTGCTTAGCTGCAAAAAATAAGTATTTCTTAGCTATAAAAAATGCTAAGAGAGAACATTAGTAGTAGTTCTTATTAAATACAGATTCTAAATCTATATTTAAAGCTATGGAGTATACTAAGGATAGTAGAGTAGACTTTATACCACGTATACAGTCTATATTAGGAGAATTAGCTAATTCTTTTAACGAAAAATGCTCTAGCTTCAGAGCAGCTTTATTTTCTAAGCCTCCTGAAGCTCCTAGTCCTATATGGGATAACTACATCCCTAATAGGAAGTGGGACTGGCCTAAATTAGACTCTAAAGAACTAGAAATTGCCTGTTCTAGCTAAATAAAAGGGAAAACACCAGGCCCTAATGCTATAAACCAAGACATAATTATAGCAGCCTATAGAGCCTGCCCTAAAACCTTTTATAGGGTGTATAGTATACTATTTAATAGTGGATATCACCCTAGGATCTGGCGACAGGTAATAGGCGCAATTCTAAAGAAACCTAATAAGCTAGACTATACTAGTCCTAAGTCTTATAGGGTTATTTCTTTATTAAATTGCCTTAGCAAAATAAATGAGATAATTATAGCTAAGAGATTAGGCTATCTAGCTGAGACTACTTATCTACTAGACCCTAGTCAAATAGGGGGTAGATTAAAGAAATCAGCTATAGATGCCGCCTTATTACTATCTAATATAGTAGAAGAGAATAAGTTATCTAAAAGAATAACCTCTACTCTATTTTTAGATATAAAAGGCGCTTTTAACCACGTCATAAAAAGCAGTCTACTACTACTATTAAAGAAAAAAGGCCTCCTACTAAGTCTTATTAGCTGGACGTCTAGTTTCCTAAATAATAGGCTATTAGGACTCTCATTTAATGGACAATTAGAAGAATATAGGCCTATAGAAACAGGTATTCAACAAGGAAGCCCTATTTCCCCTATATTATTTCTAATATATATCTCTAAACTATTCCCTTCTTAAGCAGTTAAGTTTCTCTCTTATATAGATGATATTAGTCTTACTATATCATCTACTAGTATGAAAAAGAATACTAAAATACTAGAGAGAGAAGCTAAACAGCTTTATGAGCTAGGTGCTATAAAAGGTATTAAGTTTAACTTATCTAAGACAGAACTTATACATTTTACTAGCTAGAATAAGGCTAAAAACTATACTTTAGAATTACCTGATTCTAGTATAATACAGCCTAAAGAGACTGTCCGCTGGTTAGGAATCTATTTTGATAACAATCTAAAGTATAAACAACATGTTAATACTTTAGTATCAAAAGCAAGAAATGCTCTATTTCGGCTTAATAGACTTACTACTATTAATTTAGGCCTAGGCCCTCATGCTATAAGGCAGTTATATATAACTTGCATTATTAGTATAATGGACTATGGCTGCCAATTATGGTATAGGCCTAATTTAGGAGATAGTCTTATTAGACCTCTAGAAACACTTTAAAATCTTGCCCTACGCAAGATTCTAGGGGTTTTTAAGACTAGTCCTATTACCGCTATGGAAATAGAAGCAGGAATCCTACCTACTAAGGTTAGACTAAATGCTACTATTAAAAAGTATGCGCTTAGAACCTTAAAGCTACTAAGGACTCATCCTATACCTAAGGAGATAGAGAGACTAAATACTATAGAGAATAAGTCTAATAGACTTACTTAGGTGGAAAGAATACAAAAAAGTATAAATATAGGCTATAGGCAGCTAGAACCTATTAAATACTTTTACTTTCCACCTTAGAGTAAGGATATCCCATTCTCCTATAGGATTAGCCCTCTTAGTAAGGAAGATGCTTATTCTGAGCACATACGCCTTACTAATCAAAGGAAAAGCCTATATACTACCTCTATATACACTGATGCTTCTAGTTACACTAGAGAGCAAGGTGTAGGAATAGGACTAGTAGTACTTAATAGTAACCCACAAAATAATAAGTCTAGTTGCCTAAATATAGGCACTAATAACTTAGTATATAATGGGGAACTAGAAGCTATTACTAGGGCATTTGAATATGCTAGTAGAAACGCAACTGCTAGGCAAAAATACTATATATATGCAGATAATCAGGCTGCTATATACCGTATTATAAATCCTTCTAATTCTCCAGGGCAAGATTGCCAAATTAGGGCTATAGAGGCAGCTAAAACAGCTAAGTCTAAAGGGGCCTCTATTACTTAGAATGGGTCCCTAGCCATATGGAAATTTATGGTAATGAATTAGCTGATTCCTTAGTAAAGGAAGCAACTAATAGAGAGCAAGAAAATTACCCTAAAGCCATGGCAGTAGTAGGCTTAGAAATAAGAGAGACTATTACATAGGAGTGGCAAGGAATAATAGATAAGGCTAAGGCTAAATCTCTTACCTCACACTCCTATTATAGTCCCTTTTATAATAAACCTAGCTATAAGCTTCAGGTCCCAGTGGACACGCCAAGAAAGATAGCCTCTACTTTCTATCAACTAAAAATAGGACATGGCTACTTTAAATCCTACCTATTACGTGTTAAGAAGTTAAATTCTAGCATATGTAGGTGTGGAAGTCCTAAAGAAACACTAATACACCTTCTCCTATCTTGTAAGGAGTATAAAAAACAAAGAAAAGACCTTAGGCAGGAGATTAGCTCCTTACTAAGCATGAAAATACTTTATAAGAAAGAAAACATAAAGGCTACACTAGCTTTTATAAAAAACACTCAAATTGCTACTAAACAGTGGCATATAGAGAGAGAAGACTAGGCTAGAGAGACATATATATATATATATATTATTAGATGTATGCTCCCTAGCCTTTAATCCTTTACCATTTCCTTTGTAACTTTACACTCTTTTAGTACTTACTATTACCTACTTGCAACATTTGTTTTGTAATTTTCCTATAGGGGCTTGGCCCAAAACATTAAACCGTAACTACTGAAAACAAACTTAGCAGAAACGCTATATATATATATATACCTAATAAGGTTTAAACCTAATAGGTATTATATGTATAATAAGCTATACATGTACTATAGGATAGCTATCCTCGTCTCTTATAGTCTCAGACTCAAGAGGGACGTTAAACTAAATAAAATAAATAAATAAAATAAATAGGGTTATAGCTCTATCTAATCGTTAAGACGTTTTTTTTTATTATATTCTAGTACCCTGTACCTAATGCCTATTTTAAGTTTAATTTTAGTTTAGCATTTCCCTTATACTCTTTTCGTACGAAGCCACTCTAACTATTATTATTATGTCTACTTTTAGGGGGGGGGGTGATGTTACGGTCTACACCCTAGATAATAGATACGGCCTGACATGCTTCCTAATAAACCGACTTAGCAGAACTAATAGATGAACTAACTCGGCCTAGCCGAGTAGTAAACCATCTAACCGCCTAGGCATAAGCCGTAACGACTAACTCGTCATATAAGGGTCGTACGAGGCGGTTACCGCTCCGGATAAATCCTTTAACTACGTATACTACTTTAGATGCGTATACGGAGCAGTAGACTACGGTACGAGGCTAGATAGCGGTTAGCCTACGGATAGAGGCAATCCTATCGTCGTACGACTAAGGCGTATAAAAGGTAGCATGGCCTCGGGTAGGTTAAGAAGCATTCTTAGAATTACGTATAATTAAGCGCTTCTTAGCGGATCTACTTCAGCTATACCCCCCGCTCATAAGACGTTTTACTACTACGTAACACTAGGCACTATCTATAACATCTTTAATATAGACCTACTACGACTAGCGTCCGATAACGCCTTACTAAGCTAGGCATGTACGGATTATTAGCTACCTATAGTCGTCGTTAATGATGAGAATAAGTAGGAGGTAGAGTATATACTAGATGAGCGTTAACGTTAAAACCGTTAAGAATTCTTAGTAAAGTAGACCGGGTACGTAAGACTAATATAGGAACTAGTATCTATATTTAAGGACGTAGCGGCCGTTAATGAGTTTAAAGCTAGTTAATAAGTTTAGGTTAGAGGTAAGGGAGCGCCGCTAAATAATAAGTAAATAATAGTAGACCCTAGTAGTAGAACGTCTAATAAGCCCTAGCACTAACTAAATAAGCTACTAGTAGTACTACCTATGCCTAGATGCTATAGTACTAGGCTTAGGTAAGTAGACTAGCTAGATTAGGATTCTAACTAATAGGAGGCTGCTAGTAACACGTACTAACTATATAAGCCTACCTATAATAAAGCCTAGAACTACTAAACCCTACTTACGCTCTACCTACTATTCTACTAACTCTATAATCCTTATAACCTCGTCATCTTACCGCGCTATAGACGCTAATAATAACTACTTACGTAACTTACGTAACCGCGTTACTAAACTTAAGAATCCCCCTCCTCTAGTTAATACTATAGATCCTATAGCTCCTCCTATTACCCCTATAGACCTAGCCTCCCCTCCTAATAAGGCTAACCCTACTACCCGCCCTAATACTTACCCTAGTAACCCTTACTTTAGCGCTACTCTCTATATCCCCCCTATCTTTAGTAATATTAAAGACCTCCTTAGCGTTAAGCTCTATAGTTACTACTTTTATATTATGTTAGGCACTAGTTAGGATGACCTTAATAACTCTATCTATAATGTTATTACTACTACTAGTAGTATAATCCTCCCCTTCCCTAACTTTAGTAACACTAAGGATAAAGAGGAGGACTACTTAGACCCCTTCCCTCCTAGCTCTATCTAGTGTTAGATCGTTATAGATAAGGTTATTATTAGTCTTACTCCTTATGACACCCTACCTATACCTAGTTATAATACGTGCTAGATCTTACCTACTAAGCTATATATGCTTATTACTATTAGCATTACTAAGCTACCCTAAGGCTAGCACTATTTAATCTATACCCTACCCCTATTCCTATACCTTAGTATTAATAAGCGCTTCACGGTCTAGTAGGGCTACCTATTACCCGGCTATATTACTAACTACTACGTCTACTTATAGTAGATCTATAGTAATAAGCTAGAGCATAATGCGTTCGTTATTTACTACCCTAATGCCTACCTCTTTCTATCCCTCTCCCTTAGTAATATGATTAAGGCTATAGGTAGCCTTATCCTTAACTACCCTAGTAGCCTACCTAACTATAAGACCTAGTTCCTTACCTACTCTACTAGTACTAACATCCTGCTATTTAGCTAGCCGCCTAATAAGCATAAGTCTAGCTAGGGTCTCATCCTTCCTATTAAGTAGTTCTACTACCTAGTCTTCATCTATATTAGGAACCTCCCTAACCTAGGCTATATCCTCTATAAGTGCCCTAGTAATAAGGAGTTCTAAGCCTATCTCATCTCTTACGGCTTTACTAATAAGTAAGCTACTATAGTAACTATAGTAGCTACCTTAGCTTATACCCTTTCCTTACTATTCCCTTTATATAGTAGATTAGCGTTGCATTTAATAGCGTTTTAGGATAGCGCGGCTATAAGGGAGGGTATTATTATAGTTTCTAACTATTTACATCCTTAGATAGATCCTATAGTTAAAGTATTAGGCTTAAAGTGCTAATTCTCCGCATATACTTACTTAGATTAGTACTTTAATCCTACCGTTATAAGACTAGCTTACTACGACTAATGATTACTATAAGGAAGGAGTTAACTTATATGCCTACGTCTTAATCTCCTAATAAGCCTAACTAACTATAGCTAGTATATATATAAGCTTAAAACTCCTAACGCCTAACGCAATAAATTAGCCGTAATAGTAGTATAGTACGTAATACTACCCCCCCCCCCCTCTAAGTAAATAACGTCCTTATTATTTAGTTAGTTATCTAGCTAACTAGTAGCTATAATCCTAGGTAATACTTATAATACCTTATAATAACGTTATATATACTATTAAACTTACTGTTATCCGCGTTATAAAACGCTAGGTTAGGCGGATAATTAGCCTAGTTAACTCTAAACTAGAGCCTCCTATTAGCTAGTACCTAGTAGCCTATAGTTTCCTTAACCTCCTACTATTACGAATTATTAAGCGGCTAATTTATAGGCTTAGGCATAGAGGCTATCTACTTAGTTAGATATATATAAAATTAAAAGAGATTAATTAAAGTCTAGTAGGAAGAAGAAGTTAAGTAAAATCTATTAATTATAGTAAATATAGAAGATACTATGTCATAGCGTAGGCCTAATATAGTAGTAATAGTAAGGTTAATTATTCTATCTAGTAGGCTAAGTAGCCTTAGTAGGCTACTTACCTTACTTACTAGTAGTAGTCTACCTTATCTACTAGTAGTCTATACACCCTAACCGTAGTAGTCCCCTAAATAAAATAAAAAAGGCGCCGTCCTTAGTGCCGTAAATTGCCTAAAACGGCGAGAATTTATATAGTTAGGAGATAAGCTTATTTTAGTTAGCTCCTAGAGTTATAGTATTTATAATATACTATTAGTTACGTAAGTAGAGGCCTTAGAGCCTATATTAGGAGTGCTTTATTCTTTATTATAGTATAGGGTTACGTAAGTAGCAGCCTTAGATTCTACTACCTTAGGGGTACTTTATTTACCTATCTTATACGGGCGTCCTCTTAGGCGCTTAGGGATTACTAGGTCATCTAATGGGTTCTTATATAGGTATCTACGTAGGCGCCTTAGCGCGTTAGGGTTAGGTAGTAGGTGAATTCGTAGGCGTCCTTATAGATAGAGTAGGGGGTTAGTATTTAAAGACTATTAATTAAGCATAGGTATAGCGTATAGGTAGTCCTTATTATAGGCGTCGCGAAGGTCTTAGGAGATGTTATTCTTATATAGCTACTTACTAGGATCGCCTAGGTAGCCGGCCTAATAAATGTAATACTATACCTTCCCTTAAAGTACTCTTTAGGCGTTAATATAATTAATCTCATATTAATTATCATCATGGATGCCCTTTAGGACGAATAGGTAGCTTTAGTAATTAAATAGGTCTCACTCCTAAGGCGCTAGGATGAGGTACTCTACTAATATTACTAGGTAAATCTTTATATTACTAGGGAGGTATAGTTTATAGGCCTAATAACTATAGGCGCGTAGAACTAGGAAAGGTCCTATTTATTAGGGGCTAAACTTATAAGATATATCTATATTAGTCATCTTATATCCCCTATAGAGTTTAATATAAGTAAGATCCCCTTTCTAGAGCATTAGAGGTATATGCTTAGGATTATATTACATCTTTATTTTAGTAGTAGCCTAGTTAAGGGCGTTAGTAGCTTTATAGTAGTACTTAGCATATTATTAAATAATATTATCGTGGTCCTATAACAGAATTCTTTAGTTTAGCTACTACTTCTTAAAAAAAGCCTATGCGTTAATAAGTTATTACTACACATAAAAATTTTAAAAAAATTAAAAATTACTATACCCGCTATAACTCTATAGCGCGGGCTCGTACGTATATAACTAAAGTTAGAAAGTAAAAGCCTACCCTCTAAAGTATCGTACTATAAGTGCACCCGTACCTACCCCCTAAGGGGAGGCCCTACCTAACCTAGTTTCCCTTCTACTAGACGGCCGTAACTATGAAATCTAGGATACCCCTATAACGCCCGGCCTACCACCTACTTACCTAGCTAATAAACCCGAGGAAATAGACTAGAATACCCCTATACTATCCGGCCTACCGCCTACTTAACTAGCTAATAAACCTAAGGAAATAGACTAGGATACCCCTATACCGTCCGGCCTACTACCTACTTAACTAGCCTATAAACCTAAGGAAATAGACTAGGACTTCCGTATAAGCCCTATCCCCCTATCATCCCTACTACTTATCGTACTAGACCTAATTAAGAAATAGTATACTAAGCCGAAGAGAACTATCCTAGTAGATGCTTCTAAACCTAACCCTACCTACTAAGGAAAAAGGACTAGGTTTAGATTTCATCTAAACTTTAATACTACCTAGGAGGTAATTAATGTAGCCCTCTCTTACATCCTATACGTAATGAACCTTATGTATAATATAGGTAAAAAGTAAAAACTCTATAACCTTAGTAACATCCTATAGGATTATACTAAGATAGGTCACATAGGTAATACGTTATTAGTTCTTACTACTTAAGTTTACTCCCTTAAAAATACTACTTATACGCTAGGAGTAAAGGTTTACTAGCTATAAAAGCCGGTTATCCTTCCTATAAACCTAGCTAAACCATCGTACGTAACCTAAGCCTAGAAAGTAACTACTACCGGAAAACTATACATAATAACTCCTTACCTAAAGACGACTATAAAGCTAGCTACTACTCCCCTAAAGACCCTACGGGATATATAGGTTATTATCTAGTAGTAAAGTCCCTTCCTAGACTTTAACCCTCTCTCTATATGAAATAACATTAATAATACCTTTAAGAACGTAGGTATATCTAGCCTAGTCATGTTAATAGTAACATGTATAGAGAAGGGCAACATCCTACTTACTAGCTCACCCTAGTACGACTCTAAATTCCTTACCTCCTATAAAGACCTCTTTACTTACCTATTCCTAGATGCTATAGTCTAGGAGAACTAAACCTAGCATAAGGTTATTACCTATAGCATCCCTATTAAAGACCTACGCATGCTTAACATTAGATAATTCATTATAGAAGAGGTCCGCACCTTTAATCCTAGCCTTTCTATTATTAGAACTCTATACTAGCTTACTTCGGCCGAAAGGAGGGCTACCTAAAAAGTAGGGTTAGTTATTATAGCCTTCTATATAGTAAAAGAGGTAGAGATAGCCATCTTAAAGCCATTCTATCTTATAGGGGTAAGTATAAGGGTTATAAAACTCCTTAGGATTACTCTAGACGTATAGTATATAAAGTGTTAAGAATTTAGCTATAGCTCCTCTAGGTGTCATAATAGGACTAAATGCTTACTATATACTAGCCCCTACGCTATAGAAAAGCATAACTATAAATACTATATAAAGAGAGGCACGAAATATACCTATATAGCGTTAAAGTATAGTAACTATAATAGTACTTATTACTCCTAGGACCTAAACTATCCCTATTATCTAATAAAGCCATCCCCCTAGCATAAATATTAGGTAACCTTAAAGTTATGCTATTAGGGATAGTACTAGAACGCTATAGTAGAGCGTATATATAATCTACCTTACCTACTACCCTATACTATTTTTACTTTTCTACGTATACCTTCTTCCCATCCCCCTTCCTTTTATTACTCTTACTTCATGCTACCTATCTACTTAGATAACGGTAAGAAGGCTAGTTCTTAGCCCCTCCTTACCTAAAAAGAGCCTAGATAAACTATCTATCTATAATAACCCTATACTAACATTATACTAAGAATTATACTTCGTCGTACGAGATTCTTTAGCTAGGCATCCCTACTTACCTTATAAACGTACGCGGTATCCCCTATAGATAGCTCCGTCTTAGATAGCCTATAGCTCTAGTAAGACGTAAAATGATTAATTAATTAATTAATTAATCGTGGTCCTAAATACTTATATTAATTAAGGATAAACCTATTATACTACTACCCTAATATATAGACTAACTAAGTAAGATAGCTACTATCTTACTTACTATGCCTTTTTAGGTCGGTTAGTATAGTAGTGTCGGCCCTACTACCTTATAGAGTAAGTAAGATTCATACCTACCTAGAGGTTATTAGTTTAAGTCCCGGTCGAACCGCTCTTATAGGTATAAGCTAAATTCGGGTTATCGCTTAGGGGTATATATATTAGTAAGCGGCATACTTATATAATCCGTGCGCCCTAGTATATACTACGCTTTTTACTACTATATATGTATACTACGTTCCTATAGCTATTATAGCCTTTATTACGCTACCTACTAGTCGGCCTTATCCCCTAACTAGCCTAGTACCTGCGTGTTAGTAGACTAGTTCCCTATTAGCGCCGACTCGCGTCTACTTTACGGCCGAACGGGTTAAACGCGAGGACGCGTTCCTCTAAGGGGGAGATAGTATCATGCCGCTACCCTAATATATAGACTAACTAAGCGAGATAGCTACTATCTTACTTACTATGCCTTTTTAGGTTAGTTAGTATAGTAGTATCGGCCCTACTACCTTATAAAACCTTCCTATACCCTAACGCTATAGAGTAGCTTATTAGGGGAGTAGCCTATAGCGTTATTAGCGCTATTATTTATATAGCTCCTAATATTTAGGAGGGTGTTTACTATTAGCGTTAGCGTTATTAGCGTTATTATTTATATAGCTCCTAATATTTAGGAGGGTGTTTACCTAGTTAGTCCTTAGATCTTAGATGAGTAAGTAGTAGAGTGTAATTTCTACTATTTCGTTAGTTTACTTACTCTAGCTATTAGCTTATAGGTGCTAGCTAGATGTTATTATAAGTTCTATCTTTAGCCTTTTAAACATAGCTATCTATCACGTAGTAGTAAAACGTCTTATAAGTAGGAGGTATAGCCGAAGTAGATCCGCTAAGAAGCGCTTAATTATACGTAATTCTAAGAATGCTTCTTAACCTACCCTAGGCCATGCTACCTTTTATATACCTTAGTCGTACGATGATAGGATTACCTCTATCCGTAGGCTAACCGCTATCTAGCCTTATACCGTAGTCTACTACTCCGTATATACATCTAAAGTAGTGTATGTAGTTAAAGGATTTATCTAGAGTAGTGACCGCCTCGTACGACCCTTATACGACGAGTTAGTTATTGCGGCTTATGCCTAGGCGGTTAGATGGTTTACTACTTAGCTAGGCCGAGTTAGTTCATCTATTAGTTCTACTAAGTTAGTTTATTAGGAAGCATATCGGGCTATATCTATCGTCTAGGGTATAGACTATAACATAACCCCCCCCCCCCCCCCCTAAAAGTAGACATAATAATAATAGTTAGAGTAGCTTCGTACGAAAAGAGTATAAGGGAAATACTAAACTAAAATTAAACTTAAAATAGGCATCAGGTACGGGGTACTAGAATTATAATAAAAAAACGTCTTAACGATTAGATAGAGTTATAACCCTAATTAGTATAAAGTAAAGCTAAATACCTCGTCCGTAGGTATTATTATCTTCACGGCGTAACTATAGGTGCGTGATTAGTCTTAGCGGCTAGCGTCCTAGTTGCTTACTATAGTTATCATCATTTCGCTTTAGCTAAAAGAAAGATTCTTTTTTAACTTCTCCTAGGGGGTGCTACTTCTACTTAGAACTAAGTTTCTTAAGTAGATAAGCGGCTTATCTATATTCCGGTATGAAGTTACGGTAAAAGTTATAAAACCTAAGGAAAGATTAAAGTCCCTTTAAGGTAGTAGGTATCTCCTATATTCATACGGTCTAGGCCTTATCTAGGTCTATAGTAATTCCCTTAGTTAAAATAATATATCCTAGAAACTTCGTACGAGTGATAGAAAACTTAGACTTTTTAATGTCCGCTTAAAGGTCTATGTTATATAGAATTATAAGCACCATCTAGATGTGTTTTTCATGTTCTTCTAGGTTCTCTAAAATAATTAATAAATCATTAATAAAGGTAATAATGAAGTCATCTAAATAGGGAAGTAGGATTAAGTTAATAAATTACTAAAAGGCGGCTAGTCTATTACTTAACCTAAAAGGTAAAACTTAATACTTATACATCCCATATCTTATATAAAAAGTAGTAAACTATTTAGACGCTTCATCTATTCAGATTTAATGAAATACTTATTAGATGTTAAGCTTTATGAATACCTTACCCTTTCCTATACGCTATAGTAATTTAGAGATAAGGGGGAGAGGGTACGTATCCTTTTTTATTAGCTTATTAAGCCTATAGTAGTCTATATAA
This sequence comes from Phyllosticta citriasiana, assembly GCF_038021145.1. Taxonomy (NCBI): domain Eukaryota; kingdom Fungi; phylum Ascomycota; class Dothideomycetes; order Botryosphaeriales; family Phyllostictaceae; genus Phyllosticta; species Phyllosticta citriasiana. The sequence continues at coordinate 613,499 of NW_027117295.1, forward strand.
AATCTCTATCCTCCTTCTAGTTTCTTTACTATAAGTACTAGAGATCCGTACGGAGAATGGCTAGGCATAATAAATCCCTTCTATAAATTTTCGCGAATGTATTCCTTTATAGCCTAGAGTTACTTATATATTATGCCGTATAATAGGCTTAGGGGTAAATGAAAATCCTAGCCTAGGTTAAATTTAATCTAGTAGTCTACACCTAGACGGTATAGTAGTAGGGTGTCTAAATTTTATTTTAAAAATATATTAGCGAAGTCCTTATACGCTAGGGGAAGTTTCTCTTAGATAAGTATTTTAGTATCCTTATCTTCGTCTAATACTTCTTTTTAGGCTCTTTTAATATCGTTAATAGTAAGGATATATATATCTACCTAATGTTCTCTAGTAGTATCTATAAGTAATTCATAATTAACTTCTTATCTAAAAGTATAAATTAAAGTGTAGAGCTTATCCCCTCCTCCTAGATCTACTTAGGCTGTTAGATGAAGGGTTTTCTTTTTTATAAAGGTATACGGAACTATAAGTAATTTCTAAAAGGAAGGAGTAGTTTTCTTATTATACTAAATAAATATGTTCATCTAGTAGTCTAAAAGAACTTCGTTCTATTTAAAGAACTATTATCTAAGGATAAGAGAATAGCTACCTATATTATAGATAAAAGCCTATATATAGATAATTCTCTTCTTAATTTCTAGGTTTAGGTAGTATGTAAAATAAATATTCACCCTAGTCTTATTATTAAATCCTAAGGCTTATAGGATTCTACTAGTAATCCTCTATCTTTAGACACCCCTCTATTAGAGAAAGGCGACTACTTAAGGGTAGATAAGGCATGTTATGCTTATGCCTAAATTAGCTAGCACGGTTATGTTTATACTACTCTATTTATGTATACCTTAATGTATATAGTAAACCTAGGTCCTCTAATAATTTCCTATAGGTCTAAGCTAGGTTAGCTAGTAATATATACCATACTAAGCTACGCGCTAGATATAAGATTATTATCTAACTTACTACTATTATACGGTAGGTCTTTAAGCTTAATTAAGTTAGCCTCTTTAACCTTAACTTTACTTAGATAGTCCTTTACTAAATGCCTATACTAACTATACTCATAGTAGTAAATATAGGAGAGATCTAAACTTCCTTCTAAGGGTTTATTATAGCTTATTATCTAGTCCTTAGGTGTAGATATTATCTAGTCTACTTTTATCATGGTAGATAATTACTTCTACTATTCTACATTATATTTCTTTACTTATAGTTCCTTTTATAGGTCTAGGTTTTATTAATGCATTTTCATTATATAAGTAACTAATAGACCCTTATTAACATAGTCACGGAAAGTAATTTTTAGGTCTTCTTCGTACATGATTATCTACGTCTAGAAAGAGGGATTAAGGGATGCATGGAAATCCTCTTTCTACTAGGCCTAGGGAACGTCTACGTCTAATGCTAGGTAAGAAAAGTAGGCCTAGTATACCTTAAAATCATTACTAATTTTAAAGGAGAGCTTCTAGAGAGCATCCTAAGCTTCCTTTCTCTTATATAGATTCTTAAAAATAGAATCTAATAGTTTATAGATATTATTATCGTATGTTACTTCCCTATTCTTTTCCTAAGAATTAAGAAAAGAATGTAAATGGTCTATAGCATTACTACTTATACGACTAAAGATGTACTACATAATAGCAGCCTCTTTTTCTATTATAGTTTAGCCTTTAAAGTGGTTACTATTACGGGAAATCTTAGCCTTCATCTATATTAACTAGAAGTAGTACTTAGGGTCCTTTCCGTCCGTTAGGAGAGGTAGGTCTAGGAAATAGGCTAATTACTAGGTTTTTCTAATACTACTTAAGGTAACCGTATAAGTAGTATTAGTTATTAGTTCTTACCTCCTAGATTAGTTATTAGGGTGTAGGGAAACTGTATTAGGGGGAAGTAGAAAGGGAGTATTCTTATATAGGCTAAGAGTTTTAGCTAATACCTCTATATATTATTATATATGCTAGTAGTTCTTAATTAAGGTATCCTTAGTTATGTTCCTTACCTAAATAAGGTGCTCTTTCTCTACCTAAGTAAGCTAGGGGGTATAATCCTATACCTATTATATACTGGTATTAAGCATAGTATTAGGATCCCCTAAGTGCTCTATAAGTACTTAACTAAGGGTAACTATAACATTATCTAAGTAGAGCTATTCCTAGATAAGAGTGTTAAAATGCTCTACGTCTATTTTAGGTAAGGTTAGCATAGTTCCCTTAGCTTTAGACGGGTTTATACTAGTATAAAAGTCCGGTCTTATAAATAGATTAGGTAATAGTAGAGCCTCTACTCTAGGTTTAGTAGCCTAAAAGGCTATATTATTATACGCTTAGGTGCGACCTTCTACTTAAGAAAAAACGGTTCTTAGTAGGATACGGTTAGGAAGAACTCCTTACTTAACCTAAATTCTTCGTACGCCGTCTTATAACCTTACGCGGTTAATAATCTACTATATATATAGGGGTTCCTCCTAATTTAGGGATACTACTATTACCCTAAAAAATAAGGACTTAGGATAGGAAAAATTAGCTAGAGATAGTCGTATATGCGGTAAGTATTACTCTACTATTACTTAATAGCAGGTTAGATATTAGGAGACCTTTCTAGGTCGTACGATGTCATGCTACTACCCTAATATATAGACCTACTAAGCGAGATAGCTACTATCTCGCTTACTATGCCTTTTTAGGTCGGTTAGTATAGTAGTATCGGCCCTACTACCTTACATACGATTCCTCTAATAAAGAAAAGGATTCTTAGAATTATGTTACGTAGTAGTAAAACGTCTTATAAGCGGGGGGTATAGCTAAAGTAGATCCGCTAAGAAGCGCTTAATTATACGTAATTCTAAGAATGCTTCTTAACCTACCCTAGGCCATGCTACCTTTTATATGCCTTAGTCGTACGACGTTAGGATTACCTCTATCTATAGGCTAACCGCTATCTAGCCTTACGCTATAGTCTACTACTCCGTATACGCATCTAAAGTAGTATATATAGTTAAAGGATTTATCTAGAGTAGTAACTACCTTATACGACCCTTATATAATGAGTTAGTTATTACGGCTTATACCTAGGCGGTTAGATAGTTTACTACTTAGCTAGGCTAAGTTAGTTCATCTATTAGTTCTACTAAGTCGGTTTATTAGGAAGCATGTCGGGCCGTATCTATTATCTAGGGTATAGACCGTAATACTATCTATAGCGCGCTAGTAAACTTAGTATTATAATTACTAATAATCTATAAAGGTATACCCTAGTCTATAAGGGTATTAAGTAGCACCTTAGCCTATTTAGCCGTAGACTAGGCCTTACGTCCTAGTACGAATGTTACTTACTTAGAGAATTTATTAGTAATAGACATAAACGCGTTAAAGCCGCAGCACTTAGGCAATACCGTAATAATATTAATAGTAATGGTGTAGAACGGCATTATTAGTGCTATAATAGGTTAAAGCTAGCTATATAGCTATAGTTATTACATCTAGGTAGTCTAGCATAAGCGGCACCTATAAATATAGGCTTATAGCTAGTAATAAAGCTTATAAATGTAGTACGTAGTCCGGAGTCATTTATATGCTATATAGAATCCTATATAAAACTAGTTATCATGCGCTTAGCGGAAGATATCTCCCTAGAGAGGCTTTAGGATATAGAGGTATAGCTAATTATTAGGATCATAGTAGACGTAGTATATTAGGGAATCCCGCTATATAAACTATAGGATAATAGACTTATCTAGGTCCTTATATAGGCCTTCTAATAATGTAGAGTAGAATTAATCCTAGCTATAGCTAGTCCGTAGGGCGTTATAGAATTACTGTAGCATTTTAATGTAGATAGTATTACGGTTTCTAACCGTTTACATCCTTAGATAGATCCTACGGTTAAAGCGTTAGGCTTAAAGTGCCGATTCTCCGTATATACTCGCTTAGATTAGTACTTTAATCCTACCGTCGTAAGACTAGCTTACTACGACTAATTATTACTATAAGAAAGGAGTTAACTCGCGTATCTACGTCTTAATCTCCTAATAGATAGTTACTAACGCGTTAGCTCCTATTATTATTCCGTTTAAATTAAGCGTCCGTTAGGAGATTATCTAGATGTCTTAGTACTAAAACTTAATATGTACCCTATTCTAAGCGCCTAGGGATAGGAGGAAGGGCCGAAAATTTAGAGTTTTTAGGTAAGGAATTATTAAGATAGTTATATTTTAGGGAAAAGTAGGGTCCCTTAGGAAAGGGGTTACCTTTAGGGGGGGATTAGGGGAATTAGGGCCTACTAATCGGAGCATGTAAATAGTTTATAGCTACTCTAGGGAAGGGGGTAAGATTATTAAGTTTATTACTATATTCTACCCCTAGAAGTTCCCTTAGGAGGTAACTAAGCGCGTTAGGTATAATATACTACTTACCTAGCTTATAATAGTGTCGCGATGGCTGTCGGACGCTAGTAACGCAAGTATATATCGGACGCTAGTAACGCGAGCACATCATAACTACGCCCTTACGCGATCACTTAATAAGCTGAAGCTGATCATAACTAAGCCGCGTAAACCGGCTAAGCCGTGTAAGCCGGCGGTACTAATAGATAATAAACACTACTAAGGATATATAGCCTACTTAACGGCTAATGAAACTTTATATGGTAATAAGAAGATTAATTTCTCATCTATTTTAATAACGTAACTAAAGTAGTAATTCGCGTAGTAAAGAGAGAGTTTAGTTCTCATTTCACTTCTTATATAAATACATATAGAAGATAGAAGAGTATATAGTATCTTCTATATTTATAATAATTAAGAAGACTTCACTTAACTTCATCTTTTAACTACTTAACTTTAATTAAGTTCTTTTTAATTTCATATACGTCTAACTAAGTAGATAGCCTCTAGGTAAAAGCCTATATATTAGCCACTTAATGATTCATGATAGATATAGAAGATTATTCTAGGTATTATCCCCGTCCTACTTTTTTATCACCTAAGGGAGGTATTAGAATACCTAAACTAGGTATACTATATATATAGCCTAAGCCTTACATATAACCATCTATTATTTAAGAAGGAAATTTAAGTCATCTTAGTAAGGTATATTAGTGTTATCTAAGGACTAAAGAGCATTAAGTATATATTAACTATAGAAGTCTTTATAAGGCTATAGTATAGTATATAAATATTAAGGAGACATCCTCTCTATACCTACTTATAAGAAAGTAGAAGACTATTCTATACGTAGATAGTATAGCTAAGAATTAAGCCCACATAACTAGTACTTAAGAGGAGTCTAGTAGTTAATAATAAACACCCTCACGCGGAGGTACTAAATTACCTTATGAATTAGAGGAAGGAAGAGGATAGGTACTCCCCTTCTTATTATAATCTTTTTACTCCCTATTACCGGTTAAGCTTAATATATAAGTATGAGAGAAAGGTCTTTTTTATGTGATATAATTTTAGGTTAAAGAAGCTTTTAGGCATATTCTACTAGAAGAAGCTAATAACTATTAATCTGAGATTACTCCTCTTATAAAGGGATAAACCTAGGATATTACTATTTACGTGAAGATGTAAATTAAGACTCTTAAATAAGTTATTCTTAACTTAGCGGAAAGGATTATAAGTCATTAAACTTCATCACGTAAAGATACTATTAAGTTAATAAGTTCATAGTATTTAGAAGAGAATAGATCCCGGAAGAAGAAGAAATGTACACTAAGAGTGCCCGACCTACCTAAATTAATGAATGGCTAAAACCCTACGTACGAGTATTAGCAGCTCCTCATGAATAATAAAATCCGTAGTAATAAGGACCACTTTAAAAGAGGTACTGCTATAGATACTAAGGAAGCTATTATAAGTTATATCCTCTCTAGGATATAGGGTGAGGCAGCATAGTATTTAGTACTATTTCTTTATGCCCATATAAAGATAGATAATCTAGTCCTTAATACTAACTTATATTACTAGCTTAAGTAAGTATTTAAGAATCCGTACTAGTAAAAGAACGTAAAGAAGAAGCTAAAGGACCTTTATTATAAAATTCCTACGGATCTTTAGAAGTTCTAGTTAGAGTTTATACACCTAGCTTTAGAAGCTAACCTTCCGCATAAATAATAGAAAGAGGATTTTCACTCTTCATTAGATCCCCTACTATAAACTCATTTAGTAGGAATTAAATAAGACGACTCCATTTCATTTAAAGAATACCTTTAAAAGGTATACCCTATCACATAAAGTATAATTAAGTACTAAAATAGTTAAAACGTATCTTTATCATCCTAGGAAGACCGTATAAAGAAATAATAATAGGAATAAGTAGGTAAATCCACTCTTTTAATAGGTAGAAGTTTAAGAGAATAGCCTTTTTTAAGGTTATTATAGAGATCTACTCCTCACGCGATAACGGAAAATCTAATACATAAAGGAAAAGCGGAACTCTAAGGTGATATTAGACCCTACTATTAATGTAGAAAGTTTAGATACCTTATCTAATAGTGCCTAGAAACTAAAGTAAAGATAGTTAATACTATAATAGAAGAAGAAGGAGAAGAGCGTATAATATTAGAACTATACTCTTCTTTATTAGAAAATAATGAGTCTTAGGGGAAGTCTCCTCCCTAAGACATGAGCTTAGAGCTCTATAAATTACTAATTTATAGGTGAACATTTATGACCTTATTAGAGGACACCCGTTTACTATGTAAACTATAATTATAGCTAGTAGTCATGCTATACCTATTTATACCCTAGTTAATACTAGTATAAATAGATCTAGCTTTATCCATCCTTAACTTCTTCTATAACTTAGGGAATCAGGGATTAAGAAAAGAAAGATTACCAGTAGGAACCTTAAAGTCTCTAGGTTTAACTAACGCATAAATGAGTAACTTAATTTATTTATTAATTATAATTCCATTTCTAACATTAGCTAGTTATAACATATACCTTCATACTAGTTATTAGGTGCTATAATATTATTCTAGGCCGCTAGTTCCTTATACATCATTATATTCTTCCGGATTACCGTAACTAATAACTCATTTAGTTAGATCCTCTAGACCGAATTTCTTTTTTAAATCTTTTAAACATTCTAAAATTATCCGCATAAAGTAAAGTTTTACGGATAAACTGATTAATTTCTTTAATATACATCTCTAATGATATTAAAGTTAATAACTAAGAAACCTTTTTCACTTCTCTTATAGAAATTAACCTACCTATAAAAATACTAACGGAAGTAGTAGATCTTTATTCTATTATACTAGATGATATTAACGAAGCCGATAAAGATAAAGCTTTTAATAAATACCTTAATAATTATTTACCCTCTAAGTATAAGAACTACCGCGACATCTTTTTAAAATAAGAGTCTAACTAGCTACTACCTTCTTATGTAGGAGTTAATCATTAAATTTCTCTTATACATAAGGATTCTCCGCGCCTACTAATAAGTCCCCTCTATAGAATATCTCTAGAATAGCTTGCCGTAGTAAAGGAATATGTCTAAGAGAATTTAAAGAAAGGATTTATTACTAAGAGCTACGTACCCTACGCCTCTCTAGTATTAGTAGTAAAAAAACCCGGAGGTGGTTAGTAAATTTATATTAACTACTAATAGTTAAATGATTAGATAAAGAAAGACTTATATCCTTTACCTCTTATCTTAGAACTCTTATAGAGAGTAGGTAAAGGAAAGGTCTATACTAAACTAGACATTTAATAAGCTTTCTATTAAATCTAACTTTAAGAATAGTCTAAAGAATATACTACCTTCTATATAAGATACGGACTATTTAAATACCACGTTTTACCTTTTAGGCTAAGTAATAGGCCCGCTACTTTTTAACGTTTTATTAACTAAGTTCTCTTTAACTATTTAGATGATTTCATTATCACTTTTATGGATAATATTCTTATCATTTCTAAAAACCCGTACAATTATACTTAACACGTCATTAAAGTTCTATAATGATTACGCAAAGCGGGACTATAAGCTAACATAAAAAAGAGTGAGTTTTTAACTACTTACACGAAATTCTTAGGATACATTATCTCTACTAAGGGTATATTAATGGACCCATAAAAAATTAAACCTATTCGTACCTAGTAATTACCTATAACCCTCTAATCTCTTTAGTCTTTCTTAGGATTCTATAACTTCTATTAGAGATTCCTTCCTAACTACGGACGAATTAGCTAGCTACTAGAAAAACTATATTTAAAAGTAAAGTAGTAATAACTTAGGCTAGTTAAGGAAGAATCTTTTAGGAACCTTAAGAAACTAATATATAGTGAATTACTACTTATAAACTATGATCTAACTTTAGATACTTATATAGAAATAGATATAAGTAATAGAGTAGTCACGGGAGTTCTATTATAATATTAAGAAAATTTCGAATAGAAACCGGTATCCTTTTATTCTAAGGTAATATTAGATGCTGAACTCCGTTACGGAATACCTAATAAAGAACTCCTAGCTATTATGTAAGGACTAGAGGAATAGAGATCTATACTTATAGGCCTTTATAAACCTTTTCTCATAATTATAGACTATTAAGCATTAGAACACTTTACTTCTAAGCGCTAATTATCTATATAATAAGTAAGATGGGCTAAGTAACTCACTAAGTACTAAGTCCGGTTTACCTACTAACTAGGAAAGGAAAACATTATTATAGATATTCTTACGAGAAAGTAAGAGTAACTTAAGACTTAAAAAGAGAAAGTAAAGGCTACATAAGAGTAGTATCTTATTCCTACTTCCTAGGTAGTCCTACTTATAATGATGGAGCCGGAAGTTTCTCTACTAATAATTTTCCTTAATAAACTCCTCCGCGCGAATAGAGAAAACCTAGATCTTAAACTATAGAGAGAAATAGCCCGTCTTTAACCGGAAAACGAATCATATTAGAAGCTATAGGATGGATTACTTCTTCACTATAGCACATTAGTTATTCCTAACTAGGATAACCTTCACGTAAGAATAATTAAAGTAATATATACTACTTACATTACTGCCCATCCTAGAATTAATAAAATGTAAAAGCTATTATAGTAATACTATTACTAGCCTAGCTAGACTTACATAATTAAGAGACATAGCTAAAACTACTACATTTACCGCCGGAACTATGAATTTACTAATAAGATACCTAGCCTTCTACATCCTCTACTAATTCCTAACCGTCCCTAGTAATACCTAGCTATAGATTTTAAAGAGATACCGTAAGACTAAAAGGGATTTAATTATATCCTTATTATTATAGACCGGTTATCCTAAAGAACTTTTAGTTTACCTTATACGAAGAAAATTAACGCTAAAGGAGTATCTTAACTTTTTTACGATTACGTCTACTAAATTTTTAGAAATCCTAAAAGTATACTATTAGATTAAGGTCCTTAGTTCATTTTAGCCTTTATATAGGAGCTATATAAGTTAACTAGTATTAAATAACATTTTAATTTAGCCTATCACTCTTAGATAAACGGAATTACTAAGATAGTAAATTAGGTCCTTATACGCTAACTATAACCCTTTATTAATTACTACTAAAATGACTAGTCTAATCTTCTACCATTAATAGATTTAGCTTAGGCTACCCTCCTATATAAGGCTATAGGTCTTATACTAGTAGAAGTAGACCTTAGCTTCATGCTACGTATATATTATAACTAGACTGCTCACATGATAATAACCACTTTACCTAAAGGTAGAACATAGTCTATAGCTTAGTCTCTCTAAAAAAGAAGATAAGAGGCCTATGAGTATACCTATAAATTAATTCACTAATCATAAGAAAAGAACTACTAATAAGCTAATAAATACCGTTACATACCTAACTTTAATATTAGAGACTTTATCTACATTAAGAAGACTAGCTAGATAACGGACCGGCTAAATCTAAAATTAGATACTCCGAACACAGGACCATTTAAGATTACTAGAATGAAAGGACATTCATATAAATTAGATCTTCTAAAAAGCATGAAGGTCATAAACCTTTTCTATACTAATCACCTACGTAAAGTAGCTATAGACTCATTACCATAATAGAGATATACTAAGCTAGAACCTAAGGTTATTAATGACTAGTAAGAATAGGAAGTTAACTTTATCCGCGTAAGTAAGGTTACTCACGGAATTTTAAGGTATTAGGTCTAATGGGTAGGATATAATTAAGATAATGAGTAGTATATAGTAAGTTCTTTTATTAGGGCCCCCTAAAAAGTAGAGGACTTCTATACTACTAATCCTTCTACCCCTAGACCACTAAAGAACCTAGAAAAGTAGAAAAGAGCCTTCCTCTAATAAGAATCATGGGAAGAAACGTAATCGGATAACTAACCCGCCTATACTCTAGTAAAGAGAATCCTTTAACACTATAGTAAATAACCCTCATCTATATGAACTAATTTATCCTTATCCATCCTGTTTTCCTATTTTAATTTTATTCCTTATCTTTTATACTCTTACTCCTCTTCCTCCTCTTTAGTAGGAACTAGAGCCGACTTCTTAAGTTTAGGCCTCATTACACCTTTAATAGAGCCCTAGAGAAAGTTATTAACCTAGTTATCTATTACGTAGTAAAGAGTAAGGTACTCTCTAGGCTATATCTCATCCTTACACCTTTTACATTAATTAGGAGGATGAGTACTAGTAAGGTCGCTTATAGTGTAGTTAAGGTTACTAGTACCCTAGACGTAGTTCGTATAATAACCCTATAAGAAACCTAGTAACTTACGGTAACTATAGAAGACGTAAGTAGAGAGATTATCCCGGCACTTAGTATAACTAGTAGCCTAATTAATACCTATGTATTAGATTAAGTAAGCATCGCGCGAAGAACTATAAGATTCCGTAGATATAATATTAAAATAATCCTTAGAAACCGGGATAATAGCATAATAAGCTAAGTCACTAAGGCCTAACATACATATTATGTATTAGCTAGTTTTATTACCACTAAGGGATTTCTATAATAAGTTAGCTATTACGTAAGGATAAGTAAGTAGTAATATACACCTTAGCGAGTTTTTTAAAGGCCTTACGCGGGATAAAGACTATAATCTCATTAGAAGCATCTACCTCTAAGTCCTAATCTAAAGGTTCCGCTAGTAATTCCGTAGGTAAAGCAGCTAGACGAATAATGCTACTATCATCACTTTTACGTAAAGGTATACTTAGTAGTACGCTAATATAACGGCTACTAGAACGCGTACGCGAAGGTAAAGTAGGTAAATCAGCTTATGTAACATTTACGCGAGGATTTATGGGTAGAATAGTGACATACGCTAGCTCTTAGGAGCTAGGTACTATACCTAGACTAGTTAGCTTCACTTTACCTTTTTAAAACTCTAGATACATAAATGATTTGCTAAGTACACATAATGTCTTATATAACGGTCCTAAGTTGCCTTAGCATCCTCTTAAGGCATCACATTACCTTTAGGGTACTTAGAGTGATGAAGTTAATTAGATACTATCGCGCGATAATTAGTTAAGCGTTTTTAGACCTACTATAAACAGGAGGACTTACTATTATTACTAGAGCTAGTTACTTAAGTAAGAGATAGGCTAAGAGTAATAGGAAGATATAATAATAGAAGTAAGGTCTATTATTATTATTAAGGTAGTAGTGAAGAAGGTTAGTTAAACCATAAACCTAATAATAAGATATACCTAGTAGTCCTATACTTTACGCCCTTACTGAAATAGTGCCGGTTAGTCATCCGCGTAAGCACCTAATAAGCTAACTTAGGCTTCCTATTAGGGGGGGAATATCGCGATAGCTATTAGATACTAGTAATATAAGCACATATTAGACGCTAGCAACGTAAGTACATCATAACTATGCCCTTACGCGATTACTTAACAAGCCGAAGCTAATCATAACTAAGCTACGTAAACTAGCTAAGCTATATAAGCTAGTAGTACTAATAGATAATAAATACTACTAAGGATATACAGCCTACTTAACGGCTAACGAAACTTCGCGCGGTAATAAGAAGATTAATTTCTTATCTATTTTAATAATATAACTAAAGTGGTAATTTACACAGTAAAGAGAGAGTTTAGTTCTCATTTCACTTCTTATATAAATACATATAGAAGATAGAAGAGTACATAGCATCTTCTATATTTATAATAATTAAGAAGACTTCACTTAACTTCATCTTTTAACTACTTAACTTTAATTAAGTTCTATTTAATTTCATACACGTCCGACTAAGTAGATAGCCTCTAGGCGAAAGCCTACATATAAGCCGCTTAACGATTCGTAATAAATAGTAATTAAGATTAAATTAGGAAAGGAACTATAACGCGTAAACTAGCTAAGTATTAAGCTTATCTACGGACGTTATTATAAGTAAGGTTTACTATATAATAGCTAGAGTAGTACTATAGTCTATAAATATAATAGGTAGCGCTTCTACTATTTAGATAAAGGGTGTAGTTTTACGAATAATCTAGTAGAGGCTAGTATCATGCCGCTACCCTAATATATAGACCGACTAAGTAAGATAGCTACTATCTCGCTTACTATGCCTTTTTAGGTCGGTTAGTGTAGTGGTATCGGCCCTACTACCTTATAGAGTAAGCAAGATTCATACCTACCTAGAGGTTATTAGTTTAAGTCCCGGTTAAACCGCTCTTATAGGTATAAGCTAAATTTAGGTTATTACTTAGAGGTATATATATTAGTAAGCGGCGTACTTATGTGATCCGTACGCCCTAGTATGTACCATACTTTTACTACTATATATATATACTATGTTCCTATAGCTATTATAGCCTTTATTACGCTACCTACTAGTTAGCCTTATCCCCTAACCGGCCTAGTGCCTACACGTTAGTAGACTAGTTCCCTATTAGCACTAACTCACGTCCGCTTTGCAGCTAAACGGGTTAAACGCAAGGACGCGTTCCTCTAAGGGGGAGATAGTATCATGCTACTACCCTAATATATAGACCAACTAAGTAAGATAGCTACTATCTCGCTTACTATGCCTTTTTAGGTCGGTTAGTATAGTAGTATCGGCCCTACTACCTTACACTAGTAGAGGCCGGTAACTTCTAACTCTATAGGCTAATATTATATCTTAGCTAGAGAGAGAGTCCGGCTAAGGAATATAATTAGCTCTAGTTTACCGTAGCTAGTTTTAATGTTAATTATATTAAGTAGATTACCTTTAATATAATATACTATAGTACTAATACCGTCCTTACTAGTATCTACGTTAATATATAGCTAGCGTTTTAGGTTATAATAGTATAGAGTTATAGGTTAAGTAAACGCGGCCTAGATCTCTTTAAATGCCTAGAGTAGTAGTAGGGACGCCTTAATGATAATGTTCTTTATATATAAGGAGTAAGCGTTCCCCCTATAGGGGGCGTCCTTAAGTAGTTTAGTCTTAAGATATTAGAGTAGCTTAGCCTTTATAGCGTATTAGGAAATATATTAGCGTATATATCTAGTAAGACTAATATATACCTCTAGATTATATAGCGTAGTTAGGAATTATAACTCTATAATTATAAGGTAGTAGGGCCGATACTACTATACTAACCGACCTAAAAAGGCATAGTAAGCGAGATAGTAGCTATCTCGCTTAGTTAGTCTATATATTAGGGTAGTAGCATGATACTATCTCCCTCTTAGAGGAACGCGTCCTTATGTTTAACCTGTTCGGCCGTAAAGTAGACGTAAGTTAGTGCTAATAGGGAACTAGTCTACTAACGCGCAGGCACTAGGCTAGTTAGGGGATAAGGCTAACTAGTAGGTAGCGTAATAAAGGCTATAATAGCTATAGGAACGTAGTATAAATATATAGTAGTAAAAGCGCGGTATATGCTAGGGTGTATAGATCACGTAAGTATGCTGCTTACTAATATACATACCCCTAAGTAATAACCCGAATTTAGCTTACACCTATGAGAGCGGTTTAACTAGGACTTAAACTAATAACCTCTAGGCAGGTATGAATCTCGCTTACTCTATAAGGTAGTAGGGCCGATACCACTATACTAACCGACCTAAAAAGGCATAGTAAGCGAGATAGTAGCTATCTTGCTTAGTCGGTCTATATATTAGGGTAGCGGCATAATAATAATAGCGTAAAGCTTCTTATCTAAGGTAGTTATACTAAAGGCATTAACGCGTTAGCTAATAAGAGGCACTATTAGGTAGCTAATAAACGACTTCTTTAGGTCTAGTATAATGTTATAGTTAAGGAGTAGCTATAGCATATTACATAAGTAATAGAGATAATCCTAGAACGTACGGCTAAATATTACTATATCATTAATGTAGTACCTTACGTAGTCCTAATAGGGGCGTAAAATGTTATCTATCTAGCGTTAGACGTAGGCTAGAGCATTCTTATATCCTATAGTAGTAATATTATAGCGCTCCTAGCCGCGGTAGGTAATAACTATTAGTTTATAACAATCCTTATAGGCTACTAGCTATTAATAAAAGAATAAGGTAGTGTTAATAGTTATAATTAAGGGATAGTTAGTAATTATAGCTATTATGTTAGATTATAGGGGGAGGGGATAACTATTAGGAGTAGTAATCTTATTAAGGCCTTAGATATCTACTACTACTTAGCCTTTACGTGTTAGTTTACGGTCTTAACCGGACCTAACTAGAACTACTCTCTAGACTATAAAAGTAGGGAAACTAAAGGGGGTAGGCTTATATACCTAACTTATATAATATTACTAGTACATAGTATTATGCTTATTATTAATAAACGCGCGGCGCTCCTTAGGTCTAAGTAGATAGACCTTATATACTAGTTTTACATCCTATATATTCTAGTTACTAGTAAGAGGCACGGTTAGTTAGTAGGATTCTAGGATATTAACCATCCTAGTATCCTCCTAGATGAGGTAAAATTTATTAGTAAGTGCGTAATACTCTTACGCCTAGTTATCGGTACTATAGATAGTAATTCCTAAATCTAGCTAACATTCTATAGGGTTAAGTAGGTGGTCCTTAGCTATTAGTTAGTCCTTTATAGCATCCGCTATAAGACGGTAGAGATAGTACTCTAGTAAAGTAGAAGTATTCTAGACCATAGTCTTATTAATATTATTAGGTGCGGTGTATATAAGCTTTACATAACGGGTAATCATAAGGGGGGTACCTAAGATATTAGCTATAAGGACTATAGTTATACTATCATCTATAATCTAGGGCAGGACGCCTAGCATGTAGGGAGTAATAATATAGTCTCCCTCTAGTAAGGTACCGTTATACTTAATAGGAATTACTATAAGTAAGTAAGGTAGTAGTATGTACTAGGTAGTAGCGTGAATTACCTATTATGCGTAAATCACTTTAGAGTGGCGGTGAATATCTATATAGACCTATACTCCTCCTACTTTAAGCGCGTAATAACGGTAGTTAAGGATAACCTTATTCGGTCCTAAGATGTTATTACTAATGAGCATATTAGCTTAGAGGTTATTAATAAGATAGGCCTTACTTAGCATATAAATGAAGTAGCTATTAATAGTAGGTAAGAAGACGTCTATAGAGACGTACTTATAGGCCTTAAGAATCTCATTCCTAATAGGGTGAATTACTACACTATTAGGATTAATTATGATCTTAGTTTTAGCGTTAGGATTATTAGTGAAAAGGAACTATTAGTTAATAAGGGAGATGTTATAGCTACTATCTAGTATAACCTATTATAGCTAACTATTATAAGTTAAACTAGCCTTAATATAGGAGTAGTACCATTTATAATATCCTAATCCTTACTAAGGCTTAGGGCGCTATATATTAAGAGAGGCCTTATAGGCGTAGGCTAGAATTCATTCTCCTTAAAGGTCTACTATAGCGGCCTAATAAACGACATCTTAGGGTAATAGGTTACGTGAATCACCTCCTAGTACTATATATAGGTAAGTAAAGTGGTTATTATAGTTATTATAGGCTGCTATAAGATTAGTAGCTTCTCCCTAAGTAGCGCCGTTATTATTAGTATTATTAGGCATTATAGGCTCATTATAGACGGCCTAACCATGATATCCTAGTTACTTACTATAATCTAGGTATCCGTTATTAGCGTATCTATTACTATAGTATCCTCCTTAGGTGTCATATCTATTACCATATTACGTACGTAGATAAGGAGGGATAGGAGGTAGTAGGTTCTACTAGTATAGGTAAAGGGGAGGCTAAGGAGTAGTAGGAGGAGCTATTACGGCTTAAGTTAGTAGTAGACCCTAGGGGTATCCTAGGTATGTAGTTAAGGGTAGAATAGTAGCGCGGTTATTATAAGAGTTATAGCTACTATATAGTAGCCTATATAGGGATTAGTAGTTACGGCCGTTAAAGCCTCCTTAATTGTTATTACATCCACCGCGGGTAGTAGAAGGGGAAAAGCCTTAGTATCCGCTATAATTAGTAGAGTAGTTATTTATTATCCGGCCATCTTAATTATTATAGCTCTAATTATAGTAAGTGTCTAAGTAGTAATCCTAATAGTTATTATAGCGGCTATCCTAGTTATTATAGCGGCTATAGTAGTATCCTCCCCTTATAGACGCGTAGTTAGTCTATCTTATACTATACGCTCTCTAGCCGGCATAGATTACCTTCTAGATGATTAATTTTTTAATTATCTAACTAATAAGGTCGTCTATCATCATATTAGCTATTAGTATAGTAATATCTCTTTAGAGGACTAGGTCTAGGCCTCTCTACGCTCTAGATACATTTTAGTGCTCTAAGTTACTATACGCGCGTCCGTAATAGGAGATAGTAAGAACATAGTTATATAGGGATTAGCCGTTCTAGACATCATCTATACTTATTTTACTACATGTTATAAAGCCGTCTAGCCTTATTAAGAGTTATACTAAATCGTAAACGTAGGAGAGAACCCTATTACTAGGGGTTTTCGCGCATATTAGTCTTAGCATTATTATTTAGGCTAGTGTACTAAGTAGTAGTAGCGCCTTAGAAGCATTAGTAAACCTAAGTACTAATAGCCTTATTACTAAAGACCGCGGCGTTATTATAGTAGGTATTAATGAATAAATTAACATCATGATAGTATATCTTATTACTAACATTAATGATGTTGCTAGTATAAACTCCTTAGTGGCGTTAGGGAAAAAGTAACCTACATACTCCGGCTTAAAGTAGGACGTTATCTTATTATAGGAGGTGCCTTACTCTAGTATTATCTAGTCCTACATCATCTAGCTTTTATTATGTAAGGAAAGGTGTTACGTAATGCTAGCTAAGGCCTATACTGCCTAGGCTAGGTTAGTTAGCGGTGTTAAACATCTAGAGAAGGGGTACTACTTAGTATACATAAGTTAATTTTATATAGTTTACTCTTCTTACTTAGTAAGATGGTTAGCTTAGGCTCTAATATTAGCCCTAGTCTAGAACTAGTAAGTAGAGGCGGTGAAGCTAATAACCCGGTCCCTATAGGTAGTAAGGTTTTTAAATGCGGAGCTATTAGTACGGACTTAGTAGGCGTTAGTCTTAATAGAGCCGTTAATATTATAGTGATTAGTAAATAAGCATAGCGTAACTATAGGATGGTATGCTATCTTTATAGTCTTATAGGCGTCATAGATTATAAGCAGGTCGTACGCCTTAACATAGAACTAGTAATAATCCTTACCGTAGTTTAGATAGTTGCTAGTAGCGTTACTACTAAGTAGGTACGTTTTTAGTAGAGGCGCCATTATCGTGGGGAGGGAGGGAGGTTATAGATCTTAAGGTTAGTGAGCGGAGAATTAGCGATATCTAGGCTCTAGAGAGATAGTAGACCTTCATGATTAGTTTAATAGTGTAACCTTACTTTTAGCTACTATATCACGGCGTGGGCCTAATATAGTAGTGATAGTAAGGTTAATTATTCTATCTAGTAGGCTAAGTGGCCTTAGTAGGCTACTTACCTTGCTTAGTAGCGGCGGTCTACCTCATCTACTAGTAGTCCATGCACCCTAACCGTAGTAACCCTCTAGATTAAATTTCTTTTTAAAATCTTTTAAACATTCTAAAAGCACTCACGTAAAGTAAAATTCCGTAATAAAATAACTTTAAACTATCTACTAATTAATTTCATTAAAATACATTTCTAATAATATTAAATATAATAATTAAGAAACCTTTCTCTCTTTACTTATAGAAAATAGCCTACCTATTAATATACTAGTAGAAGTAGTAGATCTTTATTCTATTATACTAGATGATATTAATAAAGTAATTAAAGATAATGCTTTTAAAGGATATCTTAATAATTATTTACCTCCTAAGTATAATAGCTATTATAACATTTTTTTAAAATAGGAATCTAACTAGCTACTACCTTATTGCGTAGGAGTAGATTATTAATCTCTCTTATACATAATGGTCCTCCGTAGTTACTACTAAGTCCTCTCTATAGAATATCCCTAGAATAGCTTATAGCTATGAAGGAATATATCTAGGAGAACCTAAAGAAAGGATTTATTACTAAAAGCTACGCACCTTATACTTTACCTATATTAGTAGTAAAAAAACCTAGAGGTAGATAGTGAATTTATATTAACTACTAATAGTTAAATGATTAGACTAAGAAAGACTTATACTCTTTACCTCTTAGGTTTATATAAAATTAGACATTTAATAAGCTTTCTACTAAATCTAACTTTAAGAATAGTCTAAAGAATATACTACAGTCTATATAAGGTATAGATTATTTAAATACCGCGTTTTACCTTTTAGGCTAAGTAATAGGCCTACTACCTTTTAACGCTTTATTAACTAAGTTCTCTTTAACTACTTACATGACTTTATTATTACTTTTATAGATGATATTCTTATTATTTCTAAAGACCTAAGTAAACATACCTAACATGTTATTAAAGTTTTATAATGATTAGATAAGGCTAGATTATAAGCTAACATAAAAAAAAGAGTGAATTCTTTATTAATTATATGAAATTCTTAGGCTACATTATCTCTACTAAGGGTATATTAATAGACCCATAAAAGATTAAACCTATTCATACTTAGTAACTACCTATAACCCTTTACTCCCTTTAGTCTTTCCTAGGATTTTATAACTTCTATTAGAGATTTCTACCTAATTACGGGTGAATTAGCTAGCTACTAGAAAGACTATATTCTAAAGTAAAATAGTACTAACTAGGCCTAGTTAAAGAGGAATCTTTTAGGAATCTTAAGAAACTAATAGGAAGTGAATTTCTTCTAGCTAACTATAATCCTACTCTAGATACTTACATAGAAATAGATGTAAGTAATAGAGTAGTTACTATAGTCCTTTTATAATATTAAGCTAACTATAAATGGAGCCTAGTATCCTTTTATTTAAAGGTAATATTAGATACTAAACTCTATTATAGAATACTAGATAAAGAACTCCTAGCTATTATATAAGGACTAGAGGAATGGAGATCTATACTTATAGGTCTCTATAAACCTTTCCTTATAATTATAGACGACTAGGCTTTAGAATACTTTACTTCTAAATACTAGTTATCCACATGATAAGTAAGATAGGCTAAATAACTTACTAAGTACTATATTTAGTTTACTTACTAACTAGGAAAGGAGAATATTATTAATAATATTCATATAAGGAAATAAGAGTAGCTTAAGACCTAAAAGGAAAAGGTAAAGGCTATATAAGAGTAGTACCTTATTCCCTCTTCCTAGGTAGTCCTACTTATGATAATAGAGCTAAAAATCTTACCACTAATAAAACTTATTAATGAACTCCTCCGCGTAAATAGAGAAAACTAGGATCTAGAACCTTAGAGAGAAATAGCTCACCTTTAACCCGGAAATAAATTAAATTAGAAAATATAAAATAGATTACTTCTTCATTATAGTGTACTAGTTATTCCTAACTAGGATAACCTTCGCGTAAGAATAATTACAGTAATATATACTACCTATATTACTACCTATCCTAGAATTAATAAAATGTGAAAGCTACTATATTAATATTACTATTAGCCTAGCTAGAGTTATACTATAGAGAGATATAGCTAAAACTACTATATTTACTACTAAAACTATAAATTTACTAATAAGATACCTAGTCTTTTACACCCCTTACCTATCTCTAACTATCCTTAGTAATATCTAGCTATAGATTTTAAGGAGATGCCTAAAGACTAGAAGGGATTTAACTATATTTTAGTTATTATAGACTAATTATCCTAAAGGACCTTTAGCCTACCTTATATGAAGAAAATTAATACTAAAGGAGTAGCTCACCTTTACTATAAGCACATCTACTAAATCTTTAGAAATCTAGAAAGTATACTATCTAATAGAGGTCCCTAGTTTATTTTAGCCTTCACGTATGAGCTTTATAGGTTAACTAGTATTAAATAGCACTTTAACTTAGCTTATTACTTTTAGATAAATAGAATTACTAAAATAGTTAACTAGGTCCTTATATACTAACTATAACCCTTTATAAATTACTATTAAAATGACTAGTTAAATCTTTTACTATTAATAGATCTTACCTAAGCTACTCTTCTATATAAGGCTATAGGTATTATACTAGTAGAAGTAGATCTTAGCTTCCTACTATATATATACTATGACTAGACTTCTTACATAATAATATAAACTCTACTAGAAGGTAAAATACGGGCTATAGCCTAGTCTCTCTAAAAGAGAAGATAAGAGGCCTATGAATATCTATACTAAATACATTATTATTATTCACGCTTAATTCGACTCCCTACGCTGCTAAATCTCACAGCGGATAGTAAATTTATATTAACTACTAACAGTTAAATAATTAGACTAAGAAAGACTTATACCCTTTACCTCTTATCTCTAAACTCCTATAGAGAGTAGGTAAGGGAAAGGTCTATATAAAATTAGATATTTAATAAGCTTTCTACTAAATATAACTTTAAGAATAGTCTAAAGAATATACTACCTTCTATATAAGGTATAGAAATTTAAATACTACGTTTTACCTTTCAAGCTAAGTAATAGGCCTACTACCTTTTAACACTTTATTAACTAAGTTCTCTTTAACTACTTAGATGACTTTATTATTACTTTTATAGATAATATTCTTATTATTTCTAAAGACCTACGCGAACATACCTAACACGTTATTAAAGTTTTATAATAACCACATAAGGCTAGATTATAAGCTAACATAAAAAAGAGTAAATTCTCTACTAATTACATGAAATTCTTAGGCTATATTATCTCTACTAAGGGTAAGTTAATAGACCTATAAAAGATTAAACCTATTTATACTTAGTAACTACCTATAACCCTTTAATTACTTTAGTCTTTCCTAGGATTTTATAACTTCTATTAGAGATTTCTACCTAATTACGGGTAAATTAGCTAGCTACTAGAAAAACTATATTCTAAAGTAAAATAGTACTAACTAGGCCTAGTTAAAGAGGAATTTTTTAGGAATCTTAAGAAACTAATAGGAAGTGAATCACTTCTAGCTAACTATAATCCTACTCTAGATACTTATACGGAAATAGATATAAGTAATTAAGTAGTTACTAGAGTCCTTTTATAATATTAAGCTAATTATAAATAGAGGCTAGTATCCTTTTACTTAAAAGTAATATTAGATACTAAACTCTATTACGGAATACTAGATAAAGAACTCCTAGCTATTATATAAGGACTAGAGGAATGGAGATCTATACTTATAGGCCTCTATAAAACTTTCCTTATAATTATAGACTACTAGGCTTTAGAACACTTTACTTCTAAATACTAGTTATCTATATAATAAGTAAGATGGGCTAAATAACTTACTAAGTACTATATTTAGTTTACTTACTAACTAGGAAAGGAGAATACCTATACCCTATTTTAATTTATTTCCTTATTATTACTTAATCTAATTTATTCCTCCTTATTATTATAATTATTGTCCCCTCCTACCTCTATTCTACTTCCTACTCTTCTTCCTCTTCTTTAGCTAGAGGAGAAGGTGCTAACTTCTTAAATTTAGGCTATATTACATCTTCTAAGTAACTCTATAGGTAACTATTAACCTAGTTATTTACCGCGTAATAAAGAGTAAGATACTACCTAGGCTATATCTTAATATAGTGATTAGGTAGATAAGTACCTATAAGATTACTTATAGTATAGTTAAGGTTACTAGTACCCTAGGTATAGTTTATATAATAACCCTAAAGGAAACCTAGTAATTTATGATAACCATAGAAAATGTAAGTAGAGAGGTTATCCTAATACTTAGTATAACCTATAGGCTAATTAATACCTATATATTAGATTAAATAAGCATCATGTAAGGATATATGAGACTCTATAGATATAAAATTAAACTAATCCTTAGAAACTAAGATAATAGCATAACGGGCTAGGTTACTAAGGCCTAATATGTATATTATATATTAGTTAGCCTCTATACCTCTAAGTAACTTCTACCATCTTATTAGCTATTATGTAAGAAAACATAAGAAGTATTACATACTTTACCTAGTTTTCTAAAGATCTTACGCGGAATAAAAGCTACTAACTTATTAATAGTATCTACCTTAGGATCCTAATCTAAAAGTTCCGCTAGGGATTTAGTAGGTAAGGTAGTAAGATGAATAATACTACTATTATCACTTTTACGCGAAGGTATATCTAGTAGTTCCATAACATAATAACCGCTAGAACGTAAATATAAGGGTAGAGTAGGTAAAGCTACCTATTATCCACTAATTATAGAAGAACTAGCTTATACTAAGCTAATATTAATACTTATATAAGGATTTATAGGTAGAATAGTAATGTATAATAGCTCTTAGGAGCTAAGTACTATACCTATATAGGTTAGCTTCACTTCATGATCTTAGGACTTAGAATATATAAATAATTAGCTAATTATAAATAATGTATTATATAACGGGCCTAAGTAGCCTTAGCCTCCTCTTAAGGCGTTATATTCCCTTATGATGGCATAGAGTAATGAGGTTAATAAGGTACTATTATGTGATAGTTAGTTAAGAAGATCTTAGCTAATTATTATTTTAGTAATGTAAAAACTCACTATTATGGTTTTACTTAGGTAAGAGATAGTTTAGCGATAAGGTAATAGAGGAGAGATAATATAGTAATCTAAGGGTTAGGTAAAGAAAGTTAGTTACACCTTAAACTTAATAATAAGATATATCTAATAGTTCTATACTTTACACCCTTACTAAGATAGCGCTAGTTAGTTATCTATATAAATATCTTCTATGCATAATGAGCTAACTTAGGCTTCCTATTAGGGGGGGAAATATTATAATAGCTACTAGGCTACGTAACCTAAGGCTACATAATAAGGTTAGCTAGGCTATATACTAGTAACGTAAAAACACTACTACTATGCTATTACGTGATTATTTAATAAGCTGAAGCTTATAATAACTAAGCTATATAAGTTAGCTAAGCTATATAAGCTAACTAAGCTATATAAACTAGCTAAGCTAATAGATAATATATACTCCCTTAACCTAGTAGCTAAATAGAGCTTTACGCGATGATAAGAAAGTTTAATACTTATTTATTTTCTAATAGTATAGTTAAAGTAGTAATTTACGTAGTAATATAAGGGTCTTAGTCTTATTTCTATTCTAGTATAAATATATATAGAAGATAGTAGAGTACATACCATCTTCTATATTTACTATAATTAAGAGAATTCACTTAACTTCTTTTCCTACTTAACTTTAATTAATTTCTTTTAATTTTATATACGTCTAACTAAGTAGATAGCCTTCATACCTTAGCCTATAAATTAGCCGCTTAATAATTCGTAACACTAAGCTTATAAGCTTACGTATAGGGGCCTTACTAAGAGAGCTAAGGGGATTATAGTATAGGACTTATAATTTAGGTTATAAGTTAGCCCTAACTAGGGTTATAGTAGGTAGCCCTAAGAGACTCTATTTAATCTCCTAGAGTCTCTAAACTTATTAGTATATATTAATAAGCTCTTCTATATTTATAGAGTCTAGTATTACTAAGAGTGCTATAATCTTATTATTAATAGTTATAATGTGCGGATTTAGTACTAGTATAGCTAAGAGCTAGCTCTTACTATTATTTAGGGACTATACTTTAATATAAGCATCTTTATTAACCTAGGGAGGAACTATCCTTAGGTTAGTAGCCTCTTAGCCTCTAACTAGTAGGTTTATAGCTAGTATACTAGCCTCTAGGTTAATACTTCCTAAATAAGTTATAGGAGCTATTTTTAATTTAACTAGCTACGGTAGTTAAAGGTTTTAAATGTAAGATTTAGTACCGTAGGGGGTTAAATTAAGTAGTAATAATAATGTTTTTAGAGTAGATATTAGATAAAACCTTAGTTTATAAGGTTTTATCTATAGAGGGCTTTTTATGTATCCTTACTTGTACGTACGGCCCTATTTAGGTCCTAATTAGTAGCTACTAGGCCCTACCTTAATCCCTAATCTCTATTAGGGTCCGTAGGCGTTAGTATTATAGTAGGATGAAGAATTTATTTTCCCTCTCCTACGCCTAATTCTTAATATGTTTTAATAATATAAGTATTAGTATAGGGAGAACTAAATATGCTCTTTTATTTAGTATAGGTTTCATCTTAATTAGAGTAGTATTTATAGAGTTATAGGGGGTATAAGTTTTTACCCCTATTTTACCTACCTTCTCCTCCTTATAGTAAGATAGTACCTATAGGTAAGAAGGTAAGAGTTAGGGATATAGGTATATTAACTACGCTCTTTTAAATAGTACTAGTCTTAGTAAAAAACTCGGAGGTTAATATTATTAGTTATGTTATATTAGAGGACTATAGTTTATATAGCTATTAGACTATTAGGGTCTTAGACCCTTATCTCTTATCGTCTTTAACTCTAGAGGGACGTTAAACTAAATAAATAGATAAAATAAGAGCTACTATATACTATAGAATAGCTATTCTTATCTCTTATAGTCTTAGACTAAAGTAGGATGTTAAACTAAATAATAAGTAAATTAGTTAAACATCTTAGTAGCTAAGAAATTTATAGCTTTTAATAAAGAGGAAGAGATAATTAATTATGAATACTATCATATATAAAATGCTACGAGTGCTATGTATAGCTATATTTTCTACTAACAAATCATCTACATTGCGTCGCGAGCTCCCTATCGCAGGCTGCATCACTAGTCCATGGCTCTCCATCCGAGACCGGCGTCGAGATTGACCCAGGCGCCCTGAACAATTGCCTGCTCCCAGCCCATCATGACGGCCAACAGGCGGCAGGCCATGGAGCTCAAGGTGCAGAGCAGGGCATCGGAGTGGGCCAGGACGGAAATATCTAAAAGGTAGGCTCTGCCGACGAGCTCTCGCATGCGCATGCCCTGCTGTGCTGCCTGCGAGTCTGTTTTGCCCTTTTCCGCCGCTCCAGGCTTCGAAGGTAGGCCCAAGCTCCAGAAGACGTCGCGGAAGAAGCCGCCTTCCCAGCCAGATATCTCGTCAATGTACCTGTTTGTCTTTTTGGCGCCAGAAGCCTCGAGCGTCTTTTTACTGGCTAGGACGATCCGGTCTTGGGCGCGTGTAGTAGTGCTCATCTCGGGGGAGCTGTAAATGTCTGGGTCATCGGATGCCAACACTGCTTGCGAGGACACGGCGCCGAAGAACTCGGCGTCGGACGTTGTTCGGGGCGAATTGACGTTTTCATCGGTCTCGTTTGCGGCCAGCTGATATCCAGTGCGCTCAGAGAGCAGTTCTCTTGCGGTCAGCATGAAGCGATCCAAGGGAATGTAGTCCCTGGAATACTGGAACTCGAATGGATGGCGATCGCCGCGGCGGACGTGCATTCCCACAGTCAAGCCCTTGCTTTGGTGCACAGAATCCTGAAGAGCGCGCATTCGCTCAGTGACGTAATCCGCGTCGTCAGAGCGAAGACGGAAAAGAGACTCATAACCTTCTCGAGCCAAGGCGAAAATGCGATGCTGGCGCATAACACCAGTCTTTTTGAGGTCGCCGTATTCTTCGGCGAAGGCGTCGCCAAAAGTCCAGGGTATCGTTGCCGAAGAAACAACAAGGTGATTGGCGTTGTGAGGGCAGGGTAGGGCCTGGCTCGACATCGGGGGTAAGCAGTCTGGGGCTGGTGGTGGCGCAAAGTAGTCTGTGTAGTTTCCATAAGGCCTACAGAAGTCAGTTCCTTGAGCTAATCGCAAAACGCGCGTACATCTTCGACCTACCACCTGGTGTCGTCGACGAAGAAGGCCCTCCCCTCCTTCTTGGCCAGACCGTACGCGAGCCACAGCGCCATCAGCGAGCTTCCCATTCCGGCGTCGGACGTCTCCATGACGAACGTAAGGCTTCGTTCGCACACGGCCATTTTTTGGCCATTGTAGACATTGTTTGGCAGCATCGCGGATTCATCAAAACCGACAGGCGATATCATGCCAACCTTGGCATTGGAAGCGGGCAGCAGTCCTTCATCCAATGCCTGGCTCACGTCGACAAAGTGCGGGTCTGCGTAATAGTATGACCTCGACCGGCGCATGCCCAGCACACGACCATTTTCGCCAATGTTTTGGGAAATTTCGGAGGCTTGCTCGCAAAGTTCCTGGTACTGCGCGGGAGACAAGGGAAATGCGTAGTTGGGGGGTATCGAAATGGTCCACCTTGCTCTGCCTCTGCGGTCCAACACGGCGACGACTGATGGCTCATCCGGCAACGAGAGACCACCAACCATTTCGTACTGGCCCTTGTTGTCTTGAGCATACGGAGTGGACAGCCTGTGGAAATTGGTGTACCATTGCCGGACGGCTAACCAGCCCAAGACGGTAACGCCACAGAAGATGACCAGAATCTTTTTGAGCAACCGCGGGTAGGGGGTCGACGAGCGCCTTTCGTGGCGCAGTATCGACGGAGGTAAGCCAGGCGACGAGGGTAGCGAGCGGTCGGACAGAATGTAGTCTTTGGCGGCGGCGGCGGCGGCGGAGCGAGGAGTGCGCGGAGTGAGTAGAGTCGGCGGAGGGAGGGCCGAAGTCGAGGGCGAGCTTATAGAGAGGTGGTTGTTGCGTCTGGCGTGCATGATGGACAGCGAGTCGGCATGACTCCAGGCGCGTAAGGTGAGAGGTCGAGGAGAGCGGCAAAGTGAAAGAGGACAAGATCTAAGGCGCGCTAGAGGCGCATTGGGAAAGTGAGGACGGGGGCTGGGGGTCAGCGGGAAGGAGTGGAGGGACGGGGAGGGGTTTAGAGGCGGAGTAGTAAAGGCATGATGGATGATGCGAGGTTGCGCAGTGTCTGCGAGAGAGTGGACGAAGGGAGGGAGGGACGGAGGAATGCAATGATGCAACGTGACGGAGGAGGACAAGCAAGCAAGGAAGGTACATGTAGCCAGGTAAGCACTGGTAAGGAAGGCAACATGAAGGCAAGGCAAGGCAAGACAGGCCAGGCCAGCCGGAGCGCACGCCTCACGCAGAGACGCAGAGACGCAGAGACGCAGAGACGCAGACACGCAGACACGCAGACACGCAGACACGCAGACACGCAGACACGCAGACACAGGACAGCGGAGGCAAAAGTCGACAACCGAACCGAGACGAAGTGATCCATGACTGACTTCAGCCCGATGCGGCAAGACGCTCGGGCCAGTCGCTTCCGCGCAAGATGAAACATCCCAACATGATTGTCAAGCATCCAGCTGTACTGCATCTAATAAACTCCACTCATCCCATTATTCGTATACAGTGTCGTAGTATGTAGCTGATGTACAGCGTCTTCGTTGCACTCAAGGCACTTACTTAGTTGGCTTGAGAACCGGGTATCACGCAACTCTCCAGTCATCCATCATCCCGTCCTTCTCATCTAGTAGCTACACTCCGACAACTCACTCCTGCAAAGGAACACTGCGACGAACACAGACGCTACTTTGCATCAACCGGCGACATCTTCCTCTCCACCCGCTCGGTTATCATGCCGTTTAGTGTCCGAGTCGCATCCTCGACGTTCCGCATTCGCTTCTCAGACCCTGGCGACAGCGTGTAGACCGGGCTCATCGCTGCTGCCGACGGTCGTGTGTACACCGAGCTGCTTGTGCTTCCCGCGCTCCGCCGTGCCTGTGCTCGAGCCCGCTCAACAGACGTATCCACCTTGAGGTCTGCAATGTCTCGCTTCCGCGCTGCCGACCGGAGTGCGTTGAGCATCCGGTCCTTGTCGTCTAGCCGTGCCCGCAGCTCGGCGATTTCTTCGTCCTTCTCCTTCAGCACCGCCTCGACCCCGCCTTCGCCGTCCTCGTTGCCGCCGTTTGCCATGAGAATCGATGCTCGCGGCTGGCTGGACCGACGCGCCTGCAGCAGTCGCTTCTCCAACGTGATGATGTACCGGTTCTTGTCGGCCAGGTCTGCGTGCAATGCTCGGATCTGAGCCGAGGCGCTGGCCGTACCGTCGCCATTCTCCCCCAGCGAATCATTGTCCTCCGATCCATGCTCCCCAACAACGCCGTTGCTGTGGCTGGACAGGGAAAGAGAAAGCGCCGACCCTCCCGAAGACGTGCGGTTGAGGTGAGGAGGAACCTCGACCGTCAGTTCGCTTGCCCGCGAAGACCGCACCGACACGGCGTACCCTTCGTTGGTGCTGATTGTGGAATTCCGATATTGGGATCCCATGGCTGAAAATGACCTGCTCGGGTTGTTTACACCGAACGACTTGGAACTCAAAATCAGCCGATTGAGATGTTCGATTCGCTCCTTGAGCGCCGTTCGTGCCAGCTGGAGCTCCAGCATCTGCTCCTCGTGACGCGCCTTCTCCTCTGCTTCACGCGCCTTTTCTTCTTCAGCATCCTTGGCAGTAGCTTCTTCCTTCGTCTTGGCTTCCAACTGCTTCCGCAGATCCTGGATCTCGTTGCGGTATCTATCTAGCAAAGCACGGCTGCCGGCGTCGCCGCCTGCCTGTGCCTCTTCAGCCTTCTTGGCGTGGCTGACGATGCTGTTCTTTGCCCTCGAGGCGAACTTGAGCGTGTTGAGCGTCTCGTTGATGTGCGTCGCAACGTTTGCTGCGCTCCCCGTGGACCCTATCGATATGGTACAGAGAATACTGACAAGAGAGTTTCCAGAAAGGGCCGGTTGCAATAGTCGAGTCAGTTTGCTATCACGATACGGCAAGTGTTTGTCCTTTTCGGCACCTTCTTTGCCCTTGCTCTCAGACAAACGAGCAATGACGGTACCAAGTGTCAGCAAGCTTTTGTTGATGTGAGCGCCCTCGGTTCTCCTCTCCTTGCTGTCCGCGGCTCTCTCCGAGCCTGCCAAGTCAATCAAGCTCAGTGTCGACACTCGGACACCGCCAGGAACTATTGTGGCTGCGCGCTTGTTCTCGTGGAGCGAGGAGCCTCCGGGCACACGCTCTCGACTCTCGACTACAATCTGGACCACGGCGTGACTGCGAGAACTGCGGGCGTTGAATTGTGTACCAGCAACGCGTCGAGAGTTGTCGCCCCTGGCAATGACCCTCAGAAGCTGGTTGGGACTTTGGACAATCTCCTCTTTCAAAGGCGTGGCGTAGACGCCCCTTTTGCTGTCCTCCCTTAGTTTGATCTCCTCCTGCGGTACGGCTTGCATGCCTGGCCCAGTCGGAGGCGGTGGCGACAACAAATCGTTGATTTTCTCATTGTAGATTTCCAGGTAACTCACGCGTAGCAAGAACTCGCGCTGTGGCGTCTCTCGAATGAAGGAAAAGATGTCGGTAATGGCCAGTGGAATCACACCGGGGGAGGAAGCCGTGCCCTGCATGGAGAAGGTCTTTCCAGTACCCGTCATACCATAGGCGAATACGGTGCCGTGATAGCCCTCCATAACTCTGCGAACCAAGCGCTTGGCTGCTGAGTCGTACACCTTGGCATTGTTGTCGTTTGCTGTGAAAACATTGTCTTGATCTTGTTAGCGTGTTTTTCCCGACTGTGCAGATGCGACTCATACCAGAGATAAACTGGCCTCCTTCTTTGCCGCTATAGGTAATGGCGCCTCGCCGGCCATCCAGCTCCCAGTCCCCATGATTTACGTCGTCGGCTGTCCCCGCCTGCGGTCGCACTCTAACGCTGACCACGACGTTTCCCTTGGACTCATTGGAGTTCTTGTCGGCCGACTCGTTTCCTGCGTCGTGCGCATTGTTTCCATCGTTGGCGTGAACGTCGACCGTCTGCGGTTGGGAGCCGTGGACAGAGGGTGTCCTAGTCTCGGAACAGGACATGGCGTGAGGAGACCTGAGCAGCGACTGTCGCGACTTTGCGCTGGCAGAACGGGTCCGCATGCTTGTGTCGCCGTTGGGAACGCTCAGGGAGGTGGAGGAGCTGCGCCTGCTGGTTGGCAGGCCATCGGGCAGTGAGGCGACCGAGGCGGCGGCCGACGAGGAACTGGGGCCGTTGGTGCGACTCAAACCCTTGGGCGGCTGGGGAAAAGAACCAACGCTGATTGTCTTGCGCAGCGTCTTGTTCTGCGGAGGTGGTGCGGGCATGTGGTGTTGTTTCTTGGGCGGCCCTGCTCCTGGACGGACGCAGGTCGTCGACGGCTGCTTGAGGGAGGGTTTGTTGTTAGCGATGGGTCTGGATGGTCTGGAGGGCAGGACCGACGAATCCGGTCGTGCGGTCTGTATCTGTGGGGTCTCTGGAAGCGAGGGCAACGCCCCGGCCGGAGGTGGATTGATCGAACGCCCAGCAAACGTCGTCGTGGCCATGGCGAACCGAGATCCGGCACCGTCGGCCAGCGAGGAACTGGATGGGACGAATTCTTTAATAAGAGGACATGCGTGCCACGCGCCGGCGGCGACAGATGTGCTGCAGCAAACCTTCGATGAATTGCCGTCCCGTCGCGAGAAGTGGAGAGCACGAGGCACGAGCGCAAGCACAAGCACAGTGTCAGGGAGCAGCAGAAGGTGCAGTTGATGGAAGAAGATAACGGCGCGTGCACGGCTCCGAGGCAAAAGGAGAAGGAAATATCAGTTTGCCTCTAGTTTGGCTTTTGCGCCTGGGCCCTTTTTGATTTGACTTGAATGACAGCCTCAAGACTCCCCACCCCTCTCAGCCATGGTACGCTCCGAGCGGTCGCACCAGTCAACAAGCCCATGGTGCAGGAATGCTCTGCTTCGCCTTGGGCCCTTCATCTTCGGCCTGATCTCTCGACAACAGCTATCCGCAGCCATTGACTACGGCGCGGGTAGCTGCAGCACATGCAAGGAACACTTCAGGGTCAAATCCATGCCGGGGAATGCAAACGAATCATGGCCTTCACTGTCCGCTGGCGTCAACTGTGAATATTTTTGTAACCAAGAGCAGCTTGGCGCATTTTTTAAACTGCGGCCATCCATTCCGCCGTTGTCCCGCTCCACGTGCTAATCTTGTACATGTGCGAACCTCTCCTCCTTTTCCCAACCTCGTCTCGCAACCGATCGCTATTGTTCATCCCCCACCTCTCGGTTTCGACCTCAAACGCTCACCACCTCGTCCATCTCCCTCAGAGTGTAGTCCAGCAGGTAGCTCTCGTCCAATAGCTCGTCCACCCGCTTGAAGTGCCTCTCCGTGTACGCCCGCAGCGCCTCCATGACCCCCTTCACGCTGCCTTTTGCGTGGGAACCGCCGGCCAGCTGAAGCCTCGACAGCCTTGACGCCGGGTACAGCCGCATCAATGCCCACAGCAGCTTCTGAGCAACCTGTGCGGTCTTGGCATTGGTGTTCCAGTCTCGGATCCTCAGCAGCAGCGTGAAAATCTGCTCGTCGGCCAGACTTCCAAGCACCTCATCCACAGCCAGAAGCCCAGTCAGGCTCTCCTCTTCCTGCTCCTCAGCTTCCACGACATTCTTGAAGAGCTTGAACAACCTTGCTGGCTGATTCAGTTGCAAAGCCAGTCCAATGGCCTCGCGGTAATTGCCAACGTGCTCGAGATTCTGCAGTCTTTGCTCCTGTTCCACTCGCTCAACTTCCTGATGCGCCGCTGCTTCCATTGTGACCTTTGTCGTATCTTCCCAGAACGTGACGACGCCGTCACCACCTCCCGAAACCAGGCCTTTCGTAATCGGATTTACCGTCAAGGCCCATACGCGATCGGTGTGATTGTCCAGTGTCGTTGCCAGCTCTCCACTGCTAATGTCCCAGACCTTGACAAGACCATCACCTGCCGCCGATGCGACTTCCGGGCCGCGCTTGTCCCGAGCAATGTCTTCCGTCGAGTACGGCAGCCAAGCCAGCTTGAGCACGCTGTTGGTGTGGCCCTCCAGCGTCAGCAAGCAGCTGTAGTCTGTCAAGCTCCATATCTTGACCGTCTTGTCGCCCGACCCAGTTGCGATAAGTCCACGGCTCCCGCTTCCGTTTAGTGACGGCGTCTCCTTGGGCGCAAACTTGACCGTCCAAACACCTCGGCGATGTCCCCGCAGAACGCCGACGGTCTCGCCCTCATCCGCTGCCCAGATTTTCACCGTCTTGTCTTGCGAAGCCGATGCAAAGAGGGTCGCGTTATGGTTGACATCAATGGCATTGATGTCTTTGTCGTGGGCTTTGCGGGTCCATGCGGCCCGTGATGCCTTTTGCGTGTCTTGCTTGACGTTGGAGTTGTTCCATCGCTTGATAGTCTTGTCCTGCGAACCGGTGATCACGAAAGCGGGAGGATGCTCCAAAGGATTCGAGTGGGCTGCCGAACCAACTTGGGGCTTGTTCTTAGGCAAACCGATTGCACCCAGGGATTCGGCGTGGCCCGTGTAGGTTGCGAAGCAGGTGTATGAGTTGTTTTCGGCATCCAGCCGCCACAGTCGAGCAGTGTTGTCCTTGGCTCCCGTTGCGAGCCAGTGCCCAGACCAGTCCGTGTCCATGCATATGATGATGTCTTCGTGCCCTCTGAGAAGCGCCTTGTCTGCCCCAAAATAGTTCCCGCCTATCTGCTCATCGGCATCGCTTTCTTGCCCGGATGAAAGAGAGACTATGCGAATGTCCTCCAGATTCGTCGCAAGGGCAAGGTATGAGCAGTCTGATCCAACGTGGGCCAGATCGATGACCTCGTCGTGAGTTCCGGAGATGCGACGCAGAATCGGCAATGGCTCAATCATGCTTTCTTCGTCGCGATTCTCCAGGGGACGTACGGAGTGCAGTGCCAAAGTTTGATCAGCATGTATCGTCAGGACGTAGGGAAGCCCTTTGTGATGGATAATTTGCACAATTGACTCCGTCTCAGAGCCAGGAGGCTGGTCTTTGGTGATCTCCCTCCCGTCAGAGATGGTCCACAGCCGAAGAGTTCCGTTTTCGCCGCCGGTGTAAATGATGGATCCGTTTTCCAGGAATCCAATATCCTCGACGCTCTCCAGCACGGGTATTGTGCTTCTGATTTTCCAAGTCCGCGCATCCCAGACCATGACAGTCTTGTCTCGGCTTCCGGTTGCCAGAGCATTCTCTTCCTCGGAGAAGCTGATACTCCGTACAACCGACACATGCGAGTCCAAGGTCGCCACACTCTTTCGCTTGTTGAGGTCCCATACTCGCACTTTGCCGTCCTCTCCACCAGACGCTAGCCTGAAGTTTATGGACGCATTATCGTCGGCGTCGACATTTTGCGATTTCTTGCCCTTTTTCACGCTCGACTTCTCGTCGGTGATGAAAGCCTCGAAAAAATGCAGAGCAGCAATGACTCCACTATGTCCGTGGAAGCTGTGTGTTGTGTACCCGCCCTGTATGTCCCAGACCTTGACGATGCCGTCGGCGCCACCAGTTGCGAGCAGAGTTCCAGTGCGGTCGGTCGTGCACACCACGACTGGCGACGAATGGGGCTTCAGAGACCTTGTGAGCTCGGCATCCATAATGGCATCCTCGGAAGCCGAGGGTTTGAGGGCATAGATGCGCATCGAAAGAGAACGGGAGCATATCGCGAGATGGGAGCCCGAGGGCGTCACTACACT
Organism: Phyllosticta citriasiana; assembly: GCF_038021145.1. Classification (NCBI taxonomy): domain Eukaryota; kingdom Fungi; phylum Ascomycota; class Dothideomycetes; order Botryosphaeriales; family Phyllostictaceae; genus Phyllosticta; species Phyllosticta citriasiana. The sequence continues at coordinate 647,457 of NW_027117295.1, forward strand.
AGGTCAGCAAGAGAAGCAAGAGCCTGTCAGCTGGCCGCGAGATACTTACGGGCCATGGAAGTGATCACATCTCCATCCTGTTCTATATGTCAATGTCAGATAAAAGACAAGTCTTTCTGGAGCGAGTGTACACACCCCTTCTATGCGACCCAGTTCAGTGCCCGTGGCTAGGTCGGTCAAAAGGGCGTCTTCTCCCAAACAGGTCGCGAGAATGCGCCCGTTCCTGCTCAAAGCGACGGCGCCGCCAACGTAGATGGGCGCAATGATCTTGCTGATCTCGAAAGTCGTCTTGGAACCGACCTTTTGCGCCATGGTCAAAGCAGTGATTTTGGTTGGAGAGAGCGACAGAATCTTGAGCATCTTGAACTCAAATCCAATTTTCCTTATCGATATCGCAGATCGACGCAGGGTTTCCGCGACTAGCGGCGGACCTACACGCGCGCATCGTCGACAGCGTCGCCATTCAGCGCTTGCATCCCGTCTGAGTACCAGTCCATTTCGAGACGCGCGCACTGGTCAAATATCCTCAAACGCACTCTCTATCTATTCGCAACTGGCAACATACTGACCACAGGCCATGGAAAACGAGATCCTGCCCTGAGAACAGCAGCGCTATCACCGATCTTGCGCGCAGCACAACAGGTACCGGGTTGCTTTGACGCTCTTTGACAGCCGTCATGGGAAGAGATGCATTCTTAACCAGACTCGTGCTGGTGGGTATTACGCACGCCATGGACCATCCGCTTCACTCGCTTGGCTCCCTGAACCCCGGCGCTTCTTTGATATCTGATACTAAATGTTGTCCAGGGTCGTTCAGCATATGGGCCCCCCGAACGCTTCCCGGAGGGCAGCATCGTGGTCGGACCAGACACCAGGACATCTCAAGTGCCACATGAGAGAGTCCAGATGTACGACGAACATGGCCATCCAGTAAATCCGGAAGCACGTGCCCTGGGTCGAGCTCTCAGGGATGCCCAAAACGACGTTCTCGCTGCAATTGGAGTTGTGGAGCGCAAGCGAGTCCATATTTCGACTGGCGCTTCGATCCCCGCCCAGAAAGACCCCAGCGTCGTCAGAAGAGTCGAGGCAGAAAACCTCAGTGGCACAGTGATTGCAATCATTGGCACACTTGCTCGTTACACCTGCATGTGGTGGGCTAGTGCGCTCCAAGACCGCATCTTAGTAAGAACTCGACCAATGAACATCCAACCAAGGTCAATTATACTGACTTGAATCCTGGTAGACATTCGACTATGATCCCGATTTGCCCTTTGTCCAGCTCGTCAGGGACCAGTACCATGTTCCTGGATTCTTCACTGCTGGTCTACCCGCTCAGCTCATGTCCATGATCACAAACGACGGCGACTTATGGGCATCTCTGGCCATATCCACGGTTGATGAATCAGTTTTACATTCTGACTTGTCGAGAAAAGAACGGTTGCGGATTCAGAGATGGAAGCCCCTGGTCCAGGGAATGTGAGTCGGTCCTCCTTCAAAGCCGTTCTCAGATCCAAGTCGTGGCTGACCAGATCAACCACAGACTTTCAATTGCAGTCGAACTGGCTTTCTCGCCCATTATTCTCCATGCAGCTTATCAACGACTTCTACTTGTTCCAGCATCTCAGCTCCTGCCAACCCGTCAAGCATTCAACCCTAGTACGCCTCTTTTGCGCCAGCAAATGTCGTTGTTGGTCTATGACTTATCAGTTCCAAATATCATTGGACTCGTTCGAGAGCTCGCCACGTCGCCAGCCGTCATGATCGTTGCATGGCGCCATTCTATTATGCGTATGCAACGCCTGATGTATGAGTCGGTGGAGAAGGGGGTATTAGTGCCCGATAATCCAGACATATACACGATAGGCGAGGTTTCTGAGCGGTGGATATATCAGGATGTGAATTCCAATCAGTGGAAGGGAGCACAGGAGCACAGTTGGTTCAACAGGCTCTTTTCCTTCCTCGATTGGACCTGGTCCACAGACTCCTCTGTTGGATCATCTAGCATCCAGCCTCCAAATAACGATACATCCAGCTCCGATGAAGCTGAACAACAAGCAACCGTTGGAGACAGTGCACCTACAAGTGATGCTGTCGATGCTGAATATCGTTCACGCGCCGAATCTCCGGCCGAAACGGCCGTGCAACAGCAAGGCAACGCAACCGTGAGGATAGCCTCACGAGACGAAAACACTGGGGTTGTAAGCATCGAAATTGCGCTCCCAGAAGTGGTCGAAGAAGCTCCACAGCAAGAGATTGACACTGGCAATCAGTCGGGCAACGAGCAAGACCGAGATTCAGGAAGGGCTTTATACAATGGGAACAGACGCGGCCAACGACGAAGGCATCGGGTCACGCAGCTTGCGGAGGAGCCAGCCGAGATGCTGGGATCGTGGATCAATTTCACGCTCTCAGACTGGGTGCTCCTCCCAGCCAAAGCCATAGGCCTGCGGATGATGGCACGCGGGTTGCTGCAGGTATTGTCGCCAGGAAGTCGGACGACCCCACGCGTATTTCCATGCTGGCCGTCGCGATCAGATTTCACAGGCGACGGGCTTCACAGGCTGGGTGTGTACGCGGGCAGAATCGGGCTGTGCTGCGCGATAGAAGTCGTCTTGGGACTTGGCCTATGGGGATGCGAGTGTCTTGCCGTGACGACAATCGGGCGGAGGCATTTTCAATGGGGTCGGTCACGCTAGAAATTAACTAAAGGTACAAGATACGGAAATGTGTCCCATCAATCGACACCCCCAACCCATCGCCGTCAATTAAGACGACCCAACGAGGAGGGAGCTTCCTATCCAGGAGCATTCATCTCCAGAGCCCCGTCACACAAGGTGACTGGCAACACTCCCGCCGTGGAGTAGTCAGGGCGGTGGTCGTGGCTGGCTCTGTTGTTTTTTGATCAAAGAAAGAAAAAGAGGTTGAGATGCAGGAGCAAGCGAAGTTTTTATTGTCGTCGTCGACCGAGGTACTGCCGACGGGGACAAAGATGTTCCGGAGCCATGCTCTTTTGGGATGGTAGCTGCCATGGACTGCATACACTCTCTTTCTAAATGCAAATTGACTAGATTGGGGCGGGAGAAGATGCTGTTAATTTGGCGTGGCCAGGGTGTGTGGAAAACCAGCTCCCGTGGTATCACAGCTTTCCTTACGAGTCCTTGCTTGTCTTGGGCAACCCCTCGTGCCACGCGACCTTTGTGTCTCCGTTTACTTGCATCAAAATCATATCTTGTTGCCGCGTCTGACGCTCAGACTACAGCTTGTCTGCATCTCCCCTTAAAGTTGCTTTGCTTGACATCACAGCATTACTTGCAAACGTCATTGACAAGACCTGGAGACATCGGCGAACGGGTAAAGACTGCGAATGGAGCATTCAACTGTGCTAGTAAACGACGCCAAGATTTGTACTCGTTGAAGATTCAGCAATCCCATGGACTCCGAATTGAGCGTTTCACTTTTATCTCGAGGCTGAAATATCACCCCGTCTCGTGCACGGTAGGCGTGAGCCAGCTCCAGAGACCTCGTCTACTGGAAATGCTAGCAGTGGAGCAGGGAATTGTATTTTTCGAGTTGCATTGGTAAGCACGTTCTGAACGCCATTGATGCACATCATCTTCATTATCATAGTTTGACTGCACCTCAACCCCTGGACCGCCTTACGCGGGCTTGACATTGGATTCGTCGTTGAACTCCACTTCCTGTATGCCCTCTTTCGAGATGACCTTCACCGCCAGGCCCTTGAAGTCGATGGGCAACCTTCTCTTGAGTTCATCAGAGCACATGCGCAGGATCTTCATGCCTTGGTCGAGCGAGATGTCGGGATGGTGGTGCTTGTCGAGGATGGAGAGACAGTAGTACCTATTGATTCGTTGTCAACTTGTGTCCCAACACAGGGTTGTTTGGATTGATATGATGACGTACTGTGCGTAGCCATGTGCCGCATACGGGACCGGAGCTAGCGAGGCAAGGTAATCACACCAGTAGAGAGTGGGCTTGTCTGAGATGGGATCCATGCCTCCGAGCAGCAAGTTGACGGTGTACGGTCTCCGCGATCTCAGGGCACTAGCGAGTTCAGTCCGCACGAAGCTGGCAACCGCTGATGGGCTGAGGTCGCTTTCGTTGCGCATGGTGTAGAGTTGGATGTTGGCTTGAATGTACTCGGCAAACTGGACTACAGCACAGGTTATCCCGTCAGTATCGTCTTCTCCACCGGAAGCCTTCAACGGACTTACCAGTGTCTCCTGCCTCACCAGAGAATGCCATCAGGGTGTGCTTGTTCAGGATTCGGGTCTTGTCGTCGGTGGCCTTGAGGATGCTCGCGCCGCGCATGGCAGCTTTCGAGGCGGCGATGATGGTGAAGTTCTTGCCCGTGATTCCGAGTAAAACCTCCCTTCAGCTGGTCAGCGACGCGCCGGGATGAGATGAGCCTGTGAACTCTTACATGATTGCTGTTGGTGTGGAGTGTCGAGGTGAAAGTCAAAGATGGGAGAGGTCAGATGTAAGCTTCGGAGCGGACTGCAGAGGCCAGGCAAAAATGACGCTCGGAAAAGGCAGAACAGAGGTGATGTGGACGGCGGTTTGATGGTGGACGAGCTGTGGTGATGATGGAAGCTGGAGCTGCCTGCCGTTCGCCGGGCTGGAGCTTCGTCGGCGACACGGAGCTTGGACTCGCCGACGGAGAAAGTCTTGGCGCGAATTCTCGAAATTATTTCGCAAACATCGACCAACGATCACTGCTCGAGAAGCTTGACCACGCCAGCGTTCGCGGAGCTGCGCCCGACACTATTTCGACATGTCCTCCTTCTTCACTGCTCCAGCGTCCCAAAAGAAAAGAAAGAGGACTGGTCCCGCCGCCACAGCACCCGAAAAACGAAGCAGAAAACGCAGAGAAGACTCAATCTCGAGCGGCGAGTCCGACGACGACAATCGCCCCGAAGCTGAGGAATACGAGAGCGATGGATCGTCAGACGCAGAGAATGAGACAGCGGCCGAGCGCCGTCTGCGCCTGGCGGAGCGGTATCTCGAAAACATCAAGGAGGAGGTGGACGAGGCCGGCTTCGACGCCGCAGAGATTGACCGCGACCTCATAGCAGAGAGGCTCAAGGAAGATGTCGCCGAAGGCAAGGGAAAGGTCTATCGTCGCATCGCAACGACCCTCGATTTCGATTCTGCGACCAAAAATCTGTTTCGATCCGACAACTTAGCCACTACCGCCGTTGCGACTTGCGCCCCTTATGCCTACACTGCTACGAAGGACATGTGCCTCATCAAATGGCAAATACAAAGCCCGCCTAACTCCAAAGCCGATCACCCCTCAAACCTCACACCTCGTCGGCGTCCCACCCAACTCGCCTATACTAAGGGAAACAAGAGATATGGAAACGATCCGAAATACCAACATCATACCGCCCCAATTCTGTGTGTTGCCGCCTCCGCCGACGGGAAATTCGTCGCTACAGGCGGAGCAGATCGCAGACTTATCATCTGGAACGCCAAAGATCTCTCGCCCTTGAAAGTCTTTACACACCACCGGGACGCGGTCAATGCTCTGGCATTTCGAAGGAACACGAATCAGCTGTTCAGTGCAAGCAGCGATCGCACAATCAAGGTGTGGAGCCTGGACGAGCTGGCGTACGTCGACACACTGTTCGGGCACCAGGATTCGGTGGTGGACATTGGGGCATTGGCGCAAGAGCGCTGTGTCAGCGTCGGTTCACGAGACCGGACAGCAAGATTGTGGAAGGTGGTCGAGGAAAGTCAATTAGTCTTTCGCGGCGGCGGAAGCAGCGAGAAACGAATTGCCAAAGGACAATCAGGGGCTCATGCTGAGGGGAGCATTGACAAGATTGCCATGGTGGACGAGGACACCTTTGTGACGGGGAGTGATAACGGCTCGATATCACTTTGGTCTGTCCACAAGAAGAAGCCTGTCTTTACACTGCCGTTGGCGCATGGGTTGGATCCGCCCATGAAGCCAGAAGAGGTTCATGCAGACGCAGAAACCAATGAAGCATGGATTCCGCCACAGATCCCGAGGTGGATCACGGCGTTGGCGACGATACCCTACACGGATGTCATTTTGAGTGGAAGCTGGGATGGCTGGGTCAGGGCCTGGAAGGTTAGCGATGACGGGAAAAGACTGGAAGCAATCGGCACAATTGGCGCGACAGGGAGTTCCAGAGCAACCACGGAAGAGAGCGACGGATGCCAACAGGCCGAGGAAAACGTGCGCGGAGTCATCAACGACCTATCTATTTTCGAGAGGGGTGATCGGGGCAGAGACGGCGTATGCGTCGTCGCGGCAGTCGGCAAAGAGATGAAGTTTGGTCGTTGGAAACAACACCCGGGCAAGAATGCCGCCGTTGTTTTTGAAGTGAGCAAAAAGGCTGGAGATGGAGTCAATGGCGACCAACAGGGCGCAGAGGAGGCGGATTAGGGCACTGAAAGAAAGCCCTGAGGTCACTTTTCTTTCCAATTGCATTTCCAGCATTCCCGGCGAGCTAGCCGCTGCAACTGGTTTCTATATTGATTGGGTTGGTCGTGCTCCTCGTGATCTTTTGCCGCCACTGAAGGGATTCGAGGAACTTGCAGGCGTCTTCGCTGATGCAAGCCATGGCGTTGATTGGCTTCACATCTGGATCCCGAAGCAAGGCTAAAGATGCTAGACCAAGGTAGGAATGGTAAATGTCAGGCGGATCCCCAGGCATCTTACCAAAGCCACCGACCACGTGCTGGGTCTTTTCCAGTAGGTAACGGCGCATGGCACCCTCTGATGTGAGGTGGAGTTGATCCAGCATCTACAAACCATTAGCACGTCAGGTACAGCAGTCGACAAGGCTGAAGCTGATCCTACCGCTAACGAAGCCCCTACCCACCAAGCATAGCAGGTGTCAGCAATCTTGTTACACCTGCCATTGAAGCCGGCCCATGGCAGCTCAAGGTGGGAGGAGAGGTCTTCAAGCTCCTTGCTGCTAGGATAGCTCTGAAGCTTGATGGAGGAGGGAGCAATCGGTCCATCCTCGCCATCGAACGAGTCGTCTTCGTCGACCCTGGCCGTCTGCCGTGCCACAAGCCAGCGGACAGTTAATTCGGGATCGGCAAGAGTCTGGTTCGGGAGGTGGCCGAGGAGAGCTAGTGCGCCGATTGCACAGTAAGTGAAGCCGGCTGAGACATGCATCAGCTCAGACTGTCAACGGTGTAGGGAAAAATGTAGCGCGTACCATGAGCTTCGTGAAAGGGGGCCTCAGATATCCCGCCATCGTATGTCTGCAGGGCATCGGTGAGCTTTCAAGGAGGCCGAAGCTGCGTTCGAGCGGAACCTACTTCGGACTGCCGTATGCAGCGCACAAGCCCTTGGACATTGATGTCGCGCACGCCCTCAACTGCGCCTTCGGCGTCGCCGCGCAGTATCCACCGCACGCCGGCCGCACAGTAGCCGAATCGCGGGTCTTGACCACCTTCTATATGCCCACCCTCGCCCATGGTCTCTCCAAAGCTGCCATCGGCCCTCTGCATCTTGGGAAGCCATTCAAGGCACTGGCGGCGCTTGACCCGCTCTAGGTCGTCACCCAGAATGACCAGGGCCGACAGAGCAAAAAAGGTTGCGGGCACATTAGCGGGATCCCAGCATTCGTTGTCTGCATTCCTGCTAGAGCCTAGGTTGGTGGCAGGCGAGCCACGGAAGCCACCGTCTGGATGCTGGTTGTGATACAGCCAGTCTATATATCCGGCGCGCTCTGCGGGCGTCATGAAGTCGTCGAGGACGCGCAGCAGGTCCAGAGCGGAGATGATGAAAAAGGCCAGGGTCATGCGATTACAGTCATTGGAGGTGTAAAAGTGCGGGAGAAAGGTTTTGAGGCAGCGCTTCCAGTAGGTCAAGTGCTTGGGGACGTTGAGGCTGGCATCGGAAGGGGGGTCGGAGCCGGGAGACATGGCGAGGGCGGCGGTTGGAGGAGGGCGGCGAGTAGAAGAGGCCCAACTCTGGATAAGGATTCATGTATCGAGCTGTGGCAGCGGAGTGGTGGCCGTGGCTGTGGGGAGGTGGTGTAGTGTACATATTTATGGAACCGCGTCTGAGCGGAGAGAACGGACGCAAGGCAGCACCACAGTGTGCCTGACTGACATGGCTCGCAAAGTTTCCGCAGGCGTAGGTAGCGTCGTCCACTGACAGACGAGAGGGATTCGGTCCCTTGTTTCTTCTTCCCGCTGCAACAACCCCTAACTTAAACATACATACCTTGTCTGCTGCTGCTGCTGCTCGCCTTCCAGCTCCCTCTTGTCGCTCGCCAGTCCGCCCTCCTCACCACCACCGCCTCCACCGCCTCCACCTCCTCCACCTCCTCCCCCGACTCCGGCTCCACTGCTCTCTGATCCCTTCTCCTTTGCTCGATCCCTGCACCCTCTTCGCTGCGGACGCCAGCCCTCCATGTCTGGCTTCGCAAACTCCTTCTGGTCTGGCGACTATGCCGGAGGTGCGTCGCGCTCCTCGCCTGTTTCACCACGCCCATACTCACTCTAGCGAAATTTCTAGGCCTGGGCGTCCTCTTCGGCAAGCTCCAGCAGGGCGTCCAAGAGAATGAGCAGGTCCTCACCATAGCTCGCATGCGCGCCGACGCCGAGGAAACGTACGCCGGCAAGCTCGCAGAAATCGGCCCCGTCACCGACCGCTTCCAAGGAGGCTTTTCTCGCGATGACGGCGCCAGTGTGCGCAAGGTCTGAAGCGTCCACTCGGTCCACCTCAAGCCTCGTATTCTTCGGCGCTAACTCCTATGCAGGCATACGAAGGTGTGCGCAGTGAAATGGACCAGGCTTCCCAGAGCCACAGGAAAATTGCATCAAACATCAGGGAGCTGGTCATAAATCCCTTCGGCCGCTGGTGCGAGGCGCATGCTGGACGCGTCCAAAACTCCCAAGACGACCTCCAGGCGCGCATCAAGCTCCACGACAAGCAGGCCGAGGCTGTGAGGAAGTTCCGGTCGCAGTACTACAACAAGTGCCGTTTGGTGGAAGATTTGGAGGAGGAGGACAAGCTCGCGTTTCAAGATCCCCGGAGCGAGACGGTTCAAAGTCCCAAGAAAATTCCGACTCTCAAGCTCTCGGAGCCAGATGAGGAGGAGGATGAACCGGTCGAGATCGGCGATGAGGTCTACCAACCCGATCAAGTGAAGAAGATACTCACCCACATGCTCGAGAACATCAAGCTTGGCGAACACAAGCTCCCCATCATCGGAACATACCAAAATGTCGCTTCGGGTTCCGACATTACCGAATATATCCAAAAGCACATGGGGGCCACCAGCGTGAGCTATGCCGAGAGGATCGGCCAGGATCTGCTCAACAACGGATTTCTGAGGCACATTGGCGCCGTCGGCAACACGTTCGCCAACAGCTCAAAGATGCAATACCAGTTCCGTCCCAGAGTCTTCAAGTTGACCGGGGTGCCGGAGAAAAAGAAGGAATTGGAAAGGGTTTCCTCTGTCATGTCCAACGAGAGCGGAAACCTAGCCGCCGATTCTCCCTCGAGCGCCATGGGCGAGTACCTTGCCGGATGGAACCCGCTCAACAACCAAAGGCCGAACGAGACTCCCTCGGAAAAGCTTCGCCGTGAAGCGCGCGAGGCCGACGACCGTTACAAGGCTGCGGTCAAGAAGTTGGACTTCTTGCGCTGCAACTTGGAGGAGGCCATTATGGAGCATCTCAAGTTCATGGAGCGCTGTGAGCTGGACCGCCTCAAGGCTATCAAGGCTGTCATTCTGGATCTCTCCGGCGCCATCAGCAATGTGATTCCCGCGCTTCAAAGTACTGTGGATAACATGATGCTGTTCCAGGAGACCATCCAGCCTCTCGGAGATTTGCGCTACCTCTTGGAGAATTACCGTACTGGCCATTTCGTACCCAGAGTACTTACGTACGAAAACTACTACAACAATGTGGACGGTAAGACAATGAAGAGCTGAAGAATTCAGTATGCTGATCGGTGACTAGAACAAACGTTTGGCGTGGACATTGAGGCGAGGGCGAGATCCGACAGGAAACGCGTGCCCATTGTTGTCACCACGATTCTCACTTTTCTTGATAACCGTAAGCAGCTCAAACAAAGTGAGACTGGTTGAGGCCCCATTGCTAATATTCGCAGACTATCCTGATCTCGAGGGAGACGAAGCGCGTCGTGGCATTTGGCTGGTTGACGTTCCTCTTGCAGCCACCCACAAGCTTCGTGCCGAGATCAACACCGGCAAGCCCATTCCCCATGAAGTTCTCGAGCAGTATGAGATACCCATTGTCGCCAGCGTTTTGAAATTGTACCTTCTAGAGCTACCTGGTAAGCTGGCCTTGACGTCTGTGGGGTGTACACTAGACTAACTTTTGCTAGATTCGCTCGTCTCTTCCCACGTTTATGAAATTATCAAGACCATCTACAGCACGACCGCACCAGCAACGAGCGAGGACGCTCGCATCTCCGTCATCCAATCGACTTTGGGCCAATTGCGTCTGGCTAATATCGCTACGCTTGATGCCATTGTCACCCACTTCGTTCGTCTGATTGAGCTCACTTCGGCGGACGAGCCCTACGTCGCCACTCTTGCCAATACGTTGGCTCCATGCATCTTGCGTCCACGCCAGGAGAATTCGCTCACCATGAACGAGCGCTACAGCTATCGCCTCATTCGCGACCTCTTGGCCCACAAAGATGCCATTTTTGGAGAACTGAAGCGTGCGTCGGCCCTGGCACACAGCAACTCCGGAGCGTCGAGGCCGCGGGCGATCAGCACCGATGAGAGCAACCGCCGTCTGGCTATGGAGGAGCGGGCTAGGGCTATTGCCAACCGGAGCCGCGCTTCAAGCCCTGCCCCAAGTCCGAGAGCACATCACCGGCGCGATCGAAGTTCAGCAGCAGAAACGCGATTCCCAATCGCTCCCAGCCAAGCCAGTCCGACTGAGCGTCGTAGGACCCAAACGAGAGATTCTCTTGACGTCCCAGGCAGCGCCGAGAGTTCGCCCGTCCTCAATGACGGCGTCGCTTCAAAGCCGCAGCCAGCGCCAATCGCAACAACGAACGGCACTCCCACGTCCACTGCCAGTTCCAATTCGAATCGCGACAGCACGTCCACCACAGTCTCCATCCCCAACCGCGACTCGATCACCTCGGATGCCTCCTCCACGCCTACCAGTGCGACTGTCGAGAAGCGTAATTCCTTCGGCCGCTCTTCGATCGCCTCCGCCAGCAGGTTTCCCCGAGGAAAGACTGGAGCCTTGGCAAGACAAAGCCTGATCAGCAACAAGCGTGACAGTGTGGGCAGCTTGCGCGGTGATGAAGCGGAGGCGCCGACGCCTGTGGAGGAGAAGCCCAGGGGTGTTGAGTTGGTTGACAAGCCTATGGATGATTAAGGAGAAGGAGTGGACTTGTGAGCTAATGAGGGTCGTTCGTTGTGCATGAATACCAGATTTGTTCTCTCGTTGGTTGGGTAGGTCGGCTGGCACATACATGCAGTGATGACAGGAGGAAAATGATACACATGGAACGGTGTGCAATTTCTCCGTATGACGGACGCATGGACAGGAAGATGGATCGAACAGATGGATGCGCCCATGACAGCAGCGATGACTAGATGACTAGTATAGGACAGACAGACAGACAGATGGCGTCGCTTCTGTTCGTTGGTTGATCAGGCATCTTTTCATATCACTCTTCTACTACTTTTTTCTTCTCCTCGTCTTTGTCCAGTTACCCGAACCACATCGGATGGACGGCATTTCGTGTACAATTTACTTTACTTATATGTCCCTCGACTTCACCTTCCCCACGTATGCCATTGCGTGCCTTTTCGGCGCACATGGCAACAAATTGATGAGATATTTATTTTGACTAGGCGGGCGGGATGAAGGAACGGATCGTTGTGCTCTGATGTAGACTAATAAGAGCTCTTTTTGAAATCTCACTCTACACACTGAAAGCTATGGCTGACTAGAGCAACGAGTCTTTACCCTACTCTGCGCTTCAATGTTCAAGGACTTCGTGACTGTGTACTCAATCAGCTTTCCCAGTCGAAGCATTGGTTGAGACCATGACTTGCAAATCTGCATGGAAGCCCTGTCGCATACAGCAGTTGGGAAAGAGGCACTCCGAAAGTCCCAGTGTAAGGTCACCGGAGAGCGCTCACTTCTCAGGAGTTAGAGGTATGGGAAGCATTCGAGCATGCTGTCGCGATAACTATGGGGAGCATTCAATCACCTTGGGACTAGGAGAGGCGAAGCATCCAAGTTTCACGGGCAAAATTGAAAATGTCACTCCACCACCCTATAGAGACAGTAGAGACGTAGCAGGCATTCATCTACTCATGTCCAACAGAATGCGGAGATAGACTTAGGAAGCATTCATCCGCCAGCCTCCACAGAATGCAGTGGCGTGCAGACTTCACACTCAATCCGCTTGGAGAGCACCATGCCAAATCTAAAGCACACACAAACATTGATACATCGGTGCATGAGCCGGAAGAGAGCAGACTTTGATTTGTAGGTACCGCTAATTTCCCGGCGAATTTCCTGAACTGGAGCACTTTTCGCCATCCGAACCGCCGTTGCTTCAATCATGATGAGAGAAGGAAGCAGAAAGAAAAGCACGCCGTGTAACCCGCATATTTTGGAGAAAAGCAAATGTGAAGTCGACGGGCCTTAACCGACCGCATGGAGACCCGTGTACCCCGTGTATGGTAGGGGGAAAAAGCAAAGGTGACTAGAAGGTCACCGACCACGCGGAAAAGAAATCCGTTTACCCCGTGTGTTGTAGAGACAAGCAAAGGTGGTTGGAAGACCACCGACCCCGATCGAATGGGGAAAAGGCAAGCCTTATACCCCATCATCTGTAGGGAAGAAAAGCAAAGGTCATGAGAAGCCGGCCGAATATGACCGCATGGAAAAGAGCAATCCGCATGTTCCGTCAGTCGTAAAGCAAAAAAGCAGATGTGAACTGAAAGCCGCCGACCATGTCCGAGTAGAAAAGAGGAGGGTTCCGAGCAGACGTCATGACGCCTCGAATGCTCCTTCCGATCAGTTATCGCTTTTAGTTCTTGTTTCCGCCGCCGTGGTGATGGTTCTTGGCCTGAATCTGGACACCGTCATCGCCGGCTTCGCCGTCCTCGTTCTTGTTAGCGCCTGAGAACTCTCCCTTCTTGCCGTCGAGATTGCTCAGGGCGCTACTGGTGGCATTGTCGACGTGCGCGTCGCCGCCGACGGAGACTTCCTTCAGCCGCTGCGTAAACCTAGAGCCGGCGCGTGTCTTCTTCTTCTTGACGGTATCTTCCTCATCGCTCAGGTAGTAGATGCCGTCAGGGTCGTCATCAGGGTACTTGTTGGCAGGGACGGGGCGAGGCTTAAGCATGACACCCGGGTTCATTGGATCCTCGACGATACGGGGCGACGATGCCGACGAGTCGGTGGTGTCCCACTCGGAGGGACCGGCAGAAGCGCCATCGACGTTGTCGTGGGTGTGGGTGTCCATTTTGTCAGTGAAGACGTCGTCCGGCTGCTTGTCGTTCTCGCTGGGGCTGGCGGTTAGAGACGAGTCAGCGTCAGAGGGCTGCTCAGAGGTGTCGGACTGGTTGTCTTCAGCGTCGGTGGATCCTTGATTCTTTGGGTTGACTGGGGACTCCTTCCACTGCAAAGCTTTGGTTATTTTCCAGGGAAGAGAAGCCGTGGATAGTAAGTTGACAAGAGGAAAAAGGTGGAGTGGGTTGCAAGGCGTGATTTTCGGCGCTTGTGGAAGAGGGTAGAACATATGACGCGGCAGAAGAACTTACCAAGGTACCCAGCGCCTTCTGCTGGCGAGCGAATTTCAGGTGCTTGACCGAGTCACGATTCTCGCGGACTATGTGCGGTAGCATGTTAGCCTGAGGCATCCTAACCAAGCCAGTACGTCGTCCTTCGGCATCCTCGTCTTGTTAACCTCTCAACCTTGCACTTACAGAACGTGAACATGAGCTGCTGGGTGGACATGGGCTTGTTTCCCTTTCCCTTCGCCTTCAGAGCAGCCTTCGTCTTCGGAGCAGCCTTCTTGACGCCAGCTGCGAATTTCACCTTCTTCTCGACACTGTCTGTTGCCTGTCGAGATTTCAGCGCCGATTTGGAAGGACTGATAGCATTGCGTTCCGTAATGCGACGGTCCTGAGCTAGCTTCTCCTCGACACTCAACACAGGAGGTGTAGAAGGGGTTGCGGGCCTGGCCCTGGTGCCCATCAACCTCTTTTTTGGAGGTGGGGGGCTTACGGGATGACCACCAAGCGCGCGCAGACCGGGACGGCCACGGCCACGTCCGAGCGGTTCGGGGCTCGAGGCAGCCTCTGGAATAGCGGGTTCAGCCGTCGTGGATTCGGTACTCTGGTCATTCTTGCCTGTTGAAGTATTAGTCCCTTGCTGGAATTGTCCTTTTCAAGTGGAGAAAAAAGGAAGAGAGCTGACTCACGGGGCCTTCCCCTCTTTCTAACACCAGCGGAGCCACCAGAGACAGGAGCGGGAATTTTCGCCTCCGGAGCATTGGACGAGCCTGCAAGGAGGTCAATTGAGCGTCGCGAAAGCCATGAAAGAGCTAGGAGGTTGAGGGATATGGCTTACCACTGTGCGTGCTGCGACGAGTCGTGCCAGCTGTCTGAGGAGTAAGCAAAAGCCGAACGCTCCTCAGTCGAGGCTGGGGAAACAAAAAGAATGAGATAACAAGAGAGAGTAGACTCACCGGGCCTTCCCCTCTTGCTCACAAGTGCGTAGCTACGGCGAACAGGACGGCTAGACGTCGTCCTCGTAGCATCGGGCAAGTCTGAAATAAAGTCAGTCGACAGAAGAGGCGAAAGAGCTTGGGTTCAAAGGATGTGGCTTACCATCGCGCGTGATATAGGCCCTGGTGGCTATCAGACAGGTTAGCAAGCTGATTGCTTCACGCTCGAGGATGAATAGGCGCGACAACGAGCAAGGTTTGGAGCGACAGAGCAAAGGATGCAGGGAGACGACTTACGCGTGTAGTCGACGGACGGGAGCTTACGGAGCTCTGCTTTCCTGTCAGCTCATGGTGTATGCTCATCATCAAGTCGCAGCATACTCATGATTGCTCTGTGGATTGTCTGTCAACTCAGAACAACGGTAATGGTTGACTTGCGGTGTTTGGGTGTAGGTTCCGGGAAAACGGGGCTGGGCTTTGGTGAGTTATGGGGTCGTAACGCGAACGAGAGCGCCGTGACGCCCTAGCTTCTTGATAAGTCGTCGCCTCAAGTTCACTACACATCTGAACGAAAGCGTGGACCGACTTGCGCCATTGTCTGCATTAGCCCCGTTTTCTTCCTGTCAAGCAAACGGGGGCATGCGTAAGACAGAAGCCCAAAGAACAACCACCGCGAGAACGACCGCTGCGGGAACAACCGCTTCGGGAACGCCCATTACGAGAAGAACCGCTTCAAGAAGAACCATTGCGAGAAGGACCCACTGCGAGAAGAAGCACTGCGAGACCGACCACTGCAAGAACGACCACTGCGAGAAGAACCGCTGCG
Organism: Phyllosticta citriasiana; assembly: GCF_038021145.1. Lineage (NCBI taxonomy): Eukaryota > Fungi > Ascomycota > Dothideomycetes > Botryosphaeriales > Phyllostictaceae > Phyllosticta > Phyllosticta citriasiana. The sequence goes on from NW_027117295.1 coordinate 662,987, forward strand.
AACTAGGGAGCATTCACCCGAGGACAACAACAGTTCGAATCTCTAACATTTGGACCAATAGGAGAAGTCCGCCGAGTCCCAAGCTCTTCTCTGCTTCGCTAACTTCAAAGATGCGTGGATGCTGACCTTAGGGGCAGGCCAACGCGCACCTCTCAAGCACCCTTGCTGCATCCCTCATCCACGGCCACCAAGGAAAGCAGCCAGGACAAAGAACCTGCAGAGAACGGAAGGGCAATGGCAGAAAACGACACAGGGGCTCTTTTGGACAAATGGACACGATGCCTACCTTACCTCTCAAAAAATGCACCGACGCCGCGGGGCAACGATTCAAAGGGAGACCTTCTGCTCAAGATGACTATGACATGAATGGACAAGCAAAGAAGCTGGAGCATTTTGTTCGCCCAAGGCGGCAGCTGCCCTGGTGGGAAACCTATTCCAGGGGGCGTTCCTCACGGACACGGAAGAGGCGAAGTCGGTCTGGAAAGAGCGCCGACGATACCACATTACCTCGACACGAACCCGATGAGTGCTGGCGAGAACGGCGCAGGTTGACTTACAATAGCTATCCATTTCGGCGTGAAACCAGAAATGGCGCCGAGAAAAGATGGAAAGGCCTTCTGTGAGACCCTTCCCGCGGGTCGGAAGGACGAGCAGGCGAAGTGCAATAGATTTTCGCGCAAGACGGGGATGTTCGGGATCGGAGTCCACAGAGATTGTATTCCCCGTGGGTCTCTGTGAATTGGCGTGCTGCGTGAACCGGCCAGCCAGCCAGCTTTAGGAATACCGTACTCCGCCTTATCGACGTTTGCCCCGACCGTCCCCGACGTGATGAAAGAGGTTGGATACAACCAGGTAGCATCTTCAAGTGGAGATTTTCGGCAGCGGGAGCAGTCATAGGGTTGGCATCGTCGTCCTTGGTCCACTCTCCGTTACGACTATTTCAGGTAACAAAGACTTGCCCTGTGGAAATTGCGCATATTCAAATCAAAAGGGAGGCCGGAGACCATTGATTCGGGTCTTCCATTACTTACTTCACCCGCAATGCTCAAGTGGAGCGCCAGCCTTCCCACCCATAGTCTATTTTCCAAATCACCATTTTTTCAGATATCGAATGAACTAGCTCTTTTCGTCGCCCCCCCCCCCCCCCCCCCCCCAAGCCACGTGTCTCTAACTGAGCTTTGCGCTTAAAAACCCGTCCAAGGAGTCGTGAGCGCCATTGATGGCGATATCTAGCACGCGATCAGCTAGACCCTGCCATTCATCACCGAGCTTCTCGGCCAGAAGTGCGCCCGTGTCGCCACTGGAGATGTGCGTGGCAAGGTCCTGGTGTGCGCCATCGCTGAGCCTATTCTTCCAGTCGAATGCCCTTTGTCTTACTTGGCCGAATACTTGTTGTGTGGCAGCCTTCAGGAGCGAGAGCTCCTTGACTGGGATGTTGCGCTGCCAGGGCTGATGTTTGAGCTTTTGCAGACGAGTCGCCGTGTCACAAAGGCGCGACGTGGCCTGCAGCAATTCGATTGAGAGGAAAAGGGGTTGGATGTGATTGACAAAGGGGATAAAGCCCTTGGGTTTGTCCTTGATCGAGATGTCTTGGAGTGTCGTGGCGAGGGATTGCCCCGAAAGCCAGGACTGGAGGACTTCAATGTCGGTCAGCGTTGATTCGAGATCCTTGCCGAAAAGAATTTTGCTGGCGAGAGTGCGCAGCTTTTCCCAACCGGGAATGAGCGAACGCTCGGCCGATGTGAGTTGGGCGAGGTCTTCTTCGCTCGGACTGTTGACAATGCCCTCAAGCTTTTCGATTTTCAGGCGTTGGTTTTCAGGGGCCGAGATTACGGCGCAAGTATCGTCAATGAGGAGATGCAGCGCGAGCCAGTACTTGCCGGGCAGAGGTCCAGTCGCCAGAAAGTCATCGAAGCGGGGCGATTGGGAGTGTTCGTAACTCCACATGCGCTTGGTATCACGGTTGTCCTCTAGAGACTCCACGTCGTCGTCTAAGAGACAATATTAGCATGTTGGATGCCCAGTGTAGACTGGAAACTTACCAAGCAACTCCATAGACGAGTCCGAAACGGGCTCGCCTCGCACCCTTTCAATCCTCCGGCGCTCAAGAACCCAAATCTTGTTGTTCAAGCTTTTCGTCAACGCCTTCTTGAGCTCAGCAATCTCCAGCAACCTGTCATACTGCAGAGTGTCCATGTCTGCGCCAATGAAGGCTTGCAGAGTGTTGGTGATTTTCTGACATGTCTGCAGAATCCTGTCGAGCGATGTTTTGGGATCCACCCAGCTTGCAGCTCCATTTTTTGAGCGATAATGGAACGGATGGATTACTGAGATTCTCGTAAACATGAGATGTGCGAGAGTCTCCATTAGAATTTCTTTGATCCTGAGGCCCTCCCACGCACTCATACTTTCGCGGAAGTTGCCAATGTATGACAGAAGACGAGAGTGGAAAAGCTGCGCCTTGCGACTGTCTCCACAAGCATGCAGAAGCTTCGACGTGACTGCCAAAGCCTGGAGAAGGTAGACTTGTGACGATTCAAGGTGGTAAAGACGGACAAGCGCCATGGCCGCCAGGGCACACGCGTCTTCGAATGCGAAATCGTCTTTGCCTGCAGCCTGGCTCTGGAGGTCCACGGCGGCCTTCAGTACCTCTTCCAACCTCTCCTTGGAAGGAGTGTTGCCCTTGGAAACACGAAGAAGATAGTCGGCCTTGATCGTGTTTGCCTTGGTCCGCAGTTTGCGAGCTTCAGCTTTGCTGTCTGTGCCATCTTCTGGCTGTGACTGCTCGGCTGCATACTGATGACAGAAGTCCAGAAACTTGGCTTGATGATCCTCGTTCAGATCCTCAACGTATGGGCTTATGTCCTCGAAGCAAATTTGCTCCTTGGAAAATACGGTCCAATACGTAGAAATATTCTCAAACTTTTCGGCCTGGCTTTGGGCACTCACGCCGACCTTGGGCAACAGCCGAACCCGAAGAGTCACCTCATTGTGTTGGTCATGTATGGAGTCGACCATGCTCGTCAAGGACTGCTTGGCCGTGGCATCCGACGCACTGGAAATTGTTAGATCATATCCGCCAAGCAATCGAAAACAGCAGCACATACCCCTTGAGAAGTTCTCGGTAAGCCAGGTGAAGCCCTCTCCACAGCGAGTAGTCATGAAGCCAGAGAGTATACGAGGTCTTGGAAGCTTCGTCAGGCTTGTGTGTTTGCTGCAGAGATGCCGAACAAAAGTCCCAGAGCTCTTGCCACATTCCAGCCGCCTCCAGAACCTTGAGCTTGATTCTGACGAAACCCAGATCACAGACCACAAGGGGCGAGAAGATTCCCACTTTCGGATGGTCGAGTATCTCCAGGACTTCCTTGTAGAGCTTTTGCTTTGAGTAGATCTGCAGGAGGAGGCGAAGTTCTCGGCGCGTGGTAACAGCGTCCGCTGACTTGTCTCCCGCCATTGACTTGTCAATCGCCATCTTGAGGGTCCTCTTGGCAAGCATGCTCATCAGGGTGGCCGTCTTGGGGTCTTTGGCCTGCAGCGTCTCGGCAGCGAGTTGCTGGACCGCTGGGACCGCGAAACAATACCACTCATTCTTTGGATTCTTGTTCTTCAAAGTGACGATTGCCTAAAGTGAGGATGTTAGATTATGCAAATAGCATCCTAACAGGAGATACGTACGAGTTGAGCGTCGTCCCAAGCGTCGACGGCCGCGGCCGACTCAAACCACGTGATGAGAATGTCGTCGGATCCCGTGGCCTTGAATGCATTCTGCCACAGCTTGTTTCTTCTGGGCCCTGTCCCCGGCTTCTCGCATAACCGCAAGTAGATGGCACGCAGCAATTCAACATCGATGATGGCGGGCTGCGAGTCACACAGAGCCTCTAGCTGCTGGAAAGCCTCGTCATCACGGCCAAACTTGAGGTAGACGGCGGCCTTCCAGAAAAGCAGATAGGGGTCCTTGGGCTTCTTTTGCAGCTTCTTTTCGCAATCCTTGAGGGCCTGCTTGATATTTGATCCGGAGTAATGGACCTTGTCGTTGATGGCGTGCACGCTCAAAGAGGCCATGGCAGAGTTTCGAGCCAAGCAGCGTCACGGCGGGCCGCACCAGCCGAGGGCAAGGAGGTTTGCGCGATCGACTCAAGGGACTATCAACAAGGAGCACAGGACGGCAAAGAGTGGATATGGCTGGAATGGGCTCCAGAACTAGGGCCTAGCTCGAGGATGAGGTTGGGTACGGGGAACGGAACATGAACCAGCAGATTCAGGTTGCGTTAGCGAAGAAATCCCGAGACTGTGGGTCGTCACTTCTTTACAGCATCCACGCGCGCCTTTGCCGTCTTTGCTACGTGCACAGTACCCTTATCTGATGCACTTGTAGCCTGGCTCAAGCACTCGTCTGTCCCCAGAAACACCAGGTTACGTGTAGGGATGCGCGTCAGATGGGCCTGTGCCGTCCATGTTGCCCTCCAGCTGATCTGCCCAGGTGTTGCTGATCATCCACTTGTCACCCACATGGCGCCTCCCATTGGCATTTGCAAGGATATCTCTCCTACATGTAGATGAAGCAAGGACCAGTTGCTGTGCATGTGCGCCTCCAAACCCTCGTGCAGCAGTGTTTTCCCATCAACTTTGAACGCCAGCCAATCGTTTCGCAATTATTCAACATCCAAGACCGTGGCGTCTATCCCGACCTGGACTTTTTCCGAGCCTCCATCTGTATGCGGGAAATGTCTCAGCCCAAGTGCGCTATCCGGGGAACTTTCCGCGCGATTGTCACTGTCGTCGAGGGAAGGTCACGTACCCATTGCTTTTTGCAATCGCGGTAGGCCCTAGAGTTCAGATTGCTATCAGTACCGAATCACAGCGCGCGGTATGCGATTGACGCAGCTGCGCGCCAGTGCAAAGATTGGGAACCCAGGGCAACGTACTGGAAGTAGTCGGAGCAGAGGTCGCGATCACCGCCGTTGCGATGGAGACATCTGATACTGCGCGACGCGGCCTCCTGGCACGGGTCGTAGTATTCGCTGAGAGATTTGCTGTGGGTTGTGGCGGCGGCGTCAGTACCGTAGGCTTGCGGTGAGCGGTCGGGGACAGACAGGGAGAGGATGGCGTACTTGTTGAATTTGGCGGCCGTCTTCTCGGTCCAAGGGTTGTCGTTGTCCCCGTCGCCGGCCATGATTGAGGTCGAGATTCTGACGCGATGGTTGATGTCAACATGAACTCCTACAGGTGCCTACCTACTTCGAGAGGCCCGCAGGTTGGGCGGGCGGTGGACAGCGGCAGAAGCAGCGGCAATGGCCCGTGCAGGGCAGCGTTAGGGTTGGTTCCCGGACATGTTGGCAGCCGAGGGAGGCCTGACTAAGCGACCAAAGCAACTTGAGGCTTCTCCCGCTGCGTCTGATGTCTGATGCAGCCTGAGTGGACCATACCTAGACGATCTTGCTTCCTTCGAGGGGTAAGCCTGCTCACGTCCGTCTTGTGCTCCTTGTGGTCAACCATTTGTTTCCAGACTCACACCGGTCATTTTCAAGCCCTTCGTCACTGTCATGGGCACGCGACTCTATTGCTAAGAAAGTTTCAGAGAGAAATCGAGGGATGCATTGCAATCGCGCTGGCTGGCTGGCTGGCTGGCTGGCTGCCCGACCGCCTGCAAAGCCGATGGTGACCGTTGCCGGATCTAGTGCTCCGTCGCGGGGAGCCAAAAGGAACCGCTGGCTGCCTCCTCTCATGCTGCAGCCGGGCAGACTCCAAGCCATCAATCACCGTCACTCATTGACGCATCGGACGACACCTAGCGTCCTTCTTCTTCGACACTGTTCGTTGTGTACCGACTTCGCAAGGGCCGCGACCGTGGCTGGCAGGGGCATGCTTTGGCACCAGCCCAATGTCGTGCAGCTCCATCATCATCAGGGCCTCTTCCCGATTTGGATAACATTTCCATCTCTAGTCCACGACTGCTTTTGCGACGCTCCGTCATGCCCTCGCAGTCCTAGCCCTCCACACCCGCCGTCGCCAGCCTCCACTTTTGCGTAGTCCATGAGACTGGGGTTCGCCCTTTTCCTTGACTAACGCCTTGCCCTCCGCCATGCTTGTTCGAGGCCCTCGGTGCTGCTGCTTGACGTGGGCCGTCGTCGGCCTTCCTGGAATAGAAGTCAGTTCCCTCGCAGGGACATGGCGTCTTGGTGCTGCCCAGGGCCACTTCTTCGGTGCCATGGCAGCAGGGAAATTCACTCCAAGCCCGTTATCCTGCCCCGGTCCACGCCTCCCTCCACGCCGTCCATGCTCCGCGATAACGTATCCGTGATAACGCACATGCCAATTGCGCCCCGTGGTACCAGCGCGATACAATGGGAAGCTCTGCGAATGTGCTTCATCATTTGGCGACCCAAGATAGTACTCCATCCATTGAGGTCGATCTCTTGTTGCAATCGCCGTTTGCAAGGAGGAATCCTGAGTCGCGCCTGGATTCTCGCCGCCAGGGCCAGCACATGCCTGTCGTCTTCTTCCAGGCTGTGATCGATTCTCTTCATGAAGCCCAGATGGATATAAAGTCACTTCGCGTCGTCCATATGCTACCATCAGCATCTCATCTCACTTCGATCAAGAACAAGAGTCTTTGAGCTCGCCTTACCCACGCCACCTCCATCCTAGAGGCTGTTCACCTCGTGTTGCAACCCCTCGAGCCTCTTGACATACCCCCCTTCTTGGTGTTGAGCCCGCCACCCTATCCGACTTCAGCTCTTGCACAGACTGCAAATCCAGGTAGGTGATGACTCGGCAAATCCTTGCTAGCCTCAGCATGGACATGCGGCCGTGTCCGCTCCCCCATGCTCTTGCTTCGACGGATTTCCGCTCTTGACTCGAGCCATGGTGGCCATGGTGTTGACGTGGATCTTGCAGAAACAAAAATGGCCGCCGTAGCAACGCAGTCCATCTCCCTCCCTCCCCGACCCAACTTGAAGCCCATCATCAAGAATGTGGCCGCCGAGAGAACCCCTGAGCAAAAGATCATGGGTTTAGATTTCCAGCCAGAAAAGCACTTGTCCTACAAGGAAAAGGCCGAGGTCATCATGATGAAGGACATCGGATACCCTGAAGACCGCGGTGTTTCTCCTGTCGCAGTGTCCAAGCCGTTCCCGCTCTTTTCCCAGGAAGCCGTCCAAGAGATGAGAAGCGAAATCTTCCAAAGGGAGGTCACGGAGAACTGCAGCTGCAGCAGCAACATCGCCGCCTGCCAGCTCAGGGGCTACGTTCCCAAGTAAGTATCGTCTCGGCTTGTTTATACCAACTCTTTCTAATGGAAATTTTTTTCAGGTATGCTCCCTTCACCTACGACGCCTGGACTCACCCTGAAACCCTCAAAATCATCTCCGACGTTGCTGGAGTCGAACTCGAGCCCGTCATGGATCTCGAGATAGCCCACATCAACCTCTCTGTCAAGTCTGAGGAGCAAAGCAAGAAGGAGCTTGATGTCATCAACAAGCAGAAGCGTTTCTACGCTGACGACGAGGGCATCGCCGGCTGCCCCTGGGAAGACGATAAGCCTGTCGTTGGCTGGCATACCGACAGCTACCCCTTTGTCTGCGTCCTCATGCTCAGCGACTGTACCGACATGGTTGGAGGCGAGACCGCTCTGCGAACCGCTACCGGCGATGTGATGAAGGTTCGCGGACCGTCCATGGTAAGTCGCTTCAAGCCGGCGCATGGTACAACGAGCTAACAGTATGGCCAGGGTTGTGCTGCTATTCTGCAGGGCCGCTACATCACCCACCAAGCCCTCCGGGCTCTCGGTGCCCAGGAGCGCATCACGGCCGTCACATCGTTCCGTCCCCGGAACCCTTTCCAACGCGATGACAGCGTCCTCAGCACGGTCCGCCCGATTTCAGACCTCTCGGTCCTCTATCGGGGATTCGCAGAGTACCGACTGGCAATGGTCGAAGAGCGGGTCCGAGCCCAACTTAAGGAGGTCCGCGAGAGGCATCGGACGGCCAAGAAGTTTGACACCAAGAGCTTCAAGCGATTCCTGGGCGAGCAGATTGCCTTCCTCCAGCACATGCAAAATGAGATTGTGCAGGATGAAGATGTCCAGTTCGGCTTCGTCGAGGAGATAGACTACCCAGACGTCAAGGTCGGTGCGGACGAGGAGGATCCAGCCAGCAAGCGGCTCCGTACCGAGTAGGTGCGTCTTAGCTGGAACTCTCAGCTGCTCGCCAGGGCCTTTTTGCATCTTCAAGGCACGCAGCTTGTAATTTTTTGATGAGTCACGCAGCGTTTCGGTATTTTGCGGCATTCGAGATTGCAGATTTTGTGAGGATATTTTGGCCGGTCATTTTGTCGCGCCTGGCATGAGTTGCATCGGGCTCGAGAAAGAGAAGGTTTGTTGCGCTGGTGCTTCTTCCGTTCTGTCGCTTTGGCGCTGCTTTGGCGTTTGGTCGCTTTTGGGGGGGGGGGGGGGTCTCCTTGCATCCTCCACAAGCAGAACACTCTTAGATAGCATGATAATCACCAACTGAATCAAAGTTCTGACTGTAGAAAAATGATCTCGAGGGGAAATTGGTGGCAGCAGAGTTGATTCCTGAGACGACTGCGTACTCGGCTCGAACAAGCTGCATTTGCACAACTTCTCTCAAAGCTCCAACGCCCTAGCTCTTTCCAAATCCGGTGGCAAATGATTTCGAATAGAAAGGGAATTGAGGGTGAGTTGGAACATACGTGTTCTGGCAAACGCCATGGTGCATCGAAAGGCGGGGCGACCAAGTCCAGGTCATGATTGAAAGTGGGCGAGAGCGTCAACGGAGGCAGATTGTTTGCCGACAGAGTCCGACAGGCTGGCGCGGCTATGCAAGGTGATGATCCGAAAAAGGTGGGTTTGAAGGAAACGCAACGAGAGAGACGAGCAGTTTCAAGATGGTCCGACGGACGGACATGTCATGGTGAAGCGCGAGGTGGGCGACGGGGAGGCTTCATGAGCGGATAGACGAGTGGAGCGAAGAGGATGGGGGAAAAGAGGGGAGCGGCGGATAGAAAAGAGGGCGAGTAAGTGGTTCGTCGATCGACATGGTTGGTGGGTGGTGGTTGGCGCATCAGTCAGCAGACGTCTTCAATTGTGCTTGAATCCATGCCAATTGGCTTCACTCACCTCACACGCTGTTTGCATTCCACCGCCAGCTTCTGCCTTTCCCGCGCTCGCCATCCGCCTCGTTCGCTCGTGCCCGCCCTCAATCTCCGCCGTCCTTGCCTCCAGCGACTCCATGCCCTCTGCCACTTGCAGGTAGCTCCTCGCGACTTGACGCCCGAATGGACCTGCCCCCGGGCTTCTCGCGACCCACCCGCCAGAAAACTCCCGCCTCCTCATCCAACACGCCCTCTACCTCGTCCTCAACTCTGCCGACCTCTCTCGACATGGCACCGACCCGGCAACCATCGGCCCCGGCCGCCAAAGCCTCTAGGGCCTCTCGCTCTTTGGCCCACGACAAAAATTTGCATCCGTCAAGCAAGGACAGCCTCAGGTCGACCTCCAGCAAAAAGCTCGAAGAAGCGCCCAAGGTGGACAAGAACGAAGAGGTGATGCCGCGGCATGCCCGCCTCACCACGTCTCGCGCTAACCTCAAGCAATCTACAGATGTTGAGATTCTTCAGATCCGACTTTGACAGCCTGCGTTCTCTCATCACCTGCAAAATCTGTGACCGGCTACTCTACGAGCCCTACGTCATTTCATGTGGCCACACCTACTGCTACAGCGTCTGTGTCTCTGAACTTTGCCAACACGCGCGCTGACTTGTTTATAGTGCCTCTGCACTTGGTTCGTAAACAACAGAAATCGCAAGACGTGCCCCGATTGCAGAAGCGTCGTGATCCATCCGCCAGCACCGGCCTACCTTATTCGCGAAATGACCACTGTGTTCATCAATCGGACGGAGCTCCTCCCCACCGGCGAAACAGAAGACCAACATAAGCAGTGGCAAAAAGAAGAGGCCGACATTGTGCAAGCGGACAAGAGCAACAGTGATGGTCAAACCGGCGGCCTCTTCAAGGGCTGCTTCAAAGTTCGCCCCGAAGCCGGCCTGCGCGTGGTTCGCGACCAGAACGATGGTATTGACCGATGTCCGATGTGTGCATGGGAACTGGTCGACCGAGAATGTTCACAGTGCGGCCTCCAGTTTGACGAGACGGGCGCTCTTACTTGGGACAACAGCTTCACCGGTTTCAGCGACATGGATGAGACGTCCGAGCACGACACATTTTCCGAAGACCTAGAGGCCGACATTGACGGCGAATCCGAAGACTCGGCCATGGGCATGGATGAAGACGACGACATGGATGACATGCCCAACGAATACTATGACAACGAAAACAACTTTGCCGACAATTATGCCGTACGGCGATGGCTGGCTCATGAGATGGCACGCCCGCAGGTCTTTGGCTTTGGCGCACCGCGCCGCCGAGCTGCTCATAGTGCTGCTGGCAGTAACAGGAGATCCTACAGCGCTAGCATTGCCTCCGACATGGTGTCCGAAGACACGGAAATGGGCACGCTCGAAGAGGAAGACGAGGACGAGGATGACGGTTCTTCGATGCACAGCTTCATCGATGATGGAGAACCAGAGATGCCTAGCTCGTCTCGAGCATCCGGATCCATGGCAAGCCAAACGCCAACGCCGCCTCGCAGACGACGCGTGGCCACGTCTGAGTCTTCCTCAAACGTTTCTCATTCGGTTGAAGAAGTCGACGACGACGAGGACGATGACGTAGACGACGAAGGACCCATTTCACATGGTGGAAGACGAACGATGTTCCACGCGCTGCAACAACGCAGGCCTCGGGCGCGCGTCGCACCGTCTACTTCCTCTGTTGGTGATGACTCGATTGACGGGGAGTTCGACGAAGAAGCCACTCAACATCTTCTCCGAGAAGCTGGGTGGTCCCCGCTCGAACCCGAGGATCAAGACGACGAGATGGAGGATGATGATGATGATGATAGCGATGGTGGAAGAACGACTGTTGGGTGGGCGCCGATTGCGAATTCTGTTGAACGATCACGGGCCGGAGGTTCTCTAACACCTACTGCAGATAGACCGAACGTGGCAATTCGACCGCCATCTCGCGCTGGCAACACTCGATTTCTTGATGGCTCCAGGGGCCTACGTCGACGGAGCTCGGTTCTCTCAGGGTCCTCGGGAGCAAACTACGAAGACGGTGAAGCTGATGACGATGATTCCGATATCGACCGGGACGGTGACAACAGCACGAGATCTCCAGTGGTGAGGCCTCGAAGTTCACGTGTGCGCCTGCGGGGTGGAGGTGCTGGAAGCAGTTCTCGCCCTCCAAGTAGTGCTTTTTCTGGCAATGCAGTCGATCAAGAAAGCGAGGGGGATTCAGATGAGACAGCTGGTCCAGGTGCACGCAGTCGGCGCTTTCGTGGCCACCGGCAAGAATACGACCCGCGGATCAGTTTATTCTTCGCTCAACACATGGCTGAACTCCGTGATATCGATATGGAGCGCCAAGACGCAGTGCTAGGTCATCTCAATGAGCTGCGTGCCACGACTCCTGTCGCACGCCCTCGGACAGTCAACAGGAACCGGAACTCTGCATATGCATCTCAACATCAGGCCCTACCCAATAGCGCTCTGCCACCCTTGTCACCCCCAGCAAATGTACCTGCCAGACTTCGTACGCCGTCAAATCATAATTCGTCTGGAGGCTCTTCTGCTGCAATGTTGCCGCGTTCAGGACGCAGCCATGGTCTTTCGAGCCAGGCCACTCTTGCTGCTGCAGAGTCTAGCATCTACAGCCAGCGCCGGAATCCCACTCCATCCTCAGTAGCCAGTGGCACAACAGCAGCCGATGCCCCCGCTCAACCGCAAAGCTTCATGGAGGGACCACACGCCTGGTCCAACAATATTGCAACGGATGCAAGTGACCGCCCGTTGAGTAGGACGAGCACATCCAGCAGCCGATATAGCTCTGGGTCATACCAAGGCCCGATATCACCAGGCCTCAATTTCGCAGCGCGCTTGGCGCAAACGCGGAATCCCTTCAATCCATACATGGCTCTAGGCCCGCGGCCTCGTCAATCGAACCAGCGCCTCCGTGAGCAGTCTTCTACCGCCACCCTTCGTCCCCGTCAGTCTCAGCGCGGCCTTCGCCAACAGCCATCGCATGGCAATGTTCGAGACGCAAATGTGCCGGCCCAGCATGTCCGCCAACAATCTTCACGTGTGAATTTGAGATCTCAGCCCTCTCAGCACCGTCTCTCATCCCAAGCGTCTTCCCGCGCCCTTCGAAATGCGAATTCCGGTGGCATGCACCAATCGAACGGTTCAACCACGAGCATCGGTTCAAACGGCTCGACATCGGGACGCTCGCGACTGACAGAGGAAGAACGACTCAGTCGTGCCCGCGAGCTCGTCATTAGCCGCCAGCAGGCCCTCAGCACCGGTACCAACCCGTTCACTGCCGGTCGCGGCCGTGGCAGGCCACCCAGCCAGGACAGCACAAGCAGTACGGGAGCGTCTTCCAGGTCTTCAAGTCAGTACAGCGTCGGAAATGCACCCTCATCTACTGGTGTGATGCCTGGGCCTGAGTATGGGTCTGGATCAGGGCCGGCGCCGACACAGACTTTGGCACAACAGCAACAAGGTTTGGCTTCGACTGCTGGCTATCGACCAGCGCCGGCGCGGCGTGTGATGCACAGGTATGCCGAGCAGTCCTTGACCGGACAGCAAGGAGGCGTAGGCACGATTAGCTCTGGCAGTGGTGTCAATTCTGCTGCACCTGGCCTTGCGCGGACGCGAGCTCAACCAGCATCTGGAGTAGGTGCGCAAACGTACGGCCTTGACAACGGACAGGGAAATGCGGGTGGTTCTGCAAGGGCAGGCTCCGTTGCGTCCTCGCCAGCGTCAAGTGCCGTCACTGCTGGTGGCGGCGTGGGGAGGTATTGATGGGATGGCCATTGGAGCTGACCTGGCTCGCATGGTTGCAGAAGAATCTCTATTTCCTCTTTCTGGGCTTTCTCGTCGTCTACTTTTCCTTTCCTTCTATTCCCCCTTCATTTTCTTTTCATTGCAACGGTAGCTTCAAGTAGGGATTCGAGTCTTTGGCTTGGGAGAGCGAGCTTCATGTGTTACGGGATCACGAACCGGGACTGGGTCATGGCAATAGGGAAATGGGCCATGGATGGCACAAGGGTCATTGGAAAGGCGCAGGGCACTCATGGATCACGACAGCGATGTTGGACGGAGTCACGAACCAAGAAGGATGATGGAGTCAAGAAATAATTGAAAGAGTACTTAGATCCAAGTGGTACAGAAGTTTGTGGTTGGAGTTTTGGCGGTGATGGTCCAAGATCAAAACAGAGTTGGGACAGTCCATCGAAGAAGAGCGTGCGTGCACGGCCTCTTCTGCACATGAGTTGGAAAAGCGGTACCTAGGCAGCAAATACATCACAACGACAAGCCAGCCACTCATGCCACATGCAGCCAGTTGTCTTGTTGTTGCGTCTTTTTGTTTCTCTCTCAGCTATGCACAAAGATATCACGCTTTCAACGAGGCCACCCGGCCGCGACGATGAAGCCAAAGCAGCTTGCCTCTAGAGATGTTCCTGTCGTCGTTGTCCTGATGCTCAGTGTTGGAGAGGAGGAATGACAGAGATACAATTGTATGAAAACTACTAGTAACACAGGTATGCTAAGGGAATCATGACCAAAGCCGTTCCGCGTCCCTATTCTAAAAAGAACAACGCGCGCAAACAGTTGACCATGCAGCCACGACCAGTGTGGTAGTACGCCCAATGCCATCCACATCCAGACAGCTGACGCCTATTTACTCTCATCTTTCTTCTTGCCGCCGCCGAAAACACCACCAACCAAACCACCAACGCCTCTCCCCACGCCGCCCAGCGTGCTTCCCACACCGCCGACGACGTCTCCTTTGCCCAGCTTGCCCACTCCCTCGCCCAAACCTCCCGTCACGCCGCCCACACAGTCACCAACTCCTTTTCCTACACCTCCTACGACGCCTCCCACGGGTCCTCCCACCGTGCGTCCAACGCCTCCCGCTGCGCCCTCAACCGTATCGCCCAAACCGCGTCCCACGCCGCCAACCGTGTCGCCCACGCCACCCGTCGCGCCGCCCACGACGCCGCCGATGTCAGCGCGCCCCAACGCGTCAGTTGTTCCCGTCACAGTGCGTCCCACGCCGCCGACGGCCGCGTTGGCGGTCGAATTGACGCCGCTGGTCGTGCCCGTCACCGTCTCGCCCGCGCCGCGGCTGATGTGCGCGACGGGCTGTCCGACGCCGGCTGGTCCGCGCGACGCGGCGCCCGCCAGACCAGACGTCACGCCGTGCACGGCGCTGTTGGTTGCGCCGATGGCGGCGCCCGTCGTGGCGTTGACGGCCGACGTGGCGCCCGTGACGGTCTTGTTGAGGGCGCCCGTCGTTCCCGTTGCGGCTGTCTTGATGGCGGAGGGCCTGCTGTCGGCTGGGCTGTTGAGCTTTCGGGGAGCCTTCTTGGCGTTCGGCGGAGATGTGCTGATGGTTGTGGTGGTTGTGGTAGGCGTCTTTTTAGTCGACACTGTCGAGACGGCGGGGGATTTGGGCGTTGATGACGCAATGGCCATCTTCTCAGAGACGGATGAAGGTGACTTGGCGGTGGAAGTGATGGCAGTTGCGTTCTGCTTTACCGATGCGGTTGAGGCGGGCGACTTTGGGGGTGGGGACGGTATCTTTTTCGGTCTTGTTGTCGGCTCCTGCGTGGACACTGGAGGAGCCGTCGACTTCTTTGCCACGCCAGGGGTTATGGGACTAGACTTTGTTGAATCGACAGGGGACGACAGGTCCTTGGCTGATGCGGAAGCTTTGTCGGCGGTTGCGCTGGGAGGGGACTTGGTGCGGATCATGGGTACAGGCTTCTTGCTTCCGATTGGCGAGTGCGTAGAAATCCTCTTAGGAGGAGATGTAGGAGAAAGCGGTGTCGGGGAGATGAGTTTGACATCAGAAGTTGAGGATCTTGAGGAAGTCTTCTTTTGTGTGGCCGTCGTCGGCGCAGACTTGACTGCAGCTGATGGAATAGCCTTGGTTGGAGAAATAGGAGACTTTGGTTTGCTGGCACATGAAGAGACGCTGGTCCTCGGTACAGCAGACTTTTTTGCACCCTCTGCTCCTTTCGATACTCCTGATAGGGCAGTCCATGTCAGCAGTGGTAAATTGTCGCCATTGCAGAGCCTCGCTTACCTCCTGGGGCATCATTCTGATTCTTCAATTCGACCATTGGCGCCATGATAAATTTTGTCGACTTTTGAAAAACGAGTAGAAATTAACGAGGGGTGGAAGATTGCTCGGGGCAATATAAAGGGGAGCGAACGCGCATTGAGTCGCGGCTGAAGGTGTTCGTTCGACGCATGTGTGGTCCAGGATTGACGTCATCGCTTGGAGCGAGAACTTGTTCGATGCATAAGCCCAGCTGCACCTCTCCAGGGATCCTCCAAGTCTCAGGCCCTCTGGGGAACATGTCTTGAACAAGCCTTCTGGACCATGATCCACCCGTTGATCTCCATATGTAGCGTGGTAGAATGACGTTCTGGTGGAATCTCAATGCAAGCCCCTATCATCGATCCCCTGCGAACCCTGAATACGATGCTCCAGGGTCCTTTCTGCACCACCAGACCATCGCGACCCCTTTGTGCCTGGCTCCCTTGCTTCCCCGGCTTTTTCGAAAGATCGGCCGTTGATCGTGAGAAAATCTGGCTTTTTTCTGCGCATGATGGGACAAAGGAACATGGAATCCGACCGCTTTAAACCAATGATTCGCTCGTGAGGGATAGCCTTGAAACATTTGACAAGGGCTTATTTTGAAGCTTTTTTTCGTCAACTCAGTCAGGTCCTGTTGTCCAACGTGACTGGATAGCCACACGTCATATCGAGCGGCTGTCAAATCATACGAGCCTTGTGGGTGTGTGGGTGAGTTTTAGGAGTTTTCGCACTCGGGCGCCCATGTCAGTCCGTGTCTAAATTGACGTCAACGCCAGACATTTTTGTCAGCAACAACGCCTGCAGCGAGAAACATCAATCAAGTCGCTTTGCAGATGCACATGTCAGAACGGGCTCTTTCTTTGGATATTGGGAAAGTTATTTCGTATTGCCTTCCAAAGCTTTTCCCATACCCGTTAAATGCCAGCTCCACCATTACCTTCAACTTCTATATCGCAAAGCCGCCCGAGTTCTTTTGTCTCGGTTCGCCCGCTGCCTCGAATGTGCCATTGCTCAGCCTCCTCAGGGCCTGGGCAGTGCTCTGACCTTCGGCGACCCACGTGACATTGTGGCCCCTCTCCTTCATGTATGCCGCTGTGCTGTTGTCATAGGAATATTCGAAGCTCACGGTGTTAGGCACAAGCTGGTCATGGAGACGCGGTTTCTTCAGTGCTTCGGGTGCCGTCAAATTCAGACCGAGCATGTTGAACACGTTCTGGATCGTCGACGTGATGATGCGAGACCCGCCAGCTGCACCAACGCTAATGTAAAGTGAACCGTCGGGATAGTCGACGATGATGGGGGTAATGGATGAAAGGGGGCGCTTGCCGGGGCGAATGTAGTTGGCTTCGCTAGGAATGTAACCAAAGGAGTTGCTGGAACCGGGAATGGAAAAGTCGTTCATTTCGTTATTCATGATGATTCCCGTCTCTGGAACTAAGACACGGGAGCCAAAGTAAAGATTAATGGTGGTCGTCAATGAAATGGCAAGGCCGGACTTGTCGGCAGCCACGATGTGAGACGTGCCCGGAGTATCAAGACTCTCGATGCCACTCGGGTCGTAGTAAGCCACAGGATGACTAGCCGAGTCGGTAATTTTACGCCGGATCAGCGCAGCGGTGTTTACGCTGATCATTTGTTCTTGATACTCCTTCATTCCGCTTACGAAGTCGGGATCACCAAGCACAGTTCTCTGTTTCTAATTAGCAAAAATTTCCAAGAACGTGGGAACATGTTGATGTCAACAGCCACTTACTTCAGCATAGGCGAAGCGGATGGCCTCGTCAAGGCGGTGGGTTGTCAGGTTGACATCCTCGCCAAAGTCTTTGTAGCCCTCGACAATCTTGAGAGCACTGAGAGCGACGGCACCGCTGCACGGAGCAGGGCCAGTGGTCAATTTGTAGCCATTGTAGGTGATTGACAGCGGATCCGGAGTACTAATGGTGTAGTTTGCCAGGTCCTCGAGTGTCATGATACCGCCAGCCTTTTTCACAGCGCTGATGGTCGCATTTGCGATGGCACCAGTGTAAAAGGCATCAACACCCTCGTTTGCGATGACTTCGAGCGTGTCGGCATACCGTTTGCGCGTGATGGTGTCGTTGAGTCCCAGGCGAGTACCGTTTGGAGCAAAGTCGACGGCCCAATTGGGGTCAGTGACAAAAAAGTCGTCTTCGCCCGAAGTTGCCGAATTCATTGCCTTGTACAAGTCCTCATTAAGCCGGAATCCATACCTCGCGAGCTTCACGGCCGGGGTGACGACATCCTCCCATGCTAGCTTGCCATACGTCTTGTGGAGGTGCTCGAGGCCACGAAGCTCGCCAGGGACGCCACTGGCATGTCATTAGATATTGTCGACAGTTTCGGTTACTTGGGTCGCGTACCTAGCCAAGCCACCCAACTCGGAAAGCTCAGTGTTGTTGTTGTACATGTCCTGAGTCGAAGCTGCTGGGGCTGTCTCGCGGAAGTCGATGAAGTCGTATGTTCCATTTGGACCGCGTACAGTCATGAAGCCGCCGCCGGCAATACCTGACAGGGTAATCAGTCGCAATCATTATGGCGGGAGTAGCAGGGGCATACCGCTGTGATACATGCCAATAACGCCAACGCAAAGGACAGTGCCGACGAGGGCGTCGGCAGCGGACCCTCCAGCCTTGAGCAGGTCGATGCCAATGGTACTACATTCTTGCGACTCGGCGGCGACTGCGCCAGTGCTGGCATCCTCGATGGTATGCTGGTGGGGAAGTCCGAGAGCCACTTGAGACGAGAAAAGGCTCGTCAAGAGCCCGGCGACGGCGGGCATCCGCAGAAGCTTCATGATCGCGTGTCAATGAGGGAGGGTCGCGCGACACCGAGGGAGAACAATCTTACCAGGCACGTCTGTCACAATCAAGGGAGGAGCGAATATATACAGGAATTGACCGACACGCACCACGTCGGGCGGCGGCGCTGGGCAGCACAGACACGAAGACGGGAGTAGTCAGTCAGTCAGTCATGAAAGCGGCGAAATCGTGACGAGATTATTGATAACTAGATGGAATTACTGTCGGCAGTTCTGTCGACGAGGAACAAGTCAGAGCCGTGTGGATTGAGGGTGAGCGTGACCAGGGCCGGGACAAGGGCTGTGACCAGGCGACCAAGCAAGGCAGGTCAGGGACAACTGAAGGGCGAAGGCAGGCGTGATAAGGATGAGTACATAACGCCATGGTGGTTGAGGAGTGCAGTGGGCGAGTAAGAGGATCGTCCAACAGATGTAGATAAACAATAGCACCGCTGATAGTTGGGTACCCTACTGCATGTGGGAAGACGGCGCTCGAAGCGGCAGGACGCGCGCGCGGGCCGAGGCAGTTGAAAAATTCAATGGAAACGCGGGCCGTGTCGGGTGTAGTCATATGACGTCATCTCCGATGCGCTCTGTCAAAATCCCGGCGCCAAACCTAAAAGGGTAAGCGTCTGAGGGCCTGAGATAAAACCACATCAGACGCATGACCATCTCGTCACGTCACGTCACGTCTCGTCTCGTCACGTCTCGTCTCATCTCGTCTCGTCTCGTCTCGGGCGTCCCGCTCCCGTCTCCCGTCGGCGACGACGGGAATGGACCGCATAGGTCGCGAGTCGACGTATTGACGTTGAGATGCAAAGCCACCTAACGTGAAAGGCAGTACCGCAGTGGCTGGAGCGACCGTCAGTTGTGGACTCTCATCTTGAAAGCCGACGGGCGGATTGCGTCACGGCCAAAGTTGGCGCAAAAATCCACGGATGTCGGGTCTCCACCTAGTCTCCACCCCGTCCTCATTGGCCGTGCTGCTTTTCAGCTCGTCGAAATATCCTCTTATGTGTCGCCTTTGTTTTTTCGCTGCCATCCTGACCGGTCCTGTCTGAACGACGACTGCTTTTCCAACGGCGCCTCATATCGACACGCCGAGTCCCTGCGCGCGTTACCTGCATACATGATTTTCCCTTGGATATTTCCGGCCGTCGTAACCGTTTCTACTGGTCCATAACCCGAGCACGACGGCCCACATCATTGTCCTTTTCTCAGCGACGTGGGACAGAGCAACCGTCAATTGGCCATCATCTTGGGCTCGGTCCTCAGGGGGCCTCAGGGGGACGGCGACGCTCCTCGTCATTGGCGGCATCTTTGCCTACCTACGCCGTCCACCGACGCAGGACTAACGGCTCAATCATTGCAAGAGCCGTGACGCCGCTGGACGACGCCGAATTCCTCCACATGCTCGCCAGGCCCGCCGCCAACTTACTGCCAACCCGTCGCCTCTGCCCCGACACAAACTCTACTGCTTGTCGTGGCGGCCCCGCACCTCGTCTTGCCCCGATCACAACCACTCCGTTGCACTGACTGGTAGGTTATCCACGTGCCTTGAATTTAACCTCACTCGACCAGTTTTGTCTGGACCTTTGCCGATTTTACTTTTCTGTCTCTGTGGGCGAGATGGGTGAAATACGATGTGACGGTGATCATGTCGGACAGTCACTGTCATCGCAGGGCGTCGATCTGATGGGCGGATGTGTGATGGACTGGGCCGCGCTGTTTGTTGCCTGGCATCCATCGGCCAATGAATTACCTACCTTGAACACCTAGAACGACTTGCGATTGATGGTCATGGTGGCCTGGGGTCTGAGTCGCCCGTTGCTTCATAGGAAAGGTCCGGGTGCCCACCTATCGACGTGACGACTGCCCATCGACTCTGCTGCTGTCTCAGCGCCGCCAGCCCGCGCCCGCGCCCGCCCGCGCCCGCCCGCGCCCGCGCTACGCCCAATCGAAGCTCTCTCAATCGTCGTCGCCTCGCACAGTGCACACTGCCTCCCGTCGCTCAACGCCTCTTACGCGAATCGCATGCCTCTTGGGTACCTCCAGCTTCAACTCTGCATCCTGTCTCGAGATAGAGATGCGAGGGCCAACGGCCATCCATGTGGGGGATGATGGCACGCCTGCGACCGGCGTGAAGAGTGGCATCATCGTGAGTCGCGGTACGCGGTTGCGTACAGGTCGTGGAAGGCGGCGGGCAAAAGCGGTGGGTACCAAACATCGGATGGCAGCAACGAGGAAAAGATGGCGACATTTATTTGCACCAACGTGCGTAAGCCGCCAGAGCCGTTCGATTCGACCTCGACGCCGGTCACGCATCCGCCGTTGCTGGTAATTCGTGCGTGCTGCTTTCACCAACTCTTGCGTGCCGCTTTCGCCAACTCTTACGTGCTAACGATGGTTGTGAATGGCAACGGTGCTTTAGTGATGACAACCATGATAGAGGTAATGACAACCATGACAGACTCCGAAGACAAGGCAACGTCGTATAAAGGATCTGAGTCTCTATTTAAGACAAGGAATGTTGTTTAGCAAAAGTCCGTTTACCCATGCTTTACTCCACGCCCGAAAGATTAAACATCAGTGCAGCCGCCTTCGACCAGAACACAAAAATTGATGCCGTTACTGCGGTCATCCGGATGGTCCGTACAATTGTGGACGTGCACGCTTAGCTACATGTCTTTACAGATAACACACCCTAGCTTATCCTAACCCTAACTATTATTAGGATATAGTCTTCCCTCACCCTAACTTTACCCTAATCTCCTAACCCTAACTATTACCTAACTAACTACTCTTTTTTTTATTATTACATATTTTTAATACGTAGCTATACTAATTAGGGGGCTTTTATATTAGTCTTTCTATAGTCTAGTAGAGTAGAGTTAAAGTTCTAGTATTTTTTATAGTCCGTAGTTTTGCCGGTTTTTATTATAAAGGTGCGGGAGCTTATTACGTGTATGTCTATAATCATACGCTCGAGGTTCGACTAGAACTACAAAAATTGATGCCGTTACTACGGTCATCCGCGGTCTCCGTCTTCAGACATCTTAGAGTTTACGAGCTCAACATTCAAGCATAAATTTCGTTAGAGCTTCTTCTATTTAGCTTGATTTGAAAGTGTAAAACGAAATCTTCTTGAATGACTTAGGATGGAAATCAAAGTATTGCCTTAATTTAATACTTGCAGGGAGGATATATAACACCTCACGCACATGAAATCGGTAATGATGGCGAAGTCTTTGCTACAATGTCTCTATATCTAATCTTTATGCCTTATCTTTTTGATAGCATGTCAGCGCCATACCCAATGCCGATACCCAAACACAAGGTTGTGGGTCAAGCTCCATGAGCTGTTGTGCGCGTCGAGGCGAAAGAACATGACTGCGGAAGCACCTGCGCGCGACTTTCAATTTCATGGCGAGGAATTTCGACAATGACGTTATTTAGCAGCACTGTTCAGTTCTATCCGACACCGGTTGCACCACAGAATAGCTGGACATTACATATTGGCCGAATTGTATTACGGCGACACAACACATCAAGTTTCCAAATTAGTTCAGAGAGCGCTGAAGAGGTCGGATGGCTACCTTGGAAATGTAATAAACGGAATCTAACGATTATTCTCTAGCTGTCGAAGATGCTGTTGTACAGCCCGCAGACTGAACACAAGTTACTGTCGCAGGCTTTCGCGTGCAATGGGGCTCTATGTGATGTCACTTTTGCGACCAATAGAGATAGGGCAGAGAGAGACGTCTCACGAACTGGAGCGTCGTCTGGCCGGTCGTTCGCGAAGGCGAGAAGTCGACGCGGAGGAAGTTCTACGGGGACGTGAGGTCTACGGCTTTTCGAGTCAAGACCAAACATGGACCAATTACAACCACACGCCATGCACAAATTGGAAGCGATATCGCATTTTTTATCATTGCTTACACGACCTCTGAGGGCACATCTTAGCGTCCACAAATGCCTCTTGAATTAATTTTTGGTCGAAATATTACAGATCACCATTTGATGGGATGGTCTAGCTGACGATGGTGCTGAGCGATAAAGATATCTGTTTACGGAGGACATGTTATGAGCGTTAAAGAGCGAGGAGAACTGCAGGGTCAATAAGAGTATGTCAAAAAGGGTGCGAAAGAAACTTTGGTTGATGAATGTTGATAAATTTTCATTTCGAAGACAGTTTTCTTGATACAATGATTAACATGCCGCGGTAAATGGAAAGTCAATTATGAATTGATGGTATTGAATCATTGTTTCTGTCCTTTGATCAACGGTAACGAGTCACCATCAACAGACTATCGAAATGCGTCACGAGATGTGGGACTGTCGTACGGCAAGGTGAGTTGGTCCGTGGATAGAGGCTCGTGGGACTTTTGATGTAAACATTTTCTTCGCAAACGACATCTGCGCACACAGGACAAGTATCAGAGCCCTGCCAGAAATTTGATCTGAGTTTCGAGGGAAAAATGTCAAAATTGATGGAATCGTCAGATGTTGTGCGCACAAGCACCAGTGGGTCTGGTTGTTTGGGATCATTGTCAGTTGCGCCCATCTGTCGGTGTCATAGGAAAAAGGGAAAGTCGGGACGAAAAGCACCCAGGGAAGTGGGATCACCACCACCCATGAACAACAATGTATTTCTAACTTTCTCGAACACTCACCCTTGCATCCACAAAGTGCTCGGCGCGAGTTCAGTAGTCAGGTCAGCCAATTTCCCCTCGGATCCTTTTCGATGTCGTCCGGCAAAAGAAACAATTTGAATGCATTTCGGTGTTGCTGTCCGACGCAAGCACGCTGTCGCTTCACAGTGATAGCGGTGCCTGAATTGGTGCTTTTCATACTCAGCTCGCAGGGCAGGAGCATGAGAGGCACGAGTAGTCTGATTGGGGCGGTGACAGGAGGTTGCGTCTGTCGTCCGCTCAGTCATTTGCTGAAAAACCATAACGGAATTACCGCACAGGGACGCGTGATTTGCTCTATGATCGTGACTCACCAGCCAGTCGAGATCAGGTGGGTGGTATTAAAAAGGTCTCAAATTGCGGTCTGTCCTTCAAGCACGCACTCTCCAGGATCGATGGGAAGAGCCATGGCCAGAGTGCCTACTCACAGTTCGCCGTATCTTCTGACAATTTAGATGTGCTTTGCGTGCTTTTTTTGCATCGGTGAGGCTATTGCGGCGAATCTGACTCGAGCGATGCGAGCAGATTTTTGAATAGCGGACAGCGTCATGTGGAACTTCAAACCGCTGCTGCTGTGGTAACGTCGTCAAGATTTCAAGATACGTGTAATATTGGACCTTAGGTAGCACAATTTCGGACGGTCTAGAAGAAGCGATCGGCGGCGAGATAAGATACGAAAGCGACCGGGGCCCCCGACTTAGCGTTGGGACTGCAGCGCTGGGCGATCCGTCGTTCCTTCTCGCATACAACAACGACTGAATCACACTCGAATCACATCACGACAATATGTATGCTTTGCTTGCGCGTCAACAACTCACGCCAACATCCCGCTCTTCGGCTGCTGCCTGCTGCCTGCCTTCCCGCGTCACGGCGGCTTTTCCGAAGCTCGTCCGCTGCATCAGTGCCGTCTCGCGCTCAATTATACACGCCGGCGACGAATCGAAGCCTTGTTCACGCATAATCCGCTGCATAGGCCCAATCACTGCCAGTTACACAAAACCATAATTTTTCTAGACGTTCAAAGTTGGACTTTTAGCGTGGGGACCTGCCTTTGATGCCGCGCCATGACACCCCTTCAGTCCGCATCCGGCATGTGACGACCAAGTGGATGCACGCAATTTGGCGCATAGTGCCGAAGCGGCCAGCGATCCCTTTTGGCAGCCATCCACTGATCATCCTCTTCTTCTCAGCGGGCCAGCATGAATAGAGAAAAAAAAAAAAAAAAAAAACACCAGGATGGACTCACGTCGCGCTCTCATTTCCGCGCGGCCCTTTGTCCCATGCTGCTGCTCTCTGGACGCTCCTGATCCTTGGCTTGCTACGTTCAATCTTGCCTCCATCTTCCCACGGTGATGCTTCTCCGCGTGGCCTCGTGCTGCATCTGCATCTCGCACCTTTGTCGACCTGCGCCACGTTGCACCAAATTCCAATTGTGAACGACGTTCGAAGCTGGACTTAGCGCTCGCTCCTCAACATGGGAAAAGGCACTTGTCGGCCTCAAATCAACATGGTCTTGAAGCTTCTCTGAACAAGTGGCGCCCACTTGTCGGATCAGAGCGTAGCCCAAGCCTAGGGAATCCTGGCCTTCCTTTGTGTCTGCACAATGAAAACCACGGCCATCCCAGAGCGTACGGTTGTCCAAAGGGACTCACTAGCAATGGCATGGCACTGGCCCCGGACCCAACCAGCGTCGCCAGCTCCTCTCAAGATCTCTCCGCCCTAACAGCCAGATCGGTCGATTAGAAGTCAATGCTTGACTTAGTGCTGACGTCCTCGCTGTTTGTATTTTTGGCCTCTTGCTTTCTGTCATGTGGGGCAAGCTATCGTGCTGTCTGGTCTAGCTTTCTGTGGCGCTCTAATGACGGAGTTACGAGCCCTGTACATGGGACGCCAGATAGACCATAAACGAAGCCCGCTTTCGTTGCAACCGCTCGACGGGTAATTGCAAAGCTCAATCAAGCAGGATGCACTCTCTAGCAACCACCGATTGCCGACCTACTCTTACGCTAGAACGAGACTGCAAGAGGCGAACCCAAATGAGGCGCGTAGTGCGGAGGAAGGACGACCTAGCCGGGTTTGCTTAGCACAGGCTTCGGCAGCTAATCGACGGCGACTATCTGGCGCCGCACCGGCCAGATCATGGTGATCCGACGTTTGAGTGTCAAGTTAGCGCGGCCCCGTGGAGCCGTTGGCAGGTGAGCCGCTATGCACTATGAACTCGCTCGCTGGGCCTCTGCTTGACGCTGAGAGAAGAGCCTGTTCTTTCGTTCGCATGGTTGCTGTCTACGTTGCGTTCAAATGACACCAAGTCTGGAAAATGCCCAGAGAGGGTCAAAACCGTATGCACAACCCCTATACCAAAGAGCAGCGATCAATGACTGCACATAGAAGACGTGCGTGCGATCCAAAGCCAAAGGAGAGGGCCAGGCAAAAATCTAAAAATCTTTACCGTCGGTGACCTGCCACTTTGTTCAGTGCCTCGCCACGGTCCTCATTGATGATCAGAAACAAGGGATGCAAGCTCTGATACGGGTACCGGCCCAGGGGGTCCGCTGACGGCCATCCCGTTGACAGAGACCCCCCCCCCCCCCCCCCCTATCTACGCAACATACAAAGCCTGTTGCATGACGCCCCCGCCGCAATCTTATCCACCATTTTCAGCAGTCGACCACCCAATCCAGCGCCTGGACGCCTCTTGTTGAATTCAGCCGATACGAATGTCAGAGGTAGGTAACCCGCATACTTGACATGCCCGTAGCTTTTTAACGTTAGGGGACCACTATACCCTAGGCGGTCTATTAACCAACAGCGATCTACTACTACTGTTGGAAATCAGGTTCAGGAGAAGAGGCAGGTGGCTATGGGAACGGTCAACGAGCTGAAGTATGTTTGGGACGTGGAAGCTGTCTTATGCATTCCTGCTGATTGGGCAAGCAGATTCCTAAATCACTCCACTTTCAATGGTTTACAGGACGTGGGAGCTCCAGTGCCACGCATTGTCGGAATTAGGATCGCTTTGACAACTTGCCTGGATTCAAGACTTTGGTATCTTCGCACTGCACTATAGACGCCCCGAAACCATCTCTATGCCCTCGGCTTGGCCTTGCCCTTTCGCGGCTCTCGCCTTTCCCAGACCTGCACGTAACTCTCCTTGGTGAAGAGCGTCTCGGCGCGCGCCTTCTCGACAAACAAGTCCTGCACCTCGTACCACTCTTCGCGGCTCTTGTCGCGCAGCTGCACGCGCCAAACCTTGCGCTCGCTCTCGCCCTCGACGCTGTCGTCGCGCGTGCGCACCGCCTCGTGTGTGATGTTGGCCACCAGGTCGAACCAGATGGGCTCGCCGGGCGGGTGCACGGCGGGATTGGGCTCGATGTACGGGCTCATGTCGAGCGAGCGGGTCGGAAACGTCACGATGGTCGGGTTGCGCTCGCTCACAAACTTGTTCTTGGAGAAGCGCTTGATGTGGAAGAGCAGGTACGGCGGCAGTGGATGCAGCAGCCGGTAGCGCTTGCGGTAGTTGAGGTGCTCCTGCGCCGACACGCCGTCGTACTTGGATAGAATGCGCGTCAGGGGGACTTGAGGGATGATGTTTTTCTCGAGCTCGTCTTGGAATACGGGCCGAGGTGGTAGGTCGAGGGTGAGGATCATAAAGTGCGACTTTTCCGACTGAATGTCCGAGTCTTCGAAGCGCAGCCGGTCCGATGCATCGGCCCGTGCCGTGATGAGCTGCGATTCGATCTTGAGGCTGCCTTGGAACACTTGTTGGACGATGCTGGACTTGGGCTTGGATTTACTGCCGCCCAGTGAGAGGTGGAGGTTGTTGAGGAACCATTGCAGAAAATCCACAGGGTCCGACTGTTCGGTCAAGGTGAAGCGCTTGGTGGAGCGCAGGGCGACTTCTTGGAGTAGCTCGTGCGGTGAGACGTGTGCTTTGAAGGCTCGAGGGTTCCATATCTTGCGGACTAGCGTGCTGAAGCGCTGCGCAAGTTGTGGGCGCGACGAGAGATCTTCGAGCATGAAGTAGTTGCGCAGAGGGGTTACATGGGCCAGCGCATGGATGGCCGCATTGAAGTAGTCGTTGGCTTTGATGTTGTTCAATCCGACAAAGCCTGGGATATATTTGCGGCCCACGAGATCCCATGCTGCCTTTTGCTCCCGGTCCAGCTTCATGACCTCTTCTTTTGATAATCTGGGGTCCACCACAAATTTGATGTCTTCTAGCGCCTTGCTCTTGACCTCGTATCCTTCGGGAAGCACATAGACCTTTTTTGTTTCCAGGTTTATGTACACATGGTGGCCTTCGTCGAGAGCGTGGAAATAGGCTTGGGATTTGGGGCCTCGCCCTTGGAAGTACTTTCCGCACACTAGGCAGGCGTAGACGTTGATGTTGGATAGAGTGACGGAGCACAGCTTTTCAAAGTCAAAGTCGAGAACCTTGCGGTCTATGGTATCCAGGTAGAGGTCGTTGTATCCTTCTGTCGGCGCGGTTTGGCGCGTGGTGGTTGTGATGGCAGGCTCATCTTCGTCGTCCAAGGCGCCGGCCTCTTCCAGTTCCTCATGGATTTCTTCGGCGGCGCCCACGATGTCTAACTTCTCTTCCTGTTTTCCATTCTGGCGAATTGGAAGACCATTCCCCGGAGGTGAGTCGGCTTCGTCGCCATCGTCGTCGACGCGAGCTCGTTTTGAAGCTGGCGAATCGGCCGCAATTGCGTCGTCGAGCGTTTCGGCGTGGCGTTTGGACATGTCGATGGCTGTTGCTCGAGAGACAAGTCGGACGGCGGGTGCGAGCGTTGGACTGGGAGTGTATGGACAAGCAAGTTCTCTACATACCTAGACAGATGAGAGTCGGCAGCGCCGCGGATCGTCCAAGCTCTACACGGCTGAAATTCGGGTGAAGTTGACGTAGGTCCACGATGCTAGGTACCTTACCCCTGTCGGTTGCTTGTCTGCTCGATGTGCGACTTTGTCATTCCCCTGGAGTAGTTGCAAAAAATCATAAATTGCAAAAGATTGAGCCATCTCCAGCACCGGCGGGATTGTTCAAGAAATATTGTCGTGCTCCCAAGCAGGAACCCAGTTGAACGGCGGCGGATTGCAGCTGTGCGCCCCGCGCCAAGACTGACAGCCCGACATTTTCACGTCAACCAGAACGCGTCCACCTCCCGCTCGACTCCTCAGAAGCGTGCAAGGCCAAGCCACCCTTTTCCGCGCGCATTCCATCCTCACAACGTCTTGCACCATGGTATGTTCTTCCAACACGCTCCAAAGCCTCTCCTAACCCTCATCAGTCTTCTCAAAATCCTACGCAAATCTTCGCCGAAGACACGCAGGAGGACAGGGGTGAGAATGCCCGTCTCTCGGCTTTTGTTGGTGCCATCGCAGTTGGTGATTTGGTCAAGAGCACCCTCGGCCCCAAGGGCATGGACAAGATATTACAATCAGCGTGCGTACGAGTCCTTGTGCAGCTTCAGGAGCTTGGGCTAACTTGCCAACCCCCTCAGGTCCACCGGAGAGGTCATGGTAACAAATGACGGCGCCACCATCCTCAAGTCCATTGCTCTCGACAATGCCGCCGCCAAGGTCCTCGTCAACATTTCCAAAGTACAAGACGACGAAGTGGGAGATGGTACGACGTCGGTGTCGGTGCTGGCGGCAGAGCTCTTGCGCGAGGCCGAACACCTCGTCAACCGGAAAATCCACCCGCAGACCATTATCGAGGGATACAGAATAGCCAGCCGCGCGGCGCTGGATGCGTTGGAGAAGACGGCCGTGGACAACAGCAAAGACCCCCAGGCGTTCCGGAGAGACCTCATCGCCATTGCCAAGACGACTCTGAGCTCCAAGGTCCTCAGCCAGGACCGCGGACACTTTGCAGAGCTGGCCGTCGACGCTGTTCTCAGACTGCAAGGCTCTAGCGACCTCACGCACATTCAGATCATCAAAAAGGCCGGTGGCAAGCTCAAGGACTCATACCTGGAGGAGGGATTCATCCTGGACAAGAAGTTTGGTGTCAACCAGCCCAAGCGCGTGGAGAATGCAAAGATTCTCATCGCAAACACCTCCATGGACACGGACAAGATTAAGATTTTCGGCGCCAGGGTCAAGGTTGACAGCACGGGCAAGCTTGCTGAGCTGGAGAAGGCGGAGAGGGAAAAGATGAAGGCCAAGGTGGACAAGATCAAGGCCCACGGCATCAACTGCTTCGTCAACAGGCAGCTCATCTATAACTGGCCCGAGCAGCTGTTTGCCGACGCCGGCATCTCGTCCATCGAGCACGCCGACTTTGACGGCGTCGAGAGACTGGCGCTTGTCACTGGCGGTGAGATTACGTCCACGTTTGATCACCCCGAGAGCGTCAAACTCGGTCACTGCGATTTGATTGAGGAGGTCATCATCGGAGAGGACGCGTTGATCAGGTTTTCTGGCGTTGCCGCCGGCAAGGCTTGTACCATTGTGCTTCGCGGCGCAACCGAGCAGCTCCTGGATGAGGCTGAGCGTTCGCTGCACGACGCCCTTGCAGTTCTCTCGCAGACTGTCAAGGAGCCAAGGACGACGCTTGGTGGTGGCTGTGCCGAAATGGTCATGGCAAAGGCCGTGGAAACGGCGTCTCAGAACATTGCGGGCAAGAAGGCCATTGCTGTCGACTCGTTCGCCAAGGCCCTGCGCCAGCTTCCCACCATTCTGGCCGACAACGCTGGTTACGACTCTAGCGACCTTGTCGCCAGATTAAGGACAGCCGTGTACTCTGGCATGACCAGCTCTGGTCTGGACCTCATGGCACCAGGCGGCGGCATTGCCGACATGCGGGAGCTTGGCGTGATCGAGGCTTACAAGCTCAAGCGCGCAGTGGTGTCATCGGCGAGCGAGGCTGCCGAGGTGAGTTTGCTTTGTGTGTCTTGATTGATCAAAGAAGATGGCTGACGATGTTCTACAGATGTTGCTGAGGGTAGACACATAATCCGCAGCGCACCCAGGAAGAGGGAACGCATGTAGAGGTAGCGCGAGCATGAAAACAGGCTTGAGACAGCGCATGCAAGAACAATCAGGACGTCTGGCGAATGTTTGCAAGCACGAAACAGCAAGACACGTCGGAGCAGCATCAGGGCATCCCTGAGCGGGTAAGAGATCGCGTGCCGTTGGTCGGGACGCGCATCATGTCTGGACAGTGCGTAGGCAGAAAATAGAATAAATTGAAAGCCACGGCAAAATGTACACGCAAGTTTGCCAACGTACGATGCTCTTGTTTGGATGCAACGGGAGGGGTTGTTGGTTGCGTGAAGCCAGGGGGCGGGCAAGGCGAGAGACCAAGGGCCCTCGGATGTTGACTCTTTTGCCACGCACGCCCACAGCCCGTGTCAGTGCGAAGGCTGTGGACTGGGGGTAGAGGTGTCCTAGCGCACCGGCTGGCCTTTTCCAGGACCTAGCGTCTTTGTCCTGGTGGAGCACGTTGTCGACGAAGCTGGAGCTTTTTGACGACCTGAAACGGCAATGACAAGGAAAGGGAGGGCCAGCAAAGGGGAGCGAAGAGGTGGTGGAGGGTGGCAGCGAGGGATGCTTGCTCCAGCCTCTCCAGTTGTCAGACGCGGCCGCCGGGCGTGTCAGTTGCAACGAGCGATCCGTGAGGCTGGGGAAAGGAGAGACGTTGGGAATTGATGGCGGCGACGACGACGACGATGCTGAAGTTGATCGTCGTGGTCACAGCTTAAGAAGTCTTGGTTCCTGTCCCTCTGGTCCTTCTTTCCTTCTTTCCTTCCTTCCTTCCGTTCCTTCCTTGGGCGCCGGGACTTCACTGCACGCACCACCTGCCGTCTCACTCTCAGCTCTGGCCCGCTCGGCTCCGTCTCTTTCACCCACCACCCCCATCCCATCACCTCGCCCTCGACCTGCCTTCGACCACATTCTTCATTCTCGCCCGCCCACTCCGCTCCAGTCCAGCCTTTCGCCTCCCCCCGCTCCTCTCTCTGCTGGCACACCCTCTCCGTCTCCGTCTCTTCTGATGCCTGACGCCTGCCCCGACATAGGCCTCCACCAGGCTTTGTCCGCTCTCGCTTTCGAATAAATCAACACCGCTTCATGCCGCGACGCCGCCCGCCCGCTTCGAGCTCGGGGGCCCTGAGCTCTACCCTGCTCGCCCTTTTGTTCTTCGTTCCTTTCGTGACCTCTGCTCAGCAGCAGCAGCAAGGCCACAATGCAGCCTTCCGCAACTCCCCGCGCGAGGACCCGCGATGGTCCTCGTCCGCACACCTCAACGCCCTTTCCGACTCAACCACTATAATCAGAGACGCCCTCCACAAACAAAACACACCCTACATCTCCAAGAACGAGCGCGCCATTGCGACTCTAGCTCCAGCAGGCACCGAGTTTGCTGTACGAGCTCCTCCTGCCAGGTCTGCTGCCGGTCCATCCGCTGGTATCTCCTCTCGACCACGTGCGCGGTCCCTGCAGGATTGGGAAGTCGAGGACTTTGTCCTCTTGGCGACCGTCGACGGCAAAGTCTATGCCCGTGACAGAAACACCGGGGAGGAGCGATGGACCCTCTTCGCCGACCGCCCCATGGTGGACATGGTCTACCACCAGCGGAACAAGTCTGGCAAAGGGGAAGCGGCGGAGGTCTTGGACGACGGCTTCGAGTGGATTGTCGAGCCCAACCAAGACGGCAGCCTCTACGTCGCCACGCCAGCTCCCAACGTCGGCGTTCAAAAATTGGGACTTACCATCAGGCAATTAGCCGAGGATCTGTCCCCCTACGCAAGCGAGGATCCCCCAGTGGTTTACACCGCAGAGAAGAAGACGACGCTCTACACAATCGACGCAGCAACGGGCAACATTTTGAAACAATTCAGTTCCGGCGGAGCGTCCGTCATTGACGAAGGCAGTTGCCGCCGGATCAGCGGACTTCGCGGAGTCGACGAGGAAGAGTGCGAATCCATTGGTGTCCTGGTCCTTGGAAGAACCGAGTACAAAATCGGAATCGCAAACAGAGACACGGGCGCCCCAATTTGCACCATCAAGTATTTTGAATGGGCACCCAACAACCGCGATCGGGATCTCCACAGCCAGTATTCGTCGACTATGGACAATAAGTACGTCTACAGCAAGCATGACGGCTACGTTTACGCATTGGACCACACCAAGGACAAGGAACGACGAGTTTATCGTGGAAAATTCGATTCTCCTGTGGTTCGCGTTTTTGATGTGGTCAGGCCATTCCACGCTGACTCGCGCGACACCTCGCTCGTGCTTCTGCCCCAGCCACCGGGCCCCGCGGTACTGCAAGATCTCCACCAAGACGTCTTTGTCAACTGCACCGAAAATGGCAGTTGGTATGCCATGTCTGAGAGCAGTTACCCCGCAGTCACGGATGGAGCCGCTCGGGCGCAGTGCTACTCTATGAATTGGAACGACATTGGTATGAACTGGGCCAACCAGTCGCCCTCTTTGAAGCCCATACTCGTCGGCGTCCACTCTCTTTCGGAGCAATCAGCAAGCCCATCCCACTTCGCAACCATTGGGGGCACCGAAGACATTTTGCCGATTGATGCTCCGGGTGGTGTACAAACTGTTCAACCAACTTCCATTCCCAACCCGAGGGCTCCTGTTGGCTCGACCCAGGTCTTGCCTCTTCATTGGACTGTGTTTGTTGTGATTTTGGTCTTCATCTTGGGAGCTCTGACAGGAAATGGCCACCACAAGAAATTGCTGCCTCCGTTCCAGAATCTCAACCTCAAAACTCCGTTCACTACCCCTGCTCAGCCAAAACTGTCCAAGGCACCGCAAATGGAGGTCACGGAAAAACATGATGAGAATGAGCCCATGATGCCCGTCGAAGAGCGCAAAGTTCGATTCCAAATGGCTGAAGACGAATTCGCTGTGCCGGAAGACGATGGCGGTCTTACGGAGACCGAAAAGGAGCCCAACACGCTCATTGCCAACTCTGGAATCACTGCTGCAAACGGCGTCGAAGGAGATGCGCAAGAAACGCCAAAGAAGAGGAAGGCACACCGAGGTCAGCGAGGAGGAAGAAGAAGAAACAAGAACAAGAAGAACGCTGAGCAGGCCGAAGGTGATGAGGGTGACAAGGTCATTGGAAACGTCAAAAAATTTGGCGAGGAGATGGTGGACGGCATGGTCAATGATGAAGACCTTGCTTTGTCGTCGACAAAACAGTAAGCTCTCCTTGCATTACCAAGAGATGACAATTTAACGAAAATCAGGATCCACAACCTCACCATCACGGACAACGTGCTGGGCAGTGGAAGCGGTGGTACTTTCGTGTTTGAAGGCAAATTCGAGGTAAGATGAATGATAGACTTGACAACGCTGGCGCTGACTTGGCTAGGGACGCGACGTCGCGGTGAAGCGAATGCTACCTCAATTTTACGAACTCGCCGATCAAGAAGTCAGCCTTTTGACCCAGAGCGACGATCATCCGAATGTGATTCGGTACTTTTGCAAGCAAAAAGACGAAAATTTTCTCTACATTGCAGTCGAGCTCTGCCAGGCCAGTCTCTGGGATCTTTACAGGGACGGTAGAAACGACGACGGCTGGACCGAGCAACAGACCAAGCTCGTCAACGAGATCAACATTGACGTGCCTCGGGCCCTGTACCAATTGGCGGCTGGCCTGAACCACCTGCACAGCCTGCGCATCATTCACCGAGACATTAAGCCGCAAAACATTCTCATCGCATACCCCAAGAAGAATCAGACCAATGGCCCTCGTTTTGTGATTTCGGACTTTGGCCTCTGTAAGACACTTCCGGAAAATGTCAGCACTTTGGTTGGCACCACCAACAATGCCGGCACTGTGGGATGGAAAGCTCCAGAACTCATTTCCAAGCCAAAAGAATCAGAGGGTCGCATGAGTGCTTCCAGCCAACGCGATTCGTCAACTTCCAATGATCCTGTCGCGCAAGGGGTCAAGCGCTCCTCTGATATATTTTCCTTGGGTTGCGTATTCTTTTACGTCCTCACCAACGGCTCGCACCCTTTTGACGATGAAGAAGGATGGATGCAGATCCGGGAGCTCAACATCAAGAAGAACAAGTACAACTTCAGCAAGCTCGAGTACCTAGGCGACGACTCGGAAGAGCCAATGCACCTTATTTCACGCATGCTCTCCAACAATCCTGTCGACCGACCAACGGCGGCCCAAGTCATGCAACACCCGTTCTTTTGGTCCGCCGAAAAACGCCTCAACTTCCTCTGCCAGGTCTCGGACCGTTTCGAGTTTGAGCCTCGCGACCCGCCCTCGTCGGCATTACTCAAACTCGAAGCACACAATGTCGAAGTCATGTGCCAAGCCCCCAAGTCCTCGACGTCGTCCAACTCGGCACACCACCAGCAGTTTAACAAATTCCCCGACTTCTTGTCCAAGCTCGACCGCAAGTTCATTGACACGCTGGGCAAGCAGCGCAAATACAACGGTGACCGCATGCTCGACCTGCTGCGCGCGCTGCGCAACAAGAAGAACCACTATTACGACATGCCGGCCGACGTGCAGGCCAAGGTAGGCCCACTGCCCGAAGGCTACCTGCGCTACTGGACCACGCGCTTCCCCCGCCTGCTCATGGCATGCTACGAGGCCGTCCTCGAGGCGGGCTTTGACGCTGAACCGGGCTTCCGTCCATACTTTGAAGGCGCGGGAATGGGTAAGTGATGGCGACACAAATCGTCTTTCTTACTGGCGTTATTACCGCTGTACAAGTGACATGCGAGTAGGTGTATGTATGTACGTATCTGTATTACTCGGCGTTGGCAACGGCGGATCGATGAACGGATGGATGGACAGGGTTCCTCACAAAAGACCAAAATTCTGGCACGCCTTGTCTGGTCGGCTGGCCGGGGCTGATTGGTGGCGCATCATTAACATCTTTCTGGGAGACTACAAAAAAAAAAAAAAACCAAGGATGGGAGCCTTTTTTTGTATTGTTCTGCAACGAGAGTCGGTCGTCTGGGCGGGTGCGTCGAATGGATGCCATGCCATGGGTTTGGCTAGGCTCTCTAAATTACTTCTGCTGAACGATGTGTATGATGGATGGGCGGAGCAGATTGATCGATGGGGACCGGGACTGTCTCTTTTTTGGCGCTGGGCAAGGCGTACGTGGGACTGTGGGAAGGACAGGAAAAAGCTACGTTGAATTATCATTCATTCATTCATTCGTTACCTGGTGCCATTCGCTCCTTTGTTTGTTCGTCTGGTTGTGCAAGATTTACCATGTCATTGTCAGCACACACACACACACACACCACACCAAAAGTAAGAGAGAAAGTACCTACCTATGTGCCAGCCACCTTCCTCTCCTCATACACACACACACAGACACACACACCACACGAGATGCGTTGTATGTAGTGTGTGGGAAGAGGCAGCTTGCCTGCGTGCAAATCAATCAAATGACCTACCTGACCGAGAGCGAACGGGAGACGTGTGTGTTCGTATGGCGAGATTACGTACATGTACCGCCCAAAGCGCTGTTTACGGGGAAGGCAAGAGGAAAAGAAAAAGAAAGGTGGTGGGAGGTGGGAGCGATGGGTACAAACCTAGGTAATCTACTGCGCATGACGAGGAGAACGTGTCCACGCCGTCGGCCGGCCGGCTGGCAGGCAGGCAGGCAGGCTGGCTGGCTGGCATACATACTCTGGACCCCCTTCACGTACGGTTTGACTGCCTCGAGTATACGTGTTGTGATCTAGCCAAGTCACCGCACAGTCTCCATTCACTTCACTTGTATCCAAGATATATCCAAGAGCATCGCAGCGTACCCTGCACCCATTCAACCACTCTGATTCCCTGATGGAGTTTTGAATTACATTTTCCCTGCCAGACATGCAATGCAGGCAGGCTGTTTGGCTACCTGGTACTCCTATCTACCAACTCACTCACTCACTTACCTCTGGGGCTGTCGGGCCGGAAAAACGGGCAGTCAGTTCGTCAGTCAGTCGATTGACCGCCGATTGACAGGACAGCATCGCATCCACCACCGATGATCCACATCCACCAGGTATCTCATCTCATTTGCTTTGGTTTTCGTGTGCCATGTGCCATGTCCAGCCTCAGTCAACCATACGCCCGCCACCACCATCGCCGCGAACCAAAAAGAGAGAGGAGCCATCATTACACTGACGCTCCCTCGTTCCTTCTCCGTTTGTACCTTGATGTGGACTGCGGAGGAAAGGGGGAAAGGTGAAGGAAAAAGACAAACCGCCGAACAGCATCCGAGACCGAACAGAGCAGTCGTCTAGGCTCTGTTGGAGCCATCTGTCTATTGGTGCTCAAAAGGGGATGAAGAGTTTGATGAACAAAAGGGGAAAGGAGGACATTTACATTCCTAATGGGGAAGAAAAGGGGGAAAGTCGAAGATGCAGGAGCTTTTTGATTGCGCCATCGCTCAAAGGGCGAATGGCGTGAAGGTGGATTTTCGTTGTAGAGGCAGCTGGCGAGAGTTTTCCTTGGGTAGCCGGCACCGCCAGCGGTTGCACATTGGCGAGGGGGAGTGAGAGGTTGACCGGTGCAAAAATTTGGGAATATCGAAGCGCGTAACGTGGCAGAAGCCGTCTCGCGCTATGTTGTGCATCTTAGCCTTTGATTATGATCAAAATGATCTAAATCTCATGACGAAGAGGTCGACGAAATTTGCCGTACTTTTCTAGTAGACTATCGCAGGGCCTACACGCTCCGTATTAGTTTTGATTCTTCCCGATCCGCAAAGAGCACGTACAGCATATGCAGCATTGTAGCCAAACTTGCCAAAGACGCCCGAGACCTCGATGCCAGTGATGCCGTTTGCCTTGGCTGCGTCCGAGGGGTGCGGCTGGCCAGATGCGGGATGAATCGACACCGGGCTATGCAGAATTAGCCAGGATCAGAGCCATCTCTCGATCAAGACTTACCCATTGATTTCGCGATCCAGCGTAAGAACCTCCCTCGCGGCTTCTTTGCCGCCGCGCTCGAGAAGATGCAGCATGTAGTCGTGAACCAGGTCGCGAACAGCCTCTTGCGACAGAGTACTCTTCTGGCGGACAAGGTTGTGGACCTGCTTGATGCGCTCCAGCTGATCTGGCTCCGTCTCCTTCGTGGTCGGTTGCTGAATCTCAAACGCCAGATAGCTGGACCAGAATTGACGGACATCGAGATATGTCTCAATGTTATCCTGGAAAATTTTCCGCGCATCGTCGACGGATTTCTTGACCTTCCACACCAACTTGGCCACCTCAGCACAAAACGTGCCCTTGGCATCGTTGTCGCACTCGGCCGACTCAATCTGGTCCTGGTACACCTTGATGCCGGCGTCAACCCCGTCGTGACGTCTTGCGAGATTGGCCCATGACGTGACAGTCTCGACATTGCCGGGAAGGTTGAAGAGTATGGCCTCGTGGATGGCATGAGCAATGTCGATATGACCCGTCATTTCCTCAAACAGGGCATACTGGAGACGGACCGTTGGGCGAGCAATCGGAGCGTAGAAGCAGCTTGCACGCTGGTAGATGTTGCGCACCTCTTCCTCGTGATTTGGCTGAGCCAGCATCCAACGAGCGTAGCGAAGCCAGAACTCGTCGTAGTAGGCGCAAGTCACCAAGCACCTCTCGTAAAGGAACGAGGCGCGCTCAAAGCTGCCCTCTGCCTCTTCAAAGTCGAGATATTTTCTCCAGTTTGCCAGCTGGGGCTCATCGAGGTCGGTCACATGAAAGTATGGGCGCTTGATTTCTTGCTCGTACGTCCATCTCTTGGTAGTCTCGGTTTGGGTCTTGTAAAAGACTTCTTGGTGGTGCTGATCGATGTGCGCGCGCAAATCACGGTCCAACTCGTGTTCCGTCTTGGATGCAGCAAGCGGATCCGCCTGAATCTCGGCACGGAACTGGTTCAAGAGCTCCTCAGAGACCAGCTCGGCCACAGGTCGAGTCTGCGCAAGATGGCGGAAGCGCTCAAAGTAGCGCGCATATTGATGCATGGGAATCGTGATGATGCGCTGAAGAATGCTAAAGATGCGCTCGACCGACTCGAGACGCTCCTCAAACTCCAGGTACTTGTCCCAAAAGGGATGGGCGAGAAAGTCGAGGCCGACGCAGGCAGCGCCTCTTTCGAACAGCCTAGAGCAGCGGGTTAGCTTGTTTTGCGCACGCGAGCACGGGTAGAGGAGGGGGTGGGTAGGGCGCAAACAGATTCTAGGTGCATTCTCAAGGTCGGTTTTGTGGCATTGAAAGAGTGGTCCCCAAAAACTTGAGAGCGAGATCGGTGGTGGAGGATGGAAGAAGGGGGTTCAGCTGCCCAGCGCGGCATTCCATAAATGTGGTACAGCTCAGACAAGGAAAGCGCCTGAAGACATCGCGTGAGAGGTTGCGGTACGGTCTCGGATGGCTCTGAGGTCTCACCAAGCTCCAAGCTACTCCCAGCCGGCAGGACGGACCTGTTTGCGGCGCAAAAGTTGCGGCGGTGTTTTCGTGCTGAAGTTGAGAATTGTTACGGGGGAAGGAAAGCTGCTCCACTGATACTTACTCTCGAATCACGTCCGAGTCGTGGTTGGTCTCGACCTTGAAGGCGCAGTAGTTGGTCCACAAGTCGACGGAACTGGCAATGCTCGCCACGCCACGCTCATAAACCATCTCAGCGGCCTCGGTGCCGGCGATGGAGAATTCCAGGTCGGCATACTTTTTCCAGTAGCCAAAGACGAGCGGGAACTTGGCGAGAAACTTGTCGTAGGATGCGCGGGTTGCGGCAATGGATTGCGGGCTCGAGTTGCGGTTGAGGCCGCCCTCGAGGCTTTCGGCGGCGCGAACGAGCTTTTCCCAAGCCTCGAATTCGTCGGGGTTCTCGGCCTGATTTCGCACGGTGGATGAGCATTTGTCTCGGACGTGTGCAGAGAATGGGCACCCACCACTTCCTGGTTGAGCTTCTTAAGCTCAGCATAGTCCTCGTCTCCTCCAAGGAAAGTGAGGTCGGCCATTTTGTCGGACGCGGAGTATGGGGGCTACTGGGAAGCGCGGAACGTGTGCAGTGCCCTGACTGGAGCCGTCGCGAGGGTCGAGGGATAAGGCAGGACAGAAGCAAGAAGAGCGAGGAGAAGTCGACAGGTAATGGGTGAGGTCGGAGGTCGACGGTGGACGGTGGACGGTGGACGGTGGACGGTGGACGGTGGGCGGTGGACGGTGGACGGTGGACGGAAGAGGGCGCGGATGGCGGGACGGGAGGAGAGAGCCGGACGTTGAGGTTGGCCGACCTCCAGGACCTGACACCTCAGGAACCTGGGCTGACCTGGGCTGACCTGGGCTGGGTGCGAGCGCTAAAGGGGGTCCGTGCGTGTCCACGAACCGGCGTAGCGCCGACCTGGGACTGCCGTGTGTGCCGTGGGTGGGCTGGGTAGGTGTCATGGACATGTGAGGGGTGAGAGTAGGGTGAGGGGTAAGGGGAACGAAATCATGGCTGCAATTGCACACAGGCATGAATTGCTGTGTTGAATTTCCATTGATAATCAAGAAACAAGCCTGGCAGGACTTTGCTACTGTCCAAAGAATGGCATGGTATATCGAGCGCCCTTTCCCCAACGCCTCCTGTATGTACATTCCGAGTCCCAATTCCGCTCTTCGCATCTACTACCTACGATGCTGTTTCTGTCTTTTGCGAGTACTTGAGCGTGTCGCTGGCTGCGAATGAAAATGGGCTCTTGGTCATTTCCGGGCTACGCGGACTTATGGGCATTGCGAACAAGTCGTCCTCTTTTTCATCGTCTGTCTTGCTGGATGAAGCCATTGGCGCAAAGCCTCCGGTGAATGCGTCCAGCGAAGCCATTCCAGACGATTGCTGCTGCGCGATTGCGGCCGGCGGCGGGACCGCTGTCGCCACCCGCCGAGGTGGCTGTGATTGTGACTGTGTCGTCGTCGTTGGACGTGTCTGCGTGAATTCTATCGTGCCCAGCGCTGCTGGAGCTTCGCCCTTGAAGGCTGAAAAGGACGAGACAGCGACGTCAGAGCTTTCCGGAGACAGAGGGTTTGTCGTCGTCGTCGTCGTTGCTGCCGCCGCCGCCGCCGCCGCCAATTCCTGCTCGCTTGTTCCAATCTTGAGACCCTTGAGCTTTTCCATCAGCCGGCCCCCTCCGGAGACCGCGGACTGCTCGGGCTCAGAGTGGCGAGGTTGTCGGTCTTGATCTCGCTGATGCTAGGCCGCGATGACACGCCAAAGTTTTGCTCGATCCATTCCTGCTCTTGCATGGCCATGGCAAACCCGATGCCTTCGACGTTGTTCTGAGACTCGGTGTCGATTTCCTTTTGCAGGGCTTGCAACCGACGCTTGGCCCAGATTGTGTGCAACACGCCCTTCTTCCCAGCCTGCCGTGCTGACGCTCCCAATTCGGGCGGGAAGATGGCGGGCAGCGAGTTTGTCTGCCAGGTGACGACGGGTTTCGAAGCGTCCGCAGGGCGATGGGTCAAGCGCACGGCCGGCGGAACAGCAACTCCGGGGGGCAGGAGAAAGTAGAGGCGGTTGACTTCGCTCGAGGTTTGGTCGTCAGCAGGCAGAACGGTCGATTTGCCTTCCCACGAAATGTGCCAGTCTCCGCGGACGTTTCGGGTGTTGTCGTCGTCCTCCCACTCGACCATGAGGATCTTGGTGCCTTCCTGGCCATGGCCGGCCTCGAACTCGAAACGGGCGATGGCGTTGGAATTGGAGAGGCTCGGCGACTCGACCTCGTCCTTGGTTTGGCCGTCGGTGGCGGAGGTGGTGTCGACCGGGTCAAAGGCTCGCATCGTCGTCGTCGTCGTCATGGTGCGAGAGAATGCAGCACGCGCAGGTATGCGAGAGCTTAACTTTGGGACTACCGATATATAGCGGTCGCAGAAGAGGTTCTTGTCAGGCGACGTAGTTAAGTGCCTCGACAGGCGTACAGGCTGTAAGCAGGACGAATCACAGATGCCATGGTCTCCTATGTGAGCTTGTCGGCCGGCGGTCCGCTCGACGTCTTGGGCTGTCGATCTAAATTTGGAACCAGTCTGACGCTTGGCACGCAGCCCGCAGCGCACACCACACACCGCCGACTGCACTCTCTGAACTGATTTGCTTGCTTGCTTTCTTTCCATTGCTGAGCTCCAGCTCCGGAGCGCCATGCCGCCTGGCTTGTTGGGCCGCCCCGTCCGTAGATAGTCTCTGTACTATACACGATGCGAGCGAAATTGCCCATTTCTCCCGGTCCACCGCCTGCCCTGCCATCGTCTCCCATCGCAAAGGGGGCCCAATCGGCAACCTGCCA
This sequence comes from Phyllosticta citriasiana, assembly GCF_038021145.1. Classification (NCBI taxonomy): domain Eukaryota; kingdom Fungi; phylum Ascomycota; class Dothideomycetes; order Botryosphaeriales; family Phyllostictaceae; genus Phyllosticta; species Phyllosticta citriasiana. Next base: position 703,982 of record NW_027117295.1, read on the forward strand.
CTGCTCCAGGAAATCCCATCCATGCCATCAACGTCATGATAAATCATTCGAGAAGGAAGCTCGGAGCATGATCGACGCGGTTTTTGTTCATGTCCAAAATGTCTCCTCGCCTCAAACACCGTCGTCCCCGCAGGGACATGTGCCATCTAGAACGCCAGAAAGAAGAGATGAAAAAGAGAATGACGGGGAGATGAGAAAATTACAAACGTGGGTATATAGCATGTCCGATTATGTGCAAAAAATAAAAAAAAAATAAAAAAAGGAATCAAACTTTGCCGTTGTCCAGGTATCAAGGGGGGGGGGTTTCGGCCGTCTCGTCGTCGAAGCTTTGACGCCAATCTTCCGCGGAGGAGCGACCAGAGACCAGGATGACAGGAGAAGGACAAGGCTTCTAGATCAACAAGAAGTCCCAGCCCTTTTGCTGCATCACGTCCCGCCAGTGGACGTTCTCCTCGTCACCCTTTGCGAGATTGGCGTCGTTAATGGTCCAAACGTCCTTGAGGAGCTCATTCATCCGGCCAAATGAACCGAATTCTGCTTGCTCGCCCATGAGCCCGGCGCGTTCGGCGAACATGGCCCGGAAGCCTGACCCTTCAAGCGAGTGCGAGCCCGCAATGAGGAGGGGCCACACCAGGGACTTGTCAAGGCCGTCGGCACCATCAGGAATGAAGCCCATGACTGTCGTCAGCTCCTCGACCAGATTAATCACCAAGGGCTGCCGCCTGTTGAAGCCGGGAACCATGCTGCAGAGCATGATGCGCGCAGCAATGCGAAACAGCGCCGTCATGTTGTGACGCAGCTGCTTCGGCTTGATGGCGCCAGAAGACGAGTAGCAGCTGCCAATGGGCCCGGCATTTTGTTCAGTCAGCGTGATTTGCTTTCCGACTAACGTGATGTGCGAGCAAAGCGTGCTGTCATCCATGCCTAGCTTGATGGACTCGAGACAGGCAATCTCCGAGATCAAGTACATGATTTGGTCTTCGCATCCCATGAGCTCGGCAAGGCCGGTTGAAGCACCAGCCAGCATCTTTTGGCGATAGGCGTCCGCAAGCACTGGCGATCTTCCGAGAATCGTCGCACCGAGAATGTCAATCCACGCAGCGAGGGTGATGTTGAATGGAATCTGTGCGTTGGGCTTGCCGTTCAAGGCAACAAGCGAGTTGGCCAGGTCCAGGCGATTAATCACATCCGACGCACCCTCAAAGTGGTGGTGCCAGGGAATGGGGTCTTGCAGCCCATCGTTTGGCAGGCCCACAGAACATTGGAAGAGGATCATTCCCAGCTGCGACTCGAGAATTTGAGCGGGCTCCGTGCCTGCCACCATGGCGTCGCAGAGCTCCTTGATGGTCTTCATGCGGTGGTCCAAGACGGACTCGATCATCTTTTGCTCTTCATCACTGTCCTGGGCACACCGAGTGGACACCATGTGCTGCGCTGCGAGACTCAGACAGCAGTGGAGAAATGACTTGTTCGACTCGAGAGCGGGGAAAATCATCTCTGCCCGAGCCGAGCCGTACTGAGTCACCTCGAGGACGGGGAAGATTTGCGGCACTACCTTGTCGATGAAATGGTTCAGCAGAGGCTGATCGCATTCGTCGACTTGGATGATGGCCTGGTATGAAGGCACTGCCGAGCCATGCGGGAGTTCCAAGAAATTAAAGTCCAAAGGCTCCTCGAAAAGTTCTTCTTGTTGCTCGAAGAAGTCTTGGTGGACCCAGCTCTCTGGGGCCATCGATCCTCCAACAGAGGGTGGTTGGAAAGCACTGAAGCTGGAAATGGTCGAGTCGCGTCTGGTGGGGATGTCATTGATAAAGGTCTGGCACTCGGTCTTGATGTCAACTTCATATGGGGCGAAACCAGGATAAGGCGGGCAAGCAGGCTCGTAAGGTGGCAGCGACATGTTCATGCCGTACATTTGAGGCGGCGACATGTGGTTAAAGTCGGAGAGTTGAGAGTCAACGGAAGCGGCTCTCGTCTTGGACACCGAGTCGGAGAAGCCATCCGAGGTGGGAACCGAGTTGCACAAGCTAGGAGGGGTGTTTGCGTTGATGGGTACAGCGTTGTACGTCTTTTCGGTGAGCTTGGTGCGCTTGATGATGTTCTTGATCTTCTCCTTCTGGGCGAGACGTTCTCCTTGGTCGCTCCACCACATGGGCCTCTTGTACTGGCACTGAAGGCCAAGATTCTTGCAAGCTTTACAGCCAGGCTTGACTTCGTCACACTTTTTTCTCCGCAGACGGCAAGTGAAGCATCCTGGATAGCAATGGTGAGTGACTCGAGTGAAGAAGTCATGTGAGGGGGATAGCTTACCAGTCCTCGACCTCTTGTGGGATCTGTTGGAGGATTTCTTGGCCCCGGCTTGCGCCGAGGTTGCTGGAGTGGACGAGGTTGAAGTGGTTGCTCCGGCCATGGTTGAGGCGTATTTGGAGGAAGACCGAGCAGCGGTGACGGAAGACATGGGGGGGCCGGAAGCACTGAGGGGGTGTTTATATCAAGACGATAAACAGCGCGACGATGCGCAAATACGCTAATGCACAGCGGGAGGGATCCGTAAGGGACAGTATGGGGGGGGGGGGGGGGGGGGGGGGGGGGGGGGGGGGGGGGGGGGGGGGGGGGGGGGGGGGGGGGGGGGGGGGGGGGGGGGGGGGGGGGGGGGGGGGTTCTATTAAAGTAATGATGGTAAAGCCAAAGTCTGACCCGCGGACTTTGGGGGAAGGGGGATAAACGAGCAAGAAAGAGGCAAATAATTGCAGTCTGGCTGTCCAAGTTGCCAGAGGAGAGTGGCTCGTAGCTTATATGGCCAAAAGGCTGCTAATAGCGACAAATCTATTCTTAGTCGGTGGGCCTGGCCGGGTGCTGGTGGTGAGGGCGAGGTGCGGCAGCAATTGGCCGTGGGGCGTGTGGATGGTTGCTCATCACAGCGAGCCGGGATGCATGCATGCATGCAGTGATGAGTGCA